>NC_142027.1:33299415-33915185 GCF_982192425.1 Myodes glareolus | reverse complement strand
CTCTAATACTGTATTCCTAGTCTCATAGTCTATTTTGTTTTGCAGAAAGTAGATTAGCATCTAATGTTAATACTTGCATAGAACAGGACTGAAAATGTAGCTAAGTTGGTAGAGAGATTGTCTACCTTGCATGATGATCTGAGTTCAATATCCATCATTGCATGAAACTGGGAAGCAGACGTGGCACTACTAGCAATCAGTATATAGAGGTGAGAGGAGCAGAAGTTCAAGTTCATCTTTGGCTGCACAGAAAGGTCAAGGTTTGCCTAAACTAAGTGAGAAACTGTCAAGTCAGATCTTATAATTTAGAGACTATTCTGTAATCCTGTCTTAAGGAAGATTCTGTTCCAATGTTATCTCACTTTCTTGAATGGCAAGTTCAAGTCATCTATTAATGAAAAAAAAAATCTCTCAAAAAAGTTCACAGAAGACCAAAAATAAAGACCAATAGAGAGAAAAATGTAATAGGTATAGGACACATCTAAACTGAACATTATTCAACCAAGTTACACAGATGACCTCTCATATTAATTAGATTCATGCATATTAAAAACTCAATTGTCTAAATTTTAAAATACAGTTTTACATGAATTGATTATTTTTATTTTGATATTTTTATAATTTGGGTGTTTTTCATTTCAAACATCAGAAATAATCAGTGATTCCCAGTTCAAGGGAAGTTTTTATAAAAGACATCAATGAGAGAGGATTTTTTTCTGATTATTACATTTTCTTCCCTGTTGTATATATTATTATCTCTGTGTTTACAGATTAAGAACAAATGATTAAGTGAATGATGTTAAATTTCATGTTTCTTTTAACAAAATTATGTTACACTTGTGCAAATTATATGAAGTGCTTTTACTAAGACCTCTTTCTGGAAGTTTAAATTATATCTCTACTACCTATATGCAGGTGTTGCTTTGCACATGTGGAGCCATTGCTTTTGAAGTCACATAGATTCTGAGTTTTTGACGACTTAAGACAAAATTGTTTTTTGTCTTAAACAAAGTTTTTTAACAAGTTTTTTAAACAAGTTTTTTTGGCAACTTAAACAAAATTGTTTCCTTTTATAGTCACACTGCATGAAAAGATATAAGTGGTAACTTTGACCTTGAATCAACTCAGAGAAGCAGTTTATGCAAGGCAAAGCTGTCAAAGCTTCATAGTGACCATGCATCATGCAGTACTCTGGTTACATGATGAGGCTGTAGCACTGGGTATATGAAGGTAAGACAGTAACTAGGCAAGGAAGCATCATCGACACACAGAAAAATTGGATTTTAAGGATGCAGAGTTAGGGAACCATTGGCTTTTTGGTTTGACTAACAAATTGCTAAAATCAGATATGCAGGAAAAGCCATCAGAAAAGTAAAACACCATAGTTGACCTTCAGATTTAAAAGTATTCCTGACAGCCTTTAATCCCTTCCAGTACTTGGAAAACTGATTTAATAGGATCACACATTTAGAGTCAGCCTACCTGGATGCATAAGAAAACTTTGCTTTCCTTATTATTGTTTCTGAATCATGTAATTTTCATTAATATAAAATTAGAAACTACAAGCTGATATTTATTTATAGAGGAAAAGAACACCTGCCATGGGTTTTCAGAGGCATGTTTGAGAACAGGGTGTTTAGGTCTTCTTATTGCACAAGTGTTTACGGTCATATGTACGACAGGTCTTTCCTTTGGAATCCAGTGTTCTCACACAGAACACGGGGCAGAAGTAGGTCAAGTCGTTAAGAGCTTTCTTTTATCATTCTACTCTGTAAATCTTTTAGGATTGTAAAATTCTTAAAAAATTTAAAACCAAACATATTGCAATAAATTAAGATAGTATTTGATGGATGCATTAATATACTTTTAAGTGTAATCTGATCAAGAATAGCGTTTTAAGAAGAGGAAGATAGAATTCTGATAGAAAGACACATGAGTTATGAAAGAGCATATAATGCTGTTCTTTTGTTAAGTTTAAAAGTTATTATAGTTTATTTTTAGTGGTTTGTGATGGATAAGCGAATGAAAATGTAATTGACTGTGAATGTATAAAAGTCTTGGTGCAGTACCATGGCATCAGAATGGCAAATCTAGCTGTATACGTATCCACTAAGGTGTGAACGTTGGGCACTAGCAGACAGTTAAGTGGCTTTCTTAAACCAACTGTGGGATGATGTTTTTATTAGTAAGTTCATTAGAACGAAGTGAATTTATTTAAAAGTAAATAAAATCAGAAAGATAAAAACTTTAAAATTGTGTAGATCAATTTCATCTTATTCTCCTGTTTCTTAATTGTTATTATGCAAACATACTTAATGATAACTCAGTGGTAAAATAACTTCAACAAATATAATTATACTTTATCACACTAAAAAATGAATCAAATTTGCATATTTTATGGGTGAAATTATGGTTAAATTTACTAAGTATACAACATGCCATCATTATATGCTTTAATTTCTCTTTAAACTTAAAAAAAATATATTTTCAAGGCTGAGGCAGGAGGATCGCCCTGACTTTCAGGAAAATGTGGGCTATAGTGACTTCCATGCCAGTTTCGGTGACAGAATGTCATGTTGTATAATAAACTGCCAACAACAAATTTCTTCTGCCATCTGTGTGTTTAAATACACAGTTGGAAACATAAAATAGGTATGTTATACTGTGCCACTATATAAAATAATAAACATGGAAATAGTATCCTTACAAATTTTGGGAGCCTGTTCATATTTTCATGAAGATTATTTAAACTCACGGTAACTCTAAAGGAGATGTGCACTTGTAACTATTGTGATAGCGACACATGATAATGGATGTTTATCTTATTTTGAGTGTGTTAAGGAAATATATCAAATGCTTCGCTCAGCTGTTTAATTTACCAGATGATTTTTAAATTTATTTTAGTCAAATGAATTTCATGATCATTAAGCAGCTTCACAGGTGAGTGTATCAAACATGAACATGGAATTGTACTTAGGAATAGCAGCAAATCATAAATTTGTTTAATATAAAAATGAGATCAAGTCACTTGTTTTAAAAGCCCAAATTATTGAAGGTGAATGAAGATAAAGCACCAACATACATTTACAAAAAGAGTCACAGTTCCATAAAGTCACTCAGATTATTCGAATGACAGAAATGTTTTCTAACCATTTGAAAATTAGCCTACAAAGAGTTAGATGGCATTATGAGATTTTTAAAATAATTAAGTTTTAGTAAATAGTCTTCTTTCTTACAGTGTTTCTCCCTGTGCCTACCATTTCCAGTTGTAATTGTTCTTTCGGAGTTTTTCCTTTTCATGCCATATGAATTCTTTCCCTTTCTTCTGCCATTACTAGGCACTTCTTTTTTTAAATCATATCTTGACCTACATTTTAAGTTTTATCCACTTTAATATCTTAGAATTATCCAAACAATACTGGATAGAAATGATTCTGTTCATATTTACATTCATTTTCACACACACACACAGAAGGGGGGAGAGGAGAAGGAAGAGAGAGAGGAGAGAGAACGAGAGAGACCCTACATGCTAGGAAATGCATATAAAAGAGATTAAATATGGTCATTGTATTTATAAATTTAGATCATCTGTCTTAATACTAACTTTCCAGACCTAGGCATTTTTATCTCATATTTCTTTTCAGATTAATAAAATTGAACATGTACATATACTATAGCAACATTATATACTCATAAATTGATTGATATCTAGTCAAGGCTGATTCCATTCCTCTGCTTTTGTGAATAGACTAGGATTGAAAATGTATAAGTATCTCTGGGTTTCTTTGATATTGTGTTTAGGATTACAGTAGCTGGGTTACATAAAGTTTTGGTTATTTACCAAAAGAAGATGGTCAAGCTGCTTCACAGTATGGCTCCTACGAACAGTTGTTAGCTACCTCAAAGGTAGCACAAATGAATCAAGTTATTTTATAATGTATCATTTGAATAATTCTAACAATTTTTTAAAAAAATATTATAAAAGCTAATGTTTTGTGAGTCTCCAATTATTATAAGTAATCTAAAAATATTATCAGATCTGATTTAATAATTATAATGTTGGGATTATTGCATTTTACTCAAGTGAACCTAAACTTTTGACTTTATTACACAACATTGTCATCTACAAATTTTGTGGGAGCATTTACAAAACAGAGTATAGAAAAAAAATCTCATAACACTTCAGTAATTTTGTGTTAGACCACATTTATAACTATTATTGTCCTTTAGCTAAGGCTTATTGCCATGAGTGGAAAAATAACTATAATCTCAGATGATGAGTTCAGTTGTCATGCTCCTAAGCATTTTATTTTCTTGAGGCATTTTATTCAATCAAAATGATATTTTTCATGAGCTGGAAACTTCTTTCCTATTGGTTACGATCATAGTGCCAGAAGGATCCATGCAGGTCATTGAAGAACAAAAGTCAATAACAGGTTTACTCAGCAGTTTATGCTACATGTTGCATAAGTAATTTGCTGGGAAAGAAATTCTAAATTGTACAAGAGTGGCATTACTGTTATGGGGGTAACTGCTTTCTGATTGCCTTTGAGGTCTGCTCCACAGAAGGCAATTCATGCCTGGTAATGCAAATCTGGCTGAAAGCTCATTATTGAAAAATAATTAATAGATATATCCAAAGGGGACTCTAAATCTATTGCTGTTGCTTTCCTAATTGCAGTTATCAACCTACCCACATTTATTTTCATATCAATAGATTACAACTACTCTCAACATAGTCAAGGAAGACTGTGTTTGCAGAGATCACTGCTTAATCCAGATACTCATACTAGTCAATGTGCTGGGAATAAGTCATTTTGAGTGATCATCCACAAGTAAGATATCTTTGTTAACCTCTCTTCCCTGCCACCCCTCTGGAAACTTCTTAGGAGAGAACAGAAAAAATGAGAGAGCTAAACGATGAGAAGGAATGAAGGGAAGTGTTGTCTTCTGGGCCTGCCATGGCTGTTGAATTCATAAATTCACTGACATTTTGATGAGGAAGATGAAAGAGCTCTACAAGCTCAGGTCAGCAAGCATTACTGTATGAATGGCAGAGAAGTTCATGAGGCTTCACCCCATCCTGAGCAGCTATTAACTGATGTCTTATGAGAAGGGGGTTCTTTAGAACTCCTACTGTTCTAAGGAACAGTACTACATGTGACTACTGACACATGCTGACCATGTTACAGTGGATGTTCCCCTCCAGCTAATGTAGCCAGCTTTAATAGGACTCTGAGATATAGCAAAACAGAAGAAAAGGACCTGAACAATGGAGAGGGAAATATTAGAGAAGTGGAGGAAAGAGTAAAAGGGTGAATACAGTTGGAAATGAACAAGACGCATTGCACAACTGCATGAAATCATTAATGAATAAGTTAAAGATATTGTATTAGAGAAGATCAGTTTTGAATTTCAACAAGGCTGAATGATGCTTGTTGAAGACGTAATCTTGATTTCACCTTCGTAAAAGCACTGCTCATCTGCAAGACCAGCACTCAGGAAGACATCTGGGAGTGGCCATATGTACTTCATCATGGGTATCACAACAGGAATTCAATATGTACATTTCCCATGAATGAGGTTTAGCAGAGTGTTTAGGCGCAAACATCTGTGAGAACAAAACAACTGGGAAAATAATGACACAAACAGTAGCAACTGGAAAAACAGTGGATCATGCTTGGGAAACAGTGACATAAAAGAAAAACAAGAAAAAAAAACCAAACAAACAAAAACAATCGTGCATTGAAGTTAACTGAGAACAATAATACAGTTTCTACTCATTTTAACTTGTCAGAACTTTCCAATTTAAATGGACTGAAAGTGTGGAATAGTTTTATAGAAATTCTTCAAATTCTTTCAAGCAGCAGAAAGATTGTATCCCAAATTGCCAATTGAAATACTCAACTGGAATATTCTGGTCCCTGAAATGGAAGAAAACTCAGATATGAAAAAGAGAGGCAGATCGTATCTAACAGAATTCAAGAATTGATGGTTATCAGGGGAGCGTCAATGGAGTTGCATACCTCAGGAGGAGAGACAGACCACAAAGGTTCCTGACAGATCCCATATGCTGAGGTCCAAGTCTGGATTTGGATAGCGAAGCTGGAGACAAGGCTGAATGGTTAGGAACAAATACTGCTCCTGCAATGGACCTGCATTCAGTTTTCACTACCCATATGGTGGGAGGTAAATTTGGCTCCAGGGGAATTTAACACACCTCTGGCCTCCTTAGAAACCTGTACTCAAGAACATACTCTCAGACAGAGATACACCTTCATGAACAGAAAGCAACAATAAAGTAAATCACTAAAAGTTAAGAAGCATAGATATGAAGTATGAAAATGGAGTATAAGAACATCTATTTATTTTAATTTGAAGTAGAATAAAGCTGAATTTAACCTGGGAAGATTAGGAGTTAAGGCTTTGATTGTAGTTTCTGTCTTAATTAGAGTTCCTACTGCTGTGATAAACCACCATGATTAAAAGCAACTTGGGAGGAAGGAGTTGTTTTTACTTAGGCTTCCACATCTTTGTTCATCATGGATGAAAACCAGAAAAGGAATTCAGACAGGGCAGGATCCTGGAGGCAGGACCTTATGCAGAGGTCATGAAGGAGTGCTGCTTATTGGCTTGTTCTTCATGACTTGCCCAGCCTTCTTTCTTATAGAATGCTGGACTATCTGCCCGGTGATGGCATCACCCACATGGCCTGGGCCCTCTACCATCAATCACTAATCAAGAAAATGTCTTATAGTCTTGAATACAGCCTGATTTTATGGAGGCATTTCTCAATTGAAGTTCTCTCTTCTCAGATGATTCTAGCGATTCTAGCTTGTATCACATTGACATAAAACTAGCCAGTACAGTTCCCTTAAAGAGTATCTTAAGATATAGTGCTCAGGTACAGGTAAACTTACATGTCAGAACATCAAAACCTTCAGAAAATTAGATGTCATTCTCGTTCCCTTAAAAAAAATCTTAAAATTTCACTCGGAGCAAAACCATTTGCACTTTTCAAAGGTAAAATGACAAAGAAACAATTTATAGCATGCAGATAAACTCCAAAGAGGAATCAAAAACTGTTTTTATTTACATGATTCTTATTGAGTGAGATGACTGATTGAATAATGAGTGCATGACTGTAACAAAGAAAAATTAGATTGTGCACTTAGGGCTAAGACTGCTGAGGCTAAAATCTTTCATGAAAATGATTGTATTTTCTTTTTTTTACATTTTTTATATTGATTTATATTGAGCTCTACATTTTTCTCTGTTCTCCTCCCTGCCTCTGCCCACTCCTTCAACCCTCTCCCAAAGTCTCCATGCTCCCAATTTACCCAGGAGATCTTGCCTTTTTCTTCTTCCCAAGTAGATTAGATCTATGTATGTCTCTCTTGGGGTCCTCATTGTTGTCTAGGTTCTCTGGGATTGTGGTTTGTGGGCTGGTTTTCATTGCATTATGATTACATTTTTCTGAAAAGTCTTTATTTAAGAACTGAAAATTATTTTTCTATGTGATGCTAAAATTCTCTAAATGGAAAGAAAACTAATAAAGCACATTTGTATACTTTTGCATTAATTTACTGATAACTTATTTCCAATACTTTCTCTCATTTAGCCAAGATTTAGCAACTATTTACTCCACACAGATTAATAAACAAAAACAACAATAACACCAAAACCCCTGGAACAAAGTAGAAACAAGAGGTTTTCCACTCATACAAGTATATTTTGAGATAATTTAATGACAATGCTCTCCTATGGCAATATTTCATTTGTATTTTTACAGCCTTCCATCTTTTATATTAGACAAAAAGGAGAAATGCAGTGATATTTCATTTGTATTTTAGTAAATAAAGCTTGCCTGAAGACCAGAATGTAAAACATCTGTACTAATCAGCCTTACAGACCAGAGAGTGGTGACACAAGCTTTTAATCCCAGTAGACACTAGTTTGCATTGAAACCAGGAAGTAGTGATGTAGGCAGCCATTAAACCCAGCACTAGAGAAAAATACAAGACAGGAGGAGACAGCTCTCACACACAGTCTCATTCTGAACTTTGTGGAGGCAGAATCACCATTTTGAACTGAGGTAGAGGTAAGACCCATGGCTGGCTATTTTGCTTTTTCTCACCTTCAGGTGGAATGTTATTAAAATACAAATGAAGTACCTCTACACTCTCCATTCTTCATGAATCATTTATGCAGCAAGAATCATACTCTTTTTCTCTTGGAAAGTGAAGTATTAAGATGACAGAAGACATGTTTTAATAAATGTCTCTGTTTAACAACAAAGCCACTCCCCTCAATTTCTGTCATAACCTACTAGCATCTAGAGTGTTGCAATCTTCACAAATATAGGGTGTAAAGGAAAGCAACATATTTAGATGAATTATGTACACAGTTTTTACTTTATTAGCCAATTACTAATTTTCTATTACAAAGATGTATGATTTGGAGCGAAATAAAACAAAGAATAAAGGCTGATATCTTACCAATTGATAAACAGATACATATATCTGAACATGACTTTGTCTTTGATAATTAGTGGAATCTGCAAATCCATGCTGCATCATGTTTTCCCCATGGAATTTGTTCCACCCAAACTCACAGAGCTCCATTAAGTGTAAAGGCATAAGAAGGCAGGACAAAACATCTTATTTAAATCTCACTTCTTTAAAAGTCCCCAACATGTTAAGATTCTGACGCTGCCTGTACCCTTTGGCAATTACTGTTTATTCAAATTGGAACTCTTCTAGCTCCAAGTCCTCTCAGAGCAACCGGAGTGACTTCCTTTGGTCATTTTCACCGAGTTCTCAATGTATTTCACTCTTGGTATGCTTGTGAACTTTATCCTATACTACTTCTCCAAACTAGGTACACACTTCTGCTAAAATCATATACCTTTGTTCCAAGCTAAATATTTGGCACTAGACAATCATTTTTTTTTTTTTGTTCTTTCCTGGGAAGAGCATCTCTCCTGCTCTGAGCTTTCCTCGTTTGCCTATAGTTCTTTGTATAGCGTTGAGCCCTGAAAATATAATATAAATATAAGCAACATTATATGGACTGAGCAGGTTATAAACAAGAGTATACATGTATACACACATATACACACATATGTATAGACATACTTATATACATGCAAAAACAGAATGGAGGTAATGAATTTTAAGTAGAACAGAGAGAAAAGGAGTATGTAGGAGGGTTTTGAAGGAGAAAAGGGAAGGGAAAAATGTAATTAATTAGGCTATATTCTCACAAATTAAAAATAATTTATTAAATATTTATTAAATATTTTAGTTACTTTTTTGTAGATTCTCTTCTGCTTTTTCCACATATATTTAGTAAAGTATTTTAATCATTTTATAAAGGCTTTTATTTATGTAAGAATCAGCATTTTCAGAATTTCTACATAAGTATTGATGAGACTAAATTGCATAACATTTATTTCCATGTGTCAGAAGTCAGAAGAATCTGTTTTGTCACCTTGTAATCACCTTGCACACACTTCACATCAACTAGCTCAAGAAACCTTTACTTTTCTGGCAACAGACTAACTTAAATGAATACTGAAAGTTAATAAGAGATTATTTGAACTAGAGAAATAGAAAAATACTGTATTATTGAAGCAAAGGAACTTTAAAGTACTACAATTATCTAAGCACTTACTGCAATTCCAAAAACTCCCCAAAGTTAATAGATTTTATTAGACCCTTTTCAGAAGTCAGGCTTTATGGCATTTGGATTTATTTGTTGTCCTGGCTAAAAGTTCCAGATGAAGTCAAGGTCATCTTCTACCCCAAAGATGGTGTCATTACTATCAACCCAGTGTTTTACTGGGCTCACATTGAGGTCATTAACTGAGTTACATGCAGAGTGGCAAAGCAACAAGGGCAATGCTGGCAATCTCTCTAGCTTCAAAGACAGAGCTCCTAAGTTAATTCATCTCTTAGTAAGAAATATGCAGTCAGTGTAGTTTATTAATGACTTCAAAAGCAATTTCAGAGATGTTCTAGAAATATTTATTCATATGTGAGTCATGCATTTAAAATATGAAACTCTTTTTAGTCCCAGTTTTTTTTAAAAAGCAATGTGCTTTCTGAAATAATTGTAGCATAATTTTAATTTAATATTTGTATGAATAAGCATATACATAAATGAACATAAGAAAATAAGGCATCTTTTGTTTCTCAAGGGTTGTACTGCAAGAAATACTTGCGCTTTACTAGTTTGTATTAACTTAAAGAGTTTTACTGTATAATCACTTAGGGTAGTCTTAAATTCACAAAATAAAAACAAGAGATAATCCTAGTAACTTAAAATATATTAATAGTGTAGCAGAAATTGGTTTAATTTGATATAAGTCAAATAGAGAGGCAAGGTTAAAATAAAATGCCTTAAAGCATTTGCTGTCTTACATCGGGCAGCCCATAAAAATGCTAGGAGAAAATATAATATAACCTATTGTATTTGTATCACTGTCCTTACAGAATGCTACTGAGAAAAGTTTAAACATAGATCTTTCTGATATGTGTGTTATATGTTGTAAAGGCCAGTAAATATTTAAAATCTTTCAAACTGTGTCAGAGGACAAGAGCTCATGAATCAGAAGTAAATTCTTTTCATTTTAGAAGCGACTATATAAAACCAATGCTGTGCTTCCCCTTCCAACTGAGATCTGCTAGAGAGCTGGAGTGTTTTATGCCAGACTGCCTTGAATTACCTGACTCATTGAACTGATTCTTAAGTTTGGTTACTACCTGATTGTAGCACCTGAACTCTCATCCAGCATTCCGAGGCATCCAATTAGTAGTTGAGGTGGCCCTGTGTCTTGTATTGAGACTAAAAGTACCCCAACCATAGAACATGTCTACTATTTGTTCATTCCAAGAGAGAAATAGATATGGCATTTTGTTTTCAATATGAACCATATTTTATATAATTCATTATAAAAAGATATAACTTCACATTATATAGTTTTTTCCCAAAGACTGTAAGGCAGACATCATCTTTTATATTATGCTAAACATTGAAACCTATCATATTGCCAATAAACAGCTTTCTGAATACAGATTGTCTGGACAAGAAATTATTACTTAATTTTTATCAAGTAAAAAAAATAAAATACAACATATTGACACTTAATTTTTCAAAACACATAAAACCATGCAAATTATGTTTTATTACTACTGTAAAACCAGAAACATTTTAATAACTAAGTACTCATAATAAAATCCCATAAACAACTTCTTGATTTGTACGTTTTGTGACTTAACTGTGTCGGAATGATGTATTCCCGACACAGTGCTCTGCTTGAGGGACTTTATTCTGACATATTCAGAACAGTCACCATTATACCACAATCATTCTTCGTTATGACTCAATCTCTTTTCTCTTATTCTGACAAACCGTTATCTCTTTTATTCTACTACTTAAAGTCATCTATATAAAAGAAGGAAGAGCAGAAATACTTGTAAAATCAAATAAAAAACATATTAAAGGTATACAAGATTTGTAACCAATGCACACATATTCTGAACACATAGCAAAACACAATTAAAATAATTGGTTTAAGCTTTTTTTTAATTGAATAAATGCTTTCGGCATGAGTTTCAGGGGGGCACATATCATTTTGTTTTATCACACTTGAATTTTTGTATTTGGAAACATTTGAAATGAAAGAATCTACAGACAGGTAATGCTTTTTAAGGACATATATTTTAGACAACTGGTGATTATTAAAACAGTCTATACCAATGATACTCAACTCTCCTAATGCTGGACCATTTAATAAAGTTCCTCAAATTCTGTTGATCCCCAACCATAAAACTACTTTCATTGATACTTCCTAACTGTGGGTTTTGCTACTGTTATAACTTTTAACTCAAATATCTGTGTTTTCTGATGGTCTTATGGAACTCTGGGAAATGGTCTTTTGATATCTAAAGGGGTCAAGAGCCACAGATTGAGAACCACTGGTCCATATTAATATTGGTAGAATTTGATAATTCATTTCAAATTCTCTATCCTGGTATAAAGAAATTATTGAGGTAAATTTTATTTTCAAATTACAAACTCACATGTGTTAAAATAAATATTAATTATGATTGCGTCAGTGTCTTTTAGAGAGTAAAAGTAGTCATTTATTAAAATCTTTTTAAAATTAATATTTGAAGAATGTGTTTGCATAGTTTTCTATGTTCATTTATATTTAATAAATATGTTTCTATTTTATAGTTCTCAATATTGGAAACTAAATCTTTCTAGTTTTGGGGTTTCAAATGTCTATATTGAAGCTAAGTTAATTTTAGATGCAGTCTAAAACTTCCTCAGCTATAAGGTCAGCATATACATATACATATATATATATATACATATATATATGTGTGTGTATGCACACATACACACATATGCGTACATAACACACACACACATATATATATATTGTATAGCACACACGCATATTAATTTTATCTGAAGATTTTGTCCAATCATATTCTTATGCTGCAAATCTAACTATACATGGTAGATCTAGAGATAGATGCTTGAGATAAATACATCAGTTGAGTGTGAATCTTTCTTGAATAGAATATTTGCGGTCACCCTTCTACCATGTGGTGACAGAAAAGTAATTAAATAAGAAAACCCTTGCATATAACAAATGTATGCCTTTGATGAGGCATTACCTTGAAAAATATAAGAAATAAACATTGATCTTGAAACATATAATTTATTCTATTGCATTCTGGGATAACATCGCCTCTAACTTCCATATTATAGCTGTGTTATACTATGCCTAGTTCATGAAGTACTAAGATTAACCCAGGGATGTGCCTGCTAGGCAAGAACTTTAGGAACTAAGCTACATTCCTAGCTTGTGTCTTTCATTCCTTTCTTATTAGAAAATTAAAAGCTTTATTTTGTAACAGCATTGTCAACAAAATTGTGTTGAAGCTAGAGTCATAATTAATAAATTAGATGAGAGTATTACTAAAGTAATAGCTTTACTATACTTTAGTCTTAGTATTTATTCATGTATATGTGTTCATATGTAAGTTTGTACGCATTCAAGCAATGGTTAGCTTCTCCCATGGGAAATGAACACCAGTCCTCAGGGGAAAAAGCAAGTGCTTTTAACCACATAGCCATTCTTCCAGTTCTACTCTTTAGTATCCAAGAACTACATATTTGCCTTTACAAATTTGATATAAGTTAGTTAGAATGAAACCCCTCATTTTGATGTTTATATTGAATACAGAAACAATTTTGTTATCATTTTGCTTTTAAAATACATGATTATTTGAACAGACTCAGTGAAATAAACATTTTAATACTGAACAGGTCATCTCCATACTGATAGAATATTTTTATAGAAAGATATCAATATTTAGGAATATTTTTATCATAAATATGAACTATCAATTATGATTTTAATTCAAAGTACAATCATAAATATATGTAATTGATAATATGGTATTTTTCTCATATAAAAACTGAACTTTAATTAAGTTTAAGTCATCATCTTTAAAACAATAGTACCATTAATAGCTGCTTGACAAGGTTATTCTTATGTGGAAACTGTATCTTAAACATGGATAAAATTTTCTTACTTAACTGGTCATGAAAAAGTAATGCTTATATTAATTTCAAAAATCACCTTAAACCATTCAGAATCATTTCATAATTATATTTAACTCACTGAAAATTAGTGCAGTGAATTAAAAAAGCAACATTTATAAAGCAAAATATAAATATATTACACACACATGCACACATATGTGAGTTTTTGTATTGGTTACAAAATAAAATTAAAATGTTCTCTTTAAAAAAGGAACTCCAAAAGCAAAATTTAAAATGTGCTATATAAATTTTCTTTTTTAATGGAAATGTTTTATTTATAAAACTTTTATATTTCAGTTATGTACTATAAATCACGATTGCTTTCCATGTAGTGAAAAACAGATAGCCTTCAAAAAAAACAAAAACAGATGATGAAGAGCTTGAGAATGTTCATATGACCTAGATCATTCTTATATATTATTTGTCCAAGGACATAATAAGAGTAGTTCAAAATTATAAAGTAATTAGTAAATTAACAGAATTTAAAATTATTTCATTTAATTTAAAGAATTCCAGAAAAATTAAAAATGTAATTGTGGGTAGCACAGGGATGAGGGAGAAGGAAAGGCAGAAGGGGAGGAAGAGGGAAGAAGGAGAGGGAGAAGGAGAAGTTGAGGGAAAGGGATGATCCAGATGGGGGAAGGGCAGAGATGAGAGCAAAAGAATATGTTGTAAGGAGCCTGCTAGTTATTTCCTGGCCCACTTAGCCCTGAAATAATCACAGTGAAACCATATTATTTAAATCACTGCTTAGCCTATTAGCTCTAACTTCTTATTGACTTACTCTTACATATTAATCTAACCTATCTTCATTAATTTCTGTATTGCCATTTGGCAGTGGCTTACTGGTTAAAGATCTAGTGTCTGTCTCTGGTGGGCTCCATGGCTTCTCTCTAACTCCTCCTCATTTCTCCCAGCATTTAGTTTAGTTTTCTTCATATACTTCTATTCCCTGCTCAAGTCCAAGAAAGTTTCTTTATTAACCAATGGTATTCACAGCATACAGAGGGAATCCCACATCAAAAGAGATACTTTGATTGAGTGAGCCACTGTGGGGATAACAAGAAACTTGGCAATAGAGAAATTCCCAGGAATCCACAAGGATGACCTCAGCTAAGACCCTAAGCAATAGTCGACAGGGTCTCTGAACTGGCCTCGCTCTGTAGTCAAATTCATGACTATCTTAAATAGCATCATAGAACCTTCATCCAGCAACTAATGGAAGCAGATTCAGAGATCCACAGCAGAGCACTGGGTTGAGCTTCCAAAGTCCAGTTGAAGAATGGGAGGAGTGAGAATATGAGCAATTAGGTCAAGACCATGATGGGGATACCCCCTGAAACACCTCAGCTGAGCTAATGGGTATCCATCAACTCCGCGCTGACAGAGGGGAAACCAGCATAGGTCCAAACTAGGTCCTCTTCGTGTGAGTTACAGTTGTATGAATTGCTCTTCAAATTCACGGCTTCACCTTTATTTTTCAGGAGTTGTTGCATGTTGCATACCATTATATATAGGACATGTATAATATGTGTGTGTGTGTGTGTGTGTGTGTGTGTGTGTGTGTGTGTGTGCTCATAAATCTATAAATGCAACCTCTTCGGTCTATGTAATGTTACTTGCATATATGTTTTCATGCCTGACCACTAGTATTGGATAATCAATCAGTGAATTCTTCTATATGTAGCAATAGTTCTCTGCTTCTCCGCATTCCTTACTTGCATTTAGCTTTATAGATCTGAGAACGCTTGGGCAGTCCCTTGTCCATGTTAGCATGTCTGGTGCATGTTTAAGATGGCCACATTGGTGAGATTTTATGGCAGTTTCATATAACAAAGGGAAATCATGCCTAATAGCAGAAAAAAGACAACTACTCAGAGCTATGAAGTCATGGAACTTGGAAAAAGACAGATTTTTGATGAAAGTTCATTCCAGAAGTAAGAAGTGTACAACATAAGTTATTATTGAAAAAAGATCACCTGAATAAATTTTACTAACAGAAAACAGTATAGACCTATGCAATAATTACATTACACTCCATTCAAGCAAGGCTTCCAGCAAAAGAAGGTTTTTTATGTAACTTTGCTTAGTGTAATTAAGACGGCTGCCAATTGTTTTTACAAGGAATCCATGTGCCACAAATGGAGATAAACAAAATCCCAAGGTCATGACTTGGGTGACCTGAACACAGTTTATTTTGCACATTTCATTTTAGCTTCTAATCAAGATGAAGACATGGTTCTTTAACTTCATTTCAAACTGGATAAATGTTGTTTCCAGATAGAACAGTAGACAATAAGAATTATGAAATTGTATGTGGAGATCCAAGCTGTGGTTCACTTGCTATAGCTTCTTATACTTGTAAAGATAAATGTTATGGTTCATGAAATTTCAATAAATCATTTTTAATCCTAATAAAATCTTACGTATTCATCTTATTTTAAATTATAGTCAGAGAAAAGAATGCAATGGTAAACAAGAAGAAATTTTATAGAACAGTCTTTCCCTTTGGTTCTCATCTGTTCTCAGACAATATAGTTTTGTTGACAAACCTGTTAATCACATAAAGACGTGAATAACAAATTATCCCCAAATGTATAAAAAACTCAAATCTGATCAGCAGTGTGCAAGACATGCATTGCACAATACTTACTGAGTAAAACACTCACAGCCTTGCTTACATACTGCATGAATTATCTGAACATTTCTCCCTCAAGTCTGGACTAGAATATCAATGATGTGGGTGACCTTGGTTATTTCTCTGATCTCCAGATGTTAGTTGGAGAGAAGAGAGAAAAACTGCAGATTAGGCTAGCATTTTTTGTCATCTACTATTTTTACCACATGCACAAAAATATGACATTCTCTGTTAGGCAAATATTCTATTTATTTGCATCTTACTGGATTCTAAATGTTTATTTCTATCTTTAAATAAGAAAAAATAAAGGACGGGTGTTATTTTATGTTTGTGTGGATGCATGCTGCTTTAAATTTTTCTTTTTGACTTTTTTTGAATATTTTAATTATAACATTTCCCCACTTCTCTTCTCTTCTTCCAAATTCTCTCATATGCCCCCACCCCATCCTCTTTCAGATTCTGGCCTCCTTTTGCATCAACTGCTACTGCACGTATAAAAAAATTGTATATACATATATTCCCAAATATAATCTATTTAGTCCATATAATGTTACTTGTATTTATATTTTCAGGGCTGATTGCTTGGTACTGAATTGATGTGATCCTCCCGGGGAAACAAGGGGGCACCTATCCCATTTTTAGTTTCCTCAGTCTCCTGTAAATCTTCTTGAAGGGTTGAAGTCTTTGTAAAGAATTTTTTTTCACATATAGTTTGGCATATCCATTGCTATCACCCTTGCGAACATTTGAATGGTCATGTTGCTAAGCTCCTAAAGAATCACCAGCATGAACACATATGCATGTCTTCCAATGTTTACTGGAATGTTTGTGCCAGAAAAGAATTCATTCTCTCACTTTTAGTCCCATAAATTTTAGAAAACATCATAGAGTAATACAAACACATAAAGTACAATCTGTAATGATATAAGAAGGGCATTTGATATAAAGAGAAGGAGAAATTTAGATGTTTGTTATTCTTATGCCCTAAGTATTTTTTACTTTGCCTCTTAGTTTTCTGTATTTTCTTTTCTCTTAATAAAATATATGTAAGAAAATTCTTAAACCTTGCTAACATAAATTCACGTGCTGCTGAAAATATGTTCATTCAGCAAAACAAAATAACCAAGATATTTTTAAGAAACTGTTATAGCTGCTGATATCAAATTATTTTGTTAGCCATCATTGATATGTTATAATAAAGTTGGCTATGATTACTAATAATTAACAGTTACCAGACATGCTTTTTCTGCAATAAAAAAATCAGGTTTTTAAACTGTTGTGAAAGGCTATAACTTAATTTCTTATCAATACTGAATAAAATCCAAGAAGAAACATATACTGTAGTAGAAAAATCATATAAGGCAAGATATAGGAAAGGTAAAAGTAAACCATTCTTGTTATTATTCAATTACCTGTAAGAAGATAAAGTCTCCATTAGCATCCAGTTAAATTGTTACACACTTAATATGTTAGTTTAGCTTTAAGACACAAAATGTACATAAGTAAGGAAGGGGAAGGATTAAATGAGAAATTCTCTCTGTACGTTGTTGTGAATATATTAAGTTTAAATCATGTTTTTTTATAATTATTATGATTGCTGATTTTTGAATTTGGGGATTTTTCAATCTATAAATAAGGCTGGGATCTTTAGTTTGAAATAAAAATACTTATTCAAATACTAATTGTAGCATATTCATAGAGCTAAGTATAAATTCACAGTAGGATAGGAAACTCTAGAATATTCCAGTGTAGAATATTCTATTAGTGGAATCACTTTATGATGACATATATTTTGAGCATTTACCTGAAAGATTCAAGTAGAGATTTACACATGACTATTCATTTTAGAACAAATTCAACACCATGAAAACTTCAATTTGTAGAGGAATATCAAGTCAGCAACATAACGTAGGATATTTACAGCCAAATGCTATCTTCAAATCACTGAGCATGTTATTTCTTTACATTTCAAGGCAAATCAAAATCTGTGTCCTTAATGTAGTGGAGATACTTTTTTTTTAAATGGTATCCCCTAATATTTTGATACCAATCATAAGTGACACTAAAAATAAAATATACCATTTGACTTATAATCTACTTTAGTAATTTTAGTTTATACTCATCTTGTTGATCCAATTACATCTTATAATTAAGACAATATAAATATGTAACTTGGATCTCACTTATTCTATTCTGAATAAGATCCTCCTGCAGAGCTCCATTGGCTGGGCCTCTGGGGCTATAACAAAGAAGCATACTGTACCTCTTCTGCTGCTGCTGGACGCAGATGTACTTGGGCTGGTTGTTATGGCTACAGTGGTTGTTACTGGTGCAGTGGTAAGGGAGGGGATGATAGTAGTGGGAAGCAAAGTGGTGGGAACATCTGGTGAGTGGAAAGAAACAAAATATAAAATAAAATCATGTCATGCAAACAAAAGAGAAACACAAATGATTCAAATTATAAATATGCACACCTTATTTAGGCTTAATTTTATAAGTTGAAACAGAATAACAGGTACAAAACAACTATAGCACACAGGTTCTGTCATTTTTCTTTCACTTCCCCTTTTATGCTCCCCAAAAAGAAAAAAATCTGGGAGCTATTTTTGAGAATAAGTAAATTATTTGCAATATTTAAAGTGAAATTTAAAATGACGAGAATTCACTTGTTCTTTGAGTCATTTGAAAATCTTACATGCAGTAGCAAAATACACATATGTAAAATAAAAATGACATGCTTTGTCAAGGAAGTAAACAAAGAAACAACACATACAGAAATAAACACGAATACCATGATATAAGATTAAAGAAGTGTTAACGATGAGTATGTATATGCATGTTAAATAATGCCTTTAGCTTTCCTTATAGGAAAATGGGAGGAAGTAGGATGAGAGCAATCTTTAGAAACAAACAAACAAAACAAGCCAATTGTTATAATTGTTATTTTGCTCCTCCTGTTTTCACAAACGATGTTAATGTATAGTTTAAAGTCTTGCAATTCTTACCCCAATTAGCTGGTAACGCCTTCTAACAAATTTGCAGTACCTAGGAGTCTTTAACAAGTATTGAGTCAACTAGCATGGAACACGATGTGATGTTCTGACAAATTTATAACTTATTTGAAAACAGCACACAAAAGAAGTTACTGAACTATACCAGGCAGTCTCCACTCTATAATTAGTGAAAGTGTCATAAGTTAAAATTTAATTGAAATCCAGGGATACAGTGAACAAAAAGAACGGCTTAGTGGGCAAGGCCCAAATATTCCTTCACTTCATAAAACCCAGTCTCAAATATCTAGAGAGGAGAGAGAGACCTCAAGCAATGCTGCCAGTGTCAAGCTATGAAAAACCTCAGGAAAATCATTGGAAACAAATTTGGTTCCCAGCAGATAGGGATATAATTTACACAGCAAGGAAATTAGAACCACTTCTCCAATTACTGTAATTACTGTACTGGGGTTTTACTTCATATGTTTGTCATGAAGTCCCAATGTAGTCACAATGCTTGACAGACTATTTTGCTGGTGATTTTTTTTTTGTCATTCTTTCAGAAAAAGTTTTTGAACACTCCAAACATTTTTTCTAGTTCTCTACTCTGATAAATAGCTCTACTCAATCTGCCTGACTCTACCTGCTGAATTCTTCTCACTGGAGACACCGGAACCAGCATGGGATCACTCTCTTATCTTAAGTATTGATGTTTACACCTGTTTTTCAACAGGGAAAGTGCTTCCTGGCCAGTCAAATTGAGAAAACAACCTCTGCAAACTCCATGGTATTACATTAATCACTAGGGAAAACGGGCATTGCCTGGAGAGCAATTTATCATGATCATAAGGAGGCACTGGCTTTAGAAGGAACATCATGAATGGATGGAAATTCAGCATTTCTGCTCATGGGTTTCTGATTTGTTACTTACTATGTGTTCTTATTGATTAGTAAGCTTTTAAATAGAAGTAAATGGAAACATAATCAATGAAAAAATTAGTATTTTTTAAAGTCTAAAATAGAAAATAGTACATTTTTATCAGAAATATTGTTGGCTCATTTAGGATCTCAATTATTTATGTGAAAAATCCAAAACAATATCTAGTATTAGACTATTTAAAAACAAAGAATATACTTGAAAGTTCATATATGGAATCTGATGTTACAAATTTTATCACAGATTACAATCATTTTTATTATCAAAAATTAGCCTAGAATAACAAACAGTCTCCTAACCCTTATGCCAGAAACAAAACAGCCTTTCAAAATTAGCTTTATTACTTCATTACAAAAGCTGGTTCAAAATAATAAGCTAGTATTCATTTGTTTTGTCTGGTTTATCCAGAATACAGTATTAATTGAATTTTATTTTCACTTTTTCCAACCTCTGCAATAATAGAAATTCTGGATTATTTGAGAACCCTATGTATGTTCATTATTTTTTCCTAAGCATTATTGAATGAACCAATCTAATCTCAATAAGTGTCCAATACAGTAAATACAGAATCTTCTATCATTCTCTAGTATTTAGTAAATTAGTATCCAGTACTTATTAATAAATTTTTAAATTATGAAATATTGGTGAAATATTCAGCTAGGTGAGAAAGTATGCCACTCTCTAGCACTTAGGCTGGCTTCCAAGTTTACTACCTTTCCTTCAAGAATCATTCATTGCTGATAAAAATTTAATGACAATTGTGTAAAAAAAGCCATGCTAAGAAGAACTCTTTCTCAATAACCATTACATGTGTTCAACTCTTACTAGCCAGGATCGCTATGTAGCTTTTAAATTATGTTTATTTTCTATGTGTTTTCATCCTGGTGTTTTAGTCATCATTCTTGTCTGTTTTAAATTATTTCAACTCAGTTGTGAAATAGTAAAGTTGCAATAACCTTAAATATTCACTTCTAGAAGATAATTAGAAATAGGTAAAATTAAACAACGTAAGATTAGGTAGAATTAGTAAAATAACTTCTGCGTCATACTTAAACTTTCTATTTCATCTGAATTTATTCTGGTCTTTCCCCACTTGATACTTATCAACCTTGGAAGGAAGAATTTTCAGTTATTGCTCAGGATTCTGTTCTGTATAATTATGTGGTTATTTACACCTATAGAAAAAAAGTCCTATACTACAAGAAGAGCTGAAAAAATGAAATTAAAAGAGTAAACTACTTTTCTTAAAGACACTCTATATCTTCAATCACAAAAATGTTATTTTTTTTGAAGAGTACGTTTTAGCACCTCAGTGTACTCTATCATAATTTCTATTAAAAAGATAATAATAAAAACAATATCAGAAACAAATATTTACTAACTAAATAGGAGTGACTTATATATTATACATATAAGAATTTTATGACCTTAAGGTAACTTATTAATGGGGCATGCACTGATCTGAGAGGTTGCTTTACTCACAGCTTAAGATCTTTGAACTTGGATGGCTTGATTAAGACCTGGAAATTAGACATTATCAAATGGCTCCTAGAAGTCTTCTTAAGTCCAAATATTCATTCTCCCTTTTTATAAAATTCAAGTTTGCTTTTGAAAAGTCTTTCTCCTATAAATGAGTAGCAGCATTTGATAAAATTTACAAATGTCTCAGTGATGACTGTTTGAAGTATTAACTTTGGCCTTTTAGGGGTCGATTTAAAAAGTGTGGGTTTACATTTTGCTATGGAAATATGAGATATAAAGCTCCTCTTTATCTGCCTTATATTTTTAAAACAAGTTCCTACAATGTAGCCATAGCTACCTGAACCTCCCTCTGAAGACCAGTCTGTCTCTGCCTCCCAAGTGTCACATGCCCAGATCTCATATTTTTGATGCATCTAGAATCAGATAGAATTTTAAAACCATTAAATCAATAACACAAGAAATAATCAGATAAAACAACAAGATGTAAAGCTAAATGATGTTTCTCTTTTAGCATTTATCTGTTCAGTTTTTCTAAGAATAAAATTTATTACTTATATAGAAGTTATTCATATACACATCTGATAAAATACTCAATGCTGTTTCAACTTTAACCAATTTGTATACAAGAACTTAATCAACATTTTGTGTGAAATAAAAATTATGGAGACATATGGGTCAATAAGTACAGGCAACTCCTGCCAATACTAAGGCTCTGAGTTCAATTTCCAGGACACACATGATGGAAGGTCAGAAACAACTCTGGTAAATTGTTTTCCGACCTCTGTATATGTATTATGATATAAGTACACATACCACTTATAAAAATTTATACTTCTAATTTCATCATAATTATGTTTTATCTTGACCTGAACATAAAATTTAATAAATTTACAGAAATTATTGAGATCCTTTATAATACAAACAAGAGACTCTTCACTTATTTTCTTAATAACAAGACATTAAGACAAGCTTATGGGTGAATTTGTTTGAATGACTCATTAGTTAACAATAATTTTTAAAATTGTTAGATTTGATGATTTACCATATAATTACTAAAATTACTGTTGAGTTACAAATAAATGTGCTCCACAGCATCACCTCTTTCAGGTCTACCTTTAAAGTTTCTTGTTATGATCTCATTTCTGAAGCATCCTCTCATTTGAAACTAGTCCATGTTTTCTTTCTCTGGGCTGGCAAATGCTTTGCTAGAACTCTATATATGTTTAGTGCACATTGTCATTCATTTAGTATCCTATCTCACACAATAGGTCAGCAGGATAGTTTTAAACAAAAGCCTAACTTCCTTATTTACAAATACTATTTTCCTTGAGACAAGTACACTTGACCTATTGTTTGGTTAGCTCTTCTCCTGAAAAGAACCCTCATTTAAGTAAGTATCTAGGAAATACTATATTCAAGTCTAGAAAGTGTATATACATTTATTTATGTATAGTGAATGGATGATAATAAAATGTCATTAAATAAGCAATATATCTTATAAGAGCTTAAATATGTAACCAATATTTAAATAAGATTAATATGTACAAAAGTTGTAGTTTTGCACAAAATATTATAAAATTCCTGCTAAAAGTCTATGACTCTGAAAGAATAGTCCAATATTACAGAGTAACAGCTGAAGAAGTTTCATCTCTGAGTATGTCAGCATTTGTTAGAATTATAAATCATAAATGCCAATCAAAATAATGGGTAAAGGTCCCTCCTTTCACATGTTAATAAAGAAATTAGAAAACATGCAACCTGACATTCTTGCGAGGTGGGGGGCACTTACGAGAGCACACCAGATTCTATAGAGCCCTGTCAGAATGAAGTCACTCCCAACAGGAACAGCATTCAATAAACTGCGGTGCAGTGCAACATTTTTTTTTTCTAATAATGAGTTTTCCAGGTTAAAGGGATGTTGTGCTTTCTGTAAATGTGGTGTAAAATTTCTAGCTTGTCAACTTGTTTTGTTTTGTGGCAGTTTCTCTTTTTAAAAATGGCATTCAGAATGGATTTTCGAAAACAAAATTAAGTCTAAGGAGCCCCAGAAGCCCAAAGTGCTTGTTTCTCTCTAAGACTATTGCCTGAACCAGGAGGAAAAAAAGTGTTACTATTTAGCCTGAAATCCATACATCTGCATCCTTCCTGCTTGATGATACTAAACTTCCCTTTCTGGAGGGGACACTTCAAGAGCAATTATGGATATACACACAAAGGGTCAGGATTTTGAAGGTAATAGAATTAAGGCAAGAATTATTATTGTGCTAGAAAGAATTCAATTTTCTCTGATTTTAAAATAATGAATCTTTAATATTTTTTCGTGCATTCTGCTGCCATTGGGAGCAATGGCAAGAGGCATGTTTATTGGTTTTGTTTTTGTAAAGATGGGCATTTATCTGCCCCCATTAGTATTTACCACCTGTAGCAGCCTATTTAAATCATAGCATAAAGAGAAGACAACCCAGAACCCTCAACGTGTTGACAGATATCACAGGCTGACAGGACTTCAACTCACCCTTCTTACTCTCCAATTTGGGAGAATTGTTGTAACCCCTTCTGTTTTATAAAAGGGGGCCTTCTCAAAATTGGATTGGAAAAAAAAAATTTTAACGTTTCTGGTAGCTTCTACTGGCTTCTCCTGCTAAGTGGAATCCGGATACAAAGATGATAACAAAAAGCCGCTCTGGAAAATTGGAATGAATTGCAGCTTTGAACTATAGGTGGTAGGCAACAGTCCTAAGCAATTACACAGAACGTTTATGAATAAAATGAATGTCTTATTTGAAGAGGAAAAGAACTATTTGAAGAAAAAAAATAACTATGTATTTTCTCTTTAAAACCCATTTGTCGTATTCTAAATGGACACTAGTAAAGTCACTTTTAGACAGGGTTCTCTATAGCTTTGGAGCCTCTCCGCATACTAGCTCTTGTAGAGCAGGCTGGCTTCCAACTCACAGAGATCTGGCTGCCTCTGCCTCCCGAGTGCTGAGATTAAAGGTGTGCACCACCACAATCTTGCTGGAAAGTGAAGATTAAAGCGGGATCAACAATGCCTTCAGCTTGGATGATCTGTACTATTTAGTTTCACAGATTTCAATGTATGAGTTCTTCCCTAGAAGGACCTTACCCTGAGTAAGTCATGTGATTGCTTGGGAGGATATCACTGCCAGTATTTTAACAAAAAGTACATGAAGTGAGAGATACCAAAAAGAATTCAGAAAACTATTGAGAAATCGGTATTTGTTTTTTAATGTGAGTTCAGTCATGAAAGGATTTTGCATACTATTTAATTTAACCACATATAATAATTTCATTAAAATTTGTTTGGTATGGAAATTTATATAATTCTTTTTAGACCTGATTCTTGATTTTGGTAAGTCAAAACTGATCTGAAAGAAAGGCATCCTGACAACTATGAATTTAATATTTACATATGACGTCAAGAGGTGATATCCCCAACGAGGTTGGTCTGTTTTTTAAGTGCAATGCAGTGAACTCACCTGTGACATTACACTGCAAATCACATCACCCGAAACTCCTCAAGAAAATGTTCTGGGAATTTGAAAAAATAATCTGATGAAAATGTTAGTACCAATTGATACCTTTAGAATAGAAAAGTCACTCTCTTCCTAAGACCCCCTTGTTTCCATATAACAAGACTAAGGTTAAAACCTCTCTAAATTTCTTAACTGAGTGGTGTTTTCGACTCCTCTTTTGTCATTTCCCAACATGGTTGCTCAGCTCTGGCCAAGTGGTATTTTTATATCACTTGATAAATTTCTCACAATGGATTCCCTAGACAAGGTTCCTTAGTTAATTTGGAATCTAGGGTACAGGGTTCGTTTGTTTGGTTTGGTTTTGGTGGTCATTGTTTTTGTCTGTTTTAGCTTTTGTCTGGTTGTGGTTTTCTTTCTGAATCAAGGTATTATTATGTTGTTCAGGCTGGCCTGGAATTCCATGAACAGAAGATGGGTTTGGAATAGGTGCTGCCCCTATGCCCTGGGCACTTGGACCACAGGAGCATATCACACTAATTTCATATTAATTAGTTAATTCATCAATCTACCTATTTGTTTGTTTATTTATTTATGTATTTATTTGTCAATTTATTTAAGATTTTAAGCATTAACCCAGGGCTTTGCTAGGCCCACATTCAACTTAATCTTTTTCTTTAATTTGTTTTAATGTTTTCTTTTTGTTTTGCTTTGTTATTTACAGTACTGGGGATTGAGTTCAGAGACTTTAACGTGATTGACAAGTTCCCTGTTACTGAATCATATAGGAAGGTCCTTTTTAAAAATATTCATTTTTAAAATTTTTGAGGAGATTATTATTATTTAATTCCCTCCTTTTTCTCTGTTCACACACTCCCATTTAATTCCCACCTTGCTCTTTTGCAAACTAAAGGCCTCTTTTTCTTTATTTTTTGCTGTACGTGCATTTGTGTGTACATGTCTATGTATTTCTAAATATGTAAGTATGCACTACTCAGTCTAATGCTACTGGCATGTACATTTTCAATTTTGACTATTTGGTGTTAGATAACCAGTGGAAAGTCCTGGGAACATAACTTACAATTGAGGCCCCCAATCTATTCTTATCTTTTTCCCCTGGCCCCTCTGGACTCAATCGGCAGTAGGCATTTTCCAAGAGGAGATAAACATGAGGATTATTTTTATGTTTTAAAATTTTATGTGATATATTAAATATCATATTTGTGGAAACTATAAAGTGAGAAGCTGCAAAACATATTCTATGTAAAGTCCATAGTTTCTGAAAACCTGAATCCCAATTCTCCCCATAAGGCCATGATGTACAGCCTGAATTCTTTGACAAATGAGTCAACTAAACTCCATGTGTTTGGGTAAAAGAACTCTGTAAATATTTGGAAAATTATAGCCTAGGTAGATTTATACCTAATAAAATAAGAAGACTTGAGTGCAAATAAATCCATCCTTGTGTTTACCTTTTATATACTGCAAATGGGAGAAAGGTTATATAGACACAGGATATATTATTAATGTTGAAAATTTTGAACGATAAATTCTTAATAAAATATTTCTTTTGACATTTGGTAGACATCCATCTGGATCTGGAAGAACATTTACATTAGTGAGGTATATATGCATGGATTTTGTATTGTGACAACTGAAAACTCAATTTATCTACTACATTTTCATCTTAAAGAGAGGGATTTGGTTCAGCTTTGTTTAGTGATCTATTCAACACACGCACACACACACACACACACACACACGCACATACACATGCACCACATACACTTTTAAATGAGTTATAAAATAAACGAGGGCTCTCATCTACACTTGTCTCTGCAGATTTTGACAGCTTATTAAAACAGTCAGAGGCATGGCTTTCCTACAGGCATCAGAGCTCTGTCTACTTTTTCATGTCTAGAGTGGTGTGTTATCTCAAAGATTAAAGAGACGTTTTTAAAGAGTCATGCAAGCGGTGGCTGTGTAGAAATATCTCAGCCAGCATTGTTGAGATCAGCAGCCAAGGGACTGTCCATTATTAGCACAAAGTCTGTTGTTGCGTAGGGGTGTCTTTCCTAAAGTTTTCGTTCTATACCATGTATTTTTCATTTATGTTTCTAAAGAAAGCTTCTGCAGGAAGCATGCTCATTATTAGTGCACACAATTAATTTACCAGCTGGTCAGGTCTGTGTTTATATGAGGGAACAGATTTTAGTTGAATCCCTCTTTAATGTTTACTAGGCTGTGCATCTGTTCACAATCCAGTCTTCTCTTTCCTGTTCTACACACAATTTACTCTCTCAGCCATCACCATCTATTAGAATTCACTTATCTAGGAGTACAACTGTGTACATAAGTAATAAATACACAATCTTCTAAATTCTCTAAGTTATTGTAATTATGTGTCAAAAGAGGGGAGTAACGTTCAGCCTAGCTACTATGTTAACCAGAAGTAACTTTTTTATTTTTCTGTGCTAAGTGTACTCACTCACCTGTAAATCACTGCTGTTCTTGGTATGAAATGTAAAATTTGTACTTACATAATAGGATATTTATTTGATAGGATAGAGTTTAATAGGAAAGTTAAGGTATAAAATTATGAGATGATTATTGTGTTTGAAAATCAATTACATCACTCAAGCACACATGTATTACATGTATTATTTTGTTAAATTTATCAAACTTTTATCTATTCTCTGAACAATAGGTAAATATTCAAAAGCAGAGATATGCTGTAGGAAGTCTTACAGCCAGTGGTTAGCCACCTACTGGGGTATGGCCTCATATACTACATAAGCCTATGTAGAGCATCATCCTCTCTCTTTCCAGTTGCTGGATTCAGCTTCTGTTCCCTGTTCAAGCAGAGGATTCTGATTTGTGAGTTTATTCCTAAATAAATAACCATCTATTTCTCAATTCAGAGCTAGTGTGGGATTTCTTTTAAGCATCCTTTCACAGTGATTCCCTAGAAAGGTTTCTAACAGTCAGGGTTGAAAGTTTATTTCCCTGCCTCAGTGCTTTGTCTACCATAGTGAGAAGTCATTTGCTTTCAGTACTCCGCATCCATGTGGAAAATAGTCGCTCCCCTACACTCTGAAGAGGTACAGTGCACTACACACTTCAGAAGTTTGGGCTTGATGTTATGTTCTATAATATATTTATAGAACATTTGTCTTTGGGCATTATTGACATTTATTATTAATGCTAAATATAAGGAAAGTAGCAATTGTAGCTGACTCTTAAAATTGGAAAGGCACACTCAATGACGTGATACATTTCATTCCAAAGCACATAGATATTTATAGAAGAAATATTCTTTTACTACTAATTTTTTTAAATATTAAACTATTTTTATAATGGCTCTTACCAACTTACCAACTAACAATAAAATATGATGGATCACATAGTATATATATGTGTGTTATGTGTTATTACTAAAATAATTATCTTGCCAATAAACAATGGCTGTGCCATTTTTATCAGGGTTTATTTCAAGAAACACCTGAAGAAACAAATAAACCAAAAATGCACAGTGATATTTTAGAGCTATTAAATCAATGAGTGTGAGACTTGATTGGGAGAATAAAAATAGAAGCAAACTACAATTCTATTTTAATCCATAATATCAAACTAATAGTTGTAGAGAATTTCACATGTTTTATATGGCTATAAAGATTAAATATCATAGAAATGAATATATATACATATATATATACATGTATATATATATGTATATATGTAAAGTTAAAACACGGAAAAGTTTATAGCCTGTGATTTCATTCAAAGAAACACAGTATAAGATTGTGAAGTGATTAAATTTTCTAAATTGGAATGTCTGCTGAATTAATGTTTTATATGCCATCTTTTAAAAGGAGTTAGAAGAAAATATTCCCTTATTATTGTTTAATAAGTTTACTTCTTTGTTTCTCTTTCTCTCCTACTTTCACTCACATACCTCTATGTGTGTGTGTACGTATATATATTGTGAATATTTTGTGTATTCTCCAGCATCATATGTGTGTGTTTGTATATTTGATGCAGAACTTATAACTCTCATAGAGCTGATGAAAATACACTGACAAATGTAAGAGTGAACAATGTTAGGCTTTGGGAACATTTGGACTTATCACTGTTCATATATATTACATCTCAAAGCCTTCATATTTCATATAGTTGTGATATTTTCAAGAATAAAGAGTCCAAATTTTCTGTTGTTTTATTATTTTTTTTTGAAAAAAAGACGTGCTAGGCCCAGGGGTAAAACTAAATAAAAGAAAAACTATTCAGAATAGGTCTTTGTCTTCTGCCACCTGAGTCCCATTAACAAACTCAACTACTCAGGCTTGGCAACAAGTTCTCTTATTCAGTGAGCAATCTCACTCTTCATCTTCACCTCAAGAGGATAATTTTAATCAGATGATGAGAAAAATATGAAATATTTTAATTTCTTTCAACTATAAAATGATTTAGGAAACCAGGAATTCTTTAAAGCCATAGCTATCTGCTTTGATGCCTTCAGTAGTTTTTCCGGGTACTCACTGCTTGGGAAGAATAATTTATGAAGTTTCTTAAAAATGAATGTTTTCTTAGAGAAACAAGACTGTTTAGTGAACTTATCCTGCTAAATATATCATTAGCTTTTATGCTGTTGGACGTTGCAAAATTTTCCTATGACTTTTTTCACAAGAATTTCGAATTTTCTTATATTTAACAATATGTACTGAATTAATATCCTATATACTGCATTTTAGAAGGATTTTGGAGGGAAAAACAACATTACTATGTGACTGTTCAGTAAGCACTGGTGTCAAATATGCTGTCATCTATTTAGGCTCACAATGATACACAAGAATGCTAGTCCAATTCAGGGCACATCTGTGTAACTGATACTGTACTAAATAATTTTGCTTTTGATGTATTCCATTATTTAAGAATAATATGGAACTCTAGTGTTGCATGTATATTTTTACAGTATTGATACTTGCTCTGCACCGTCACAGATTGTGCTTGTCTACCTGGCCATCTTTCCTTAATTCTTCACTTTTGTACTCATTATTTGATGTTATTTCTTCTTGCCCCGTTAATCTATCATTGTGTTGAATGCAAATTATTTTAGTTTCATATTATCTTTATAATCAGAGGATATATACCAAATTATTGATACGAATTGCTGTTATGGTCAGAATTATCAAAACACAAAGAGTCGAATGAAATAAAACGCTATAACTGTCAATTTTACATATATTGATTTCCATAAAAAGGATAACAGAGAATTATTAACATTTTATAAATAAATATAACGAGCTATGATGCTTATATAAATTGAATAGAATAACTAATTCTTGTATTAACAGACTTATTTTTCTATTGCTGAGCTTATTAATGAGAAGTGCTATCTCCTTTACTGTACTTTTAAAAGTGCACAGGCTTCATTTATGTAGTCCTGCCTCTTATACTTTCTTGTTTACTGACTTTCAGTGATGCATTCATTGAAGTCAAGTATTAAGCCAGCAGTCTAAGCCACCATCTGTAGTTCCACAGCTGAAAAATTTAAAGATATAATGGGGGAGAGGAGGTGAAGAAAACCTGGAGTGTGTATAACCCAAAACATCAAAGGTCATTACAATTAAATGCCCTAAAACTTCATCATTTACTACCATTGCACCCAGAAGACTATATCTAACCAGAGCCTAACATCTGTGTGGTTGGTGAATTTACAGGAAAGTATCCCAACCTCCATCATGATAGGAATCAATAAATGAAGGCAACTTTGGTAGATTCAGATGTGAGTCTCAGGTCATAAAACCCTTTTTGTACTAGAGTTATGTTAAATCATCAAAGCTGTTGTAAAAAAAGAAAATCAACCTTGGAGTAAGTGTAAAAGAAAGGGTAAAGTTATCACAAATTATCACACGTAGCATTTATTGTAGTTCTAAATGTCACTCAGATTTTGTCATTTAGTGGGGTTTCATAACAGCCAAACCATTAACAGAAGAGTGTAGCTTTTATATTCATACAACCAGTGACTAGTGAAACATTATACCTAGTGTGCGAAGGGAAAAAAGTACCCTTTATTTTGTAATGGACCCAATTGGAGCCCCCTGTAAACACAGTGTTATATGGTTTTACTGTTTCGCAGAGCCTCTCATTACTTCTCTCAGTAATACTAGGTAAACTGCTGTTGAACTTCACAGCATCTATCTAGCAGCATGAAAAGCATTAATCTATGGGGTGCTTTTGATGAATTGGAGTTCAAAAGCCAAGCCAAAAATGATTCTTAAAAAGTGCTTAGAAAAATATTTATTAGAAATATGTCAAATGCTAAGAACCTAAAGGAAGCTTGCTTATTGGAAAAAAATCATTGCCAGCTTGTAAACACTGAGATAGCATAAATTTTCCCCTACTTGAATTCTTTAAAAGAAAAAAATGTCACGTATCCAGGTATATTATTTCTCAGTCACTTCCCTTTGAATTCTCCAGAGACTTAAGGTGCATTGCTGTCAACCCAATGAGTCATGCTACACAACATGGAAGCAGGATTCTCACTTCCTTAGACAATTTAAGATGGATCATATATGCCAGACTTAAGGTGAGAGTGCGTGTTATACACACATAAGAACCCTTGCATCCCGCTCATAAGTTCCGAAGAGATAGTTTTTATACTCTGCCTGGTAATGAAAGTGGCATGTTCACCTACATGAGTTTACCACCTTTAACCCCAGTCTAATTAACCCAATTATATGAGTGATGTTTCCCAAAATTGATTATTTTAACTTTTCACAACATAGTAAAAATGGAAAACAGAATTCTACAATTTCTGGTGTGTTATTTGTGAAAAACATCTATGCACTACATGTCTTCACTGTTTATGATAGCAAGGTATGTTAAGAAGAGAGGTTTTAGATTACAACAATTTTGAAAATAGAACTATATGTTATTATATTATTTTCTTCATTCTTATTGTATTATAACAAATGAATACCTGAAAATATGACAAAACAAGGCTATTATTTTTTCCAGAAAATTAAATCTCGATCAAAGAATTATAATTAACCCCTCCAATATTTTTCCTTTATATCTAAAGGTATTTGACTCATCCAAGTTTCTAGCAGCATTTTAAACTTGGATTCAGATGAAAGACACAAAACACATTCTTTCTATGATTCTTGAAGTCCACTGAATTTATTACTTTTTTGTTTTATACAATGACAGTTCATTATTTTGTGATATTACAAAAGATAAAATAGTAAGCTTGATAAAATATTTTCCTGGTGGAATATATGAGGGACGCATTACCGCTGTTGGTAAATCTTTCTTTTAGAGATTCACAATGCATTCTGGCATACATGAGAAACTGCCAGAGGCAGGTAGATAAAGAACATTACCTGTATTCATTATGGTTTTTATGATGCATTCCCTTCTAGTCATACACTAAAGCCTCCTTATGGAGAAGCTGTGGTGTTTTGAAGGTAAAACTCTCATTTACTTTACTCATACCCATTTCTGCCCTTTTTGCATTCAAACCAATTTTTAGTTAAGTGTAGTCAACAGAAAAAATTTCAAATTATTACTCATAAGAAATTAAACATATCAGTTGTGAACTTTCACCTTTACTGAACTCCAAGGGCATATTATTATCTCCTGGGTCATGCAATTCAGTGTTTAGGAAGCACATTTTAATGGTAGTAAATGAAGTAAGCTTAATAAAAATGTTTTCTAATACTGTGGATAATGACTCAAAATCATATCTAGTAAATTTAAAGATAACCGCAAATCACTACTGAATAGCAAATTAAATTAGTTATAATAAGGGTTTTCACAAAATTAACTTTATTTTTCATATATACTTTAATTTTCTCTTATTAATTAAACCTGAAACACATTAAATGTCTATCTTGAAGACATTCACACACATGATACGTCCTTCTGAAAGAAAAAGAAGACCTTTTACCTGATTCTCTTAATAATGTTGACAGATTTTAGCATTTCTTCGTGGTTTTCCTCCTATCCCATGTAATGTTTACCAAAGAACTCACCATGTACAATGAGGACATACTCTGCGCTGCTTTGGCCAATGGTATTCGTGGCTTCACATCGATATGTGCCATTGTCCGTCTTGTTCAGGAAAAGAATGTTGAGTTCTCGACCACTCACGACCATTCGATCAGGATCTGGTAACTCTGCACCATCTTTTGTCCACAGAACAGGTTCTGGCCTATTGGATCCAGCATGCATGTAGAAAGAAAAAATAAAAAATTAATGTCGAATGTTTTATGAACAAAAGCCAACAATTTATATAAACACCTCTTTACTTCCATGTGGTAGTTTTTAAAAGGCACCAAAATCCAGCTTGTGCTAATTTAGAAAAGTTAGTAAAAATTGCTATTTGATAGTTTTTAAGGCCTGATCTATAGGGAGGAATCAATGTCTTATAGTGTAAATATGGTCATAACCACATGTGGCAGGTTGGTATCAAAGGCTTTCAAACAGGGGTTTTCAATCTTACCAATGCTAGGGCCCTTTAGTATAGTTCTTCATGTTGTGATGACCCCCAGTCATAGAATAATTTTGTTGCTTCTTCATAACTGTGATTTTGCTATTGTTTAGAAGCACAATGCAAATATACAGAATATCTGATATACAACCCCCAAGGGGTTAATGACCAAAAGACTGAGAACCTGTGCTCTGGAATGTAACTAAATACTGTTACTGAGCAAAATTGACTTGTCATAAGTTTGCTTTTGAAATATTTATATTTATATGCACAGAGAAATATTACTCTCAGCCTTAAGCAGAAAAGATTCTTTCCCGTGAATGATAATGGATGCAGAAGCTTCACAAGATGTTCAGAATAAGTGATGGGTGAAGGCTCAATCCAAAATAAAACTAAGATAACACTACAAAAGATTGGGCAGAACAAATGGAAGAGACAGAAAATGGGAGAAGGGCTAGACATGGTATCTTTTGAACAAGACAGAGTCATTGTAATCACAGACTCACAGCAACTGTAGACACCGGCATGGGGTCCACACAGGAATGACCACTGACAAGGAACAATGACCTTGCTGCTGAACTCTTTGCTACTGTTAGATTCATGGAGAAAGTAGTCGTTACATTTAAATGTGCTCCAGCTGAAGACAGTATGAAGACGCAATGGACAGTTCTAATCTACATAACCCTGATCAAGTTTAAAAGTGTCTCAAAACAAAAATGAAAATTATGAAACTGAAAAAAAGAATAGGCAGATATGAAGGAGAGTTAACAGACATGCAAGCGAGGTAAGACACATAAGAGAAAGATAACAGTGGACAGTAGCTTTATAGAATAAGTTATATACATGGAAGAAAATATAGAAGGACTAACAATAAACAATAAACATAAATAAGATGTTTATATTCCCAAGATTGAGGCTCCCCAGTTTGTCCTTCACTTCTACCCCTTCCCCTGAGCATCCCCTCTTTTAGTTGTCCATCTGTGCCCTTTGCAGTAACCTTCGCAATGAAGAGAGAAGTGCTTCTTGGAGACATTCTAGCAAATTAATTGAACCCAGGGAGGGAGTCATGGCAATTCTGCTTCATAGCCTGTAGGTCAGAAGGACGTTTTACAGTCTGCTCTGTGTACTTGGCCTAAGACATAGTAGCCATTTCCTGGGATTGAGCCTCCCTACTGTGGGATTTGACACTATCTCCAGCAACATGGAGTCAGAATTGAAGTGAGTAACAGGTTTCATTGTTGATGTCCCTGGAAGGACATAAGGCTGGTAAAGAGAACCCGATTGCCACATATATTTTGGTGACTAGGGTGAATTATTGTAGTGTGTTAAAAGGGGATAGCAAACACTTTGCTTTTTTTCCTATCTCTTCAGAAAGAGAAAGCAAAGAAATAGAGGCAATTTTATCAGAATTATACTCATCAGATTTCTGAGAGAACATCTTTACATGAAAAAATTGAAGAAACTAAGTATATAAAATTATTGGAGACTGTTACTTTTCTCATCCAATGAATTAAAAAAATTATTAATATCTCTTCCAAAAGAAAAACAAATACTAATAAATGCCTACTTGCTGCATATATACTACTTGTGCTACCTGACATTAGAATTTAATATATTGAATTTTGGAACTGTCTGTATGACCTTATATGTTCATATTTTTAGCATCCTTGGAAATGGTAAAATTGGTCACATAAAATAAATACTTTTGTCAAAACTAAAAGAGAGTTTTTCATTTTTCACCAAGCCTTATAAAATTGTTTTTATTCTTATAAATAAAACCAATAATAAAAATAACATGGAAAATTTTTATTTGAAGACACCAGTCTTTTCAGTTCTTCTCATAGGAAGCATTTATAATAGCAAGACAATGTTTTTTTGATGTATAAATTGAGATTGATAAACACAGAGATACAGTTGTGCATACACCCAAAACTAACACCCCAAATATAAATGGTAATAATATTCTTTTAATAGCCAACACGTTTTCAATTTCCTCTTAAGCACATCGTTCTATAAATGCACAATTAAATTTAGATATGAATTTCTAAATTATATATAAACATAAAAATCTAAGTAATTGTTGAAATTTAAGTGCTCAGTCTATATTTAACATTTTTAAAATAAATTTGTGTTTCCTAAACAAAACACATCCCTTCTAGTAAACGGGTGAATCCTCCCGGATATTGGAAATAGACAAGATTGCCAGGCAAAGTTGAGTGCACGGGGGTGGGGGGTGGGGTGGGTGTAAGGGGAGATGGGTAGAGAGAAGGAAGAAGGGGAGGGTTGGGGAGAGCTTGGGGGAATGGAATGGGTGGGATGGAGGAAGGGTGGATATGGAAACAGGGAAGTAAATATCTTAATTAAGGGAGCCATTTTAGGGTTTGCAAGAGAATTTACTCTAGAGGGGTTCCCAGGTCCAAGGAGATGTCCCTAGATTGTTCCTTGGGAAGCAGCGGAGAGGGTGCCTGAACTGACCTTGTCCCATAACCACACTGATGAATATCTTGCATATCACCATAGAACCTTCATCTGGCGATGAATGGAGATAGAGACAGAGACTCACACTGGAGCACTGGACTGAGCTCCCAAGGTCCAAATGAGGGGCAGAAGGAGGGAGAACATGAGCAAGGAAGTCAGGACCGCGCGGGGTGCGTCCACCTAGTGAGATGGTGAGACTGACATAATGGGAGCACACCAAGGCCAGCTGGTCTGGGAGTGATGGAACATGTGATCAAACCGGACTCTCTGAATGTGGCTGGCAATTAAGACTGACTAAAAAGCCAAGGACAATGGCAATGGGTTTTGATTCTACTGCATGGACTGACTTTGTGGGAGCCTGGTTTGTTTGGATGTTCACCTTCATAGACCTGGATGGAGCGGGGAGGATCTTGGACTTCCCACGGGGCAGGGAACCCTGACTGCTCTTAGGACTGGAGAGGGAGGGGAAGGAGAAGAGGGGGAGGAAAAAGGGAGGTGGGGAGGAGGTGGAAATATATAACAAATAAATAATTTCTTTTTAAAAAAAAAGAAGAACAAAAAAAGAATAATAAAATAAAGCAGCCTCTGAGTATTTGGTGACAGGATGAATCTGTGACTGAAGTCAGTATTCCACTAATCTAAATCCTTCAGACATCCATGTTCTTTCTCTGAGACATAAGTCTTCAAAGTGGTAAAGTTGTTCACATAATTGGTTACAGTTTTAATGAAATAAATTTTAGAGTTTATGTACAGATTATAAATAACTTACACTTGATCCTAAGTAATTTTGAAATGTTCAACTTAATATTGAGTGATTTAGTATGACTTGGATACGGTTTGTGTTTCCTCTTAATATAGAGGATCCCTAGCCTTTTCTAGTTGGAACCTACATATGATGGAGTTTCTTGTTACAGATGAATAACAATATTCCCTCTGTTCAGGCATACAATGAAGATCATTTTAAAAGAAGTTAGAGTTTAAAGTTTTTATGCAATGAGGTTAGAAAATAGGAGGAGGTAGACATTAGAAGTAACAGGAGAGAGGAGAGCAGCAAAACTGAGATGTTATGGACCAACCAGCTCTACAGTGAGAACATTAACATAGTCACTACAGAATACCAAGCCTTTTATTACAAGATTATTAGAAGTTTGAGACTACCAGTATTAGCCAAAATTTCATTTTACTTTTGTCTATTAAATCTATAAACTTATACATAAGAATTTAAAGGGGTATACCTAAGGCATTTTCTATCATGTTCTTCTAGGAGAGTAGGTTGTATAAATAAGAATAGAAACCAAAGTTAATCATGGATTTTTTTAAATTTTAAGGATTTAGTGCAAGAGATTGTAATCTGCCAAAAAAGTTTAAAGAGTTAGCACACAGTTTTCTTTAGGAAAGCTTTGATTTTGAGATTATAATTTAACTACATTTCTTCATTCAACCCCTTCTATACATCCCTCTCTAATCTCCTTCAAATTTATGAACTTTTTACCCGAGTAATCATTATTGAGTGTACATATGTGTGCATGTATGTATGTATGTATCTATCCAACCATCCATCCATCTAGATAAATAGATAGATAGATAGATAGATAGATAGATAGATAGATAGATAGATAGATAGATAGATATCCCTATATAAGCTGTTCAGTCTGTATAACATTTCAGGTAAATATATTTTCAGGGCTCATGGTTGACATTGGACAACTGACTATTATGTCCTTCCCTAAGGGAAGACAGTCTCTGCCACTCCCAGCTTTTCTTAGTTGCCTGTAATTTTTTGTTGCAATGAGACCTCGGGAGATTTTCCCTGTGCAGGCTGGCATGTCCACTGACTGTATCATCATTGATCAGCTCACATTTGGGCAATTGTCACGACTTTATGAATGTAGTGTGTCAACTGTAGAAATATCTGTGTAGATTTCCAGTGCCATTCACACATTATCATTTATAAAGTAATGTTGTTATAACTAACTTTGACTGCCAGGTATTTGGTTTGTTGATACCAATTAGAAGAACTCCTAGTGGATTTCTAACTTCTTCTCAGTTCAGTCTCTTTTTGGGGTCACTGATCCAGGAAGTTTAAGTATTAGCAATTCTTAATCCTGTCAAGTCTATGTGAAGTTATTCCTGGTCTACTCTGCGTGGACTGTGGACAGGAACCTTATCTCAGACTTGATAATTATATGTCTCTGTTTTTAGACAAAGGTTTTGCAAGAAGAGGAAAGAATCAATAAGCAATTTAGTTACACAATGGTGAGTTCCATGATTTAGACTGTCCAACAAAAGCTTTCCTCTGCTGTTTATATAATTGGACAGGAATAAAAGAACATCCAAAGTTGGAACACTATCCAGATTGAGCATCTCCACAAATACTTACATACTTCCCTAGGTTATATAATTTTTCCATCACAGTAGTAATTAAGTTGTGATCTAACCCTAAAATAGTTATAAAATTTTGCAGATGAAAAGTATTCAGTGTAATAACATTCAGGTAGGTATCATGTTCTGACTCAAAAGAAAGAAGGAAGGAATTTAGGATTATTTATGTTCAGTGTTTCCTGGATGACAAAGCAGAACTTCAATATTGTTCTGCTCAATGTATCTTGCAATCATGTGAAATGCACAATGGCTTCATTTCAGTTGAAAAATCCCATAGTTAGTCACCAGATTTAGTTGAAGTTTTAATTATCAAAGAAATATTTAAAAACAGAATTCTTTTATATTATCTGTAATATTTCCACAGGATATTGAAAGAGCTAGTATGATTTTCATAAACATTTGGTTTCATTTGATGAATTAAGCAAAGCCTTTTAGATTATGAAATTATCTTGTATAGCTGTGGGAAAATCTCTTCACTTATGCAGTCAAGTTTTAGGAAAAAATAATTAATATGAAAAGCAAATTAATTGTAAATCATTTAGAAATTGGTAAATGTAGAAAAATATAATTTTATTGTGTTCTAAAAAGAAGGATCCTTAGTAGAATTTAATAACTATTAAAGCAAATGGATAAAGTTGAATTTTTAAAAAGAACAAAAATGTTCTTTATACGAAACCGATTCAAAGAACCATTTTGTTAATTTTCTTTGTTGGGAGTTTAAATGTTGTGAAGTAGGAAAAAAATCAAATAAATGATTTCTCCAAGACTATTTCTCACAGCAATCATCTTAAATGAAAAACATATGCAGTCATTATTACAAATAGTCCAAAGATATGTTCCTCATACAATTTGTAAGTAATATTCTACATATATTCAAATTATGGGGAAAATATTGTTCTGTACATTTGGAGTAAAAAAGATCAAGCTTCATTATTTTCAGATTCAATCGCTGTGCTATTTAATGGTAAAAGAATGTTTTCCATGTGTCATTTTTTAAATTTCTTTTGTTTTTATATTTACATTTGTAGGTGTATATGTTTACAGGTTTGTATGCACACATGTGCATACTTTTGTGAGAACCAAAGGTCATCTTCAGATGTCTTCTCTCCAGAGCTGGATAATTTTTAAAAGGTTTTAATTATTATTGTTACAGATGTTATTGCTGTTGCTGATGTTTGCAATGATGGTGTGGTGGAATTGTTGTTACGTGTACATGATATGTACAGCACAGGTAGAGTACACTAATAGCCATGACAAGGATGTCAACACCAGAGAAGAGTTGCTTGGAGTTGGTACTTTTATTCCCCTACATTTGCACTAATTCTAGACTTAAGGGGCAAGCACCTTTATCCACTGAGCCATGTTCAATTTTAACTTATTTTTGAAACAGGTTCTCTCACTAACCAGGAGTTTGCCAGTTACCTAGGTTGGGTATCTAGCAAGCCTCAGAATTCCTTGTGTCTCTACTCCCCAGGCCTTGGGAAGCTATGTACACGCAATTTTATTGTCTGTTGCCCCCAAACCATAGGACCAAGCTGTCTCACTCCAAAAAACCTCTTTAAGATGCACAAAAATCTTAGAGAGTAGAAAGTAAAAGAGTCTGACTCCCATTATGACAAGTGTTTTTCTACTTAAAACATTTCAAATTCTAACAGCTCTTTTTGCATATTTTGGATTTTTTATCATAAATCAAAAGAAAAATAGAAAAGACAAGTTTGGAATAATTAGAGAGGTAAAGAGCATACTAAACTAATATTGCCTCTAAATAGGCCATCCCATTGCATCCCAAACTTATTATAATTGGTCATGAACTGGCTACATACTGAGACCGTGTCCCAAAATTAAAATAATAAAATAAAATAAAAGTTTTGTTGTGTGACCAAAGGTATAATGGTTCTTTGTTTTCTTTGAAAACCACTCTTCTATTTTAATGAACAAAGAGAGCTCCTGAATTCCATAGCCACTTCCCCTCCTATTGTATAAAACTCTTATACATTCACACTGAATTCCCTAAGACTATGTCATTCTCTGTCCGCACTGACCACAATGTAATTTGGAATTTTTAATATCTGAACCACAATTTTATAAAAGTGATATTCTATTTGTAGTTGATGTCATTGTTATAGATAGATCCCTATTGAAAAACTCAACAATGAAAGCTCCTACTTAAATGTCACCATTTTTATTGGCATGAGGTAGAGTCAAAGACACATTAAAATGTTCATAAATGGTCAAGGCAGTGGTGGCTCATGCCTTTACTTCCAACACTTGGTAAGTGGAGGCAAGTGGTTCTCTGTGAGTTTGAGGCTAGCTTAGTATACAGTGCGAGTTCCAGGACAGGCTCTGAAGTTCACAGAGAAACCCTTGAAAAACAAACAAACAAACAAAAAACATGATGGAAGAGGGTCATCTGTCTATGTGTTACTTTCATTGGTTAATAAAGAGACTGCCTTGGCCCTTTGATAGGACAGAAAATTAGATAGGCAGAGTAAACAGAAGAGAATGCTGGGAGGAAGAAGGCAGTGAGGCAGTCGCCATGACTCTCCTCTTCCAGACAGATGCAGGTTAGGGTCTTTCCTGGTAAGCCACCACTTCGTGGTGCTACACAGATTACTAAATATGGGTTAAAGCAAGATGTGAGAATTAGTCAATAAGAGGCTGAAACTAATGGGCCAGGCACTGTTTAAATGAATATAGTTTCCGTGTAATTATTTTGGGTAAAGCTAGCCAGCGGCAGGAGCACAGCCCGCCGTCACTCCTTCCACAACAAAAACAGTCATAAATAAAACCAGGCTTATGTGAAAATTTAAACCTGTGTACTCCCTTAGCTTTTCATTTTTCATTCTCATAGAGATTCATCCCCTGAAACATACTGAGTATTATAGCATCAAGTAAAAGGAATTCCATTGCATTAATGCTCATATTCAGTTGATGTAATAAAATCAACATTAGGCTTATTATTATTACATTTAAAGCTTTAGTAAATAAGATGCAAACTTCTTTTATGATCAGTCTCATCCTATGCTGCCTGAGTCTTATTTTCTAAGACACTTCTTGCCTCTGAGATCAGTGGCTTATGTTGAAATGGGAAATCACCTATATACAAGTGGCAAGAACCCTTTAGAAGGCTTGAGCATGATGCCGTGATGCTAGAGTGAGAGAACTCCTGGACCACTTTTCACTGATAATGTGGTATTTACTGATGGCCATTTTAAAGTGTTGTTGTATAAAGATATGATACTTCATACTCTATTATTTTAACCAATTTATGCCACAACAAACAGAAGATTATCCCTATAAAAGATAAAAGTTTATGATCCTGAAGGGAAAACAGAATTGTGTGTTGAAGTTAAAAAAATTCAATTTTGTAAAAATGTCTAAACTAATCTCTTGGAAGCTACTAATGAAGGAAAAACAACTACTAATGCCTTATTTAAATTTAATATTTCTTTTATTTGATAAGCACAATATTAATCTCTAATTTAAAAATTCAACAAAATTTGAGCATTCCTCCTTTCATACAACAATGTATCTATGTGTTTACATTAAGCATAAAATCATTTTGTCATGTTCAACAATGATCATTCTTAAAGAAGAAGTTTTTCTTGTTTAAAAAATCATAAACTCTGAAGTTTTCCTCTGGAATATTTTCAAATTTTATTTTATGAATCATAATTTGTGATTTTCAATTTTGGTGCTGGAGGTCCTTCTGTATTTGTGCTGCTTTCATTGGTTATTAAAGAAACTGCCTTGGCCTAGTTGATAGGGCAGAACCCAGGTAGGCGGGAAAGACAGAACAGAATTATGGGAAGAAGGGCAGTGTGGCAGACACCATGAACCTCCTGCCTGAGACTGACGCTGGTTAGAATCTTTCCCAGTAAGCCACGACCTCATGGTAATATACAAATTACTTGAAATGTGTTAAAGCAAGATGTGAGAGTTAGCCAAGAAGAGGCTAGATATAATGGGCCAGGTAGTAATTTAATTAATGCAATTTCTGTGTGGTTATTTTGGGTGTAAGCTAGCCAGGCGAGATGAAACAAAAGGAACCGCTCTCCCTACAACACAATTTCTCAGACTATGTCAGTTTCTCAAGCTGTAGAGAACGTAAGGAAAGCTTTATACCAGAAATGATATTTCAAGCATTGGAATCAACCTTGAGTTAAAAAAACCATTCAGTTAACAGTTCAATTGCAATGATTGGGTTATTTCCCTAAGAGTTAGATCCATTGTTTCTACTACTATAAAACAGAACTAATTAAATTTGTCAATCTTCCCTTATGTTAATCACTGCCCATTATAAAACTTATTTTCCTCAATTACTTGCTTCTTGTCTAATATTAAACAGATGGTCTTGAAGTAGTAACTAGGTAGAACTCATTTGTATTGTAGCTGGGATAAATGCTTTATGTATACTGAGGATAACTGAATCTGGAACTTAAACTTTGAAAGCATATTTTAATAATTTCAGTGAAATTCTTCTTAAAGGATTATACTTTTTCTTCATTATTAAAGAAGCCAAAATGTTGGAATCAAAAAGACTAAAATTTAACATGTTCATTCCCAGGGTGATCAAACAGTATGATTGATTGTAGATATCATGTTTAATATATCACTCTTCACATTATTTAAGTTATGTTTTACATTAAAAAGCACTGTATAACACATGTTCCCAAAGAAAACTAGCTCTACCTCTGCCTTTACATTTTCATTACATATCCTCCCCACACCTTCCATATTTACAATGTCTTTCCTTTTCTATTGTTTTCTGATTTTGGTTTTATAAAGAAGGATCAAATAAATTGGTTTGATGATGTAATAATTAGTAAAGACAAATTGAAATGCATTTCTAACATACAGCAGTGTCTTTGTATCATCAGGTACCTCTGTTCCTTCTCTGAAAAACAGCTCATATTCTTTCCCTCTATCTTCTTTAAGATCGTACCACTCTCCTGCCTTTGCTTGCACTTTGCCCTGGTGATATATTTTGCTGACCATGAACAAGGTCATTGCTATTCTACTCCCCTGCCTTTGAAAAAATTCGATCCTTCTCTATTTTATTTTATTTTTTTTGTCCCACAGGCATCTCAGATATCTCTCCCACTCTGAATTCTGGAGAGTTGGATGTCTAGGCACTCCTTAATCACTTCCTTCTATATTGGAACCATTTATAAATGGTCATATTTCTGAGACTTGGACGATAAATTGGTTGTTTGTTTGTTTTCTATTCTTTAAACATTAAAATGCCCACCTTTTAGAATTGAAGTTCTGTGTGGTATATAAAAGAAAAAATCAAGATTCATGCCAGAAATTCTGTTGTATATGTTTTCATTAATTAGTTTTTTTCTAGAATACAAAACGTGAGTGTTTTTCTAGAATAAAAAGTTTGTTTTACATCATTGACTAAAATGCCTAATCTCTATAGAATTAATTATGTTTACATATTTTGTTCCCTCCATATACTTATGGAGATTTGGTAGTCAAAATATTTAACCAGTAGTGAATAACAAACTCCTTTGTAAATTATACTGGTGACCACTAAATATTACAGAAAAAAGGTTGAGAGAAAAAAATACTATTGCCTAGAACTTTTCAAAGGACAAATGAGCATATTCTGTAAAGAACAGTCATAATGACTCCTGTTTTCTTTAATGTTCTAGTAATCATAAGAATAAGAATAATTTTTGTTCCTGATATCTTGCTAAAATTAACACATTAATGATTCTGTTACTACAGAAGCACACATTGAAATTCTATAATAATGTTAATGTAAAGATTAAAAATTGTGCTTTCTACAGTTACTATATTCATACATGAGAGATATTTTAAATACTATGAACTGACAGGTACAATGCTTGAAAGTCTTACCCATGAATATGATGGTCTCTTTCCAGTGTCTTAAATATTGAGACACTCTGAGTTGGATTTTCACCTGAGCATTTACATAATCTCTCAAAATAATAGGCTTTTCTGCAAGAAACCTGGCTTTCTGGAAAATGCTCAAGAAGTGAAAATTCTCTGTGGGTCCATAACCATGGTTCTGTAGACTCTGAAGGGACTTTCACAAGACCCTGGAACATTTAATTGAAAATGATTGAGTGCCCAGCACACCACAGATGCTCAGCCTAAATAACAGCCGTGGAGATTACCCAGAGTCAGCTTCGTGTTTTACAAACAAAACCAAAATATTCAGTCTCATTTCCAAGATAACCACTTGTGTGCTTCCAGAGAGTAAATGTGTGATTAAATTTTAAAACCATGAGATGGGAGCAAAGGACCATATGGGTTTCAACAAAGGAACGACAGAATGTGGCTATATCTTTATTATGGAAATTTGGGACTAGTTTCATAGTATTACACTTTTAAAAGTACCTTACAAATAAAGTGACTGTATTAGATTTTTAATTTGAGTAAATTTTTATAATTTAATAATATTCTAGATTACAAATCAAAGGAAAATATGAAAAAATCATGTGAATTTTATTATTCAAAAATTTTTTACCTATATTTACATATTCAGATATTAGTCCAAGTATTCAAGTGACTATACACCAGTAATGTAAACTCAATCCTGTCAAATATCTGATATTATATTTAAATATCAGATATCTGGTTAATATATCTGATATCTAAATATGTAAATATTGGTAAAATGGTCTATTAGATAGCCATTACATAATTTTAGAGATTAAAAAATACTCAAGAGTAAGAGAGAAACTTTTACAGGACGACAGGCTGTATTGCCCCATTGTTTGACCAACGTGGCTCAATTAAATACTAATGTGAGCAATAGATAATGCTCACTCTGTGGAAAGGCAGCGGCATATTGGAATTTTCTGTAGTTTTTGCTCAGTTTATCTGTGAATCTAAACTAGTTCTAAAATCAAAGTTTATGAACTTACAAATGCAAACTAATCCGAGTGGCTAAATATCTAATTCATGAGAACTAATGCTGTGAATATCATAGATAATATAATTTGGGGTGCAAGCCTTAGTTTCTACTTCTACACCACCATGGTGACTGTACCCCAGAGTACTATACCACAGACATTCGATTTGAACATTAATACTGACATGGTGGTTAGCTAGAAGCATTTCTGATTAGCAAGAGAAATACAAATATTGGCTAATAACATCTCACACATTAGACAGGGTGATTTGAAATTGCTGGGATAATAGACTCATACTGTTACATCAATATCAGATCTTCCCTATTTTGGTGAACAATATTTCACTCTGGATGATAACTTGCCTTCATTAACTCCCAGTTTATTTTGCAATTTAGTTTCACTAATTGGATTGCATACAATTGGCAAATGACTTGTGATTTGTGTTTTGTAAGAGAAGTCCACATTTTAGTCTGAAGAAACTGACTGGTATAAAACTGTTTTGCCTTAACTTTTGTGTCTTTTGAAGAAATAATTCTATTCTGTCCATGGGGGAATGCATTTGTATGTACATATCCGATTTCTTCCTTAATTTTCATCATATCCAAAATGTATATATAATTGTTCCTTTTCAGTACCTCACTAGGGGCTCAGTGGCATAAGATCTGTCTTTCTAAAGATTAAAATCTTTCTTCTTACACAGAATACAATGTGCATCTCTGTGCAATTATGCATGCTAGATTTCTGCCAAAAACAAAAGAAAAATTATAATTACTAGATGGTAAAATAGTAACTACAATACAAACATTGTGTTGTGTATACAGGAAAATTCATCACCTCCTGTAATTACTTTCTTCTTACAGAATAAATGCCAAATGCACGCTTATTCCACTGGAAAATGTATCATTGCTTCCTCTTTCCTTAAAGTAAATTCACAATGTGCTAAGCTTTGGTCAAAATGAATGCTGATTCACTTGTCACAGCATGTAGGGGCCACCCCACATCTTCTAAGGTCACGACTTTAATGTAATATAAAGGGTATGTTCTTCTTCCACTTTTATAAATGGAGAATGTGTTGCCTAAAAGCTGTCTGGGAATTCAGCCAAAGACAGAAAAGGGTTGCAGAAACTCTGGGGACTAGAAAGAAAAGTGGCTGACATTAGCTTGGTCCTCACTTTAGACAAAAATTAAAACAATAGACATGTACAGTAATCTCTCTTTTAAGGAAAGAATAGAATGCCTCTATAGTAATGTCAAGTGGAACAATTTGGTACTTGCCCAAGTTATGCAGCTGTTCTACAAGAAAATGGCAAAAGGCTCCTGTCCAAAGCTGGCAAATAAGGCATGATTGTTCATAAACAGTCACTGGGGCCCTCACATTTAGAAGAAGGAAAACAGCATTAGCATTATGGAGAGCAGGTTGCAAACATGAATCTCACTGCAATTTGAGCCATGCTATGGTTTCATGATTTATAACACAGATAGTGGTGTGATTTAAGCAGAAACAATGCACCTGATAATGATGAATTGCTCATTCTTTAAGACATCATATGTTGGTCAAACATGCATTTTGAAGGAACAATAAAGATTTGGACATGATTTAAGGGTGCTGTTCAGGTCACCTATGAGATGAAAATATATTTATTATCTGTTTTATGTTTTTGATCCCCACTTGATCATTAGAAGTGACTCAGGTAAGAAGGAAAGATAATAGAAATTTACTGTCCTGGGTAACAATTGAATGCTATGCCAATAGTGTTGCCTCTCAATGATGCCAAAATAACAAAGTGGGGAATCAGGTGTAATAGCTGCAAAGTAATGGAGTGGAACTTTGGTGGTGATTACCAGAATAAATGACACAATTTCAGTCTGCCCAGTGGGTCCATGTGATACCACACTCCTTATTTAGACTTTCACTTTTTAAAATCTGTCTTAAAATATAGGCACTATCCTTATTATTATTTATTCCTTACTTTGCAATTGTTTTAAAATGTTTTTATCGTCTCTTTTCAGCTTTGTATGTATCATCTTCTGAAGTGACTGACCGTCCCAGAAGTGATTCTCTTCTTTGTCCAGTGATGAACTTCTTGATTAATCCTCCTCAATTCCCTATCCTTCTATGTGCTTTAGTAAGACCATTCTCTTTATAAATATGAAGATTTCCTTCTGGGAAAATCAAGTGGTTTGCTTTCAGTCTTCCCTGGTATATGCTCTGTCTGTCTCAAATGACACTCTTGGGGATATACTATGAACTAAAGAGATCTTCAAGTTCAATTCATTTTAAAAAGTTAACACTTTCAATTATTGGAAATGATACTTTGAAAATGGAGAGGAGTAGGTAGATTTTTAACTGATTTAGGAAGAAAGAAAGAAGCATTCTAAACCAAAGAACAAATCAAGGAATTTGACTCTAACTGTACTGCTGATGTCCTGGGAGCTTATAAAACAAAACAAATATGAACCACTGGTGATAGGGCTATAATACAGACCAATAAACCAAAATAAGTTATTAATAAAATGATAATATTATATTCATTATAACATTGAGAACCCATAAGGATAAATGCAAAATATGACTGTTTTAAACAATTATTAATCTATAATTAATATTCAAAGATGCTACATGATTTGGAATAAAAAATATATGGGCATAAATTCTTGCTGTAAATGTCATTTAAGTAGTATATTGGCAAGTATCAGAAAAGTTTAAATAAAGAAGTAAACCTGACTAGAATGACTACTGTCACACTATCCAGAGCCTGGGTCATTCCTCTCTCTTAAAGACTACGGCTTCATCTCCAGTTATTAAATCACCATGAACCTCATTCTTGAATTTACACAGAAGTGGAAATTTAGATTCAGCAGCTGAACTAGCAGCTAGTAGGTGAAAGACTCTAAGCTTTGTACAGAACCAAAATGTGAGTAAGGCCTGTCTCACCAATCTTAATCCTATGTGAATAAATCAAAAATTGGTTCATATTTCTGAGATTAAATTTTCTTTCCTGTATCAAAAAGAAATGTTCTAATTTCCCCTTTCTGTTTGCAAGGTACCATTCATCGGCATCCTCAGGGAACAACTGTGAAAATCTTCTGAGAAAGATTGATTATTCCATTTGTTAAACTTCCCAAGACTTTGTGTTGTACCATAAAATAAGAGATGATTTTACTTTGGAATCGTCTTTAGTGCAAGCGTCGATATTACACATTCAAGTTTATTTCTACATAATTGAATCCCAGACCTCCATTGAGCTTCCCTTGCTGAATCATACCTAAAGGAAATGATGCATATTCCTTACCATAACAATATCATAGCTTTCAAAATTCATTATTCCTCTCAGAAAAGTATCTCTACCACTAGAAGGGAGTGATGGTATGGTTCATGCTATCCAATGGACTACTGTATTCCATTGGAGCAAATTTGCCTTTATCGCTAAGCATTTCAGATATCGTTTTGCCTGTCATCCGGTCATTTGATTGTGTACTCTGTATTTGTATTCTATATTCACACACATTCATTTTAGAGAAATCTGAGGGAGAAAAGAGTAAATACCAAAGAGCCTGTTCTATTGTTTGACAAGAACAGGTTAGAATAAAAATGCCTACAGGTACACCCTTTCATCAAATACTGATTGAAGAAAGAGAGAAAAGTTTACCAGTCACTAAATCACTTACAGTGGTTTTCCTTTAGATTCGCAAGTCAAAGTTAATGCTTGTCCTTCCTGTGGAAAAGGAGTGGATGGTATGATCTTAACTGATGGTGTATCTAGAAAAAAGAGAAGAGAAAAATCATTAATGACACATAAGGATATACTTTATAATTGTATCACGCAGGCTCAGTATCTCTTATGCTTCTTATAAATATATAAAAATATATAGATATCATGTATATTTATACACACACAAATATATATATGAGACTGAAACTTTCCCATCTGTGCAATTTAACAAAAATACTTGAATATCTTAGGAGATCCTCTGAAATCTGAATTTAAATGTGACATTGCAAAAAATTGGTTCAGATGAATATCAAGTATTTCACACAATTGTTTCTTCAACTATTTATAGATTGCCATGAATACTATTTTTGTGGGCTGAATACATTTATGTGCATTTGAATAACAACACTTTCATTGTCAAAGGGCTACCAGGGACTCACAATAAGGAACCCCCAATGAACTCAAGATAAACTGCAGTCTCAGAAGCATTATACAGAATCCTTTTGAAGAGACAGCCCTGCAGCTCTGAGCACACGCTGCTTTCTTTAAAGTAGAGTGGACAAAGCACATCAAATAGCTATTTATAATAGTTCTGAAAGGTAGCATTTGGCTTCATATGGCAACAATATAATTTTTAAAATATAGTAATTGTTTCTGTTTAATAAAATCAACCCTTATGAAAATAGATTCAAGAGAACTCTAGGACCTTTAGGTATATAAATCACATGGTACTTGTTATCTTTTAATCAATAGGAAAGTACATATTTCATAGAGGAAATAGAAAATAACATTTAAAGAATAGAGGGACCATATAAGCACAATGGTTTCTTTATAGTCTGTATAGAACTAAGTGGCCTAGTTCTTTCCCTCTTATCTCTATAGACTGTGTAATGAACACAATAGCTTTGACCTCTCAGACTGTCATTTTCCCCTTTCCCTTAGACTTAATGGAAAAATGGAACCAATCTGATATCATATTAGTGTTCTGCTTTGGAGCGTTAATCAATCCTGAAATATTTAAGTTATTTAATCTTCCTTAAAGATATAGTATTGAAATTTCTCTAATATAAAACAACAAACTATGATTTATGTAGATGATCTTGCATGTTGAAATTATTTATGTTTCAAATGCAATCTTTCTCAAGCCTGTAAACAAGACAATACAAGTTAAATAACCAAAAATATAAGACAGGATTAGGAAAAGATATATGATAATAATCTCAGAATATGAGAGGCAAAGACAAGAGTCTTCTTCAAGTCCAGCTTAAGATAGGAAGTGATTTCAGTGCTGGGAATGTACATCAGTATTGGAACAATTGCTTAGTACATACAAGGTTCTGAATTCAGTTCCTGCCATCACATGAAAAATATATACAGTAAAAATAATATTCTGGTTACAAAATTACTTTCCTTGTGCATCATGGTAAATTATAATTCTATAAAATGACTCTGGAAGGACCATTAATTTGAAAAATATAAAAATTCATTATACTTATTAAATGATGTAAATATAATTTGTTGATACATTTCATTTATCAAATGAGTGGTTGACAAAGGTTATGGTGTAATTTAATCAACAAGCACAGAAACATAGAAAATTACATGGGAAGATAGGTGTTACCCAGGATTACTCTAGTCAAATTGAGGCATATCATCTTTTGACCTTCAGCCTACACATAAGTATAATCTTACAAAAGACAGATATATTTCTAGTGAAGAGAATGAAGGGCAATCTACAAATATATGATTCTGGGATGTAGATTTAATTCATCTGTCTGTTACAATAATTTTGTATTTGAGTGTACCCTTTGGTCTAATAGTATTCTAGACTTTTCTATGTCAATGATGTAGTATTAGATTAACATTGCTATTGGAAGACTGAATAAGCATATTGATCTCAAAATGTGGCTTGGCCTCACTCAGTTTGATTAAGAGATAAAGAATCCTAAGCATCGGAAGACTCTCTGATTTCTCCTTCTGCCTTTGGACTTCCCCAAATTTGAATATAGTTTGCCCTCCAACGGTCAGCAATTTAAAACTTGGTTAAAAACATGTGATAACCTTGGGAAGCGACAGAAACTTTAAAAGGCATAGACATGGAAAGAAGTTATGTGACTGGGGAGCGCTGTCATATACCTGGATATAATCCCCCGCCCCCTCTCTTTGCTTAATTGCTACTGTGAAGTGGAAAAATATTTTAGATATTTGTCTACAATATGCTACAACTATCTCAGGACTACAATGGAAACAGGTGTCCCTATATCCTAGGCTGACAGGTTTTGAAGTAGGGGAAAGAGAAGCATAGGTCCTCAGACCTTCGCACCCGGGCTGCAGACTAACAAATCGATGCACATTGCTGGCTCACTATGTGTATTCTTGGCCTTAAAAAGTTCACCAATTTCAGGATCATCTCTCTATAATGGATCTCTTTTTCGCATTTATGTATAATGAATTCTGGTTTCCAGGTTGCACAGATTACTACAGTAAATTGCAAAATCCTGTTGATTGCCTCATCTTTCCACGCCGGTTTTTTCTGGATGTTTGTAAGATCCAGGTTTGCTGGCACTGCTTTTTTTCTTTAGTCTCTCAATCTCGCTACTCCAGTAGTCTCTCCTGGATGTTTTCACCTCTTTATCGAATAGTACTTCTCTTTCTGCTGCTTTTTTTCCATCTGCTACGTGTCACTTACACACTCATTCAAACTAAAAGTTTGCTAGATAATTAAATAAGTTTGATAAAAGTTTTGATAAACTAAAGATAATTCTTGGAGTCATGCAAAAACAACGGGTAAAACACGACATATTTGTAGGATATCTGACAATTCATTTAAAAGTTTGGTTGATTATTGTTTATGGGACCAAGTGGAAAGATAGGGTTGCCGTAATCCTAAGATTTTTGTTGTATTCAGAATACAATACATTTTTAAAGCCATATTCTTTTGGATATGAATTAAAGTGTGTCAGTATGTGGAAAAAAATTTAGCGTTATATATTATATTTTTTATTTGAAAAATTCTGGGGTTCATTCATGAAGAATATAATTGCAGTGTTAAAACACGATAATAAAAAGGTCATTCATTTTAAAAAATTTGGAGCTGTATTAACTTGTGAATTCAGGATACTTTCCGTTATATTTGATCTAAGAATAAAAATCAAAGTGGAACACTGATCTAGCTTGGAATGGATTTTCTGTATTCGTAACAAAGATTTTACAGAATAGCTGTTAGGAAACCTCATAATGGGCAACCTCAGAGCACAAGCCTTCATACATTTACTGTTAGTAGTTCAGCAACATCTGTCCATTACTAATAGTTTTGCAGGTTAACAAGATGACCCTTTGAATAAAATGTTTTACCTATGAAATCCTACTTCATTCCTTTTGTATTTAAAAAAAAATAACTTGGCTTTATATACCAATAATCTTTCTCTGTTAGGGATATTGCCCAAACCACTAAATCCATTCCATAAAATATATTGAGTGACAAAGATATTCTCTAATTTAGAACAGAAATAAATGATTCAAGGTTGTCCATGGCCTTCAGGTTATTGTTTAAAATAACACTTTTGCCTATGTTATTTGTTGACAAAAGTATTTCCTCTGACTATTATCTAATTATTTATTTGTATAACAAAATTTTGCATAGTTACTAAAACATACATGACACAGCATTATAAAATTTTTAGCAATTACTTTAAGGGAATTACAACAATGTAACTTGATATCATCAGGCACATTTATATTCTGTTTTCAATTTTAGCCCCAGTTTTCAGAAATGATGCTAAAGGATGCTTTCAGAAGCCAAGATAATGATGTCAGAAATCATTTCTTTCTTATACATATGTGTATATTATCAGGTGAATGTAACACGTGGACATCAATGATCCAGTCTCATAGAATATTACAGTCAGGATTTGACCATAATCCTAAATTTTCTATGGGTCCTGTAAGATTATCCGTGCCCCTGATCAGCAGGGAGTATCTTAGAAAACTATGCCCTCCAAAATGGGTTGTGTATGATTGTCTTTGTTTAGCCTGTTGGTTAGAAGTTATTATGGATAATTGCCAGGAAAAAAGCTAAGCAAAGGAGATTAGATTCAGGGTTTTTGACTTGAAAAATAAGGGGGAAACTTGGTGGGATAATGCTCTTGTACACTGTAAAGGTTTGTGACCCATATATGTTTAATAAAATGCTGATAAGCTAGAAGAGAGGCAGGAAGAATAGCCAAGGTGACCGGACTAAGGGAATACTGGGAAGAGGAAAATAAAGAGTCACCAGCAAGATATAGAGGAAGCAAGATGAGAATGCTTTCCTGAGAAAAGGTACCAAGTCATGGTTAAACATAAACAAGAATTGTGGGTTAATCTAAGTTGTAAGAGCTAGTTAATAAAAAGCTTGAGCTAACAGGCCAGACAGTTTTTATTATATAAAATTCTCTGTGTTTCTTTGGGACTGAACGGCTGTACGACTGGGTGGGACAGAACTTCTGTCTACACACAAATGTTATGTCTCTCACCTTTTTACATTCTCCTTGATTACTTTCAGGTTATTAATTTTTTGACAAATGAAAATAGCCTGTTAAACTATTCTCCCTTATGCATTTATTACACAAGATCTTCCCTGAGACTTTAATTAAAAGCTTTATTTACTTTTTCCAAGGTTTTTGGCATCAGAATTTTTATTTAAATAACATGTTTTCATTTATTTTACATACCAGTTTCTTCTCCCTCCTCTCTTCCCACCCACTTCCCTTTCCCATCTACACCCCTCTTCAAATTGATGTGTCATGCTTTGAGCAAGCACATGGGAGGAATGTTCCTTTTCTGAATAGAGATGGATAGTGGTTTATTTATTTGTTGTATGTATGGTTCACCTGTATGTTTGTGTTCATGGCACATGTGTGTGACATATGAGTCTTTGCGCCAGACATTGGCATTGAAAACTCTGGGTCTGGTAAAGACTGTTATGAATCACTGAATGAAGAGAAAATGTAGATTTGATAAAAGTATTGAGGAAACTATAAATCATTGTCTGAACATTTCCTGAAAAAAGAATACTACAAAATGTCATTCTCATATGATATGAATCCAAAGAATATGTCAAATTGGAGAATTATGGTATTCTTCAAGATAAAGCAGCAAATAATCTTACACTTTTAAGTGAATAATAGGTCGAGAATCAAAATTTAGGATATCAGGCTTGTAATTGGGCCAAACAGAATAGACTAAAGAGACATTAGAAGTAGTAACAAGCTTTTACCATGTTGCTGAGTCAAAAGAAAGCTTGAAAGAGAAGCAAAGAGATCCAGTAGGAGTAGAAGGCAATGAGCACATCAATATTTTATTCCTCTTAAGTGATGCTTCTTATAGCTATAACCTCTGTAGCACATGATTTTAAGCACATTTGTCAAAATATTGTTTTCAAAGAACATTTTTTGATTTATATTCTTTTTTTCTTAAAAGGTCTTGCAAAGCAGCAAAGCAAAAGTCAATTTTAAAAATAGGGGGCTGGAGAGATGGCTCAGTGGTTAAGAGCACTGCCCACTCTTCCAGAAGTCCTGAGTTCAATTCCCAGCAACCATATGGTGGATCACAACCATCTACAATGAGATCTGGTGCCCTCTTCTGGCCTGCAGGCATACATGGAGGCAGAACACTGTATGCATAATAAATAAATAAAATCTTTAAAAAATAGGTTTATGCTGTATCATCTTGCAGTTATACTATTATAGCATCAAACCTTTTGAAAATCTATTATGCATTATAAAATTATGCTATTGCTTTGCTTTCCATAATATGAAATGCTACTACATCAGCACCCTAGGAATTATTGCACCATTAACTCATCAATTATGTATCCTGCCATGATTATAAAAATTAATAAAAGAATTATAAAAGGGAAGCATGATGACATAATCAAGAGCAGTGCTCCCAATACATATGTGACTATTTAAATTTAATGTAGATTAGTTAAAATTACATTAAGTAATTTCTGAGCAGTAACACCAATAGCTTGCTGGTAACTATAATATGAGGATAAATACAACAAATGACTCATAAGAGTACTTGAGCAAGGGTGACATCCTATACTGACCTGATCCTGATTTGTTCAGATTTTGGATGTGTTTTTGTAGTGGTTTAAACACATCTATAAACAGGAGCAACCTATTTGCAATTGTTTGCTTTTATATTGTTTTCTCTTGTATGATTCAGCTTGAGGATTCAAATTATTTTCATGGTTACTCATAAAATGAAAGCAGTGAGGAAGTAGACAGACGACAGAAATGCAGAATCAAGCACAGAGGAAACCAGATGATAAAGGTGAGAGATAGTCGTAGAGAGTCTGAGATCTCAGAACCCAAATTAAAAAGAAAAGAAAAGTGACAGTAGAACACATGTAAAAAGAAAGAGGAAAAGTATGGAGGTTAGAAGGACTGATCAGGCACATGGAAGAGGTGATTATTAGTATACAGGTTAACCAAAACTAAGTATATATTCTTAGTTCTCTAAATCCCTATAGAAACCCAATAGGTAGTAAGTAATTGCAAAGTAAAACAAAATGGAATTATTTTCCACCGGTGGAAAGTGTCTCTCCCTTAAGACATAGACTATTAAAAGGAAATTGCTGTACATAGAGGGTTAGGAGGTATCTCAGAGGTGTCTTAAAGAACATAGAATATTACCATTGTCCTCGGGTGCCCATCATAACCCTATGATAACATTCTTCTGCTGATGGCACCACGAATTTCAAACATAGCAAAATCAACCTTCAAACAGTTGGGTACATCCTTCCCATTGGTTGGCTTTCACGGTACAGGTAAATGTTATGTACACAGCTAAGGGAGAAAAGCCATTAGTGGCTTTACCCAGCATCAGACAACATATACTGCAATATTCACCTTCTTGGCAAGCTGTGCATACTGGTGTAATAATGGTAGTGCTGTTAAAGGATAACCAGCCTTTTGGATTCAAGGCTTGCCTCATAGTGCAGAATTTTATGCAAGTTGATATCAAAATTCCATGACTGAGTAGGTTATGAGGCCTAAATCAGAATCTGTTACTGTTATTTTGCTAATAGGTCCTGTCTTAAAACTAGTTTTCAATATTTCTGTTTGTACATAATTATAATTTAGAAAAACTCCATAGAACTTTCAAAAGCAAAAGAGAAAATACAAATGATAGGATTTCTTTCTTTTTAAAGACAATTAGATTTTTTAATTAATATGCCTAAAAGAGCCATAATCATAAATTTGCAACTATGTCAAAGTGATATTCAAACTATATAGCCAATCCCACAACAAGCAAGAACCTATCCAAATGGCATGTGACCTATCAGGATGAATGCCAGTTACATAGTAAGTTTTTGTATGTGTATGGGTAGTACATTATCCCAGTTTGCCAGTTTGTACAGTTTGGCATTGTACAGAAATTAACAGCCATACTGGTCTAGACAGGTTAAATTTAATTATTTCCCAGAGTCAGTATAAGGTCAGTGTACTGAATTAAATACATAAGGTCTTGCTATATGAATCTGATTATATAAATTAATAAATAATAACATGCAAAAACCACATATCTTCACACATATTAACATTTTCAAGCATTTAAACATCAAAAGTGCTAATGGGCTGTTGAGTACACATATGTCCATAGTGACAGCAGTTATTCAAATGATGAGTTTCTCAACTGGGCGACAAGGTTTCTATTACAATATGCTGCTAAAATATCAAATATAATATATGATAGCAATTTTCATTATTATCTAAAAGAGAGTATAGCTAAGAACTCTGAACCATCTGAACAATTTTCTGTAAGCTTAAACGTTTCCTAAAACAAAAATCTATTAGTTAAATAGGCATCAAAACAAAAAGAAGAAAGTAAATAAAAAACAAAACAATGTGTTACTGGACATGGTGCAAAATTGCCAACAGCAATGACACAATTTTGTGGTATGTCACAGTTAAATTAGCAAGTTCACCTGCTTTGACTGGTTTCTGTAGTTTTCTTTCTTTTAAAAATGTTGGCTTATTTATATTTACGTGTATATCTTCATTTTATACATGCATTTATGTGTACCATAGGGATACCTGGTGTTCTCAGGGTCAGTAAAGTGACTCCATCCCCTGAACTAGAATTATGAATGACTAAGAACTACCATGGACGTGCTAGGAAAGGAACCTGTGTCCTCTCAAAGAGCAAAATGTTCACAGCCATTGAACTATCTCTTGAGCCCCAACAGTAGTTTTCTAACTATACTTTGTTTCTATGATTTTTGACTGAATGTGGGTATGAATAATCCCTTAAAATTCATAGAATTACACCAATTCTAAAATATTATGGCATCAAATAAGCTTATTTAAAAGATAAATCAGCCTGTGGCATCTAAAAGCTAGAATTAAAAGAAAACAGAAATAGCTTTTAATTTGTAAGTTAAGGAGACAAAATGGCAATTATTTGTGCTTTTCTTTAAGATTTTTGTTGTTTATTTATCATGTCTTGTCTCTTCATTTAAAGTTCTTGCACTGTAACTCAGAATGTCTGCAATTAACTATGTAGTCCACACTTGTTCTCAGCTTGACGTGTTCAGCCTTCTACATGGTGTGATTATGGCAGCAAACCATTACAGATTCTGAAGCACTTTTAGTTAATTATAACAGCCATTCATTAAAATTTTTAACTTAATTGAAAAATACATATTTTCTGTGTCTTCTATAATATGCATGCATTCTACAATTCTGCTATTAAGTTTTCTTCCTTATGTGTTTAATTTCTATGCTTATAATAATTTAAAACATTTTTTCTTTTTTTATTAATTAATTTATTAAAAATTTCCACCTCCTCCCTGCCTTCCTTTTCCCTCCCCTTTCCCACCTCTCTCTCCCTCTCTAGTCCTAAAAGCATACAGGGTTCCCTGCCCAGTGGAATATCCAAGGTTCTCCCCCCTCCATCCAGGCCTATAAAGGTGAGCATCCAAACAAACCAGGCTCCCACAAAGTCAGTCCATGCAGTAGAATCAAAACCCAGTGCCATTGTCCTTGGCTTCTCAGTTAGCCTTCATTGCCAGCCACATTCAGAGTGTCCAGTTTGATCACATGCTCCATCACTCCCAGTCCAGCTGGCCTTGGTGAGCTCCCATTAGATCAGTCTCAGTGGGTGGCTGCACCCCTCATGGTCCTGACTTCCTTGTTCATGTTCTTCCCCCTTCTACTCCTCATTCTAGCCATAATTAAAGGACATTGAGCCTATAATTTGTGATCCTAGAGAAGCTAAATAAGAAGGTGAACCCAAAGAAAATCATGTAGTTATCTTCCTGGATATTGGAAGTGGACAAGATTGTCAGGCACAACTTGGGTGCACGGGGAAGAGGGATGGATGTAAGGGAAGATGGGTAGAGAGAAGGGAGAAGGGGAGGATTCAGGGGAGCGTGGGAGAATGGGATGAGTGGGATGGAGGAAGGGTGGATATGGAAGCAGGGAAGTAAATATCTTAATTAATGGAGCCATTTTAGGGTTTTCAAGAGACTTGACTCTAGAGGGGTTCCCAGGTCCAAGGAGAGGTACCCAGATTGTTCCTTGGGCAGCAGAGGAGAGGGTGCCTGAACTGGCCTTGTCCCATAGCCACACTGATCAATATCTTGCATATCACCATAGAACCTTAATCTGGCGATGAATGGAGATAGAGACAGAGACCCACATTGGAGCACTGGACTTAGCTCCCAAGGTCCAAATTTAAAACATTTGAGCAACCCATTTTTAGGTTTTTCTTTGATGTAAACATCTGTTATTCTAAGTCTCCATAAATCCCTTACTTTTTTTGTCCTTCAGAACAATTAGAATGCTTTAAGACTTTAAGGTAAAGGCTGAAGCCATTTTGTAGAATAGTTATTTCTCATGTTCCAAGTTCTAGTACCAGCACAAGGAGTAAAACTGAATACATCACAATAAGAATTAGAATAAAACATTTTCAAGGGCACCATTTTTTCTTTCAAAGGATTTCTCATTTTTGAGACTATAATTCATATAGATAGTCAGATAACTATATTAATTAATTTCAGAAAACAAAAAAGTTATCAATAGCAAAATATATGATAATTTGAATCATCTAGATAGAGTAAAATATTTGATAATTCAGTCACTTTTTAATAACTTATATTAAAGACTAAGTGGAAAATGTCTGTCATATATACGGGGAAAGCACTTACTCGTCTAATGCACAAAACATTCTGTAGTGCTTACTTCAGGTAAAATAACATTGTTGTACCTTCCTGGAAACTATTTAGAAACTTCTTGGGTTTCTGAATACAAGTCTTGCATTGGCTCCTTTTGTAACAAACATTTCTTAAAGCTGAGGCCAGTTGAGGGAGATACATGTTTCTAAATGGATATCAAACACAAACATGCCTGTACTATAAGCCCATAAATTACCGAAACAATCACCTTTTCTAAAATTAGTGGAAATAGTGAAAGGGAATTTTATGAGATTTATAGAAGCTGATTTAAACCATACTTTGAGCTTCAGAAACACATGCTTTTTGTGCAAAGTGGACTGATGAGGTTGGACTTCCATTAGTTTTTATTTACATTTATTTTGTATTTACATATATGATACTCTGCATTGTGTGGGTGCTCACAGAGGCAGAAGAGAGCACTGGAGATACAAGGAGCTTGAGCTGATCCCTAAGGGTGCTCGGAACTGAACTCAGGTCCTTGGTAAGTGTATCAAGTGCTCTTAACCACAGAGACATCTCTACAGCCTACAGATCTGTCAAAAAGAAGAATCAACGGAAAAACGCATCAAATGAAAAAAAAAATCTCCATTTCCACTTAGAAATATCTTTGTTTTGTATACCAAATACCAGAGTACATAAACAACCAAGTCAGTAATCCCCAAGCACAAAAGCAATGAATCTCTTTTGTAATAATCAGAATTGAATTTGTATTCAATTCATGAGAATAAAAACTGAAATACATTACATGGTTGATAAATGTAGCAAAAATTTACAACAGTGAGTTTTGTTTCTCTAGCCCAAGGTAATTCTCTAAATGAGATTTAACAATAACAAAATCACTATAGAAGCACTATGGTACGTTTTACAATGTAAGATTTTAAAGGGAAATTAAACACCTATATTATCCATTGTTGTGCTTACTAGATTGGAAACACAATTATCAAAATATATAGGTCAGGAACTAAAATTGGCTATTAATCCCTTATAGAGATACTGTTTCATTTAATAGTGATAGCAGTTTTAGTGTTATTTTAAATGTATTAATGCATATATTTTCATTTATCAATAGCTTAACTGATCTAATTTAAAAACAATGTTATTCCTAAGCCTGATGCACCCTCCATTTCTCTTCTTTCCCAAAATCTTTTCCTTTCCTTCCCAGTTCCTCTTCTTCCTTTCCTTCCTCTTCTCTTCCCCAGTTTTTACCCACCACCTTCCACTGTTACTCTGATAAAATGTTTGGGCTCAAATGGAGAGCCCAATTCATGAGCCATTTTCATTATTTTATTTATGGCTTAAATGAAAATGATCTACAGTTTTAAACAACTATTCATTTTTATAGGTGAAACATTCAAATATAATTCACATTCAAATACAATTACAAAACAAATGTTAGTAATTAATAATAAGCTCAATGTTTTGATGGGGAGGTGTATAAAGTATTTTACAGCACATGCATAAACATTTTAAAAATTCAGACTCTAATACTCGTCTCATTCTAGAGTGTTACAGTGCTTTCTCATACAATTAACATTACTCTGACATTTCGGTATTTTTCCCTTGAGATTTTCATTTTCAATAAGAGTTCTGTTTTAGTCTTGTTACGTCAATGAAATGTCATGGAACAGCAGGAAATAGCTGTTTTGTGCCTTCTTTGCTGTGTAATGGGTGGAGTCTTCTGCTGGTGCACATAGATTTTTTTCTACTGAACACTGAATAAATTCTGACTCATAAGGTGTTTCCTATAAATTTAAATCAGACCAATTAAAAGGTATTTTTTAAAGAGATATAGGTACAGTTACAAAGATAAATAAGAGATTTCATATGTAAAAAAAGTGAGTCGTTTTTCATGCTGTTCAGCTGAGAAGTGTTCTCTTACCTAATATGTGAAATTTGAAAGTGTTTGTGTGGTTGACAGGAAAAGAAAATATCTGTTCTTCTTTCTCTTAAATTTCAGTTTAAAATGAGTCCCTTTATTGTGTGGAAGTATTTTGATAAATGATTAATACTTTCTAAATAGAAAAAGTTGATCTGATAAATTTCATGGGATAATTCCTTTAAATTATCTGCATAACAGGGAAACAGGGCTGAAACACCTTTTAATAACTTATCTAGCCATGTATTTTTTTATTATGTTTTTTGCTGCTATGTGTTTCCCTTACTTCCAATGTCCAACCATCTGGTAGCAGAATTTCTGTGTCTTGGGCAGTTACTATTGTACACATTATTAAAGAATGCACATGCATCCTTTTTATGCAACAGAGAAAACATTGACATTTCTTCTAAGAGTTTCTTTATTTGGGACCATTGCTGAGGTATTCCATAGCGAGAATATTATTATACCAAGGAAAAATCCTGAATTTGCTAATCATTCCATTTTATTCCCCTGTCCAAAACTACATTCTATCTTCCTTTTATCCATAGCAAATTATTCATCAAACGTGGTGTGATTATCTCCTACTTTGGGGTGGAAAATTCAGACATTTATGGCATTGCTCTTAGATTTTTATGAAGACTGCATTATTTCATGCATTGTTCTCCTTCTAATACAAACCGTATCTCTGTCAGATCACTGGTACGTGTTTCATCTCTGGGGAATGTTCTGCGTCCTTAAAGGAACATTTAGCATTACAACCACTGTTGCCTTTAATTAGCTTCTTCTACTTGAGTGATAGTATGCTAGATTTTAAGAAAAATAATTTAAATTGATCTAGTTACTGCCCTCTGGCCACTTGCATATTAATTTATGATATAAAAATATGACAGTTTCAATTTATTACATTGTATGAATGTAAAATATTTCAAATAAAACTCTACAAAAGCTAAAGAATTCAGTTACTCTTCTCCATGAAATATTCAAAATAATACACATTAAATATGTCAAACATTAAACAAATAGGTGACTAGGAATTTTATAGAACCGATTTTAATTTCCAAGGAAGTAAAAGTGAACTTGGCAGTAGATGTTTGGAACTAACAGCTGTTCTGAAACCTTACAATGATCAAAATCATTCTTTATAGCATGGGCAGTAAAGTTATTCTGTGGTTATGAGATAGAAGAAGACAAGACCACGGTCAGTGAAAAACTGAGGTGACATAAGAGAGGCCAGAGTACTCAGTTTTCGGGAGTTTAGCCAGGTTAGTGTGTCTTATATTAACAAAATTAATTGTGTTTTAAAATTTCTGTTTTCCAAATCAAATTTCAAAATTTCTTTCACTGATAGTAGTGACTCTGTTCTTGATAGCGCCAAATTCTGACCCTTTATTGATTTTTATTATTTTTATAAGTAATGTGTTTCACTGAGACTTATTTCATGGTTTGTTTGCATATGTGTGTTTGTGTATCTCTGTGTGTAAAGGAATTCTCAGCTGTGCACGCTCAGGGATAGGTTAGAATACAAGTAGACTTCTGCATTTTGTACTCTATTCCTTTCCTTGTTTTTGAGACTCAGTCTCTACCTAAAAGCTCCCTTATTGCTCTTAGTGAGACAGGGAGCATGCAATATCCACCTGCCTTGATCTTCTCAGTGGTGGTGGGTGCGTGTTTCTCTGCTTGCCTTTATGTGACTATGGAGATCCAAACTAACATCTTCATGCTTATGCAGAAAACATCCACTGAGGCAAATACTCAGATCCACAAGCCTCCACAAGCCTAATTTCATTCAAAACAGTTTGGTTATCAGTGAGAAAACTCTACAGTTCACCTGCTGTGTCTCCAACAACACAGAGAAAAGTAAACAAGTTGTCAACTGCTTCACTATCTGAAGGATCTAGCCATGGTGGTGTTTGTCAACAATTAATTAATATGATTTGATTTCTATGATTTTGTACATAATATGTTTTAATTAGAGTTATATGAATGAAAGATATTTTTCAAAATATTATTACCTCTCACAGTAAAATTAAAAGTATATTTAAAAATTCAAACTATTATGATGACAATATGGATCTTCTAAAACTATCAGCTTCCATTCCTTGTACCTTAATGATTCATTGATCAAATAAGCAGTAAGGGATGGTCATGATTCATTTGAAATCTTTTAATTGTTCAAACTTGACTTAAATTGCCTCGAGCTCATAGAAATTAATTATTTAGCTTATAATCAAATCAACACAGGAATTGATTCTCTAGTTTATAATCAGCGACCTTCACAAAGTCATTTTATAAAAATGTTGGAACTAGAAATAATATTCATGTCATCTGTATGGTGTTTGTGCTGAAATCTGTTTCAAGGACAGCAGGAGAAAATCTAGTAAAACTAATCTAATGCAATGCAAATTGCTTTTAAATTGCAATAGTTTCAGACACATCTCTAGTATTTTCTCCTAATGCTGTTTATTCTGCCCTAGTGGGTTCTACTGTGGTCTTTCTGATTGCATTGATGTTTCTAGAAATAAATGTAACAGGTGTGCTCCTAATTTGGGGCTTTGTATCACATCATTCATTCCTTAGCATTACATGTGGGTAAGCTCATCAAAGCAATGGTTTTACGCCCTGTTTTCATCTTCCTACCATCTCATTTGTCTTATTTTTCTTGAATAGTAATTGTCACTGGGTACTTTGTTTCATGCAGAGATTATTTACATTTCCTTTGCTTCATTGCATCTTGTTTGCAAAAGAAAAGTTTTATTGTTGTAGTGGTGATGACAATTGGAAACAAGTGGGTTAGCTTTGTTTTTGTTTTTATTTTTGTTTTGTTCTTGTTATTGTTGCAGGGGGCTTTTTGGTGGGGGGGGGTTGGTTTGGTTTTCTTTTTTTTTTTTTTTTTTTTTTGGTAATTTGGTAAGTGCTGAGTCCTAAACCATGGCTGCTATTTACTAAGGACCAATGCAACATTGATTGACTAATAAATGAAAATAAAATGCAATAAACCTTATTAGTACAGTGGTGTTTGATCATAGTTCAGGACTTTAGGGTTTTAATGTTATTCCAAATTCAGGCTTTAATTTCATCCCAGGAAAATCAACCAGAAAAATAAATCACTTTATTATCTCAAAGAATTGAATCAAGCAGTTCATAAATAGGATATTTTATTTTCTCCTTTTTACTTCGGCTTGTATATTTCACTCCACTCAGCTTCATTTTAGTAAATATATGTTCCCAGGCCTCCTTTAAGTAATAGATTATAAATCTATTATTTACTAGCAATTGACTTGTCCCCCCGACTTTCTCCGTCAACTGTTCACCTTGTAATTCATAACTCTGACTGCACATCGAGCTGTATGAGACAATGTCCCCAAAGCTTCATCACTGCCCCTCATATGTGAACATCACACAGTTAACATTTTTACTGCAATTGTAAACGATAATTATAGATGTAGTGATGGTGCCTCTGTATTCAAAGAGACTAAAATACAGTATGTAGGATAAAAATATGAGAAAACGATTTGCAAGTAACTAAGATAGTTTGATATAACCCCAGTGTTCTCACCCACCCTCTTCCACACATGCGCACACCAAGCCATATCTTCAATGATAATTCAGAACTTTAAACTCTGAGATGCTCTTTATTCTCCTTCCTTGTTAAGACACACACTCAGAAAAGGACTCTTACCTTGGTACATGATTGAGATTCGTGAGGATAGGAAAGTTTTTGGCCCATTTGTTACAACTTCATGTAATTTAAAAACTGATTTTTAAATACTAATAAAGAAAAATGCATTGTAGACATAAAGGGGGTGGCATGTGTCTACTTACAGTGTATTTCTAGCACCTGCATGGCTACCTGAGGGGTGGCATTGAGGGACTCATGGTCTACTCTACAGATGACCGCCACTCCATCGTCACTGCGGTCCACTCGGAAGTCCAGCGTGCTGCTGACGGTGAAGGTCTTTCGGTTAGCATCCTCCTCTTTCAAATACTTCACATCTGAAAATACAAGTTGTAGAAAACTTCTGAGATATCACTCACAATTCATCACACTTTTCTCACAAGTAACTAAGAAAAAAACCATCATCTATTGTTGCCAGTTTTTAAGGGCAAATCTATACAATATATAGGTGTAACACTAAAAGAATGTGATATATTTTGTTCTTGGAAATATAGGTTGATGGATGTGTTCACAATTTAAGACATGCATACATAGAAATTTAGGGATGATAACAAAAATACAGATCCAAAAGTAGATTTTAAGAGTTAAGTATAGAAGTAAAAATGTAAAGGTGTATGGGATGCAATATTTTTATCTCTGCTTTCAAACTCACCTAGATTATTATCAGGTTCAATATTTTATGTTCTGAACCTGCAAAGCACCATTTTACAAGAGCATTTTCTCCTCCAGCTTCTGTTTATGTTTCTCTAACACTTTATGTAACATTTCTGAACTGTAAGCATATTTGAAAAGAGTATATGTTCATCACTATCTGCTTATGATTTAGAGTGTTTAATGTGTGCATGCTTTTAATTCCACTTGAACAACAAATTGGAAATTTAAAAAGTGCTAAAAAATATTTAACAGAGAAAAGTGGCAATGTTTGTATAGAAATGAAACATTTGAATACTGAAAATATTTAATATATTAGCTTTGAAATTTATATATAGAAAATGTTCATTCCTTGGCAGAGGAATTCATTTCAACATTAATGAAAATATTTCTCTCAATATGTGAATTCATTTACTGGTGTTTAAGCCTGCTTATGAAGACTTAAGGACTCTAAGCACCAGTAACATGTCTTCCTGCTTTTTGCCATATGCACTGTCTTGATTATAATAAACTGAAACTCTGAAATTGTAAGCAAGAAACCTCAATTAATCTTTCTGTTTGTTTTTGTTTGTTTCTTTGTTTGTTTCATAAGAGTTGCCATGGTCATGGCGTCTCTTCACAGCAATGCAAGATTGAGACAATGGTCATTTTGGGATTATTTGTTCTATTTTAAAGTTGAGCCTATTGATGTCATCCTTAATTTGTAAGTTCTTAAGTTTGAAGGTGTTCATAAGAACACACCAATTTTCACACATTAGAATGCTGTGAGATAATGCTTTTGTAAACTGTAAAGATTCATAATCTTTCATTCATAATGGCTTTCTGAAACATTGATTGGCCATTAGCCAGGCAGGAAATAGAGGTGGGACAATTAAACTAAGTGAATTCTAAGAAGAAGAAAGGCAGAAAGCCAATCACCAGCCAGATGCAGAGGAAGCAAGATGAGAATGCCTTACTGAAAAAAGGTACCAAGCCACATGACTAATCATAGACAAGAATTATAAATGAATTTAAGTCACAAGAGCTAGTTAGAAATAAGCCCGAGCAATAGGCCAGTATCCAATTAACATAAGCCTCTGTGTATCTCTTTGAGACTGAGGGATGTGGAACTCGGCTGGACTGAAACTTCTGTTAACAGAAATCATACAATATGCTAAAGTTAATATGCTATTATAGCAAGACCTTACATGTAGCTGAGAGGATAATTTTCTTAGAATTCTCACATATTCTCCATTTTCCCATTTCTCAGCATCCAATTAACAATGATACTTTCTGGAAACAATTTGTCACTAAAGATGTGAAAGCTATAGCATCATAGAAAGCTTGTTAAGGGAGAGTTGTTGCCTCCTAGCCAAAAGTATGACATTTATGTCTGCTGGAGAAACACCTTTGCTTCTCCCTTCAGCATTAATCCAACTCGGCTATCTGGCCAAGGGACCACTCCTACCAAGGTAGGTTTACCTCAAGTCATGCTAATCATATAACCGAAATATATTCTTTCCCCGAATTTCAGCTCCTTACCACTTTCCCTATATGCTGCCTGGATTTTTATTGTTTCTGGCTACCAATAAGAGTCTTAGCTCAGAATACATTTTCCTTGTTCTTCTGGACAGTCTCCTTGTTTTGTTTACTGGGCAGAGCCTAAACAACGACTCTGAAAATTTGGACTTTTTCATTATTTCTCTCCTGCTCCCCTTCCTATCTTGGGCTGTTGACCCACCTCATGGTAGACTTTCAGGTCTGATTAATTAGAATATTATGGTCCTTCATTTTTCTCAGGCTGCTACACATGAATCTATACTAAATATCATCTAAAATGCACCCTCTATGTTCTTGTGATCTGTTAATTTCATTCTTCTAAATCATGGAACAAAAATCCAAAAATTACTAATGCAGGTGTTTTTGTTGTCCGTCTAGTATCAAGAACTTCTAGTTCCTCAGAAAGAATCTATTGCTCCCAAATATCCTCATGCAGTATAAACTGTTACTATATATTCAATAATTAATTTTAAAAATATGTTGGTAATGAGCAGCAGATTTAATTTCTCTGCTTTAACTTTCTGAAAACAATTTACTTTTAAAAAGTACCAGATTTGATATACTTTGTGCATTCTTCTTTGAGTTTTACTGATATCTGGGGAAACACAAATTTATTTTATTACTTAATTTTAAAAGGTAAAATCATATGTATTTAAATGATACAAGTATATAACTGTTAAATACTTTGTTTTTAAAATTATATATGTTTATTATTTTGTTCATATGAAAAACCTCAAAAATTTTACTACATACCACACACACACATACACACACACACACTGAAGTCTTATAGCTCTTAGAAAAGTATGAAGAATAAAAACAATTGGAAGTGGCACAAATCTGTCTTTTAATTATAAATTCTAGGATACCATAGCAAGTGAATGACTTTTCATAAATGCATCTCATGAATATCATTTCTGCATCTGTTGCATCATTGGTTGATATTTTTACATATAATACTAATACAATTTCAGTTGAATATGAGTAAATTATGAAATAACTACCTTAAAGTCAAGATTTATAAATATAATGCAGAGGTGTACAGGTATATTTAGGTCTACTTAGTACTCTAAAGATTAATGATATACTTTTATTTCTATTATTTTGCGGATTTTTAAGTGAATGTCACCTACTTTCAGATTTTATTTTCTACCCTGCCAATCTGTGTCCAACGATTACTTATTTTTTCTTAGCTCTAAGTAGGAACAAGGTAAGACAATTTAGTAATCTTGATAATTTTTATAATTACATTATACTACATCTGAAAAATTGTTCTTAAGCATTGTTAATTGTTTTATTTAAAATAACAGCTGCTTTTAAAGAAGTCATACAACTGCTTCATACAGTTGCTTCCTTTACAAAATATCATTGATATGATATAATTTTGCAATGAAATTTGAGATTAATTGTATACAGCATAAACTTTTAAAGAGAATAATTCAAATAATGCAACCACTAATATAATTTATGATTTTCATAAATTGTATGTTGATTTACAGAGTCAACCTAGGTCACAATGTGAACAGATATATCCCACAGAGCTAAACCAGATGTTCCTTTCTCCTTACTAGATGTTACCTTCCCCAAATGCAGAGGATTTGGAAATGTAAAATGTATTTCCATTTTTCTTTACTTTACTCCTCTGTTCCTCTTTCTCTGTGGGTGGGTGAGTGGGTAGGTGGGTGTGTTGCATACACGTAAATGTATTGGTGCAAAAGCCTGTTGAACTCATAGCATGACATCTGCTGTCTCCCTTTGTCTCTCTCATATTATAGTCTTAAATAGTCTGGAAACTGCTGGAAACTTGATGTTTAGATTATCTTGATTGGTCAGCATGCACCCATGATCCAATGATCTCCATTTCTCAATGTTTGAGTTACAGGCCATAATGCCTGACTTTTTACATGGATTGTGTAGGAACACAATTCCTAATGCTGCAAGTCATCAGTATCATCTCCCTAAATCCTCATAATAATTTTTAAATAACTGGTAATGTACAGAGTTATAGAACCAATGTAAATATTTTTTGCACTGAGTAGCTTGGGTATTGTTTATATCTCTGCCTTTATTCTTCCACAGCTTTTATACACAATGTAAATGGTGTGTGTGTGGGGAGGTAACAAAAGATTTTATTAACATGATACAAAAGATAACTTACATAGTTAATGGCTTTATCACTCTGAGACATCACATCATTAACATTCTGCTGTATAGGTAGCAAAGCAGCTCTAGGTAGCATATCCCGAAGATCACCCCTCCCCAGGTGGCCTCATAGTTACAAAAGAAGGAGCAGAAGTCTATGACCATCAGACAAGGTGGAAATGGGCATGCACTTTTTAACCTCCACAGGCCATTGAATTAAAATTATAATTTCCTTATATTCAAAAACTAGGACCTTTTGTCAAAGCGTCCAGATAGGAAATAACAACAGTAGAGAGTCACTTAGAGAGTGGGAGTCCGAAATAAATGCATTTTCATCTTGAGCTACATTACGAACAAAACAAAGAATCACTTGATCTTTTAAACACTGATTTTTTTACACACAAAAATAATATTTTTCAGTACAAAATAGTATTTGTCTTCTTATTAATCTTTTCTTTGCGTATAGCATTAGATTACCTGCCTCTCTGACTGCATTCTGACCATTAGCAGTAGAGTTTCAGAAAGGAACTCTTCCTGAGAGAAGTTCCCAGGAAGGTAGCCTTGTCTCAGCAGTGGTTTAAATATACCCTAAGCGGTTCTGTCTGAACCCTTCTGCTTCATTTGCACTCTTTATTTTTGTGATTTTGATGTCTTTCAGACAGACTTGAAAAGGAGACACTTCTACTTTTGGGAAGATAATTGATTTTTCTGAATTCTGAAGTAGACTGCCATGCCACTCGAACACACGAATAGGGCATCACTTTTTCATCTACAAAGTTAATAGGTCACACTGAGAGCAAGGCAGATCTTCCATTGCTTCTCCACATGGGAAGCGCTATCTTTTCTACCTTTTGGAGATCTTAGGTAGGGATTATGGACAATAAAATATAGACTCTTTGGTGTGGGAGAATTATCTGTATTCTGTCAATTGTGTATTTTAATAAAATGCTGATTGGCCAGGCAGGAAGTATAGGCGGGAAAACCAGACAGGAAGTAGAGGCGGGGCAAAGAGACTGGTAGTATTCTGGAAAGCAGGAAGCTCCCTCCGCAGTTCTGCCCAGACCACGGGGGAGGAAAGATGTAAGCTGCACTGCTGGAAAAGGTACTGAGTCATGTGCTAACATAGATAAGGATAATGGGGTAATATAAGTTATAAGAGCTAATAAGTAGCCTGACCTAATGGGCCAATCAGCTTTATAACTTATAGAGATCTCTGTGTGATTGATTTTCTCTGGGACTTGCCGGCTATGGGGTACTGGGCGGGAACAGATACCCCAACAAGCCGGCCCCTCATGTTACAACTCTTGTGTTTGAGCTTTACATTCTTTAGTCTTAAATAGATCATTCAGGTCTCAGTGTGAACTTTAGGTTCATTTAATAGATAAATTTTATTAAATAAGCTATAGGGTTTATAAATATATTTTTGATGGATCAGTTAATTTCAGTACAAAAAGATCAAAGGTTTTAGTCTGAATTTTCTTGTGGTACAAATACTGCTTGTTAAACTGTAAGCAAATTGGGTACATTCTCTTTTACTGTGTAAAAGGAGAAGGTACAGATTGCTGGAGATGAGACTTTTATGTCAGAACCTAGAAGACAACATTTTGGAGAGCTTGGTAGATATGAATAATGTTAAACATAAATTCTATAGATTACAGTTTCTAAAATTGAATGCTTGACTTACAGAGTAACCAACTTTCATTTTTTTTTAAATTTTAGAAATTAAAAGTTCATACTCGCATGTAATAAATATTATTCTCTTTCATCCCAACTTCCCTCTCTCATTATCCTCCCTCTCCTCTGAAAACCATTTTACTTCCCAATAAGTTCCTCTTTTATTTTTATGCTTTCTTTGTAACCCCTAGTTTAATTAGATTTTCTTGCCCATCCATGGGTGTGAGGTTATTTACAGTAGCATGGGCAACTTACAGGAGAATACACAATTGAAAAAAACATGATAACCTTCCTTCCTGCTGTCATTAATTGCTAACAGATCTTTGAGAAAAAAATAACTGACTTGTATTAGTCACTTAAAATTAAGCTTAAAATCTGAAATGAGGAATATAGAAAACTTGGTTACTTTTAATATTAAATTAAGTAATCATAAACACTTTACATTTTTAATGTTCAAGAGAAACTTTTCATTTTTAATTTGCTCCAAACCTTCTCCAACCAAAACAAAATGAGAGCAAGTCTCACATAGCACAATTTCAAAATTAAAACTTTCTCCAATGCAATTGAAAATACTTTGAAAAAGAAGTATACAGAAAAAGCACATTAGCAATATGTCATTTACCACCATTCTATAGGTGGTGACAGTTTAAGACCCTCACCATATTCAATTTTTATGAAGGGTCAATAATAATCCTCAATTTTGATATAGTCATAAATGGTTGATAGTAGCAATAGTTGGCACAATAAGATTAAATATTTCCTTGAACAAGATAAACTTGAGAAACTAAAATCTTAGTAAAATATCTGAAAATATCTGGTTAAAGAAATAAGTTTCAAAAATGGTTGAAGTGATATTTATCTACTTATTTTGAATTCCCACTTTCATTTTATCTTAACCAGTAGAAGGTTAATATTCCTCCTTGTTTCAATTGAAAGTTACTGCCAAGACCCTCGCCTTGATGCTCAATAAGGAATGATTCAGAGAAAGACTCAGGGAACCTTGCAGAAGGTGGTACAGAATTTTGCAAGAAACAGAAGGTAGGGAGGAGGAGTGAAAAAATACTGTCTTCTAAGCATAGTATCTCCATGGGAATTGTGAGCTCAAAAAAATTGTCCCTGTTGGCACTAAGCTCCAGTCACTCCTCCAAATATTCAGCTATAGAGGGAGAAGGCGTTCATGTGATTTTCCCACTAGCAGCTGCTCTATTGGCAATTAATCGTTTCCTAGTGAGATGAAAGCATCAAATCTATTTGTACAGCCATTGGTGAGTCCACCAAGCTCTGATGATTATTCCAAATTCTGGATCACACAGATGGTCTATTAAACTCTGTAAAACGTGAAACAAAACAAAACCTAACAAAGGCAAGAAAAAGAATTATAAGGAAGAAAGACGTACTTGCATGGATAGGAGGGAAATAAGAAAAAGTATAGATAGGGTGATAAAAGAATACATAATATTATATGAAATTGTTATAGAACAAAATGCATTAATAGTAGAAGAACCAACTACATTAATTTGGATTTGGAAACAAGGGGTGACTGCATTCAATATAATTATAATGTTTAAAAGTGAGGACTTGGAAACTCTTTTGCCTCTGGACCAGAAAACATTAAAAAATAAAAATGTTTTATGCACATGTTAATTAACTGATAATAGCTACCTTGATGTAGTTGATACCTACCAACACCAACAACAATGGTTGGTGGTGACTTGTCATTGGTAAATATGAAAATATTTATATAATAATTTATTAATAATCTCACTTTAGATTTTATCTTGTTTTTCTATCTTAATTTGGTTAGTGTTATATTTTCAAAACCATTACATTTTTTGTAAGTGCTTCTAATATTTTAGAACTTGCACAAATCCTTCGAGGAAAAAATAAGCTATAAAGAAAGTAAGGCTCCCTCAAAAAATATCACACCTAGCTTGATTTCTAGAGTGCACGGAGTTATCCTTAAATAATTGTTGAGATTTATTGCTCTATGGGACTACTAAGAAATGTGTGGTTCAGTTTAGAAGACACTATCATGATTAAAGTCATCTTCAAAATCTACCAGTTCAACACTAGGTCACTTTCTGTATGTAAATGATAAGTAAAGGAGATATAGTTGCCTATGTAATTTAGGGACAGAAACACCAAAAACAGTAGTTTTAAAATGTTCTTGTTTTAAGTTCAGGAAAGCTAGAAGAGAGCTTTGACTTTTTAATCAACTCCTAAATGGGCATCATTGCCTGGAGACTGAATTTGAGTATATGACTTAAACTCCAGTGGAGACACTAATATTTTTTAATAAAATAATTATGAATCTCTATATTTTCATGGTAGAAATTAGGTGTTTATTTATTAGTTTTATCCCATCTTCTAAGATGTAATGATTATATATTTGGTGGTTGGGTGTTTACAAAGTCTTAGAGGGTACCTGGGTTTTGTTGAGATCCTATAAAGAAAAGTTATTTCCTCCTAGTCCAAAAAAAAGTATATATACTGTCTCTGGCCTGGGTTGAGACCTAACACTCCATGCTACTCAAACAGAAGACTTAATGCAGTTAAACATATCAGCAATTAGGGGATTAATTCTCAGGAAGGTTCATTGAGCTAAAGCTATGACAAATACATGAAGGAGTAATTATTCCTTAATTGATAAACGTTTATTTGCTCCTTAGAAATCCAACTTTTCTTTACTTAGAAAAGAATAACTTTCCTTCTTCTTATTTTTTTTTTCTTGCTTCCAGATGCTTGATAAAATTCCCCTGACACTTGGGATGTTCTTCCATTTTTCTCTGAAGCATCTGTCCCATTTCTGCCATGTGACTAGACAAATCACATGATCTTTCTATTCCTTTTCTCCATCTTATTCCTCCAGGTAACTGCAAATATCTATAGTGTGCCTACTCTGAGTTCCCTGTTTTAAACTCCAATACAATGGTTGTAGAACTTCGTTTTGAGTATATTCTTTATTCTGTTTTATTTAGTTATCTATTTATTTATTTTGATGATTCTATTGAGACAGAGTTGCATTGTGTAGCATGAACTTGAACTTTCTCTGTCTTTGAACTTGCTCTGCCAACAAGGTTGGCTTAGAAATCAGAGTTCCTTCTGCTGCTGCCTTCCAAGTGGTGGTATTAATGTTATATACCACTATGTCCAGCTCAAAATTTATTCTCAAACTGTTTTGTTAATGAAAATAAGATCCAAGATAAGGGACCACAATTTCCTCTATAACTTTATGTCATATTTCAATTTCTTTAACCAGTATTGACTTTTCAGTTCCTCAAAAGAAGATTCCAACCTTTTTGACCAGTCTACAAGAGACTTTTACCAGTCTACAAGCAGTTTATTGCTGTGGGACTATGGTCTTTTATCCTGTCACTTGTATTATTTTTAATAAAATGCTGATTGACCAGTAGGCAAGCAGGAAGTATTGGTGGGGCAATGGCAACCAGGCAGGAAGTAGAGGCGTGGAAATGAGAATTATGGGAACAGGGAAGTTTCAGTCTATAGTCGTGACCCAGCCTCAGAGGAAGCAAGATTTGACTGCCTAGCCAAAAAAGGTACCAAGTCACATAACTAACTCAGACAAAAATTATGGGTTACTATAAGTTATAAGAGTTAATAAGAAACATGAGCTAATGGGGCAATCAGTTTATAACTAATGTAAACCTCTGTGTCATTTTTTGGAATTTAACGATTGCAGGAATCAGGCAAGAGAGGAATCAGGCAGGACAGAAAACCCCTGTCAACAGTTAATGTTTTAAAAATCTCTGAAAGGAAAGCCTCAGACTATTTTTTCTAGGCATGTCATTAAATACATATAAAAATCTTTTAAGGGATTATGAAATACAGATAATGTGAGGGAAAATGCTAATTTAAAATTTTCTTAATAATTAAGATTATCGAGAAGACATGATTACCAGTCCCTCAAGAAAACCTATTTTAAATACATTCCTTTCTTTGAAAATAAACCAATATAAAAATTTACAATATCTATGTTTATATTTATATTTGTATAATAAGCCTTAAAATGCCACTTGTCACTTTCTTTATTTTGATTTAAATGGATATTCACAATCTATGAAGCTGTATCCTGCTCAGTTTATTCTTTAGCAATAATTTGTAAATACAAACCCACAAATAAGGGAATAAAACTGGAAACAAATTTTAAGAACAGAATATTTTGTTTAGGACTACTTAATCTCTTATATCCAAATGAAAGATAGTCATAAATACTTAAAGTTGTTCTCAAGAGTAAAACATTTTTGCACTATTACATGTATACTCAATGAAACAATTTACAATGTTTGATGTACATATGAAGGATCCTTTCTAAGAGTTTATACACTATGTGCTTTTGCCTATAGCTTGTCAGGTTCCAGTGAGTTTCACTTTAAGTAGTTAGGATTTCTCCTGTAGAGGCATCTGACCAAGAAAACACAGTCTTGCCAGCAAGTATAAACAATGTTAACTAATTAGATTGTATCCAATTCTCTACCATAGTATACCCTAATTCTCATTGAAGAACCTGCAGAATTCAAAGAAACTAAAACTTAAAACAGGTTAGAACACACATGCAAATCCATCATCCCAGAATCGGCTCCATAAAACCGCTTTGGGGCAGTGTAAAGAAAAGGCATAATTCAACAAGTTAAGAACCAATGATTAAAATAGAAGTCACTAGCTATTTGTGGCAGGCATTAAAAGGAGCTAAATGACAATGAGGTTTCTCTGTACATGAATTACTTATAATTACGGGATGACCTTTATGGTTGTAATTAGGTTTCCTTTGATCCATTCACTCTGAATGACCAGTTGAGCTTCACAGTAACTTCTAACCATTAACCAAAAGCACAGCAGGAAGCACTAGCTGTCACTTGTTACCTCTTCCAAGAACAGTCTAGAATTTCTGTGCTGCCTTTTATTCCAGATTTTCTGTCCTATCATTTATTTTTGAATATGTATTGACGCCTTAGGGCATCAATGTTTCTCTGTATTAGGATATTATGATGTTTCAACTATATTATATTTAAATAACATTCGACAATTATATATTATATAATTGTATGTTTCATATAAAATTATAAATAACAAGTTCCCAAATGAAAATATACGGCATGAAAGTATAATAGTTAACATATGGGAATACATTTAGCAAATGTATAAGTAACAGATATGTGGAACTTATTTGAAGTCTATGATAATAATATCCTCAGTGAAAATATACTTTTTAAAACAATGCATTAAAAATGTATAAGCATATACAAAAGTAATCAGCCTACATCTTATCTACTTAATTAAAAAATGAGTTACTTGAATCAATAAGAAATCTGCAGTGAAATTTCAGCTCTCTAAATATATTCAATGTATTAGTAGATTTTTTAAAAAAAATTGGTCTTATTTAGTTTGATCATTTTCCAAAAAGTTAAAATAATTTTGAAGTATGTTTTATTTTAATGTTGTAGTTAACTCCAGGACTATTAAAATTTTAAAGGTAATTCTAAGTCTGAGATTCACAAATTAAGTTTTTATTGCAATATGAATTTTGCTTCCCTCTTCAACTTTTACTTTTTAATCTATTCCTTTGATATTTTCTTCTCTCTTCTGATCTATCTTTGTTTGTTTTTTAGCTTCAGTAGTTTCAAGGCTTCAGTGTAATTTGCATATTGAGAATTAAGGACACTGTCCAGAATAGCACAGATGCTTAATAAGTATCTTTCGCATTAATTATAATAATGAGAATATGCAGTCAGGTAAATCATCTCCTTCCATGTGGTAAGTGACTCACTCCAAGTCTGAGAGTGATTTGGAAGCTTTTTCTGTCATTTTTTTTTTTTTTACTTTATGGTAGATCTCTATTAAATCTAATTATCATTCACCTGAAATCTGAAGATGTCCTTAGTTTAAATTCTGAATATCCGATCTTATCAGTGTACAAAATCTGGAGATGATTAAAGGTTGGGAAATCTGTAGGTCAAATGTATATAGTTAAGGTTTATGTAATACAGCTATTTTATTTTATTTTTATTCCCCTGTTTTATTTATTTCCAATTATTTTCCTTTTATATTGGATAACATTTGGCCCATCTTTTATTTTAATTTCCCTCAATTTTTACCCTACAATTATCATCCAGTTTGCTTCTTTGACTAAGAGACTCATGAGTAGTTTGAGGATTCCATTTTGTTTTCCATGTGCATGCACACATATGGTGCGTGAATGTGTCAGAAATCAGGAAAGTCAGAAGTAAGGCTTGGGTGGTGGTTCCACCGGCTACCTAACTAATCTTTGTGCAGGCCTAACTTAAGAGCCTGTTGCCTGAATGGAAGGCTAGTAGTCTGGTAAGAGCTCCTGGGAGATTTTTCTGACTTCACCAACCATTTTACCCAGGATACTGAGACCCCCCCATGACACTTGGGAGCACTCTCTTTATTCACTGAGTCATTTTCCTAGGTTCTACATTCTTCTTCCTATTGTCCTTTCATTTCATCAAATAAATACTCCATACCCTCATTGGAACTATAAATTATCTTTTAGTTAATCCTTACTTAAAATATTCATCAATATTTTGTGTGTGGTGTACATTTTTTAAAATGTTTTATTTGTATTTTATTTTAAGTGTATTTTACCATAAAATGTTAGTGCTTTGCCTACATTTTACATCTATACACCACATATATGCCTGGTGCAAAGGATGTCAGAAGAAATGTCTGATACCATGGAGCTGGAGACAGTAATAGTTGTGACTTAATGTGTGGAAACTGAACCCAGGTTCCCTTTAAGAGCTAAGAGTATGCTTAATTACCAAACAATCTCTGCAACCCTGAAGCATTTCACTATTTAAAAAAATTCATATAAACAAGAAGAAAGAGATAAGAAGTCTAATATGTTTAACTGTAGCTTAAAAAAAAGGAAAAACAAAATTGCCAATATAATTTAGGAGAAATAAGAATATAAAAGTAAACTAAAAATGTATCACATTTAAAGTGTATTCAACTATTGAATATTTAAAATTCATATACTATTTTTCTCTATAAAAATCATGAAAAGTAGTATCTAAAAATTACCTATAATTATAAGAAAAAGAAATTGTGAAATAGTTTCAACCTTTCTTGAAGCAAAAGAGCTACTAAAGTTTAAGAAGAGAAATGTTCCCTCTATAATATAGCAAAGTATTAGAAATAAAAGAATCAGTAAGCATAAAAATATGAATACATTTACAGTAAGATAAATTAGTAGAAGTCACTAGATAACACTGCAAAAATCTATGACTTAAAAATAAATATTAGGAACACTTTTTAGGAATGGTAATCCCTCTTTCCTAAACAATGATCATTGCTAGTATAAATTCACATTTGTATACAAATATATACACACTTCTAGAATATAAAATTTGCTATTGTCAGATTCAAATTACTAAAACCATTGTTTGAGAACGCCTATCAAATCTTAGAAAGAACTTATGGAAACTTGTCACTCTGCCTCCATTTTGTTGCCAACTCAGGATTGGGGATGGATACAACCAACAGAACTGGAATCACTGGTCAGCACTTGTAGATTCTGTGTAATTTGACTTTCATGACTTTGACAAAGTACCTAGTAGAAAGTTCTTCAGGGAGGGAGGTGTTGTCATAGCTGATGGTTTTTAGAGGATTGTGTCCATGGTCCCATGATTCTACTGCTGCTCCTGAGGGAAGGCAAGACTGTCATAGCATCAAGACCTCTTGAGAGAAAAGTCTTCATATCTCAGAAAATAGACAGTGCCAGGGATAACAGGCAAGGCTATCCCTTCTGAGCATAGTGAAAATAACTATTTTTGAGAGAGGAGTAATATTATACAGACTGAGCCACCTGTATATGTATATGGGTGTGTGTGTGTGTGTGTATGTGTATTATGCAACCATGTAATGATGATTAAAGAAAAAACAGAGGTTTAAGGAGTGTTTGAAGGAAGAAAAGAAGAGAAAGTGATGTAACTGCTATCTCAGAAAAATAATTTATAAAAGAAAATTTATATTTTTGATGCTTCATCAAAGTTTTACAAGAACATTAGGTCCTCACAATAGATAAGAACTTCTAACAGCATTAAAATTTGTTACTAACAAAATGTTTAATTTCAAAATTATCCAACTTTAATAAAAATAGTAATATTATCAGAGTAAATAGAAATAGTCAATCAAAGTGGACACAGATTTATTTCATTCTCTTTCATTTTCTTCCTATTTATTATAAATCTTGGAAGTAAGAAAACAGACAAAATTGAAAGACAGTGCTGTTTTGTTAAAATTATTATTAGTCTGCATTTCTCAAAAATAGATGAGAACGTCTGCTTCTATCCTGTTGAGGTAAAAAGTCTGGATGTTCCTGTTACCTGGAAACAGTATTTAAGACATTGCATATCTATAGGATAAGAACAGCCGAGCTGAGAACTATCAAGTTCGTGAGGTGAAAGCTTGGTAGGCTATCTCACATGGAAGGGATCTATATTGAACTAGCTGGGCTTCACTTAAAGATTTGAACCTTCTTGGAGTGTCAAATCACATTTGCAGATCCAGGATCAAAGAAGAGAGAGCTGTGCAGAGTACCACATCGCTTTAAGACCTCCCATTAACAACAAAGTAGGTACTAATAATTGCACCTGAAGAAGAGTCTGAGAGGGGGCAAAGGCTAGCTGCAAGATGAGAGGAATAACACCTGTAATTAGTCAAGGGCTGCTAGTGAGCTGTTCCACCAATCAGAATGCAAAACTCACATTTTACTACTTGGTCCTCAGCAAAAGTGTTTATCAGTAATGAGGGAGAAAAAAAGTAAAGCCTAGAAAAAAACTTTACCTGACTAACTTAGGAAATTTGAATGGTCACAATGAATACTTTTTCTAAGCTAATAGCTAGAAGAAAGCTTAGGATATCTTTCTTCAAATAATAAAATGTATTTTAAATAGCAAAGTAAGAGTATTTATAATATTCACTAGTTAAAAAAAAACAGGTAAAACAAAAACTAACAGTACCGGAATATAGTTAAAAAAAAAAAGAAAAAAATGAGTCACAAACCGTGACTGAGTCCAGGGAGGAAACATATGCAACTTTAAGGAAGAGAAAATCAAACAGTTGGAGCTGAACCTGAAAAATACAGTCCATAGAAACACTAAAGGTATTAAAACACACACAACTACGGGGTCACCTTGCCCAGCCTCAATCCATGCAAGGGTGCTTCGCCTTAGTGTAGCTTGATATGGCATGTTCTATTGATACTTAAGGGAGACCTGCACTTTGCTGGATGGAGACAGAAGAGGGGGGTATTGGGCGGTAGCAGCAGGGGGGAGATGAGGAAAGGGAATAGGAGCAGAGGATTTGTGAAGGCTGTGACTAGGATGGAAACCAAAAAGACAAAGAGCAAAACTACAACAAAAACCACACACAACTAATTCAGTATTGAAAGAAAATTTAAACTTAAGTTATATAATTTATTGAAATCATTTTATTAAATTATGCAAATGTTGAGATAACTTCCAAATTCAGGAAAATAAGAAAGAAGAATAATAACAAAATTTCGACTCTAGAAATTAGAACAACCACTTTTGAAAACAGCTGATTATCCTCCTAAGAATTATGAATGTATACACGTCAAAAAAGCATAAAATTACCAAATTATGATGTAGTGTAAAAGTTGAAATGATAATAATTTAAATTATTCTTTATGTAGTCAAAGCAAGTTACACAGAGAAGTTTTTATTATTTTCTTCTGTTATAAATATAAAGTCATAATCTCTGTCTAACAACTAAAATCTTTTATTCAAATGAAGGCATTTAGGCTAAATGAATCATTATAAGAAAACCAGTTTGTGAAATTAAAATGAGACTATGAATGCATAATCCATCATTTCTCAAATTTGATCCTCTGTATAAGTTTGATTGAAAAATGAAGAAAAAAAGAGGAAAGTAATTATATGACCAAAGAATATTGCTAAGATGTAGGTTAAAGCAAAGTTCCCAGAAACATTAAAATATTGAGTGCACTTAGATTTAATTTTAGATAATAGTTCTTCAAGAACAGACTTAAGATTCATAGAAGAGCAGAGACATCTTCTTAACTGAAGAATTTACGGACATGTCCTTCACTTTGTTCAACACCTGTTAAGGCATTTTGTTTATTTAGTTTAAGCTTAAGGATTTCTTAAATGTAATTTAAAATATTAACAAAAATTATTAATGATGGTGGAATAATAGTAAATATTTGGTTTAGTATAACTGTTCTGAGTCAAGTAATCTTTGGGAGTTTTCAAATAAAACTAACCCCTGGCTTTATGTTAATCAAAATGGCAGAACACTCACCTTTAGAGAAACAGAAAAGGGGACCACTGTTACTTTTCTAACTAATAACAAGTAATATATGAAGGCATGTAAAATAAAATTAAGCTGTCCTTAGCCAATTAAAAATTTACTGCAGCAATATCTTTGATGTACGTTAAAATATACCCCCAAAATTTGTTTTATGGAAAAACTGTAGTTGAAAATCACCTCAAGCTTCTTAGGAGAAAAACTGAAATGCATGTAGGGAAACAGAGCAGTGACACTTGAGTGTAGTGGGTGTGATTAGGTCTGGCAGAGTTGAAGAATATGGCACAAAGTCAAGCTTTGGTGGATGTGCAATCCAACTAATTCAACTTCAGATTTAAAATAAAATATGACTAATCACTGAATTAATTTCTAATTTTGTTCTGGTTTGAAGGGGAAAAGTTTATTGTCCAAGAGATTTAGGAATTTGGAGTTTATAGCCTTTGATCATCAAATATCCAACTTAATACCCTTTGAAATATGTCTTGTCTTTGGAAAGTAGCCCTATGAAAAATTACTCCATTCTTATCTAATTAGAACATTGTTAGTTTATACTGGCAATACTTCCAACTCTCTGAGCATTCATATTCCTCTCAAAAGCCCCAAATTCTTGGGCTAAATCTCAGAACACATCCATTTCAGATGAGCAAGCAGGCAAACCTATCCCTCCCTTGTAGCTGTTTCTTCACTCCAGCACAGTAAATTATACATGTTTAACAAATAATAGCAAAGCACCTTTGCTCTCCTGTGAGTTTTAACGCTTACTAGAATCTTCCCATCACTTAATCAAGGTCTTCATTGAAGCCTATGCAAATTTTGTTGACATCATCAAGTTCACTGGTGGTCAGCAGTTTTGTCTCTTCTATGTGTCTGAGGTTTCAGTTTTCTTATTGCTGAAAGGACAGCTCTATGCTGCTAGAGTTTACTAATGGTTTTCTAGAACATGACTCCAACAATGTGTTTAAGCACCTATTGATTTTCTCCAAGACTGACAGAGGAATATCTTCCCTACTCTTCTCCTCTTAAAGACCTTAACTTAATTTGCCTTTCACGAATGCAGAAGGATTCTATGACTATGTTTGGAAGACTCCTTTTACCATATAGGGTAAAATAATCAAAGCAGCCAGCTCCCTTCATATTCAGGATTTCCTCCTACACTTAAGGAAATGGGGTTACGTGAGGACACAGGGTCCTTGAGGTTGATCACAAATTTTGCTTAATACATTAAAGTAAAAGCTTGTTATCCAGGAAAGGAAATCTCAAGATTTGGTAATAAGAAATGCTTAAGCTGCGGATTACCAAGCATATAAATAGAATGAAAACTTTAATGCAGCTGCCAGCTCTCTGGGCGCTGAACAATTTAGGAAGGCAATGCACACTTTTTCACAGTCAATGGCAGAGACCCAGACTTCCGTACTTCCCAGAAGATTAAAGGCTGCAGTGAAACACCTGTGGTTTGGATGCAGAGCTGCCCAGAGGCACCAAAGGAATGGCTGAGTCAATGCGCCGAGGGGCAGAGAACCCAGAGTTAGATGAAATTGTGATGGTTTCATTCTACCCTTGAAAGCTTTTTAGCAAAAGTAAGTCTCACTCAGACAATATATACCGAGCCTCTTAATCAGGAGTAGAAGGTTTTTCACAGCATATCTGAACTCTAAATCCTTGCTTGTCTCCTAACCACACCATATAGAAAACTACATCATTATTCCAACCACATGCCTTAATTAAAGAGATAAATGGAATCTCTTTCTATAGAATGTCCTGTAACATACTCCTAGCACCAGCCAAATTGATGGCTTTATTCAATAAGTATTATTGTAAATTATGCTTGCTTGTGAATGAACACATGAGGGGTTTGACTTTTCCAAAAAGTAGGTCTGGTCTCTACCTCTTTGGCACAGACTTCAGCCAGTTCATAAATTTGCGCCAGAGAGACCACCTTTTTTTATACAAGCCTTGTTCTTTTTGTGAATGTACTCATAGAATACTGTTATTCATAATTTTAATCTGAAGATACACTTCAGCAATCATTTTCAAATATAGAAATAATAACAAAAATGATAAAGTATCTCGAATGTACTTAGTGATACTTTGTACATGGCAACAATTTCTGTGCATCCAGTCGTGTATGTTACTTGCTTCGCCAGTATCAGGTAGACATTATTACACTAGTTTAAAGGATGAGAAGATAAAAGACACAAAAATGAAGGGTTTTCACATAGGTGATTTATATTTATTCTCTTCTCTGTGTGAATGTGGTCTCCAAAAAGGAGACCAGGAGTCTTTCAAACATGAGGCATAGTATAGAAATATACATTCTCAGGTTCTACGCACTATTTAACCAGAATATCTGGGACTGGAGTACTCTAATCTGAGATACAACATGCTATGCATGCAATTAGGAAATTTACTGAAATTTAAGAACATGAAACCCCTGTTCCATGTGTGATCAAGTAGTACTTTCTAGGAAAAATTTACCCAGGAACACAGAAATAAAATCCATAGGTTAGGTAATCTTAAAGAAAGATACATATTTTTATAGACATTGCTCTTCATAGAAAATTATTCTAATAATAATTATTTTAGTAACTGTAGTCACCGTAAGTATCTCCAGGTCAGGTGTCTTAGATTATTCATGTACTGCTTCTCTCATGTGCCCTGATTCACTGAGAAGCAAAATCCATGAGAAAATTTATTGAACTGAGTTGAACTGCTTTCTAGTAGCCTCAGTTTTCCCTGTGTGTGCTCAAAGTTGCAAGTGACAGTGTGCTAAATTCAGTCAGGAAGTAATGGAAGTCATACACACATAATACACATATACACACACATACACACATATATACGTTTTTATGTGTGTGTGTGAATATATACATACATACATACATATAGGTGTGTATATAATCTCTGAAAAGACAAGGTAATTAATATGATGATGGACCACTCTTTGTGTTGTAGAGGGCATTTAGCAAATTCAGAAAACAGCAAGCAAAACAAATGTTCACCTCATGCAGTCTACTGCACTTATGTTATTTACATGTTCACCTATCACCGTGAAGTTCACACCAGTCAAGAAGTTCACCATCTCGTTGGGAAGACAAACAACCTAAGCATCCAGATGATGCTTAAGTTATAAATAACCATGATATATAGCTGAACTACAGTATGGAGCTCATAAAAGCTCTATAAACTGTTATTGCACTGAAGAACATTAGGGATGGAGTCGTCGGAACTTCAGAATACAGAAGAGCATCATATGCTGCTGCTTCTGCATATCTTTTTTATCACAGTGTCTGTTCAGATCTTGATTTTGATTAGTTAATCAAAATTAATGTTTTAGTGTTTCATAACACTAAAATGTTGTTAATGTTTAGTGTTTTATAACATCAAATTTTTCTCAGCTTTAGAGATAAACATAGCAACACCACCTCCCTCCCTATATCTTCAGGGTTTTTTGATATTCAAAGAAGAAGGAAGCTTTGTTAAAAATTAATTTCATGAATAAAATATTGTATACTACTGGTTTTCCAGGAGGTTACAATGTTAAGTAGAGTCAATCAACTTAACGGATTATCTCATGCGTTACCCTCTTGAATTTCCTTGGGAAAAAAAGGAAAGAATAGCCCTCAGACCATCAAGAAAATGCTAAGAACATGTATTCAACAAACCAGTTACATCTCTCAGAATTAAGGAAGAGATGCAGGCTATAACACAATTCACTGGACTTGAGAGATAGCTCATTTTTTAAGAGCACTTTCTCCTCTATCAGAGGATATAACTTCAATTTCTGTTGATGTGAGATGCCCCTCTATGTGCTGTGAATAGGTATTATTATCATTGGTTAATAAAGAAGCTAGTTTGACCTATGGTAGGACAGAATATAGCCTTGTGGGAAATCCAAACAGAGATACAGGAAAAAAAAAGGTGAAGTTGGAGAAACACCAACAGCAGCCAGAAGAGTACGATGCCAGAGCATTTTTGGTGAGCCACAGGGTACAAGGAAATTTATAGATTATTAAAACTGGGCTAATTTATGTGTAGAACTATCCAATAAGAACCGTGAGACATCAGCTAAATAACTATAGTTAATTTTAAGCCACAGAGTGGTTATTCGGGAACCAGTGGGCAGGAGAGAAACCTCCAGTTACATCCCATCACACACACTGGGCAGTCACAACTACCCAAAACTCTGACTTGTTCTTCTGATCTCCACAGTCATCCTAATATGTGTGTCCTACACTTAACACAAACACATATATGCACATACATGCACATACACATGCATTTATAAATGGACATTGACATGGACATGAATATGCACGTACATATAGATAATAAATAAAGTCTTTAAAAAATCATTTGGCAATGCATTTAAGAAGTTCTTGCAAACCTAAACCAAGTCTTTCAAAGAAAAAGATGTGTTATGCTTAAGAATTTGCTGCCCAGAATATTCCTGTAAACTGCAGAAGGAATTTTATACATATCCTTGAGTATTGGGCATTCTACTGGAAATACTTAACAAAAAACTGACTGGAACAAATACTTGTCAGTCTAGTATAGGAAGGCAGAATGAGCGGTTTGCTTAGTGAAAATCTGAGGAGGCTCAGAAAATTCTAGCAAATGTATCCTAGAGTCAATATTAAGATGGATGCTGTTTAACCTTTTGAAAAGCAAGATTCAGGGTACATAGCAATATGCTTGCTTAAGATGGTAAAATGTCCAATTTCAGTTTTGTGTCTTACATTTCCCTTAAAACATTGACAAAGATATATCTAGTCGTTAGGCAAAGATGGTGATTAAGGTTAAAATTATTGATAAAATCCTATTACAAGGGCAGGTATATAAGAAGTAGGTAGAAAACAGATGACAATAATTTTACAGATTACAATCTTGGTGTGGAAAGCAAACTCACTTGCTGGAATTTTATTTTCACTACTAAGAATCAAATAACTGGTTATAAGAATTGAATGCAAAAATCACTAGAATACTTGGCATAGCATGTCTTATAGAAGATTAGACCAGGAATTAAAATATTACCATGTCATAGGCAACTTGTTTGCACAATCACAATAATTAACTACCATAGTATCTTTATTAATGCATATGTGTTATCAGGTCTAACATCTTCATGTAGTGGGTGTGAGAGGTCCTTCAGTCTTTGTGTTGCCTTTATTGGTTAATGAATAAAGAACTGCTTTGAGCCTATGACAAAGACAGAACAGAACTTGGTGGTAAAGGTTAGGCTGTATGCTAAGAGAAAGAGGGTGGAGTCATAGAGAAGCCGTGAAGCTACCTGAGATAGATGCTGGGAACTTTAGCCTGTCAGCCACAGCCACGTGGCAATATACAGGTTAATAGCCAATAGGAAGCTAGAGCAGTGATTTAATTAATATGGTTTCTGTGTAATTATTTTGGGGCGAAGTGGCCGGGAACCAATAAGTGGCTCCCCCTCCTTCCAACATGTGGTATTAAAGACACAGTGGTCTTACTAGAATAAACTACTTAACTCTATCATATATTAGCAATTTTCTGTTTAAGTTTCTTTGAAAACCTCAGATGATATATTTTTGTTTGTGTCAGAGAAAGCCTGAAATCTGTACAAAACTTCTATATTATTACGAATTTTTTACAGAGACAAATCAATTCTTTTACATTTATGAGAATAGCTAGAAATCAAATTTATCGATGTTTAGTTTTGCCCTTCAAGACTTTATAGTTCCAGAAGTCTAAAAGATGAAGAAATAACTCATGCCATCTCCCGGACTATAATACATATTATTTCTATGGACCTGAAATAATGGTATGCTCTCTACTCTCTGTTTTAAAATATAAATCTTCACGTTTTTCCCTTACATTAACTTATCTTCTAGCCTTGTCTTCTATGAAATATATAGGTATTCTAGACTTTATAGATTTTTATAAGTAGAAAACAAACTACCCTATGAGTATATTAAAGATAATTATCTATTTATTATGTGTGTTTTTCAGGGTGGGGCATTATGTGTGCATACACAGTTCAGAAGACCAGCCTGCAGGAGTGTGTTCTCATCCCATCGTGTGACTCCCTGGGATGGAACTCCTGTCTGCAGACTTGGCATCCGATCTTTCTACTCGCTGAGCCATCTTGATGCCCCAGAGTGATGATATTTATACACTTTATAAAATTATCTAACAAGGATTTGGTAAAACTCATTTGAATTATATTTAGTTGGTAATAAATAGTGTGATCTGAAAACTATAGAGAGTTCTGTTTTAACACAGCCTTGTAATACCCATATATGTTTGTCGACTTGAGGACTTTCCGCACGATTTACCTTTGATTTCCTTGTCATTTTTGAACCATCTTATATCAGCTGCAGGTTTACTGCCGGATGTCTTACAAGTTAGCTGCATCAGGTCTCCCTCCATGACTGGCGATGAAAATCCACTAATCTGCGGCTTCTCTGGAACACCTAGAATTTAATCGAATAAGGAAAGTGAGTGTCAATCCCTAGGGATGACCTAATCTCTTGTATGATAAAATAAACTTCTTCAGATATAGTGCATATGCACACAATATCCGTAAAGAACTTTAAAATTTGTATATGCCAAAATAGAATATAAATACAAATTATAAAATTTCACCTCCAAAACAGTCTTTGTAAGCTTTAAGATACAACCATTCTAATGCCTTGTGGTTTACCATTACAGCAGTCTGAGAAGGTAGGGTGTCCTGGGTGATTTGAAAAAAACAGTGCCGTATATTTAAAATAAATTTTGTTTTCATGTGTATGGGAATGAATGTGTGCACATGGAAGGCTGCACAGATACCATGCTGGCATGTGGAAGTCATGAGAAAACCCATGTGTTTGTATGAGGCCGGGTCTTTCATGCTGTTAAACACTGTGATGGCTGCTCCATGCTAGTTGGTCCAAACACTTCCAAGAATTTTCCATCTTTGATTTCTATTTAGTTGCTGTAATGCTGGGTATTCAGGCCCATGCTATGTTAACTGCCTTTACAAGGGTCCTAATTATCCAAAGTCACGTGACCAGGCTTCTGCAAGAAGTGTTCTTACCTGCCAAACTATTTCTCAGTCTGAGTATCACACATTTTCTATGCTATATTATTCAGTTATTTACTTTGAGGTCTATTAAAATATCATGCAGCAGTATTCTACAATAAATGTTCAGTGAAGTTGTTCTCATTGTAGCACATTAATTTAATCTTGAGAAGATTAAAATGTAAGAATATTAGAAAATTCCACTATGAGAAATACAAAGTTAAACAACAAAGGAAAAAGAGAAATAAGCCTACTTCTCTTAAGTAGCTAGGTGGCCTGTGTATACTCACCTTTATAACCTTTAAAAAAAATCAATGCCATACCGCCATTTAATAAACTGTGCTCCTCAGTCAATTATTCTTTGAGTCTTGAGTTGGCTCTACAGAACAATGCATTAACCTTAGGCAATTGTTATCTGAAAACACTCCACTTTAGTGGATGTATCTTGTCCTTAACGGCAAACTTGTGAAGATTTTTATGAAATAGTTCCAGTGGGACTTGCAATGAAACATATTTCACATCCCAAGCACAGAACCAATTTGCTAGCTGGATTAACTTTAATATTCCTCTTCAAAAAGATGTTATGCATTGGCTATTTTAAATGCAACGCTGTGTCTTTATCTAAAAAGGAAGGCAAGCTAGGGGCAAAAGGGAAAAAAAATCAATCTTTAAATTTCTCTAACTTGTTCAGTACACAGGTGCGTTTCAATGAACTGCAGCAATTTCAGCTGACTGGGGCACTGTGGAGTCGATGAGCTCTAAGCTGCAGCCTTATTTCCTCTGAATCTCTATGAATGCATTGCTTTTTCATGTCACTTTAACCTTTGGGAAAATGGCCTGATACTTAGAGAATAAAAGCCCAAGGAAGCTACAAGCTGCATGCACAAGTGACATTACGTACTTCATTTACGAATCTAGAAAATACACATTTTTTTCTTTTTTCAAATAGAGACACATGGAAATGTCAGGGCCATTTAAATGTACTATGGTACAAAAGGAGGTCGTTTCTGAAAGCCACAGGGTTATTAGGGGAGGTCTCCATCAGGTGACTCAGACAATAAGATGAAGAACAAACAAGTTAGAGTCATAGTGCTCAGGATTCTATCACTTTTTAAATGGCTCCAAATCACACAGCACATGCACAATTTTGTTATAAAATTTATCGGAAGAAAAACAGAAGAATAAACAAATGAAAGAAACAATCAAATAAAAATCAACAACAAAATAGTTACTTCCTAAGTAACAAAATGGCATTATGCTTTCTGGCATCCACTGTAACCTTTGTATCTCCCTTTGTCCATTTCTAAAATTAAAGCAACTAAGGGATTCTTCAATGTCTTTTTTTGTGAGGCAGCAATATATTAAATTATGCCTATTGATTTGATGTTCAATAAATATTTTCTGATTGAACTGTGTTGTACCAGCACACATCTTTCTGGGAGTGTGATTACAGAGTGTTAGACTCTAGTACTTACCCAGGACAGTGAGATAGGCCTTGGAAGTTTTGACAGGCATTGTAAATAAGGAGCAGGTGTACTGCCCTTCATCAGACAGAGACACATCACTGACACTGATGCTCAATTCATGCCAGGAAGCGCGAACCAGCTCGATCCTATTGTCCCTTAAAGCTGAAAAAAAAATATTGAAAACATCAATAACACATATAAATAAGCATATTTATAGATACAATATATTTTGACCACAATATAATGAATATTTTATTTAACTATTCATTGAACTTTTATACATTGAAACACATTAAAGGATATTTTAAGTATATGTATACATATATTATATATTATATTATTGTATATACTATAACATTGTAAATAGTTTAAAAGACAACAATTAAGAGCCCTTTAATATTCAAATTATATGACAAAATCCTAAGTGCGAATGAGGTTGATGGTGATAAAAATTATTTCTTTCACATTACTTTTAAAAGAATGAATACTAGTGGCAAAAAAAGAAAATGAATGACAGATACATCTGGGGAACTGGGATTGTTAACAGTACTCCAAAATATGAACAAAAATTTTTGTGTATTAGAAAATCATCCCTGTCATAGAGACACTAACTGAACAATATTTATACCAGAACTGTCAATTACCTGAAAATTACCAGTGGCTTACTTACCTGTTGCCTACATTTGCACTGATTGGGTAGTGTACTATGATAATATATTTCTAGGTTAAAATCACTTTTCTTTTACAGCTATTTCTAGAGTATCTGTTAGAATCTTACAGAGTTTGTACCTTTTCATTCAGCTGGCTGGGAAAAATGAAAGTTTATTGTGTTCATCATTAAGAATAGCAATGCAGTCTAGAAGCAGGTGAGAGACAGTTAAGAGTTTTCTTACTGACAACCAGCTTCAGAAAGCAACTCCATCTCCCCTGTGCCTTGTGCCTTGTCCCCATTAGACAACGGAACATCGTCAGTCCAATGCTGGGATCCCTTGCATCACCTTCACTACCAGGCTGTCTTTCTGGGGGAATATCTGCTTTCTAAAGTGACAGGTCTAAGGGAGGAATTAACGTTGACTTGTGTGTACCCAACACAAGTCTATTGGGCCAGACAGCACAACAAAGCCTTACAGAAACTGTGCTCTTCCGAGAAGCATACATACATGATAGATGACTGCAAAGCAGAACCTGCTTGCTATTCCAGAATCATGCTGAATGCACCTAGAAATAATCCTCTGCACCAAAAGCACCCAGCTTTGTCTTTTAGCAGACAAAGATTCCAGGGCCAAGTTCATGAGGTAGTCACTTCCATTTTCTATTCTATGGCTATGGTTATCTATAGGATTTATACTCTTCACAGGATTTAGAATCCCTGAGGAGACATATCTCAGTATATTACTGTGAGGGATTATTTTAGGTTAGTTGAGGTAGAATGACCCAGGTTTACCATGTGAGGCACCACCCCTTAGGCTGATGGCCTCTACTGAATAAAAGGGGAAAAGTCAGCTGAGGATGTCTGTGATCTCGGACTGTGATGCAATGCGCCAGCTGCCTTTTTGTCCTACTGTCGTTCTTTACCCTTCTTTACCCGATTACTATATCCCCGGAGCTGTAAGTCAAAATAAACACATTCTTCTTCAAGTTTCTTTTGTCAAGTATTTTTATGACAACAGTGAGGCAAGGAAGAAGACACTGACTACAACAAATACTGAGAAAATAATACATTTTATGAGGAGTGTAATCAAGGAACCAATACTGAGAAGAATCAGATATTGTGGTTTCTGACAAAGATCTTAAAACAGTCACCATGTGAAATATTAAATCCAGGTCAAAATACATTAAAATTAAACTCCAGTTTAAAATAAAGCTTGCCTGAAAGTCAGAGATTAAAAGAGCTGCACTGACAGTCTTTCAAACCAGACAGTGGTTGCCCACACTTTTAATCTCAGTAGCCACACTAGTTTTCTGTAAAGACCAGGCAGTAGCGGCACACACCTTTAATTCAAGCACTAGAGAGGAATATAAAATGGGAGGAGACAGGTTTCAGCTCAGCCTCAGAGGAATATAAAACGGGAGGAGACAGGTTTCAGCTCAGCCTCATTCTGAGGATTCCTGAAAGCAGAGCAGTCATTTTTGAATTGAGGTAGATGTAAGAGCTAGTGGCTGGCCGCTTTGTATTTCTAGCCTTCAGGTTGAACCACAGTATCTGTCTCTACATTTTAGCTAATCATGCTACAGTCATGACTCTATCCATATCTGAATCATAGTTGTTAATGATGGTGGAGCAAATGCAAGAATTCAAAAGGTAGCAAAAAAATGAGGTTGTTAAAAAATCATAATAAATAAAAAATCAAACCAGTCTGTATGTCCAGTAATAGATCACTGCATAAAAATATAAAATTTATATTCAAATGCGTATGTATATACAATGTAATTTATGTAGCCCTTAATATAAATGAAATCATAGGATTTTCAAAAAAAGACACAATTTTAAGTCATATTCTAGAATGTTGCTTTAAGATGTGGTGTGGAAGATCCTTCTATGTGTTGCTTTTATTGGTTAATGAATAAAGAACTACTTTGAGCCTATGGGCAAAGGGCAGAACAGAACTAAGTGGGAAAAACTAGACTGAAGGCTGGGAGAAAGAAGGGTGGAGTCAGAGAGAAGTGATGGAGACGCTGGAGACAGATGCTGGGAACTTTACCCAGTAAGTCACATCACATGGCCATACACAGATTAATAGATATGGGTAAAATTCAGATGTAAGCATTATGCTGACAAAATTGGGAGCATGGGGGCAGAGAGGTTAGGAGGAAGGGGAGTAGGGGAGGGTTGAGAAGAACTTGAGGGAATGGGATAGATGAGATGGAGGAAGGACAGGTATGAGAAAAAGGAAAGATATATCTTTATTGAAGAAGCCATTATGGGGTTAGCAAGAAATATGGCTCTAGAAAAATTCCCAGAAATCCACAAGGATGACTCCAACTAAAACCCTAAGCAAAAGTGGAGAAGGTGCCTGAACTGGTCTTGCCCTGTAGTCAAGCTGATGTATATATTTTTCTTTGAGTTCACCTTATTACTTAGCTTCTCTAGAATCATAAACTATAGACCCAATGTCCTTTGTTTATAGTTACTATCCAATTGTGAGTAAGTATATACCATATTCATCTATTTGGGTCTGGGTTACTTCACTCAGGATAGTATTTTTTAACGCCATCAAATTGCATGCAAAATTCAAGATGTTATTTTTTTTACCACTAGTAGTACGTTAATGTGTAAATGTACAACATTTTTTTTTATTCATTCTTCAGTAGAGGAGCATCTAGGTTGTTTCCAGGTTCTAGTTATTACAAGCAATGCTGCTATGAACATAGTTGAATACATGCTTTTGTACTATGATTGAGAATCTATTGGGTATATGTTCAAGTGGTATTGCTGGATCCTGAAGTAAGTTGATTCTCAATTTCTGAGAAAGGGCCATACTGATTTGCAAAGCAGTTGTACAAGTTTGCAATTCCACTAGCAATGGATGAGTGATCCCCTTACTCCACATCCTCTCCAGCATGAGCTATATTAATGTTTTTGATCTTATCCATTCTGACAGGTTAAGATGGTATCTCAGAGTTGTTTTGATTTACATTTCCCTTATAAATAAAAATGTTGAACAGTTCCTTAAATATCTTTTGGCCATTTGAGATTCTTCTGTTGAGAATTCTCTGTTTAGTTCAGTACCCCCATTTTTTAATTGGGCTATTCAGAATTTTAATGTCTAATTTCTTTAGTTCTTTATATATTTTGGAGATCAGTCCTTTGTCTGATATAGGGTTGATGGAGGAGAAGAGAATGGGAGAGGGGTGAGTAAAGAAGAACTTGAGGGAATGGGATAGTAGAGATGGGGAAGGGCAGAGATAAGAACAAAGAGAGAGATATCTTGATTAAAGGAGTCATTATAATGTTAGCAGAAACCTGGCACTAGAAAAATTCCCAAGAATCCAAAAGGATGACCCCACCTAGGACCCTGGATAATAGAGGAGAGGGGGCCTAATCTTAACTTGCCCTGTAGTCAGACTAATGATTATTTTAAATATCACCATAAAGCCTTCATCTAGAAACTGATGAAAGCAGAGGCAGAGACACATATCGAAGCACTGGACTCAGCTCCAAAGTTCAGTTGAAGAAATCTAAAATCCAGGTTAATATTCATTAAAATTAACTAAATTTCAAAAATATTTAGAAGAAAATAGTAACACTAAATTGTTTGGTGCATAAACACATAAACCTCCATAATTAAACCCTGTGTTTGGACTACAACCTGAACTGCTGGGCTATACCTACCTGTGCACACACCTAGATACATGCGCAGACACAAGACTCTGGAGCAGGGGCTTGCCACCTCTCCAGTGCTGCAAGATTTTCATGCAGTACCTAGGATTGTGGTGACCACAACCATAAAATCATTTGTTGCTTCTTCTTAACTGTAATTTGCCATTGTGAATGGTGAAACAAATATCAGATAGGTGATCCCAATGGGACAAGGATCCTCATATTGAGAATACTGTTCAAGAGGATAATGGTTGGTTTTCTCTCATCTTATATGGTCAGAAGGAATCAATGGGAACAGGTGATATTTAAACTGTTTTAAAATAAACTTAAAGTGACAATTTGAAAATATTTTGAGTTTGGAGTCTTGGCCATAAACTAGATATTTTAATTCCTATGATGCTTTAGTCAGTTCATTTACTGAATATGTTTAGCATTTTAAAGCTTTGATTGCATTTGCTATACAAAATTTACTACTTTGGACTATTAGAACTAAGCTCTAAAACAAAAAGTAATGGAAACTTAATGTCAGTTTTGTTATTTACCAATGAATTTGAGAAATTAATTCTCTACAACATTATTTGCCTATCTGCTTTGTTTTTAAGCTAAAACTAATAATGGCAGTGAAAGACGGAAAAAATAAAGCTAATATAGTACTTCAGAACTGATACACATGGATATATATCCACTGGTAAATGTATAATTGCTCAAAACTAAACAGTGTTATGATCTGCACCACCATCCCACCAGCACCCCTCTTTAGAAGGGTCACTCTGTAGACCAGGCTGGCTCTAAGCAAGTACCAATCCTCCAGGCTCTCTGGTTGGGAATGTTGATTTGTCATCAGCCTCTTCCTTCTTATCCTGTAAATTTCTCTGTGAGTTCATTTGCTAGACAATAAAGCTGACTAATGTGATTTACATTATAATGAATGTTTTTGGCAAACCCAATCTCCACAGTGTTGATTTTTTTTTTAAGTCCACACATTCTATGATGTCATCTGCAGCTTACTTTCAAAGGGCATTTCAAGTGTGCAAGAATAAAGAGAAACCCACAGTAGTCCAAAGAGGGATGTGCTGCAAGTGAATGGGTTTCCTGTGTGCAAGCAGCTTGTCTCACTGTCTCAGCACCCCGAGTCAGAGTTATCTGCACAGTAGGCATTCAGTGAGTGGCTATTGAATTGATACTGAGAACTAAACTCTGCCTATAGATGATAAGAACAGAATGAAAAAAGAACTCAACTATGAAGTCCTTTTCAGTATCTCTCCACAGGATCCCCAAGGGAAATAACCTAAAATAAAATTTCCATTTTCCCTGTCGACACTGATGAACATAAAGAGCTAGAAGCACCATGCTAAGTAAATTTTTAACAAGGTTACAGTTTTCTGGAAAGTGCTTGCAATGTCAAATAAGTGATCTTTAAAAATATTGCCATTTTGACCAGTTTCTGAGTGAAAACAAACTGTGCTAACTAATCAGATACTATATAAATTTTGTAGACAGTAAGTTCCAAATACATAATGATGGAATAATTGTGATATTGATTGATGTCAATTCAGTCTTTTAAAAAATATCCTTTGAAAACACAATCTTAATCATTACCTGATATATTTTTTGTTTGTTTGTTTGGATGATTGGTATTTTTCGAACCCAATATATTTTGCTCAAAAATATATAAAATATTCCCTGGAAACAAATAAGTGAGAAGTAGAAATGAATGTTTGTAGTAAAATAACTCTTCGCTGAGATTAAAAAGTGAGCTAATAGGTTAAGTAAGGCTGTCTCAGGTCACACCCCATCAACATTTAGGTGTCTGCACCCGCTAGTAATGTGATTAAATGGTTCAAATCTTCACATTCTGGAGAATTTAATCTTAGCTGCAAATAAGCACTGACCAATGAGTAAGAATCTATTAAATAGTACTTGACTGTGGATAAAATTATTTCCCTAATACCCCATTAGTCTAAATGGTTCATCAATTTTACAAATGCATATTTAGGTTCATACTTAATAAAGTAAAATTCTTAAGACTTTAGAGCTAGAAATTTTATTTTTTTTCTTATTTTGCCCCCTTTGGTAAGAAAGTTACTGGTATATTTAGCAATTTATATATCAATTCATTCTAAACCTAATTGATTTAACAGCAATACTATTTAATTTGTCTACCATATTCAACCAAGAACTTAGGAAGAAAGTTCCTGGGGGATCTCAGTAACAAAGCAACTGCCTAGTAAACATGAGACCCTAGGCTGAATCCCCAGCACTTCCACCCAAATATAAAAAAGAACAAAGAATAACGAGCTAACACTTTGCACATACTTTACCATTTTCCTTGACTTAATGTTGTGTTTAATATAAATGATCACATACCTTTTAAAAATTATTCTATTTTTGAGATTATAATATAATTATATAATTTCCCTTTTCTTTCTTCAAAATGTTTCCAAATTCCCTTCGTTAAAGTTTTACAATGCTGTGGCATTTTCTTTCAATAATTGCTGTTAAATACATATAATTCATAAATATATAATATAAGTATATTATATATAAGTATATATAAACTGAGAAAGTCTTCTCAGGCTGTATGATGTCACTTGTATTAGGGCTGACCACTTTATATCGGATAACCAAAAGTTGTTCTTTTCCCCAGCTAAAAGTATTTCTCCCATTCTCAACATTCCTTAGTTGCATGTAGTTCTTTGTATAGGATTGAGGTCTCGTGATCTTTTACATCATCAAATTGAACAAGTCTATTATTGTTGTGCTTGTCAAAACACAGAGTATTGTGGCCCATTCTCATAGAATACAAAATAAATCTTGCACCTAGGACTCATGGATTATTGTGGAAGACAGAGCTGGATAAAGTTTATTAAAGTCAGAAACCAAGGGATTTTGCTATGGGGTTGCATCTCCTAATATGTATATGTGTACATATATATAAATAAATATATATATTTAGCCATACAGTCTCACCAACATGTCTGTCTAAATATGAGCTGAGCAAAGTCAAATGGTCGTCATGCTACAAGGGAGCTGGGAGTATGAGGGTGGGAAGGTGGCTGCTAGAGGTTGTGATTAAGAGAAAGCCTCCATCTTTTACCAAAAACTGCAGAAAATTAAGAAATACTGAGAGTTGGAGCAATAGTCTTTTGGGGGAGGAGTACTCCAACTGATTATCTAATACCAAAATGTCAGTCCTAAATACATACATGCAATTAACCTTATGTAGCTTGAGCAAACTTTGTTAGAACTTTATGTGCATACATATATGCATGAAACAGGAAGTACTGAAACAACAGCTATAATGAATTTGAAAGAGAGCAAGGAGGAGAATTTGGGGGGATTTGGAGGTAAGGACATGAAGAGTTGAATTATGTTATCATGTTATAATCTAAGGAAGGGTTAATGGGAGGATTTAGAGAGAGGTATATATATATATATTACATTATTATATTATATCTTAAAAATACATGAATCAAAAATAATGATGTAAAGGAAGAAGAAAATCTACTCACTGATAGTATCAACAGTGTTTTCATTTGTTTGTATGTCAACAATCTTGTTTGATTCATTAGAATGTTTCTGTCCTTTGTAGTAAGACCATAGAGTTTCATCTAAAGCACACTGATGAAAAGACCGTGCTAGTGAGCATTTTCCTGATTTGTTTTCTTGCAGTCAAAGAACATAAAACAATCTAAATCAATCTTCTGGAAAACTGATAAAAAAAAGACAACCATTGCTTTAGAACTACTATTTGGTGTATGATATTTTAGGCTGTGCTGAATCCTTACTGAAACCAGGGTAAGTGAAGGTTTGAGTAGAAATGTGAACCCAATCTTAGCAATAAATCTGGAAAGGATGTAGCTTTTCGAAGGATGGTTTTCTGTAGGAGAACCTGGGATTTTAAACATTAGCCTTTCTCACTGAAGGTGTATGAAATGCGAAGCAGCACAAATTCCAATAGTTAAAATCTCTTATTGCAAAAAAATTGGAAAAACAAAATGTTGCTAAACACAAAATGTACTAGAGACAAATTAATCTGTATTGTAAAAGGTAGTATGTTTGAAGAAGGACTATATACTTATTTTTTTATGATTTTATTGAGCACCACATTTTTCTCTGCTCTCTTCTCTGCTTCTTCTTTCCCCTTCAACCCTCTCCCAATGTCCTCAAGCTCCGAATTTACTCAGGAGATCTTGTCTTTTTCTACTTCTCATGTAGATTAGATCTACGTATGTCTCTTAAGGTACTCATTGTTGTCTAGGTTTTCTACGATTGTGATTTGTGGACTGGTTTTCTTTGCTTTAAGTTTACAAAACACTTATGATTGGATCCATGGGATAATTGCCTTTCTGGGTCTCGGTTACCTCACACAAAATGATGTTTTCTAGCTCCATCCATTTGCCTGAAAAATTCAAGACGTCGTTATTTCTTTCTTCTGTGTAGTACTCCATTGTGTAAACGGACAACATTTTCCTTGTCCATTCTTCAGTCGAGGGGCGCTTAGGTTGTTTCCAGGTTCTGGCTGTGACACACAGTGCTGCTCTGAGCTATCTTCATGACTGGTCCTAAGAAAACTCCTCTACTCCCACACTCGAGTTCAGAACACTACAAACACAAACAGCTGCTATATCATACCCATATGCTTGCAATCTCAGTCTGCAAGATCATCTTCTTTGTCATATAACATGCAGCCCTAGATCTCTGAACAATGTCAGCTTTCCTTGTCTTGCTTTCCCATTCCTCTTTAAAGCAATGCAGAAAGAGCATTGCTTCTATTCCATTATGGCGAAGGGCTTCTTAGAAAAGACATACATTATCTTTTGCTGACCTCAACTCATACATATCTTTCAACTTAATTAATGTTGTCCTTTTCTAATGACTCCTTGTTCCCTGTCTACTTCAAGGCATATTTGGATCTTCTGTTATGTCCCTACAGTTAGGACAGTGAGAGGCTCAAGGTCAGCCTTCTCTGACCCATTATTAGCATGCTTACCTGCATCTTTTAAAGCTTTATGGCTTTATAAACTCTGAATATATTAGCTGTGTAGGAGAAACTTCGAACTGCCCAGAGCAATTAACATTGTGCACTAAACACAATTCCCATCCTCTCTATTTAATAAGTGGATGCATAAATAAGTGACAGTACTGATGAGTAAATGAGATGGCAGCTTCAGCCACTAAATTACCGCAGAGTGTAAGAGAACAACAAAACCTACTCAGGAACGAATAATATATTTGTAACTGCAGGTGACTTGGAAATTTCGTTTGTAATAGAGCCTACTTAATGTATTTTAATTTTGTGACTTTTGGCTGAAAAGAAGTTTGATATTTTCTGGTTTCAAATCTCAAACTATTTTTACGTTCACAATATCAAATATAATTATTAGAGGCGCAATTAAAGATAAGATATATTTTGAGAATGTATCTTCTTATAACCTGATTTTATTAGACTATATTTTAAATGTCTTTAAATATCTAAACATAATTTTAACTATTTAGCTGAAAAGAGAAGAGAACATTAAGTGCCCTGTTATTTTATAGTGACTCATGTTTAGAAATCTTCAAATATATGGATTCAAGCATGGCAAACTTACTCTTCCAAAAAGAAATAAGTAGGGCTGTCTTCTAACCATTTTTATATGGGAGAAGAACTTTAGATAGGAAATTTTGATCTTCATTGTTCTCTTGACTTAATCATCTAGATCAAAGGTAAGAAAAGGTATCATAGTATCCTTTTTTATTATTAGTGTTTTTCTTGAAAATAGATTCTTCTCTCATACAATAAACTGTGTGAACAGTTTTGTCTTCTCTTCCCTTCTCGTCTCAGAGCCTTTGTGCTACTCTCCCCAAATCCATTCCCCCTCTGTTTTTTTTTTTTTCCCAGAAAAGAGCAGGCCTCCAAGAGACGACACAACCAAACAGGGAAAAACATGTTACAACAAACAAGGCAGAAGCCCTTATATCAAGACTCGACAAGACGTCAGAGACACACCTGTTTCCACTTTTAGGAGTCCCTCAAAAAACACCAAGCTAACATCCAAGCGTGTATGCAGAGGATCTGGCAGACCCATGAAGACCCTATGCTAGCCACTTCACTATTTGTGAACCCTTATCAGCTCTGTTTAGTTGATTTTGTGGGCCATATTCTCCTAATGTCCTCTTGTTGATACAAGAACGTACATTACACACTATGAAAAGAGAAATTTAGACACGAATTCAGTCAAAAACCCTCCACCGACAATACATTCTGCCAGCAAGATACATCGGGGCAATACTTTTGGGAATGATAAATGTTTGGTTTAACTTGCGGCCCAAGCCACAAGAGGGAGCCCATGTTATCCACTGCCAAGATGAAAAAAAAAAAAAATGAAATGATTCCTAGTGATATTCAGCTATACTCTTCAATTGGTGTGATGTGCAGTCATCATCAGAGCGGCTTCCTCCAACAGCTGTTGGGAACAAATGCAGATCCCTACTGTTAGACGTTATGGGCCTAAATTGGAGGTATCTATTCGATCCCTTCCTTGAGAAATCAGTAAACCCAGTAGAAGAGGCAGAGAAAAGATTGTAGGAGGCAGAGGGTTTGTCCAATACATTTCGATGTAAGTCTAAGTATATAGGATTTATAATAGGTATGCAAGTCAGATATTTACCAATAATAATTCATAAATATATATTTTAAAAAACTATCTTATATATAATAGCACTATTTAGAAAAGATGATAACACACTCTTAGTTCCACAGTATGAATTAAATATTTTCAGAATATTTCACATGGTAGGACATAGAAAATCTGCAAAACTTATCAAACGTGATCTATACTTTAATTTTGTAATTGTGACAAGAATGTTGCTGCAAATAAATACATAGTACAACAATGCGTAAGTATGTTTAAGACCATTGTATAATTTTTGAAAAAAAAAACTCTTCTAATTCTGGTCCAAAATGCTTTTAATTTTTTTAAAATAAAACTGAGGCTAGCAACTCAAACAATAATTTCTAAAAAAAAAATCAAACATTTGAACAACACAACTCATTTAATGTTTAAATACCTAGATAGGATTGTGGGACATTATAAAAAATATTTGCTTTCAATAATGAAATCATCTTAGTTCTGTATGAGCAGAAAGCCTTCCATGTATGGTAAAGTACAAAATCATAACAATGCCAAATCGGAGCTCAGCTGTTTCAGAGAGAATCCAGTAATGTCACATAGTCTGAGAACACGGGCACTTTAAAGAGTGCTTGTGGGTTCAAATGACGGTGGCGGTGAAGTCGTGCGAGGCAGCCAGAGAAAGAGCCAGAAACACCTGCTTCATTACACATTTGATGTCAAATTAATTTGGTGAGATGAAGAGTGAGGCAGAATGTTGGATGAAGAAATCAATTTTGAACAAGTTGGAAAAATGGTCATACTTTTCTTAATATTTAGGTTTATCAGGCCTAGCAATGGAGACATGCATATCTGCACATACAGCTTCAAAGTGAAAATATTTTTTACACCAGGTGACTCCTTTCTTCAATACGACCTTCATTTCTGTTAATTGTGTAGTTTTGTTGGATAAACATTTTTTGTCAAGAAGAAAAGAATAATACCATTTGACAGGAGATGTGAAGTTATCAGAGAAAACTAAGAAATTCTGACCTGAATGGGAAACGTTCAACTATCTGCTGATTTCAAACCCTGTGCATTTGAAATGAGAAAGAAGGAGTTTATACTAAATGTGGTAAATATCGATAAAACTGAGCATTACACATGATGTAGGGAACTACGATTTTGTCATCCTTAGACTTCAGTATATTTTTAAGCTTTGAAGGTTAAATAACTCATGAGCATAAAAATGTCAATTATGATTTATTACATATACCAAATGCCCCAAAACTATGATATGTATAACCAGTCAGACTTGCTGAATAAAGGCCATGTTTACCTGAGGCATTCCATTAAGATGAATGTCTTACAATTGAATTCAACATTTATCTGTACTATGCTTAATATGAGTAACTTCATTAGGAAAGACTAGTGATAGAAAAATCACCAAAGGTAAGTGCAAAATTTTATACATTTTTCACACTGAATATGAACGTGACATTTTCTTCTATTTTTCACAGTTGATCCTATATATTTTGTTTGACATGTCAGGACAGATTTTCCTATGATTTGTCATAGTCTTATCTTCTTGGATAAAACATTTTTTGCACATGTGATACACTTTGAATTTGATAAATTTCTCAGTGGGTCTAAATACATAGAATAAAAAAAAATGATGTGACATTTGAAGTGAACAGCTTGTAAGTGCTTATTCTTTTCAAAACCCAACAATGTAATGGGGTTCACATAGACATAAAAAATTGATATGTGACTTCTACCTATATAACTACAATATGCAACCATGAAGTATATCTTTCATAGAGCATTTGTATAAAAGAGACAAGAAGATTATATGCCTTGCTAAAGTAGAAATGCATATAAAATGGTGTTTGCTGAAGAAATCCGTCTGCTTTCATTGAACAAGAAAATCAACTAGTAGAATCTGTTATTCTGAAACTCTGTGGCAGCCACATTCTCTAACAGCCCGCGGCTGGTGTTTGCACCACAGAAAAAGGTTGACTTCAGATGGATGTCCTGTCCAATCCTAAGAATTACCAACTAGGATTCATCGGACTTCAGTTTTGCTATAAATGTTTTAGTTGTGAACTCATTAAGGGGAAAGCATAATTGTGAGGTGAATGAAATTTTTCAGTTCACACCTATTTATATGAGCATTGGAAATCAAGGAACACATTATAGCGTTAAGAATGTATTTTTTTTTCATTCTTACTTTTTCTAAAATTTAAGACGACTGACTATTAAGAAAAAACAGGTTTTTCCAATAGTTCATAGCTTTCTAACATGGATAATAGTTTCCATTTCCTATAAAGATTGTCAGTAAGAGTTCAAATAATTATTGTGCCTGCTTCCTTCTTTTAACTTGTCTGTCGCTATTTGTTGTTTCTATTATGAGAAGGAGAAGGAATACATTTCACAAAGAAAATACTTTCTGAGAAAAATAGGCAGATACCTGACTATTATGAGTACTGCTCCTAAACTATTTACTTAAATTCAAAGAGAAAGTGATAAATGCCAGAATGAACCGTTTGAAATCCACAGTTTCTTAGAAAGAATTAGAGTTGCACCTGTGCTTTCTGAGTCATTTGAAACATTTCCTAAACATGTTGGAATTTTCTTTTTATAATAGTAAATAATATGATTTTTACTTTGCTTCACTAAACATAATCGTTTTCCAAAATTCTAATATACTAAATAACTTGCTAGCTTTTGAAATTTCTTACTGAATAAAAGATCTATAGCCTTCTGTCTGTGGGTTTGGTGAAGATCTTTTACCATACCATTCTGAAGGCTGCTATATTGTCTTATTATCTGTGTCCTTTGCCTTCCAGAAACTTTTCAGTTTCAGAAGTTCCTATTTATTAATTATTGCTCTCAGTGTCTGCACTAATTGTGTTATATTTAGAAAGTGATCTCCTGTGCCTATCTATTCAAGACTACTTCCTACATTCTTTTCTATCAGGTTCGGTGTAAATAGATTTAGGGGAGGTCTTTGATCCATTTGGACTTGAGTTTTGTGCATGGGGATAAATATGGATCTCTTTGCTCATATTCTCGCTCCTTCCGCTCTTCAACTGGACCTTGGGAGCTCAGTCCAGTGCTCTGATGTGGATCTGTCTATCTCCATCCGTTACCGGACGAAGGTTCTATGGTGATATTTAAGATAGTCATCAGTCTAACTAGGGGACAATGTCAGTTCAGGCACCCTCTCCTTCACTGCCCAGGGTCCTAGCTGGGGTCATCCTCGTGGACACCTGGGAACCCCTGGAAAGCCAAGCCTCTTGTCAACCCCAAAATGGTTTCTTTAATTAAATAGCTTCTTCCCTGCTTCCATATCCATTCTTCTTCCATCTCAAACATCCCACTCCCCCAAGCTCTCAGCAACCCTCCACTTTTCCCTTCTCTCTCCACCTCTTCCCTTCCCCCACCTCACCCCCACCCCCATGCTCCCAACTTTTTCCTGGCAATCTTGTCTGCTTCTAATTTCCAGGAGGAGATGTATATATATATATATATATATATATATATATATGTGTGTGTGTGTGTGTGTGTGTGTGTGTGTGTGTGTGTGTGTGTGTGTATGTATGTATATGTTTTTCTTTGGGTTCACGTTATTACTTAGCTTCTCTAGGACAGTGAACTATAGGCTCAATGCCCTTTGATTATGGCTTGAATCCACTAATGCATGAGTACATACCATATTCAATAGTTTTGGGTCTGTGTTATCTCACTCAGGAAGTCAGGACCACGAGGGGTTGATCCAATCACTGAGACAGTGTGATTGAGCTAATGGGAGCTCACCAAATCCAGTTGGACTGGGACTGAAGGAGCATGGGATCAAATTGGATCCTCTGAATGTGGCTGACAATTGGGGCAGTCTGAGAAGACAATGAGAATGTCACTGGGATTTGTCCTTACTGCGCACACTGGCTTTTTGGAATCCTATTCAATTTGGATGCATACCTTCCTAAACCTGAATGGAAGGGGGAGGGTTTTGGACTTCCAGCAGGGCATGGTACCCTGACCTCTCTTAGGACTGGAGGAAGGAGGGAGGGCGAGTGTGGGAGCAGGAGGGAAGTGGGAGGAGAAGAGGAAGTGGAAATTTTGAATAGTATTATTTATAAAGTAATAAAAAATAATCTGCTGGAAAAAGTTAAAGTAAAAAAAAATATGGATTTATTTGCATTTTCTACATGTTGACATCAAGTTATGCCAGCACCATTTGTTGAAGATGGTTTCATTGTACAAACTTACTCAGTCTTTTTTTTTTTTTTTTTGGAAAGTAATTTTATTAAATTATAAAAGTTTCCATTTCCGCCCCTCTTCCCAACACCCTCCCACTCCCCCCACTCCCTCTCCTCCTCCCTCTTTGTCCCTTAGGGCACTCAGGGTTTCCTGCCCTGTGGGAAGTTCAAGTTCCTCCCCCCTCCCTCCAGGTCCACGGAAGGTGAGTATCCAAACAGACTGGATCCCCAAAACCAGTATATGCAGAGGAAACAAGTCCCAGTGTCATAGTCAATGGCTTTTCAGAAAGACTTCGGGCCAGCCACATTCAGAGAATCCGGCCAAATTCCGAGAATCTGGTTAGATCACGTCCTCGTTCAGTCCCAGTCCAACTGGCCTTGGTAAACTCTCATTAGATCCGTCCCCTTGTATCAGTGGGTGATAGCATCCCTCGCAGTCTTGATACAAAGTGGAGGGGTTTTGTATTGCCTCAACTTGGAATTCTAAACTTTGTTGACTCCCCAGGGGAACCTTTACTACCTCTGAGGAGTGAATGGATGGTGGGTGGGATCGGGAGAAGGTGGAGAAGCAGAAGAAGAGGAGGGAGGGAAAGATGGGGTTAGTATGTAAAAAAAAAATGATAAAAAATAAAAAATGCATAACCTTAAAAAATGTTCTATAGCGTTCAAACTTTGATATTGAAGCAAAATGAAAATATATTCAGTGGAAAAAATAAGAGAAAGAATCTTCAAATACAATTATCATTTTTTGATAATCTAACCATTGTTATATTGTAATTTTCAATATGTATGTTGCAAATTATTATTTAAATTATATAGCCACATTTACAAAATATTTTAATGTAAGTATATGCATGAGATGCAAATTATCACCTATAGCAATAATAAATGCAATGGGAAACTTAAAAGAGGATCAAGCTTAGGTTTGTAACCCAGTTAATTGATGTCAGCTAAGAACGTATGTCGAACTTAAGGAAGTTAATTTTATAAAAGTCCTTTGAGTGTGAGTATAGCACAGATTTATTATTAGATTTTGTTTAAGTTTCAAGGTAGATGACTTTATATTCTACCTTAGTTTCTATTTTTTAGAAGTCCACACAGAACTCATATGTCTTATTCAGTCACCATCTGAGAGGCTTCCTCCAGCAGCAGATGGGAGTGGGTGCTGAGACCCACAACAGCACATTATGTAGAGAGAGCATCTAAATTGGAGGTTTTCATCAAGTCCCTCCCTTTGGATCTCAAGTAATCACATAGAAGAGGGAATAGAAAGATCAAAGGAGTCAGAAGAGTCCAGGACACCAGGATGACATGACCAAGGGATTCTACAAAGCAGGGCTCATATGAGCTCATGGCCACTGAAGTAGCAAGCACCAGACCTACAGGGTCCACACCAGGTCATCTGTGTGTGTTCTGGCTGCCTGTCTGGTGTTTTTGAGGACTACTATCAGTGGGAGTGGAAGTATCTTTGACTTTCCCTGTTCGTGGGACTGTTTTCCTCCTCCTGGGTTGCCTTATCTAGTCTTGATATGAATGTTTCTGCCTTGCTCTGTTGTATCTCGTTTCATCCTGTTTGACTCTCTCGGAGGGGACAGCTCTTTTCTGAAAAGGAAATGGGGGGGGAGTAGATTTATGTTAAAAGGGAGGGGAGGGAAATGGAATGAGGAGAAACTGTGGTCAGAATATATTGTATGAGAGAAGATTCTATTTTCAATAAAAAGAAAAAAGAAAAGATGAAAAATATGCACCAAATTCGATATATGACAAGGACTATAAAATAGAAGTATACATTACATTTTAGTGCATTAAGTATAACATTTCAGATGCTATCTTGAGGTTCTATTTTATATTTAGGCTGTAGCAAGACATCCTGAGGAGAGTACTTCTGAAACCCAGAGGGAGAGCTCCGACGCACACTTTACTTACTAATTCTCAAGAGGAAAATCCATACTGCAGTATGTGCACTGCCTCAAAAGCTCTTGTACATGCTGACTCCATAGCTTTCACGTGGGCACTTTGAGATTGGCCTTTTGGCTTTTAGCCTGGCTTTCCTTTGGATATATAGACAGCGAAAAAGTTATCCTACAGTGCGTAGTACATCCCAACTCTCCCTTTGAGTGTTTTCTCTAAGATAATACAGGTCACACAAAAGGGAAGAATGTAAGATATCCTTCCAATTCGGAGAACAGTAAGACAGATGCATGTCTTAAAATACATTTCTTTCTGCATTCCAAAGTCTGTTAAGGTCATCAAGTAAATGCTTTCTGGTATCTCTTAACCACACAAAGAATAAAACAATCTTTACAAGTTAGTGCAGTCTAATGAAGAGCTTTCTAGAGAGTCACGTAAACTACCAACCGTACCTTCCATGGAGGAGCTGTAGACATGCTTTATAAAAGGTATTTATAATGAAGATGATGATGGTGATGATGATGATTGGGTATTGTTTGTTGCATCAGAAAATATATGCTATCCACTATGTGAAAATATTTTTCACTGTGAAAATAGTTCACTGTTTATATAGCTACTGTACTTACTATGACAGTGCCTTTTTCAGACATATACCAACTATGAGTTCTTTTTTTCCTTTTGATTTTTCTATATTGACCAAGGAGGCCTCAATCTCTTGTCTCAGTTGCTTGGACTACATACACATTATAATATACTAGTTTATTATAGATGATAATATTATTTCATTTCCAGTGATAAAAATCCTAAACAGACAAATTAGGGAACATTCCAGAAGGCACATCATGTCTACTACATATCAGGGCACAGATAGGTATTCAGGTAGGCTGATTATAGAACCTATATCTTCTTAGACATTCATATTTGAGTTACTTCCTAGTTAATAATTACTAATTATCAAAATTAATATCTGTCATAGATATTTGAATGTTTCTCATTATTGTAAGAATAATGATGCAATTAGAGTTATAAATCAAGCAGGCCATCCAAAAGCAAGCTGATACTTCTTTGTTTATGGATCCCATTAATATTTACAGAGTGATTGATCAGCCAGAGAATTTCAAGTTAGAGCTGCTTGGAAAAGCAACTGGAATTCTACCTCCCAGTCAGTCTCATCATGTGTATGTTTTAGTATGAAAAATAAAGTGCAAAGGCAAGCCAAGCATCTGGAATTCTACCTCCCAGTCAGCCTCATCATGCGTATGTTGTAGTATGAAAAGGAAAGTGCAAAGGCAAGCCAAGCATCTGGACTGGATCTGAGACCAACATGGTACCCTGTGTACATGGGAGTTCAATATTTTCAAACACAAGTAAGGCATATGTGGGAAAAGGAATCATTTGTACATAATATGCCAAGAAGAGGAACTGAAGTGATACAGAACTCCAAGTTCCAGGAACTATCAGGAGAGTTGAGATTGTACTGAAAATGTTCAGGGAACCTTGCTATTAAGTTGGGTGTTGCATGGGAAACTAACATGCATACGCTATTGAATTCTATAATAAAACTAGATAAAGTTAATTGATTCATTTTGTATTATTTCCCATTGGTTCTTGGAATAATTTTTCCAACAAAGTTACGGGATAGATACAAAAGAATAGTTATAGGAGAATATGGACATTCAACATTTTTCATGAATATCCTTGGTTCTCAGGTAGGAATGAATAAGGCAGCTCTGCTTGCTTATCTCCTTGTAAATGAACTCCTCTGCATAGAAGCTACCTGAGAGTGGATCTGAACTCTAGTCCAGACAACCCTAGGGAACATTTTAAGACAGAGACTAACGTTGTCTTGGTGGAACCTATCTCTCCTATCTCTCACTTTTAGCCTGCCTCTTAAATGACTCTGGGGTTACATCAGAAAAGAGGGGAATGTGACTTCAACTTTCACCAGGGATACATTGAAGAATTTTAAGGGAAAACTATTTATGCCTGATCAAGAGCATGAAATTTGCCTTTTGTCTGGGTGATAATCTGTCACCCTAGGCTATTCAAAACATAAAAAGACTAAATCTAATAGGACCAGTCAGGAACCTGGAAAGAACTCATCTTGGGATGATAGATTCATCTAACCACATTCTAAATGGATAGAAAGGTTCATTTTGTCATTTAATGAGACAAAATATATATATACAAAAATATATAGAGAGAAGCATTTATATTTACGTTTATAAATATAGACACATGTACAGAGAGTGAACATATACAAACACAAACACACACACACACACACAGAGAGAGAGAGAGAGAGAGAGAGAGAGAGAGAGAGAGAGAGAGAGAGAGAGAGAGAACAGAGAGACAGAAAACATTTCACATCTCTGTTCAGCAGAAGATTCCTGTAGGGTTGCCAGGTGACCAGTAGAGGGGTTATTTAATTTGGTGTAGTGCTGAGTTTTAAAGAATGGTTGTTGCAGGGGAGAGCTGCTTGTTCTTTCCTGGCCACCAGGCTAGCAGCTGGCTTTGACCTGAAATAACCACACAGAATCTGTCTTATTTAAATCCCTGTTTGGCCCATTAGTTCTAGCTTCTTATTGGCTAACACTTACATATTAATTTATTGTATCTCCATTAATCTGTGTATCACCAGGAGTTTATGGCCTACCAGCAACATCAATCTCTGGTGGTGGAGCCATGGCATCCTTGACTCCGCCCTCCTTCTCCCAGCATTTAGTCCAGTTTTCCCCGCCTACCTAAGCTCTGCCCTATCAACAGGCCAAGGCAGTTTCTGTATTTATTAATGATAATCACAGCACACAGAGGGAACTCCCACGTCAGACAATAGTGTTTCTAATTTCACCTCCTTCTGCTTGGAAGCAGAGCTTACTACAGGTTTGAATGATATAAATTCCCACTTACCAATAGGCCATCATATTGCAGTACACAAACACTGCTTCCAGGAAAATTAACAACATATTTCTTAAACTTCAAAGTTTAGGACTTTAGTGACAAAGTTATTGTCAAAAAATAAGTAGATAATAAAATAGATCCTTTGAAAAAAATTTTTTTCAAAAGAATATTATTCTAGTGAATTAAAGGAAATGCTATAGGAGAAAAAGAAACATCTCAAATGTTTAAAAATCGGTGTGTAGATTAGTAGATAATAAAATTGGCTTTTTGAAAAATACCATTTCCCAAATTAAAGGCATAATGTTAAAAATAATCGTGAATGCTATAGGAACTAGAAGAACATATTTAAAATTCAGTATATTGCAAAAAGCTATAACTTTTTACTAATATCATAAATCCATAGGAAATGCAACATTGATACAAAAAGAACAAACAATAAAAATGATAAGAAAATAAATTTAATATACAAAAGAATTGAACTCCAAACTAAAAGAATATAAAGTAATAAGAATGCAGCATTAAAAGAAAGTAATGATACAGTTGACCAGACCGAAACCTGTAGAAAAAGGAAGAAAGGGCAGTAGGAGCAAGAGAAACAAATGATTACATACCCACAAAGAGAAATTACTGAGAAAAATAGTACAATGAGAACTGCAATTGAAGGCAGAAAAGTAGCATAATTTGAACAGCTATAATTAACCTCTATTTCTATCCTGAAAGTTATTAGACACCCGAATGAAGGAGAATTTTAGTCGCAAGTTTGGAAAAGAAAAGAAATGTTATAGGGGGAAAAAGTAACAACCAGGTTTTTTTCATCATGATATTGTCAGAGAATGAAATTGTGCTGTATCTGTGGCCTCAGGGGGAAAACGTGGTACATGTACCTTTCTTGAGAAAATCACTGAAAAATACTACAGCAGAGAAGAAAATGAAAATAATTAGACTGCCAATTGCACAGTTGCTCCATTCTAATGGAAGACATTTCAAGTTTTACCAAGAATTTCAGGCAAAATAACAATGAATTATTACTTATTTATAAGAAAAACTGTAAATAATTCAATAATGGTCTAAGAATCTATCTCTGATGACATAGTAAAAAACCTTCATGAACAAAGCATGTCTTTATTTACTAAATGAAGACGATATGACCAATCTTAAAACAGAGGAACATTAAATATATACTAACCTTAACTTTATATAAAACAATCTCGAAGTTTTTGAATTAATAATTTTACACTCAGGTCTTTGAACTTTTTCAAGTTCTCTATATCTTTTGAATTAAATTACATTCTCTCTATTTTCAAATGTAAAACATTAGACTACAAAGACTAAAGAAGAATTGTTAACCTGTTGATGTTTTATACAGATATCAGTGCTGACTGCTTGCTGAGTACAGGACTATTTCACTTATTTAGGAAGAAGTTTATCAATAAACATATCACTACTCACAAATAACATTGTGAAATCAGATATTTAGACAATAGGGAAAGAGACGAAATTCTAAGAGATATAGTTAGGAACATAGCTAGATATTTTAGTTAAATAGCTAGGAATTTTAATTAAAATACTCTCCATGTTAAAGTATTCTTATGCTGCTACTTCATTTTCTATCAAATTAGAGCCAAGAATTCAGTTTTCTGAATTAATTTGCCACATCACTGGAAAAATCATCACCTATAGAGTAAACATAATTATATTTTAAAAGTATCTCTTTGTAGCACTAAAACTTCAAGTATTTATGTGAAAATGCTGTTACTGAAAACTAAATATACCCTTTGATTATACGCTATCTACATGTTGATATTCTTTTTGGTTTTAAAAAAGAATTGAGCTATTATACTTACCATTCATCTTAAAGGAGCCTTTCTATGAAACAATGACACTCAATGTTCTGTAGGATTTGATGATAGTACAAATGACCTAATGTAACATTTATGATATGATAGAATGGAAACAAATATTCCTGTTAAAATAATACATAGTCAATATATAGTTCCTGTATTTATTTATGGGGATTGAAAGTAAAAGTAACTTTAAGACACGTAGGCACATACAACAAACGTGACAGCCTTGAGTGATGACATAATACTCTCTGGTCTCTGATGGTGACAGAGAATGGCAAAGGACACAAAGCTGCCAGTCTTCTTGTTTATTTTCTATCTGAGACTAATAAAAGAAGGAATGTGATTGACAGTACACGGACTCTGACACTGTCTTAGACATACAGTTGTTACCCTCTACACATATATAAGTGGATTGTAGTGATGGCCTGAATGAAGCTTTCTTGGAACTGTTATATGCTGTCATTATTTCGAAGATGAAGTAAGAATTTTAAGGATTGTTTATTGAATAATATATATTATCTATCTTGAAAAACTAGTTTTCATGTGATATTTTATAGCATTAATGCATTTTTTATATATTAAACCTGGAATTTTATATGTATAAATGTGTATTTACAGAGAGAATATAAGAGATTTTTAGTAAAAGTAAGCATAGGAAAATAAGGAAAAGTTGAGGAAAATGAAGAAAACAATAAAACCTGAACTAAGAATTCTTTTTCTTAGAATGTATTTCTTTCAGGCACATAATTAATTAATAATCTTTCAAAACACTTTGCATAGAGAAATCTCAAAAGGTAATTTTCTGTATTGATTCCTGTAACTTTGAAATTTATTCCAAGGAAATTATATAGAGATATATAAAACATGTAGATGATACCAGCAAAGCCACATGAAAATGAGTGGCTGATTATTGTGTATATTAATTAAATTAAATTAAATTAAAAGCAATTAAATATGTATCTAATGGTTTGAGAGACTTGCTTTGATAACCTGTAGTAGAGTTAGGCCATTGATTGACTGAGAAAATTGGATAGATATTAAGAGTCTAACAATTACTTCCAGCAGGAAAAGACAGACTTAGAAACTGTGAGGAGACCAGAAGGATATAAACACTCCCAGGTGCACATATCTTGATCTTTCCTGACCCTTACTGATTTTACCTTATACACGGCAAAAAAGAAATATTTTTTCAAAACCTGTCTACCTTTGAGTCTCTGTGATGTTTTGTTTAGAAATTCACCATTTCCAAAACCAATTCATTTCTAAATACCTTACTATCATCTGTACAGATGATGTGTCATCAAAAGATTCTATTTTTATAAATTTGTTATAGTTTTCAATTGCAATTCATCAATATATATGATTTATATTTATTTCTCACATGATTAATGTGATTTGCATTTCATATTTTATAATAGTGACAATACAGATGTATTTGTATACATCTCACAGATTAAATAAAAATAATGAAAAAATTTCAAGTAATTATTTACCAATAATTACTTCATACTCTGAACTCCAAATATAATACATACATGCATATGTACATATATAGTGAATGACTGAGGTCAAATTTTATTTCATTTTACATTATTTACATAAAAACTATCCCATCAACAAAAATACCTTCTGTGTGTTTATGATTACATAGAAAATCAACCCATATATTTTGTAATTAAAGACAAAATTTCTGTAAATCTTTAAAAAAATGCATATAAGTAATTTTTAATTACTAGCCAAATGATAAGTACTATAGCAACCTTGCATAAGAACACTAGCTAGTGACTTTCTCCCACGATGCTCTTGGCTTTCTTTCCTAAGAGTTCACTTTCCATTCTCTGTTGTGGGACAATGGTCTTTTATCCTGTCGCTTGTATTATTTTTAATAAAATAATGATTGGACAATAGTCAGGCAGGAAGTATAGGCAGGGCAACGAGAATTATGGGAAGAGGAACGTTTCAGTCCGCAGTCACCACCCAGCCACAGAGGAAATCAGACACAGAGCAAGCAAGATGTGACTGCCCCTCTGAAAAAAATATCAAGCCATTTGGCTAACACAGACAAGAATTATGGACTAATATAAGTTATAAGAGTAAATAAGAAACCTGAGCTACTAGGCCAACCAGTTTATAATTAATGAAGACCTCTGTGTGTTTCTTTGAAGCTGAATGGCTGCAGGACCCAGCAGGACAGAAAACTCTGTCAACAGAATGGTGCCCAACGTGTGAACAACTGCATCCACATAAAGCCTGACAGAACTTAGGAAGTAATTCTAGACAGAAAAAAAATAGAGTTAAGTATGGTTTATTGATAACAGCATTTTCTCAGGAGGGCTCTGTTTGCTAGAGGCAAATGCAGCTCATTTTTAGAGGCTTCCTGACTCAGCTTTAGCTGCAAAAACTTTGCAGCTCTTTTAAGAGGCTCTGTCACCAAACACTTAAATAGTGTTCATGAATATCCTACAGCAGGCTTCTTGGTGGTGGCATGGACTTTGAAATGCCACAGAGTTGTGGAAATAAACATGGCTCCCGCCAGTATCTGTGCCATGAGACTAGAATCTCAGAAAGCTAAGGAATGGGCTGAATCTGGCTTTCAAAGCCATGGCTTTAATCTTACTCATATTGCTTAGCAAATTAAAGACTCATGTGATCAGAAAAAGAAAGATATCCAGTATAGATTCAGATGAAGAAAACCTCTAAATTGTTAACAGTGTGCTTAAAATAAACGTGGGCTTGTCAGAGAAAAAAAAAAGGATAAGGTCCTTAAAATAAAGAATGAGAGTAGTAGGGTATGGTGGCACATACCTTTAATCCCAACACTTGGGAGATATAGGCAGGTAGATCTCTGTGAGTTCAAGGGCAGCCTAATCACAGAGTAAATACCAGGACACCCAAAGATACACAGAAAAACCCTGTTCTCAAAAAGTCAAAAATTAAAAATAAAAGAAATAGAGTTAAAAATAAAGCCACGAAAGATGGAAAACACAAAGAAAATCTGGGTACTGTATTTTATTATGTTCTTGTTGAATTGTTTGAATGTTGAGGAAGGAGCAACAACTCCTAAGAGATATTTGTTTATAAATGCTGCTGAATTAATCCAAGATAAGGGGAGGATGTGTTGTGGGACCATTGTCTTTTATCCTGTCACTTGTATTATTTTTAATAAATTGCTGATTATCCAGTAGCCAGGCAGGAAGTATAGGTGGAGTGATGGTAACCAGGCAGAAAGTAGAGGTGGGGCAATAACAATTCTGGAAAGAGGAAAGTTTCATTGCTCAGTCATCACCCAGACACAGAGGAAGCCAGACTCAGAGCAAGGAAGATGTGACTGTCTCTCCTAAAAGGTATCAAGTCACATGGTTAACACAGACAAGAATAACGGACTAATATAAGTTATGAGTGTTAATAAGAAGACCAAGCTACTAGGCCAACTGGTTAATAATTAGTGTAGATCTATTTTGTTTCTTTGGGTGTTGAAGGGCTTCAGAAGTGGGCAGAACAGAAACCTCTGTCAACAATTCTCCTTTGGTTCCTCTAGAGGACTGAAGTGTTCTTTATCATTACCAGCACTTAGAGGCCCTCTGTAGTCTGCACCCTTTCTGATCAGCAACTCACATCTTCGTACATTCTCTCTCTCTCTCTCTCTCTCTCTCTCTCTCTCTCTCTCTCTCTCTCTCTCTCTCTCTCTCTCTCTGGTACTCCTTTAATCTAACCAGAACTATTTATCCTGTGATACTGCTGCAGTTTCTTGGACATCTACGTACCTTACATCATTGCCCCACTTATTAATCAGTTTGGGTTTCATGACCAGTTTGCGAAGCTCATTCAGGCAAAGAACACATATAAACAAGAGCTTTCTGTGCCCTTTTGACACTTCTGTAATTTTACTATGTTAAAGTTAAAACCTTCCTTTTTATTCAGACAGAAAAGGGGAATTGGTGTGGAAAGTCTTTTTGTCTATGTTTTGTTTTTATTGGTGAATGAATAAAGCTCTTTTGGCCAGTGACTTAGCAGAATAGAGCAAGGCAGGAGTTCCAAGCAAACAGAGAAAAAGAGAGTAGGCAGAGTCAGGAGAAGGCATGTAGCTCTGCCAGAGACAGGATGCTGGATAGAACATTACCTGGTAAGCTACAACCACGGAGTGATACACAGATTAATGGAAAAGGGTTAGTTTAGGATATACGAGCTAACTTGAAATGTGCTTAAGCTATCGATCAACAGTGTTGCACATAATATAGTTTCTGAGTGATTAGTTCAGGTCTGAGCATCTGGGAATAAATAAGCAGCCTATGCCAACAAGAAACTGAATGTATCTTAATAATCTATGTGTATCCACAACAGATGAATAAAATACACATAAATTGAATTTGTTTCATTATTACCATAAATGTATATATGTAGATCAGTTAATATATTGAAATATGAAATCATTTAAAATAATTTGATAACTTATATATAGTTTCTGTACTACAGCAATATATATATATATATATATATATAAAATTTTTGCCATAGATCTTCATTTTAATGCTTATTTGAAAACTCTAACCCAACATGTTCAAAAAATATTCCTGGCTATTCCCAACAAATCTCCCTCCCAGAAAATTTCCCATCTTCATTTCATGTCAAATCTTTCTGGTGCTCTAGTCTTAAACCACAGACTGCACTTGTATCTGATATATGACGCTTAGCTCTTTCCTATTTTTTGTTAGCAATTTAATCACTTATTACAACCTCTCTCAGCTGTTTCCTATGTAATGTTAGCAATTTAAGCATGTATCACAACTTCTATCTTCTATATGTATTATAAAGTCTCTGAACTCCATGTTACCTTTTATAACTTAGTATTAATATAACTGCCACAGTGATTCTGACCCATCAGGACAAGTTATACATCAAAGTGATAAGACACAGCCAATACCTTCTGCCTATTTGTTAGAAAGCAGAACTTAAAGTGGTACATCAAGATTTACACAATTTTCCTACACTTTACATAATTTTGACATCCTATAACATACCCTTGGGACAATGGTTTTGTACCCTGTCATTTGCAATGTTTTAATAAAATGTCAATTGGACAGTAGCCAGGCAGAAAGTATAGGCAGGGTGACCAGGCAAGAAGTAGAGATGGAGAGATGAGAACAGAAGAATTTTAAAAGGAGAAAAAATTCAATCTACAGTTGTCACCTAGACACAGAGGAAGCAAGATGAAAATGTCTCACTGATAAAAAAGTACCAAAAGAGTTGAAGGAAAGGGGAGAGGCAGGGAGGGGAGCAGAGAAAAATATAGAACTCAATAAAAATCAATAAAAAAGGTACATGGCTAACACAGACAAGAATTATGGGTTAATGTAAGTTTTAAGAGTTAATAAAAAGCCTTAGCTAATAGGCCAACCAGTTTATAATTAGGGTAGACCTCTGTGTGTTTCTTTGGGACTAAACGGCTGTGGGACCGGGTGAGACAAAATCTCAGGCAACACACCTCATCATGCTAGAGCTATAAATGTATGAATATGACAGAATCTTACTTCCTTTTCATTGTTTATGGTCTTGTAGTATAATTTGGCATTAGATATTGTGATACCTCAATTATTACCCATAATATGAGGTATTGCTGTTATTCTTGTGGGTTTTCTATGTTTTCACATGGAATGTAATTATTTTTCTATTTCAGTGGTCAATTTCATTAGCACTTTGCCAAATTATATTTTCAGATCAATGTCATTTTTGAAAAATTTAATTTTATTAACCAATAAATGTGCTCATTCTGTCTTAAATTGTTTAACTAAATTTTTCAAAGACTTATTTCTATTAAGTTAAATTTATGTGTGTTGCTAATAGCAGTGTTAGTGAATCCAACATGTCTTGGTGTTCAAGGGGACCAGAGGAGGAAATACCATCCTATAAAGCTGACAGTAATTGTTTGCAATCTGCCAGATACAAGTGATAGCATCTAAACTTGAAAGCCCTGGAAAATTAGGAGTTGCTCTTAACTACTGAGTTCTCTCTCCAGCTCAATGACATGTTTCTCTTTCCATATTTACCACTTACAAACAGAATATGTGGGGTACATATGATTACGAATGATTTCAGAATGACTGAATTTGTTTTTAAGTTACGTTAGTATTATTAGAAACTCTAATCTTATATTGCCTTCAGCCATTTTGTACACTGAAAAAATATATTTGAATGCCAATAATTTCACTCTAAAATAATCTCAACTGGATCAAAATATAATATGTAAGATACCTTCCATTTTTTATTGAAAAAATCTGTTAAAATTAATATGTTTAAAAATTTTGATTTGTGTATGTAATAAATGAAATGTAAATAAACTTTTACATGAAAATTTCATTTCTAAAAGTCACAATGAATATTAGAAACAGCCAAGACTGGCAATAGTGGATACATTGCCTGAACTACTCATCTGCTGGGATCAAGCAAGATTTCAGGTGGAGGGATTGAGATGCTGGCCCACCTATTCAACCTTTGACTACAGTCTTTCCTGCCTATGGCATGTGTGGTGTAGGATGTAAGGTGGCAGAGTTTGGGGAAGTAGCCAGCCCATGACTGGTCCAGACTGAGAACTATGTTACTACAGTAAACCTTACCTCTAAAACTGACTGTATTGCCAGGACCCAGAGGCTGTATTACCCAGAGACCTAGGATAGAGCTAAACAAGATCGGAGAAAAAAATTAACATATTGGTGCCTAACGATATGCTGCAATACACATAGATTGGTGACTATAACAATTGTCATCAGAGAGCCTTCTTCTAGTTACTGATGAAAACAGATTCAGAGATCCACAGCTAAACGTTAGTCCATGCTCAGGAAATCCTGCTGAAGAAAGGGAGGAAGGATCATATGAGCAAGAGGGGTGAAAGACCTCGCAAGAGAACCTACAGAAACAACTAATGTGGGTTCAGAGGTGCTCACAGAGACTGGACTGATAACCAGGAAGTCTGCATGAAACTGACTTAGGCCCTTTACATATACGTGACAGTTGTTTGGCTTGGTCTGCTTATGGGATTCCTAAGCAGAGGGTGCAGAGCCTGAGCCTTAAGCTTTGGATACATTCTGGGACCCTGCTCCTTATACTGGGCTGCTTTGACCATTCCGAATATAAGGGAATGTGCTAAGTCTTACTGAACTTGATATACCATGCTTGGATACCTATAGGAACTCTGCCTTTTCCTGAATAAATACAGAGGAGGAGTTTACAGGACGAGAAGGAAAGAACCTGGGGGATGGAATGGGAGGAGACGAGGAAGGGGGAACTGTGGTCTGGATGTAAAATAAATAACTTTTAAAAAAGGAAACATGGCAGTTCTATTTTAATAAATTTGTAAGTTTAATGTAATTCCAACCGAAGTACAGTTGATTCAGTTCTAAGATTAATGTAAATAAGACCAGCTGCAGCATGCACACACAATTTATAAACTCTGTAAACGCTTGAGGTGCTATGAGGACATTTAATCAAAGGAACTTCCCCAGCAAGGAAAGTCAGGAAGCACTCTCCTGAGACTGCGGTATTGCAATTGGAGGAAGGAAGATTACGAGCCAAAAGGGTGAAACTCTTTGGGAGTTGGATTAATTACTTCTCCATTGCTGTGATAAAATATCATGACCAAAGCAACTTCCTGAAAAGTTTATTTTGGGATTATGTTTCCAGAGGGATGAGAGACTATGATCATTAGGATGGGAAAGCATGGAGGAAGGCAGACAGCGGGGCAGAAATAGCTGAGAGCTACATCTCTAATCAAAAACTGCAAACAGAGAGAGCAAACTGGAGATGGAGTATGGCTTTGGAAACCTCAAACCTACCTCCAGTTACAAACTTTGTGGGGCAAGGCTATATTTCCTAAGCCTCCCAAGTTTCGCCAGGTGAAAAACCAGTGTATTCAAAGGCCCATAAATTAAAATTTATGAGAATATCTGATTAAAGCCACTAGGGAAATTAAGGATGGGTATCAAGTAAGAAGAATTTGCAGATATTTAATAACATAAGTATAATATTTGTGTCAATTTGTGAAAATGCAGCGCAACTGTATATCTCAATTTTAGCCACAAGTGGGAAAACACTATGCTGTAAAACAAGGTTATGGGTGTATTGTTACTGTGATTTTACTTATTTCCTTCTCTTTTATTTCAAGGTTTCTAAAACATGTAACACAAATAGCTTGTTCTTTATTTCTGTATTAAAATATTGTAATAATATAGAAAGATTTTTTCCTGTGTCCTCCAAATATATCCTTATTTGTTTCTCCACATTGACAGAGTTTTTTTAACTGAAAAAAATGTGTCTAACATCTAGACAAGTTCATATATTTGTTATAAAAGCTCTTCCAATTATTTATTAAACTATCAAGTTGCCAGTTATATATATTATATATATATATATATATATAATTTCTCACAGTTACTCTGCATTAGGCTTTGGCAAACAATATGTCTGGATGAGGAGGCTTCATTGGCCTCTGGCGTTCTATTGCAAAAGGTGAACTCGCCGAGTTCCTGAGATGCATTTACTAATGCTGAAATTCACAATATATACTGTGAACTTACCAGTGCATTTAGCGATGGGTGAATTCAACTCACATACCAGAGGTAATAACAGAACAGTTTATTATCATTGCAGGTGCAGAAACCTGCCAACATTTCAGCCATCTGGGCTTTCTTGGGACAGGATACAAGCAAAATATGTGAATGAAATATATGCGTTGATTCAGTTTTGTGCTCTGCTTGTCAATTATGGGCTAGGTCACAATTATTTTACATGTTTATGAAAAGCAATTCTGCAGTGTTAGTTGAACTGAGAAAGCCTTTAATTTTTCCTAGTTCACCTCCTTTAGTGGTCTTATTTAAATGGATATTCAGGTGTCATCTGATAATAAGAAATCTTAAAATGTGTTGTATCATAAAATTTTTAAAAGTTAGAATCTTTCAAGTGAAAAGGGACAATCTATATTTTAACATGTGTAGCTCATGCTACTTCTAGGAACACTAGGTTCTATTTAGCTCTCAACACTTAGGATAATTCCACCGTTAGCCTGTGATGTTAAAGGACAGATGTGTTATAGGAGAATCCTCTGCACTGAAGAATATTGAATAATGTTTATTTACAGTAATAGCATGTTATTTTTTAAGGCTATTACAACGTTGTGCACAGACATAAAGAAGGTTAATGACCCAGTTGTTATTCTTCACGTTTTGTAACACATTACTTAAAAATGCCAAAATAAAAATGTCAAAATAAAGACACAAAATTCAGGTTTGATCTTGCTTGTTTGGTGAAATAAATCAAATGATAATAAGCAATGTGAACTATTCTATTTTTGAAATTATTTTAGCTTGATGGTGATAAAGTGAAATACAATAAAATTTTATATATTTTGAAAAGAAGCACTTTTTTTTTAACAGATCCAAGTGTGACAATGATGTTGTAAGGAGTGACTGTATTTTGCCACTCTTATTTTCAGTGAATGTGGCATACCTCCAAGTTAATACTGGGTAGACAAGAAATAAAGAAAAGGTGTCTTTTAATAGACACTGGAGGGCTTAGCTCTAACATTTTATGGAAATTTACTTATATAAACACTTGATGCTACAGACATTTCCACCAGAATCTGCCTATTATCTTAGCGCACAATCATTTGACTAAACTAAATATATATTTATTTTGACCCATCCTTGTATTCAGTTTCTGAAATGTACTGAGTGCTGGCCTTCCCTCAAATTTCCATACCTAAAAATGAGCCTTCGATGATGTGAGATAAGGAAGGGGTATGATTGGAAAGGGGTGGGTCACAAAGTTCGGTGCTCCTGGATGAGATGGTTGTCCATCTAAGGGAGATCGTAGTTTAACTAAAGTTAAACTTTTTCTAATAGATGGAAAGAAATGTGGTAAAGCAAAAACTTGAGCATGCATAGAAATAAAAGTGCTTTTTTTGCAAATCTCTCATTCATCAAAAAATGGAAGGTTAGAAAATTCTTTCTCTGTCTCTGCTCTCTCTCTCTCTCTCTCTCTCTCTCTCTCTCTCTCTCTCTCTCACACACACACACACACACACACCACACACACACACACATAGGGAGAAGGGCCTGCTTGTTTATCCTGGCTGCACAGCTCGCTTAGCCCCAAAATAAGCACACAGAAACTGTATTAATTAAATCACTGCTTGGCCCATTAGCTCTAGTTTCTTATTGGCTAATTCTTACATCTTGATTTAACCCATTTCTATTAATCTGTGTATCACCACAAGGTTGTGGCCTAAACAGCAAATTTCTGGCCTGGCTGACTCTGGCGGCAGCTCCATAGTGTCTCCCTGACTCTGCCTTCTTTCTCCCAGCATTCAGTTCCATCTCCCCACCTACCTATGTTCTGCCCTATCAACAGACCAAGGCAGTTTCTTTATTCATTAACCAAGAAAAGCAACAGAAAGACAGAAAAATCTCCCACACCACACAGAAAAACCTCTCTCAAAGGGCAGATTGGGTAGCAGTTTGAGGTGAGAATAAGAACCCAAGTGCTAACTTACAAGCAATAACTGACAACTTTGCTGTTTTCTCATGGGAATGTTCTTTGCCTACTATATTCCTTTTTGCTGGGCAACACATTTTCTTGAGTGAGAGAACAGTCGATGGAGCAAACTTACAAATCTTTGTAATGAATGATAGGTTACATGCTATGAGGGTTGGATAAACTGGCGAACATTACATAACCCATCAAGGTCTGATAGTGAGCAAAAGAATTTTAATGGCATCTGAAAAAAGTTTTCCTGTGAAAGTAAGATATATACTTTCCCGTCTGCTAAAAAATATTCAGAAAACTCCAAACATTTCTTCAAAGGAAAAGTATTCTTAGGACAATGGCGTGAGTTAGCAAATTTTCATTAATGTTGGTTACAGATAAGAATACACATAAATGAAAACACATCCAAGGAGCTAAGGTAAATATTTGCTAGAGTTATCATTATGTAAGTTATTTTCATCATCATGTTTAAAGGGCTAATGTAATTTGGTGATTTTGAAGGACTTTTGGCTTATTAGAGAGCTAAAATAAATAAAAAATAATGTATTTATAAGGATAATACTTATCCATAACAAAACATCATGTCCCTACTTACATTAGAAGCTATATAGTTCTGTACCAGGTCACTATGCATGCATTGCTCTCTATCTATCTATCTATCTATCTATCTATCTATCTGTCTGTCTGTCTGTCTGTCTGTCTGTCTGTCTGTCTCTCTCTCTCTCTCTCTCTCTCTCTCTCTCGTAGTCATTAATAAACACTGACTCATTATTCTGTTGGAGGTTAAGATTACTTTTTTATATTTATGCAAGTGAACATCTACCAACCAAAAACAAAGACAATAGCTCAATGAAAATCTACCCAAGAACAATGTCCCAAGAAAAGTCTGTTCTCTTTGTTCCTAAAGCTGGAATTTCATGCACTATGTTATTCTTCAGTAAAAACAGCATCATGCAGTGTTTTACTGACACTTTCATTCATTCTATCAAACAGTTGAATAGATAAATGACTATGTATGTTCTTATGTATATTATTCTAAGTATATATATGTATACACGCACACACACACACACACACACACACACAATTTCTTTGAATAAAGGCATATCCAAACTTTGTTTCATTGGAAAGAACTATATGTTTCAAATGACTTACTCTTTCTTGTTTTCTCTACTTGGGCATATGACATATTTACGAGTGGGATACAAGGAAGTACACATGCTAGCCAATACCATTTTTATCAAGACTTTCTGACAATTAGTGAACCATAAGTGTAGAAATAACCAGGCTAGTTATAGAATAAAACAATCATAGTTTTTATTTATTATGAGGGGAAGAACCTCACAAAACAGGAACAAGAAGTCCAGGTTCCTCTATGTCTCTGGGGGAATCACCTAGAGAGAAAGCACCTGGGGAGTGCACTTGATTTTCCCTTGGTCTGGGAAACCATGCCTTAACTTAGACCCACCTCTTAAAGATAATTGGCTAACAAGTTTCCCCATCACATGAGGATAAGAGAATTTTCTAGCTTATATTGTATGATTTTATATTATTAAGTCTTTACTATATTTGCTAAATTATGTCCTATTTATGAAAAATGTAAAAGTAGAAATATTAAAAATATTTGTTCTGTTAATCATTATTTTTTCTTTCTCTTTTGGTATTTATTTCTGATGCTATGCTACTGTTCCTCATGGGCTCCAATGCTCCTTTTAATACCTACACAATTGATTATGTAGAAAATGTAAATTCCTTCCTGCCCTGTATGCTTAATTGCTCTTCTTCAGCTGTTCAGTGATCTAGAACTTCCACTTATGGTTTTAATTGCTACTAATGTGTTAATGACAATGCTGGCAGAGATAAGCCATTTTTAAGAAAGACATTCTTTAATTAAAATTATTCTCCCCAGTGGGGTTTTCCAAAAGTGCTACTTTTATCTAGTCTTTTAAAATATATATATATATATATATATATATATATATATATATATATATATATATATGAAATTTTTAGGATTTTTTTAAACCATAAAAATTTTTAAAATTGGGTTCATATAAATTTTTGTTTTCTAAATCAAAAAAATAACTATAGACAGTAAATAATCATGAATTTATTCAGCCAAAAGACATATTCTGGGTATGAGGGTTACTACCACGAGAGAATACTTCAACAGGAATGAATTATAGATACATGCAAGTATTACACATAGTTTTTAGTTCCATCTGAATTATATACAAACTGCAATGATAATTAAGCTCTTTAAACTGTATCAAATGTCACAAACCACAGTTTTATACAGAAAACTTGCCTCAAGCACGTTCCTGTTGTTATTATTCTATCTTTTTGTCCCTACCTAGTATATTGATACAGTTCTTTTTCCCAAAAGAAATTTAGCTTATAAAATCATTTTCTTCTGTTTTTACAGATGAATTCTGTAAATCAAACCTGTATGTCTTTCTTTAATATCTGTGAATCAATTAATATTTATTTAATATCCATTAGACTGTCATACATTGTAAAATGAATGGAGAGACTGTTAAAATGAGATCCTTGTCTGAAATCTATTTTCAATATTTTAAAGAAAGAAAAGACAATATCCAGGACTCATTGAAGTCTGCAATCCATTTATTCATTCATTCATTCATGCATGCAAATAATACTTACTCAGTTCCTGTTATGTATTTAGAATTGCTAGGGGAACCATATTTTATTTCTACTAAATCAGTCTGAATGGATAACCAGACAACAAAGGAATAGCATATTTAAAAGAATAAGCCAATATAGCAAACAATCGGTGTTCTGTGGATACAAAAAATAATAATCCCACTTATTATGCGAGATCAGAAAAATTACACAAGTACAAAAAGAAATGCCATTTTCAAGGTTACTGTAGCTGTGCATATAAGCATCAGATTCATGTAGCTACATGAAATCCCAGGAATCTTAAAGTTAGACACCTGAAATAAATAGTTTATCCACCCAGTTTTGTCTGTACACAGCCCCTTTGTCTGCACACATCTGTTTTCTTCCATTTTTCATTATCTCACCAAGTTGCAACTTCTATGCTTCTATTTGGCTCTAAATAGAAATTCTTTATATCTTTTTTCATCTCTTGTCAATATAAATTTTATGGAATCTATCTCCAAAATCTCTTTCAATTCTGTCTAATTCAGTTTATTACCTAGCCAGCTACTGCTATGCTCTGAATTTAGCTATTATGTGACTCTCTTTCGGGTCTCAGTTAAATTTCCTTTTGCAGATATACAACCCCACCCCAAGGACTGCATCCAGTCTGATGAAAACTTTGATAGTACTATATTGATTTTCAATAATTCATGTTATTTTGTGCTTTGTGTAGAAATTAAGTTTATAAAAAATACAGAGTATCTATGATAGACAAGAAATACACATATTTCAAATATCTAATGTGAATTACAATTTAGTAGTAAAACTTTCTAGTTCCTGAGAGGATATAAATTATATTACAATCTGCGAACATAGGAAGTGGCTGAACTTCCACCCTATTTATTAAAGATATTACAGGAAAAGAGAAGACAAAAACAATTGTGAAGCTTGTAAGCAATATCTTTCTGGCTGAGAAGGCAAAGGTGGGAAGAATCCTCACCTACCTATGCCTATTTCAACTAACCAAGAGAAATAACTTTAAAAAGTCACAGCTGTCCCCCAGACTCCAACTACAACAGGGAATAGTGAACTTGCTCTACTTATTTTTCTTGCATAAATTAATCTTAACATAACTTTGTTTTGTTTTATTCAGACCTGACCAAAATGTTCCTGCTTATTCTGTAAAATACTGATTACAAAACAGAAAAATCTACAGAAAGGGAATGGCTTTGATGTTTATGCTGGAAGTGCACCACGCATGATTTCTATAGAAATTATGAGTACAGTGATTCTTCTTTTAACTATAAATGATGTGTTTTTTATGTTTTTTATAAGCAGTGACCTTCTCACCCCCAAATTATGCTATGGTGAAGATTTGCTGTCCAGCTGACCCGTTTCCATTTATTGAAAGGTGATTGACTTAAGTGACACCAGACTAAATTAATGGATCGTTCCATGTGTGAATTAGTAATTTAATATTATTATTTGGAGGTGCTAAAAATATTTGGTCTTGAAGAAAGTTAGTCACTGGGGCTACATCTTAGGATGGCAACCTATACCTGATCTCTCCTATCTCTCTGTTTCCTAGCAATGAGGACATAAACAGCATCTACAACACATCCCTGTTCTCAAAGATACTATCCTTCATCTCTCAAAATAAACTAACACAACCACATGATATTGGACTAACATCTACAATCATAGGCCAAAAAAATATCTTTAAGTTTTTTTCCTCAACTTAAAGCAAAATACTTGTTTCAAAGGTACTCCAAAATCTACCCATCCCTAATGAATGTCTGGGACCATTGTGAGTTTTGAGTCCTCTAGCTACTGAATCTTTCCCCTAGTCATTTAACTGTGGCTCATAGTATGCATTTTTATTTATTAGAGACATTTACTTTTTTACCTAAAGGAAGTTCTTTATAGCTTCTTTTTGGAAAAATCTCTAAAGATGTGGGATTGCCCCTCTGTATGATATGAATACCATCAGTTAATAAAGAAACTGTCTTAGGCCAGTGATAGGATAGAGTAGAGCTAGGCAGAGAAAACTAAACTGAATGCTGGGAGAAAGGAGGAGGAGATAGAGAGGCCATGGAGCTGCTGCTGGAGACAGACAAGCCAGAACCTTGCTGGTAGGTCACAAGCCTCATTGTAAAATAGAAAATAATGGAAATGGGTTAAATTGAGATGTAGAAACTAGCCAATCAGAAGTTAAGCTAATAGGCCAAGCAGTGATTTAATTAATACAGTTTCTGTGTGGTTATTTCAGGAGTCTGGGATGCCAGGAAATGAACAGTGGCCTTCTACTATACTCTAATGCCTAAATTTTCTCGTGTTCTTAGGGTTGTTATCAACACTGATAATACCTACTTGAAGATAAATAGTATAATACTTCAGGACCCAGAAACTGAGACAGTTGTTGGAGACTAAATGCTGGATAGTCTATAGAGTGGTGGGGCTATAATGAACAAAGGAGCTGTTCATGTCCTGTGAGGGATGGAACAGAAGGTGACAACATTTCATCATGCGATTAAAAATGGTACAGAATTTGAATTTAACAAATAGTTAACACATGAATGTGCATGTAATATTTTGGACCAATGTTGACAATATGTAGCTCTAACCAAAAAGCAAAGGCATGAATCAGAGAGTCTAAAGGTGATCAAAAAAGAAATAAGCACCACCCCTAAAGATTCTGAATGCCCCATTCTTTGCTAAGGTATTTCAAGTTTCAGAAACTAAAATACAAACAAACAAAAAAACAAAAAAAAAAACAAAAAAAACATAAAAACACCCAAATATTAGTACATACTAGCATGGCAAATTAAGTGACTAAGCCTGACTTCTAAAGATTTGCAGTATATCCAAACAGGAAAGAACATTCTGAGAGAAAATTTTATACCCACAATGATTTCCGAAAACACTACAATAAAGAATGCTTTAAATAAATCTTGAAATATTTGAGGCACAGTCTATAAAACTTTGTGAAGCTCGGAGCATTCTAATCCTGGGCCCCGAGTGGTCAGGTGGACAGGACACAGACAGCCATGGAACCTGACATCCTAACCCCTACCACCTCATGGAATTCCAGAGAAATCCTTCACCAAGCAACAAGAAGTTTAAAGTTCCATCCTAGAGCCTGCCAGCCAGTGATCTCCATGAGATGAGGAAGCATGGCTCCTTACACCACAAGAGGAAACATGAGAGGGACAAGACTTATGTGAAGGTCTGGGGCTGTTCAATCAGGGCCCTGCGCAGGGGGTGGGATGGGGGAAGCAGAGACCTACCTGGTATCTTGCAGTACAGTCAAGGTGAACACAATTGGCAATTGATGTGAGCAGAGATATGTTATGTTTATTCGTGGGAGAGACAGGGGAGGAGAGGGATGGAGGAGGGGAGGGAAGGAGGGAAAGAGAGGGAAACAGAAAGAGAGGGAGAGAGAGAGAGAGAGAGAGAGAGAGAGAGAGAGAATTGAAGAGATGGTTCAGGTTCTATGGAGAAAGGAAGGAAGCAGGCTGAGATGGTGAAAGAGTTGAACTCTCGATCAACAGCAACCCAGAGAAAAATCTCACCCTGCAGTTCAGGCAGCACAGCAAAGATCATGAGGTGGAAGAGCACAGCTACCTAAGTCCCCACTCATGGATATGATTTGGCCTGCCCTATCCTCCACCCCATCCAGGATCTGGAGGATTATGTGAAAGGGCATGACCTGTAGACACAAAGTTGCAGAATCTCCGCAACACAGGGGAACAGGACACCCAGGAGAGCAAGCGAGTGCCCAGCATGGATAAGGTAGTAAAAACCATACCTCATACCAGACCTTTGCAATGAACACTTGCAAGTGAAGATATATGAACAGAGGGGTACATGGCATAGCTCATGATGCTACACTGCAACTTCCATGATGAACGTTTTTATGTTTTTCCCTTTCTATTTTTTATTTTTCTATTAAAGTTTGTTTTCTTTGGGGGTGTACAGGAGCGGAGTGCAAGTACAAAGGGATGGAAAAATGAATGGGATCAAGATATATGATATAAAAGATACATAGAATAAATAACTTTTAAAAAAATTATGCAAATAAAAATGATTCAAAATTAATAGATACCAAGACAAAACATAACATCTTTAATGAAACAGAGAAGAAGGGTACAACTTATGACAGAATAGTGACATTCAAAGGGGCCAAAAGAGAGAGCAGTGATGTAACCAGTGCTTGACTTTATCTTGATACCTTTGTGTTTACAGCATGCTCTTTTGAAAATGACAGGCACCAGAAAGTGATTCATTCAGCCCTTGTATGGCAGACAGAGCCTCAAGAAATGTACCTCTCAGTCCTGCCATTCCTTCCTAATTAACCTTGTCTTTGTTAGACATTCTGGTTTTATATTTACCAAGACTGAGAGATGCTTGTGAAGCTTAGTGAATGTGCAGTAAAATACACCACAATATCAATCACTTTTATGGATTAAGTGATATTTAGTATTTCTTGATGGTGTCATGATTTGAAATTGTTCCTATTGAACCAATATCAATTACTGAATACTTTACTGAATCCTATACCTAAATATCCATCAATTAAATCATCTAGAGACTACAGACCTAAGATAAATTTCTAAGAAGTTCAGTGCCTAAGTTTTTGTGCTCTCTTAAACATAATATTTTGAAATTTGCGTGTACCTTATTTCTGGACAACAGAATGAAAATGAAAGTCCAGAGATGTTAACCTAAAATAAAAGAAATACAAGAAAAGCCCCCAAGAATATTTTAGAAATCTGGAATTTCTACTGTTGAATATTTGGAGTAGAGAATTGATACTCAAGTGGTACTTGTACCTATGCTCATAAGTAATATAAAAAGTGTCTTACTCATTTTGTTTTTATTCTGAGTTTTGCTTACTAGTCATTGCACTAAATTTGATTGTTATCAAACTTCAAATCTGATAGGATTTTTGTTGTTAAAAGATTATTTTGAAATATCAAATACATTGGTCAAGAAAAGTATGTTGATTTCAACAGTTCATCTGGGTGTTAAAATTCTCCAGAAACATAGAAAATTCAATAATAAGTCTTATATCTATAGTTTCCAAGATAACAGTTCTCATTATAATGCAGAATATCATATAACCATCATAGTTAAGGCAAAACACTACTCGAGGGATAAAGAGGCTCGACAATTATTTATAATCTAATTTAAACCTGCTAGAAACAGTAGAGGTCAATAACACTTTCTAGTATACAATAAGCATGGTTTCCTGTCTGCATAATGTGACTATGGCAAGGCATTTGGCTATCTTGGAAGAAACCCAATTCCTTTTACCATTCTGAATAACTATCACTAGGAAAATGTGACAGAGAGAAGGGTTCCATATCCCAGTACCTTTTAATTTCTATCAGATCCATGTTATTAATTGTTACTCAATGGACCAAGAGAGAAAGTTTAGGCTTTCTAGATTCAGGTAGATTCTGCCAATCATTATTTCTGTAAAGTTAGCAAAGCTAGGCAGATTCTTTGAGATATATTGTCTTTATCTATTATATGAGTTAATGAAGGATTCCAACTCTAGTTTGATCGTGAGACCTGAATAACATAGAGCAATGACAGACACTGAATAACAGTGCAGTGAAGTACTAAACAGTACTGAAGAATAATGAAAAAGAAACATTAGTAGTTTTCTTCCAGTTACTCCATTTTTTGCACCTTTAAAAGATTATGTTTGAAGGAAAGTAATCATGAATTAGAAAAAAATGAAATATTATTGACAATATTTTTCACGGTTAAAGTTTAAGAACTCAAGATCAAGCAAAGATGCACACATATATTTTATGTCATTCAATTGACAGAGACTAAAATATAATTTTTAAGGAAAATGGTATTCATTAACATTAAGTTTAGATTGTAAACAATATATGAGAAAATTATATAGGGTTTAAAACACTAAGAAGCAAAGAAAATGCATATAAAGTAAGACAAGACATGATTTTTAAAAAATATTGAATGGAAATAAGCATAGTCCATAGGAAGAAATGCATAATATCTGTCCTGTGTGAGGTATTTATTGATATAACAAATAATTATAAGAGTTTTTGACAGATTAATTGTTGCATGAATTGAAAAATGGATATGATTTTAACAAAAGTATTATGTGAACTAAATAGTTGTGGTAATTTTAATAATAAGGGACACCAACAGGCTCATATATTTTAATGCTTAATCGCCAGGTAGTGGAACTGTTTGAAAGATTAGCAGGAATAGGAGGTGTGACCTTGTTGGAGGAAGTGTGTTATTAAGAGCAGGCTTTGAGATTTCAAAAGCCCATTCCAGACTTTGGATCTCTCTCTTTCTTCCTTTCTGTCTGTGAATAAGATGTAAAAGCTCTCAGCTTCCTCTCTAGTACCATGCAAGCCTGCATGCTGCCAAGTTTCCCAACATAATGACAATGGACTGAACCTCTAAAACTGCAAACATGGCCCCAGCTAAAGTCTTTCCTTATAGGAGTCGCCTTAGTTATGGTATCTCTTCTCAGCAAAAGAACAGAGACAAAGACAATATTACCTTGTCTATTCCTTTTTATTATTTTTATTTGACATGTTAGATAGGTTATTACTTTAGGGACCTGAAAATATGTAATGAGAAAAAAAATGGTCCAAAAGAGAAATAACTACAATTTCAAAAAAATATTTTACATGGGTGGATATAAAAAAAAATTGACTAATAAATGTACAAAAAATGTTTTGATTCTGTAGAGAAAATTAAGCAAGGTGGCAATTGAGTATTTACCCTGATTTAATCAGTTGTTAACTCATTAGCTTAGGACATTCTAAAATGAAAAATGCTTTAATTAGTAGGACAGTAAGAATTCAGCAGGTAATGTTACTCATTCCAAAATTGATCTCCTGAGTTCCAACCCTCAGAACCATATTGTAGAATAATAGACATGGCATCTACAAGTTGTTTGCAGAACTTCATGTGGGTGCCATGGTGCACATTGGTATACATAGGCATGCATGCAGCAGCATGCAGACCACACATACATGCACACATTTACACACAGAGACACACTAAATGTAATAAAAAAAGGAGAAAAATTAGTGGAGCAACTCTGATTGAGCCAAAGTAGTAAGGGAAACATAGTTTTAGGAATTAATCAATAATCTAAATTTTGACTTCTCTTAGATTATGGTTCCAGATGAATTTAAAGCTCGAAAGATACTGTAGTCATCTATGAGCTTCTTTGTGGATTCTGACTTTCTTCAACCTCAACAGTGTGATAACATATTCCCATACTTTTGCTCAGCTAAACTTCCCACCATTGTCTACTGTTCCAACAGCACTTTACAGAAACCGAAACTCATCAAAATAAAGATGAGACATTTTTTTACTGTTGAAACGATTTTCCTCCTACAAATTTTTAAGTTTCAGTAATATGATGCACTGTTATTCAAAGGGACATTTTCCGAAAGAAATACTTCAGAACTTCGTTTATGGAAGTCTCCGGGACTGTACTGTGTATACAGGTTTCTGTTGTTATACCCGTAAGTTTCCCTAGACCATTTCAGCAAAAACATCACATTGTCTGAGATCCATAAAGACACAAAATTAGCAGATTAATGGAACACATGTTTTTAATCACTTTGTTGTTGTTACCATTACTTAAAATGTTTAAAATCCCTGCTTTCTTGGTGAGAGTGTGAAAATCTGATCCTGAGTAGGTTAGTATTTAAGAGTTGCAATTCTTCACAGGTTGTTACAATGCCACTATTAATATCATTATCCTTTTTTCAATGTGATATAAGATTGCTACATTGCAAAAGAATATACTATGATTTGGATATACAAATATTCTTCTCTCTAAGGCTGTGGAGCTCTTATTATGATCATGAACTCATCAGGATAGAACTGTGCTCAGTACTGACACCTTCATTTAAGGAGACAATGGTCACAGTGAAAATATGCATGTCATCTTCAGTTTTGCTTTAATTTTCGCTTCATTAAAACTATTGAACAAGTGTGACCATAGTAAGTTAGTATTCCCTTCATAGATTACTTCCAAAATTGCCATCTACTTTTGATATGATCAGATCAGACATTCTGTACCTACATGCAAAATACTGACAGAAGTCCATGATCTTAAGAGTATAGTCCATGCTTATATAATTTCCAGTGATTCAATAGGTTATTGGATGCTCACTTTTCTAAACTGAGAAGCAGAAATTTCAAGTAAAAGAAAATCAAATTTTAAAAAGAAATTGGTTTGAACCAATGAGGAACTGAGATATTTATTAGAAAAACTTTTTATTTTTGTGTTATATGTGCTAGAACTTGACATCTAATTTATAATGACATAAGGATTGTGGCCACATTACAAAATTTGTTTGATCTATGTCAAAGAATTATCCACTATTATTTCTTCCTTTTACTTAAAATTCTCCATCCAGCAAACTAGAAGTAGAAATTTATGTTGTTTAGTTAGATATAATCCCGCTACCACTAAAATTCTAGATATATAGTCAACAAGTTCAGCATGAGTCTGAGGCACAAGTCAAGACTGATTTCTATATCCCATGAAAATTTAATAGTAATTTTGTACTTTAATATTTTTATAAACTATTTCTCATTATATATAGTTTGTTATGCACTATGAGAGATAGATTATGGATGGCTATAAGACTAATGACCTCTGTTGGTCTGCTCAAACATCTCCTAGGGCCTACACTAAATGTCACAGCATTATGGTGTTAACTTGGGTTTAGAAATTCTAAAGTGGCTTTGGGAATTACCTGGTCACTATGATAATAAGAGCCATAGTGACATAAAAACACTTTTCTTAAACTTGAAAGCACAACAGATTCTTACATAAGTAGCTCAAATCCCTTTGTGGAAGAACCATCTGGCAGTTGACCTACAGTACACAGTGTAGAAGAAAAAGAGTAGAATCCTAACACAAAGAACAGTGTACAAACTGAGATTGTACTTGTCAGGATGTCATTTGGTCCTTGACAAACTTTTCATCCCACTCCCTTGATACCATTCTCCACATTGCTGAAGAACTTACTGAATACTGAATAAAGTACAGAGCATCAAGTGGTGTCTGACTCATCTTTGACACAAATCAATCCAAAAGGAAATAAAATGCAATACTATCCCAAACTTCCAACCTGTTGAGTAATACACATACACACATGCACACAAACACACACATTCAGGTATTACACTAATACATGGTGCATGTGTTTCTGTGTTATTAGTATGCTAATATCACCAAAAATTAAACTGTCCACATTTAGTGCATATGATTTGCATTTGTTCATAGTATACTATTATTTTACAGTAGTATATGAAAAACTAATCCTACTCCTAACCAATACCAATTGGAATTCATAATTCAGAAAACTGATCACTTATCTTGTGCCAGGTATGACTGACCAGAAAGATTTACCTGTTCCCACTGCAATGCTTTCATTTTTTTTCAAGTTACTTTCATTTCAGGGTTTTGTGTTGTGTATCAATACCCTCTAAACTATGTTATCAAGATGTCATTTATATTTTCTGTAACTTCCAGTATTTTTTAAAGAATAAATTGTGTTTATCTTTATTTCCAATTGATAAAAGCAAAGTGAAATAGAACTACAGCACATCAAAGTACACAAAACCCTAAATTCTTCCCATCAGGCAATAAACTCTTCTTCAAGAGGCAAAATTCAGTGAGTGCTGTAGGAGACCACTTGTTTGTTTCTGGCTGCTCAGCAAAAAAATAACCACACAGAGACTGTATTAATGAAATCACTGTTTTGCCTATTCGCTCTAGCGTCTTATTGGCTAGCTCTTACATCTTAATTTGACACATTTCTATTAGTCTGTGTATTGCTGTGGCTAACTGGCAAGGTTCTGTCCAGTGTTTGTCTCTGGTGGGGCGACATGGCTTCTATTTGATTCCACCTTCTTTCTCCCAGCATTCAGTTCAGTCTTCCTTGCCTAGCTCTATTCTGCCCTATTACAGGCCCCAAACAGCTTCTTTATTAGCCAGTAATATTCACAGCATACAGAGGGAAATCCCACATCAAATGAGCGTTTCTAACTGCCTCTCATTTTGTGAACTGGAAAACCTTTCTCTGAAAGAAACTTCTGAAACTAAATTCTCCCATATATTCCTTTCAAAACTTCATTCTAATTATTTAATTAACATTTTTTCCATTCATTTTCCATAGGAGCATCATTCCCCTCCCTACTCCCCTCCCTTGTAGCACCAACCCCCTGCTCCTGATCCACTGCTAGCCTCTATTCAGAAAGGGGCAGGCCTCCTATGGCCTTGAAAAAACATGACTCATAATGTTGAGGAAGGGACCTAGCTCCTCCCCTGTCATTAAGGCTGGGTAGGGTAATACAGCATGGGGAACGGGTTTTCCCAAGCCAGCTAAGGGCCATGTCCTGATTTCACTGCTAGCCTTATAAACAGATAAAACTACACAATTGTCGTACATACAGAGGGCCTAGGTCAATCCCATATGGTCTCCCTATGAGGTTATTTTATAAATAATGCCAATGATTGGCGAGAGAAGGGAAGTAGAGTTTCAAAAGCTTCACAACTTGTTCCATGATTTGCAACTATGATAGAGTCTGAGGCAGGTAATTGGGAATCAATGCAGAATCTAAATTATTAAGAAATTTGCTATACTCACATACTTATACCTTATACACCAACTCTCTCTCTCTGTCTCTCTGTCTCTCTCTCTCTCTCTGTCTCTCTGTCTCTCTCTCTCTGTCTCTCTCTCTCTCTGTCTCTCTCTCTGTCTCACACAGACACACACACAAGCACCACCCATATGTTTTTTATATGCAGCTGTATATAAAAAAATATATAGTAACAGCCCTTCCTTGAGTGCACATTTAGGAGGTGAGAGAATACAAGATTCTCTCTCCTGGTGTTTTTGGCTTCTGTTGTTTGCCAGGAACATTGAGGTGAACTGCTGGGCTTGGAGGAGAGTTAATGCAAACATCCATTTATGATAATCTTATGAACTCTTCCCCTTCTTTAAAAGCAATTAGTATATCCACATGATTCATATGATGGGAGAAAGTCAAACACTATATGCATTACTCTGAAAAAATCTAGATATTAGAATGGTAATGAAATCAAAGCTAAGTTATTATTTTGTATATTTTTATTAAATTCCATTTTGAATATGACAACCTACTACTAATTTGAAATATTTAACTATTATTTTATTTTGTGATGAAAAATAGACATTGTTGATTGATTTTTGGAATGAAAATCGGTGATTTAATTAAAGAGGTCATATAATTAAACCTGTTAGGGAAATAAAATGAGATCTGAACCAGGAGGATTGTAATAAGTTTGAAACCAACAAAGGGGATATAGAAAGATGACCTCAAACAAACAATAGCTTTATTTATACAGAACAAAATGTTTCTCACTATCAATACTATGATTTAAATATGATCCCAGAATGTTTTACCTCACTTATTTTGTACTGCTTTTTCAAATTCTTTTCTTCAAAAAGATAATTCTAGTGTGGTTTAAACTCCCAAGAATGTTAAATTTGTAATCATAGATTCAGAAATTACTTTTGCTATTCCATGACAAATATACAAAGATACTAATGGTATTTATTTATAACTATCCACTTATGGTTGCTATTACAGTTAGTACCGATAAAGGGGTTATCACATGCGCACCCATAATTGTCTCTAATTTTAACCTTTTTTGTAAACACAGAAATCAATGGTAAATCACTTCTGTATGCAGTCTACAAGTTTATACATCTTATTAACCAATAATGTATTAAACAATCTACAGTCATTTGTGCACCACAGACCTCCCTCCTGCAAGAAGTAAACAGTAATGTCCAAGACATGTAATCAGACACAGAGCAGTCCAAATCCAGTAACTTGAGGAGCTGTCAAATGAACACACACACACGACGCATCCTCTCACTCTCAGCTGCTCTTTAGTGAGCTTTGCAGACAAGAAAGAGGAAGAGAGGATATGGTCAGAAGAGAGACACTTTGCCTTATCTCTAGGATAGTGTTCTGAAAAAAAAAATTAGATTTCAGAGGAATTTAAGAGCGTTGGAAGAAATTAGTTGACCTAAGAAAATAAAGCTCATTGATTCGAGTCTAGTTTTCCCACAGAGCCCTGACAAAAAATAGCAGGTGTCCTAGTAGGAAATGGCAGCATTTTTTTTTTTAAAAAAGGTTGAGAAAAGCAGGCAAATATAACTTGCACTCAAGCAGAACATTTTATTTTCTCTATTGCTCTGGCTGTGGTTTCTCATCTCCAGAGGCTCCCAGGCACAGCCATTTGGGAAGCCGCAATGGATCTATTCTATTCAATCCTCTTGTGGGGCCAGGTCATTACACTAGCAGTGAGGGACTTCCCAGAACAGATTTCCCTTCTCCCACTAATTTGCTTTTCTCTGGAGCAATATGCAGAGGAACTAATCACGAGGGTGCATCATGAATGCTTTCTTGGTAGAGTTTTTAACCTCTGCTGCAGCTGCAGGGTTGCAAAATATATGCATTAACGCAATTAAATGTGAAAAAAACGTAAGAGGCATAACATACTATCAATGTGTGCTTGATAGGGTTTATTACAGAAAATAAACATACATTAAAATTAGCCACAAGGCAGAAACTATGATTTCACAAACTGGAAGTCCTGACATTTTCCTGACAGTAGTATGTGGGCTTCTTAATAAAAGAGCATTAGTAACTTAAAAGATTGTAGGCATTTGAAAAAATGAAGTCATTATAAAACGTTATAATTCCCTGTCCTAGTATGAAACAAGATAAGTTTTTAGATGCAAACATCTCTGTGACTATCTAATAACTTTATGGCCATGTAGTGATAAATAAAGATGTTAGTCTATGAAAATGCATGTTACTTAAACCCCGCTTAAGCATTTGAATGTCATTAGCTATGCATCACCCCACGTTATCAACCAGAGCCGTCTCATCATTGGATAGGCTCAGAACATGAAGGTGAAGTTGTCAAGTTGATGGACTTCAGCTTCAAAGCTGCGTTTCAGGACCAAGTAGAGATATATACCCCGTCCTTCCACACAGAACATGTTGATAACCCCAAATTAAAAAAAAAAATACTGACGAACATTTGTAAAAACATCATTATTGTGAAGGAAGCATCGGGAGAAAATATGTTTCGATGAACTTCAACTCCTTTAGATGCTAAGATGCAGTTTTTTAGCAAGGAAAACAAAATCCCATAGCTTTAAGTTTGTGTCCCCCTATGCTCTGTATAGCCATTTTATAGTTTCCTAGTTCTTTCTCTCCTCCATATCATCCCTTGTAATTTAGAGGGGAACAGGAAATTGCTTTCAATTCTGAGTCATTACTTGTAAAACGCAATTCTCGATTTTGTAATTGTCAATATTATTTCTGAAGCATTTTGTGTTATCAAGTGAGAATAATAATATTGAATTTAATCCACTATGTAATTAAGCATTTACTTTTCTTTAGCTGAAGGCCAATCATTCTGACATATTGGGTTTTCTGTTATCATGTTACAATATGAATTGTAACACTGGCTATTATAGATGCAATTAGAATCACTGGCATCTAAATGATATCTATCACTAGTGTATAAACTGTGTGCATAGTTGTTTAAAGTTATTCATTTATTTTTATGATGCTAAGAAATTGACAGTCTTAAATCTTTATATGTTTATCAGCCCACATAAATACATATCAGGATTAACTTTTATCATATAAATGATGTATTGGTTCGTAGTTGATATAATGTGTTGAATTATATCTGGCATATTATTTTATATAATATACCAATCACAATCGTCACAACTTTAAATATCAATAAGACAGTAGCTATACATAATGTATGACTAATAATTGTGGCCATTTAATTTATGATTTAAAAAGCAGTTTAGGTAACCTTTCATCTTAAGGGATATTCTGAATCGCCGTTAGGTTACAATCTGTAAACAGATCTGAAAACAAGCACAAATATGTGTTGCATAATTGGTAGCACCGAGTTCAAAGTAGTCTCTAAAGCTGGATTGATTGACTAGTTAGAATCCTCATTGTTTATGGAAGTCATTTGGCCTCTCTGAAAATAAAACCTAATTATATCATATGTTTTAAATAATCAGAATGAAATAGAATTACTTGAGAACATGACCACGTTCCCTTGTAAATGAGCAGGACAAACACTAGAGTTCTGAGGAGAGGGGCTTGGCTAACAAGAAGTTGAAAGTACTGTTTATTCTTACAGAAACAAAGGAAAAGGGTGTTGACATTTTCCCCTAAAAATGGAAAGCAAAAGAGAAACAAGCTTCAAAAACTAATTAAACTTGCTACTACAGAAATGAAAGCATTTTTCGTGCAACTTATTAAAGGGAAAATGCTGTGAAATTAACAGTAATCAAAAGCTAATTAAGGTTGATGCAATAGGAACAGTCAAAGAATACTTGATAACATTTATTGAACTGAAAAGACATGCCTGTCGGAGAAGGACACGTGTGGAATAAAATTCCCATAATTAAAGGGAAAAGGCTGAGGGAGGCTTTGGTTGCATATTACATGTGAATTAGAAAGGGAAACCCCTGGAAGTCATCTGTGTCTCCAAAGACTGAGGGATTGGAATTGCAGTGATGTGGAGGGGTTGGGATAATGCAGGGGTAGAGCCACATTACTTTGACTATGCTACTTTGATCCACCATCCCAACAGTCATGCCTGCCCCACCTCTGTGATGATACAAATTCACCGTGTTTATTAGATAAAAATCTGGAATTTTTTAACTTAGCAGAGCACTAACTTCCACCAACCCAACGCCAACCCTGCCCTAAGATAGCCCTGAGGCCTCTAGGAGAGATTTTCCCACCTCCTATCACTGCCTTCTGATGCACCCACCACTGCATTTGAAAGCCACCCATATTAATGACTTTCTTTGTTCTGTTACTATAAAACCCCACTAAACTGATTCCTTGCGGATATTAGATTTGGAGAACCTAAATGTATGTCCCTCGGCCCTGTTTACTCCTATATGTGCCAGATTAAACCGGATTTTTCCTTTGAGGTCATAGCTGTTTGAAATGCATAATTCCTAATGCCATCTTGCTTCTAGTTAATGACAAACAGGATTACAAAAAGGGTTGCCTCTCACTACTCCTCCACCATTACTCGCAATTATGTGCAGCTCTCAAGTGGCAATGGTACAATAATTATGTGTTAATTAAATGAACTAGTTTATAAAACCTGTAATGACATATAGTTATTTACTTAATTTAGGCTACAGAAGAGAAAAGTTGGTGCTTTTTTTTCCTGAGTGAGTGATGTGAGGACACAAGATGCTAAAGTTTTCCTGATGGCTAAAGCTAGTGACCCTACTGTCCACATTTGACATCAAGGGATGTGTTGTCCTGTTTCTCTTTGCTTTCAGCTCCCTTCATCTTCATAGTCAATAAAATGTGGACATTAAATGATGTGCTTCAGGCCCATGTGTAGCATGCACTCACTGGGTTCCAACACAGACTGTAGAAGCAATGGATAACATAATGTAATATCTCAGGATTAAAACAGGAAAAAATTGGCATGGGTATAAATCACAACATGTTTTTATGTTTTATTATTCTGTATTGTCAGTTTATTTTTCATGCTATCTAGGTGCAGCAGATAGACAATAATGCACGATGAGAGTAACTATAAATAATACAAAGGGTCGGGAGGCAAAGTGGCATAGAAATAGCAATTCACACACACTGAAGGAATGGTTTCCTTTAACTGAACAGGAAATGTGATGAACAGTTACAAAAATGAAGGCGGGTAGAAGCTGTTAGTACAGCCAAGTGGAAAAAAAAATAAAAGCAAACAGAAAGGGGGAGGAAGGGGAGAAGAGGGAAGGAGAGAGAGAGAGATGGAGACAGAGACAGAGAGACAGAGGGAGGGACAGAGGGTTGGAAGAAGGGGGAGAGGGAGTGAGAAAGACAGGGAGTGAGACAGAGAGACAGAGAGAGAAGTCTTTGATGCTCCCCATACAGGCTCTGCATGTGAGCCACAATATCCTCAGCAGTGTTAATTAGGGTTCTCATCTTTGTTGTGACATTTGCTTCTGGAAAGAATATGGGGGGGGGGGGCGCAGAGCCTGGGCACTAGACCATGGTTCCTGAAGGTTCAAGGAGGAGACTGGTCAAATGCATGTTTGTGACCTGACCCCAGTGGTTCTGACCTTTTAGATCAGGGTGACTTCATGGCATCTGAAATTTTAACAAACATTGCAAGTGAATTCCCAGTGAGGATTTTTCAATTGCATTGTGATCTGCCTGCTGTCATGGTTCTGAAAGGCAAGTATGGTTTATTCACCTTAGGATCAACTATGACACCAGCCACAGCAAGAATCTGAGTCCTCTTCTATTACTACGAACAAGCAAATATATTAAATGATCAAGCCCACAATTAGGATTTTATGTAGTATAAATTCATAACCATATTCATCAGAACTGATAAGAAACAACTTAGTAAAATGATCATTGACTTAGATTTTTGTATAAAAATCAAACTCACCATGAGCTTTTCCAAATACTACTTCAGAAGCCAGAAAGTGAAAACTATTAATTTAACCTCATTGGCTGAACTTAGCAGATAGGTAGGTTGTGTGTGTGTGTGTGTGTGTGTGTGTGTGTGTGTGTGTGTGTGTGTGTGTGTGTATGTATGTATATGTGTGCTTGTGTGTGTACATCGAGTTAGAAGGTCAATCTCAATCTCGGACATCATTTACCAGGTGACATTTGCCTTTCTGTTTTAGAGATGAGGATTACCACTGGACCTGGGATTCAGCAACTTGGCTGAGTAGGCCATCTGGACATCAGTAGCCCCTGAGAGAAGCATATCCCCTGCTCCTTATCACCAAAATTTCAAGCATGATCCACCGCACCTGGCTTTAACTTTTAATGTGGTGTCTGGGCATTGGACTCAAGTCCTCATCTTTGCAAGGCAAGCACTATTCTGAGAGCTTCCTCTCCAGTCTGGCTGTAATATTTAACTCACAATCAGGTGATACTAGGCACTGCACAGGCTGATCTACAGTACGATAGTTTGAACAATTCATCACTGATTTTAATTGCCTAATGAGAAATTTTGAGATCTTGAATACATTTAATTACTGGAGGATATAATTTCTCTACTACACTTCCTCTTGAATAAGCCATGATGATAGGGTTTCAGTAAAGTTTTTGTCTAAGTTTGGTACAACTGCTATTTAAAGTTTTTAAAAACTTCATTTTACTTCTGAGAACTTTGTTGCTTCTTTTGGTTCATGTGAATTTATTTTACCTGATACAAATAAAATAGAATCCACAAATTTAAGTGGTTCCATGTGGTTTAGAGCATGCACATTATGTAATGTTTATACAGAGTAAGACTTTATCATCGTGCTAAATCCATTGTGTTAAATTTTTGATATGAGTTACTTTCATCTAGATGTTTGAAATACACAGTATACCCTATTGTGAAATAGAGCACTGTAGTCTCTGGCTCCTACTGAATTATAAGTTAGCATCTAGTGATCAAACTTTTCTCCTATGTCTTTCTTGCTCAAAAAGGTGTTGCTTAATAGTTTACGGGGTGCCAGTTTTTGCTGAGAAGAATATGGGATCTTCAGTACTGTGCAGAGAGCTCAGCAGAACTCAGTTCCATCACTGTGGTCTTCTGGGTGATACCTCTGCTGTTTCCTTCGGACTTTTCTGTCTGAATAATCTGAATTTTGCTCAAACTTTGTTAAATGTTTCTTCCTAGCTCTCCTCTCTCTCTCCCTCTCCCTCTCTCTTTGTCTAGCTCAATAAATATTGCCTTCCCATATCCGTCTGCTAAATATCAGGTGCCTCTATATTTAAATGTATTATTATACTCTCACTTCATTACTGTGTCATGACCTTCTCGTCATATTTTTTTCTGCTTTAAATCAAAGATCATTTTAACTGATTGAATATATTTCTTTTCACTTTTGAGGGGGGACGTGGGACTCATCTTTGGGTATCTTATTTTAGCCCTTCAAATTTGTATATTACATTATCAGAGGCGAAGTTATATTTTTACAACAACACCAAGGAATTTTCCTGTGACTATGTTATTCAATGAATTTAAATAATTAGAGAATTTAATTCATCTACATTCGAAGTAATCACTAATAGGGAAGTTAGTAATGCAGATCCTTTGCACCTTTATAGTTCAATTGGACATTTGACTCACTGACGCTCTGTTTTTGTATTTAAGTAATTTATTTCAGTTGTGTTTTGCTTCTTTGTTATGAGTCTTTTTTATTTATATTACATTGTTGTTTTGTGACTATTTTGAGATAAAAAATCATCAGATTATAACAATCAGTTTTAAAATTGTAGCAATAATATATGATTGCAAAATTGAAATAAAAATCCTTAAACACATTGAGAAAACTTGCTGACTAGGGAAACTAACTATATTTGTACTCATTTAAGGACACAGTTTGAAAATTTGAAGTATCATTTTATTTTTCTACATTCTTACCTCTACTCCTATTAATGTTACCACTGTTTTAATTATTCCGACTCAAACTTTTCATCCTGAACTTACAAGGGGCTTAGACACTGATTTTATACTAGAATAGCATTCTGAATTTTACTAAGTAGGTTTTTACCCTCATATCTTTTCTTCTTACTCATTAGTGCCCTTTCTTCAGTTTGAAGAATGTCTTTGGTATTTTCTGTAGGACCGATCTGATAGTGGTTCATTCTCTTATTTTGGCTTGTAATGTCTTTATCTCTCTTTTCCTTTTTACAAGCAGCTTAGCTGGTCACAGGGTTGGCAGTTTCTGAGGCTCATTACTGAGAAAACAGCATCCCACTTTCTCCTGGATATAAAGACTACGTTAAAGTCTACTGTCAGGATAATTGGTCCCAATTATGAATTATTCTTCTATTTTCTTGCTACCTTGAGAAACAAACTCCTCTTTCTCCTTCATCTTTATGAACTGGATAATATGCGTTATGGTAGACTTGGTTAGATCTGATAGCTGTTGGTCACAATTTGTTGAATTAAAATTTCTGAAAACATCTATGAGAAATACTGGGTATAATATAAGACCAACGGCTTACCACAGAACAGAACTGGGAATCTCTGAGATCTGTCGAAGTCGTGTGCTTACTAGCAGCTTAGAGAATCATACTGCCGATGCTAATTTTGCCAAAATATGGGGTTGTGCTGTAGAAGGGATTTTTCTTCTCCATGTCAAAAGAGCTGTTTCCTAATACTCCTTGAAATAAAGTGGCTTTTACCTTTCTGTGTCCAGTGCACCTTTTCTTAACACAAAAAGAAGAACAGACAATGATCTTTCACCTGGATTCCTTAAGTTATCAGAAGGAGGTTGGGTATGTGACCAGCTCTTCCAGGAGGTGAGTCTCTTAGGTGACTTTACCTGGAATTTTACTCTACTCTCCTAGAGGAGATTTTTTTGTTTTGTTTTGTGTTTTTTTTATTTATTTAAGATTAATGCCTATGTCTGCTTTAACAATAATTGATCTTATTTATATACTGCTTCCTTTGTGAGAAATCACGATTAGGGTTAGTACTATAGCCCACAGGCAAGTTAGCAGACTGAGTGTGAACTCTGATACAAATATAAGAGAGTCAAATGCCCTTTCTTAAACTTTTAAGTACATAAAGTGTGTGTGTTTGTATGTACTCCATTTGAGGCTATAATTTGAAGTTTTTGAAGTCTCATCTTATCTTTGTATATAGTTTGTCTCTTCTGGCATTAATGTGTATACATTATCTTTAATTGTAATATTTATTAATAAATATAAAAAATAAATAGTATTTATTTATACTGCAGTATTTATTTCTACTGATGCCATGACTATGAGTGGCTCAAGCGCAATATTTATACTAGAGTAGACACAGATGGAGACATGCAGAGAGAAAGAGAAAGCTAGAGCAAGAGAGAAGAGATGGGAGGGAGGGAGGGAGGGAAGAAGGGAGAGAGGGAGAGGACAAGGGAGAGGGGAGTAAACTGTGTAAATTAATTTGTATCTGTGTACTTGGTTATATGTGTCATAATGACTATGAGGAGATGGTGTAGGAGATTCAACTGTTAATGTGTTGCTGTCATTGCTTAATGAATAAAGAAACTGCCTTGGTCTTTTGATAGGGCAGAACTTAGGTAGGCAGGGTGTGGGGGGGACTGAATTCTGGCAGGAAGAAAGCAGAGTGGGAGAGAGCCACCATGGAGCTGCCAGAGTCAGACATGCTGAATCTTTCCCAGTAAGCCAATGCCATGTGGCGATATACAGATTAACAGAAAAGGGTTAAATCAAGATGTGAGAGTTAGCCAACAAGAGGCTAGAGATAATGGCCCAAGCAGTGACTTAATTAATACAATTTCTCTGTGGTTATTTTGGGGCTAAGCTAGCAAGCAGCTGGGACGAACAAGCAGCCCTCTTCCTACAACAGGGAAAGATTACAGTGAAATTGAGTCATTGCAAAGACAAATTACTGAAATATTATTCATTGCCACAATATTTCTGGTACTTTCCTAATATAATTGAAGGCATTTCACTAATATTTCAAATGTGAGTGTGATTTGCCAAAGGAATTTAATTTTATAAAGGTGAGTTATGGTGAAAATATGATAATAAGACTAAAAATACTAGCAAAAAAATATTTTTATTAGAAATCATTTTCATCTTAAAATTCATTTAGATATTTTAATGAAAAGACTTTTGCTCTAGATGAACATTCTGGTGTGTGTAGAACATCAAAAACAACTGTAGAGCACACTAGACAATTTCTATGAACATGTCTGAAAGATACAAATGCATAACTAAAGTTTTTATGGAACAAAAATATCTCAAAATATCCCTTTATACCATCCCCACCTCTAACACTTTCAGTCCATGATGAAAATTTGTTCCTCCTAAAAATTCTAGAATTCTCTGTAAGTAAATTTTTTTCTAGTAGAGTTTCACACAAAAGAAGAAATATTTTTATTTTTTTCTAAATATATTTATTTACTATGTATACACATACCAGAAGAGAGCACCAGATCTTATTATAGATGGTTGTGAGTCACCGTGTGGTTGCTGGGAATTAAACTCAGGACCTCTGGAAGAACAGCCAGAGCTCTTAACCTCTGGGCCATCTCTCCAGACCTATATTTTCATTTTTAATGATCAAATTTAGAAGATAATTATAATGTGCTTAGATTAGCGTTTATTTATGAACCAGGAATGTGCTGCAATATTCATTTATATATTTAATACCCTTATTTTAGTGATTTTACAAGTTCCATGAGTATTCCCTATTTCAGTTACATATACATGTGCATTTTAACTTACCATATAAAGGAAGAAGATTCTTCATTGTATCTCAGAATATATAAAGAACATGAAATGTCCATTATATTAAAGTCCAATGAGTACTAAATTATTGCTAATTCATAATTTATTGAACTACATGGTAAATAAAATATGAAAGAAGTTGACAGTTAATTCTGTGGAGGACATACACATAAAATTGAAATTCTTGCTCATGTAGCTTTAAGTCACCTGAAAGATTTTGCCTATTATCTAAACTCTATTTTTCTCATATATTTAGCTAGCTACTAACATGAAAATATTCTTGATGCTTTGTGTGTAGCTAAAACTTCAAATATATAAAACTTGGAATAATGCCTTAGTGCTAAGTTTCATGTCAAAGAAGATAGCTCGTGCATGCTTATTCATTTTGAATCATGCAGAAGAAACGTTCTTTGAAGTTTCTTCTGACCATCTTCTTCAGTGCACAACATAAATGACTCCAATTCAGTTTCCATTACCCTCTATTCCAGGCCCATTAAATCTTTCCAAATAGATATCGTTTATGTCACACACATGCTGCGTAATTCATGGCCCTTTTTATCATATAGTTAAGTGGTGCCACATACTGTTCTCGGACATAGAGAGTAATTTCCACATTTTAAAGCAACAAAATTAATCCCGACCTCGACTATTGACTCTTGATAAAGGTACGTGACCTGTTAGGCCTTGATCAGTTTGTCTCTATAAATCTCTAATTATTGTTAGCAGTCAGCTGAAAGCAGAAAAAATCAGAACCTGAAGCTCTGTGTAACCTCATGCGATTTCTTTCACAAGAATAAAGAACTGTCCTTATTAGTAGCAAATGGCCATTTTTTTACAGACATTTCAATAGGAATTTTCTAATTGATGATGCTCATTTTGCTTGGTGGAAAAAAAAAAAAAAAACAGAACAAACAACCACCACAGCAAAAGACTTTGAAATCTCTTTAAACATGTTGTAATACTATACCAGGTGTTATCAGTGTGTTTTAGGCCCCTCACTGCAAGACGACTCCAGGTGAAAAATTGCCTCCACTCATGCCATTTGGAATGTAAGTCGACACAAATAATTCCAATCAGACCAAATCAAACCAAATTAAAAGATATCCAGGTTTAAATGGGACATTTGCGTTCTCGGGAGATCTAAGGAAAACACGAGCGGAGGGGGGCGGGGAAGCCTACACATGACCAGAGAAGAGGGGATAGCATGTACTCATTCTCTGGGGTGGGGCAGTTTAAGTAGCCTGTGGGAGTGGTCTTGACCTTCTCTGGGGAGGAGTCACCATTTGGCGGGCTTCTTTGACCCTCCCTGGGAATGTGGAGTTTGGACAGAGACAACTCCCAGTGGAGGGGGCTTGAAATGGAGTTTTCTGCCCAATACTCCAAAGATGGGTGCCAGGGACTAGAACGAGGCCCCCGATCAAATAATAAGTTATTTCTATGTGCAATTGCTATTATGAATAAAAGCAAGATGTCTATTTTCACTTTGGGAATGGAATTGCATACCCTCCCCCGAGGAAAAACAATAGAAGGCAAAGCATGTAGGATACATTAGGAAAAATATCAATAATGAAACAAAACGGGGAAAAAGTTTCATGATTTTTTCTGATAAGCTTGAGTAACAAGAGAAGCAAAATTTGCTGAGAGTTCAAACTATGACATTTTGTAGTTCTGATCATCCTACAGGTCCACAGAACCAGGCACACCTTCTCAAAGATTCCTAAATGAAAAATGTCCCTGTGAGCTCTGCTTCCAGGCAGTCTTGAATATCTCCCTTGAACTTTGAATAAACAGTGATCAACACAAGATCAACACGTTTACAAAACAAATAAAACTGAAACTGTTCTTATATTAGTGATTTCTTACACATTTCAGAGTGTATAAAGAGAAGGCTTTAAAATCTATCAAAATACATCTATCGGAACATTTATCACATATTCCGAGAAAAAGAAAAGGTCCCTTTGCCAGCCGATTCATACAGGCAGAGTGAGGTGATTTGTAACGCACTTCCATTTGTTAACTGTTCGCTAAAGGTTTGACAACCTTTAAGAAGTTAAGCGTTTCTTTAATGTAATTCTTACCACCACAGGGATATTTAAGAAACTATCATGCAAAGTTTCACACTTGCACAATTGCAGACATATTTACCAGCATGTTCTCAGGTTCTTAGATACTGAATACCTAAGTGAGTAATTTTAATTTCTTATTTAATTTAATTCGATTTGAGCTAATTAATTAATTCCAGTTAACATCATTTATGAGCTTGTAACTGATAAGAATTTAACTTCTCTTGGGCCATATTTATAGCAATATTTAGATACATTTCAAGTCTCTACCAGCAGGACCCATTTTCTGTAGAAGACTACTGAACCAACAAACAAAGTATAGGGCAAGAGGCACAGACAGGGAATCACTGGCTATGTGCCAGTGTATCTGTCTAAAGTGTGTCTGTAGTGATCTTCACAACAGAGCCACAGTGGACCAAAGAGTGACTAGCCTAGGGTAAAGCATGAAAAGTAAGCATGCATGGTGGAGAGGCTTGGAACTCAAAGCTAATGAACTGTTTTAAAATTTTCCATATTCATAGTTTTGAATGACAATAAGTGAAGCCGTCAATCACTTGGGGAATACACATTCCATTACCATATACACAGACCAACATGTATGTTTTTCCTTAAGAGATAGGAAAGAATTAAACAAGAAATATCAAAGTCTGCTGAGACATAACTGGATATTTTCTTACTATTTGCTTCAGCATGCCATATTTCTTTAGGAGGCATAACTAAAAGTCATACCTGAAACTTGTGCCTGTAGGACCAAACAATGCTTACATATTAATATTATTATATCTAGAAAAATAGGCATTCAACACAAGATCAGAAGATCACTTACATGCCTTAATATAATCTAAATCTATAATTAAAATTGCATTGAAATGTAGAAAGATTTTCTTTATTTATACTCCCAAATATATATTATTACTTTATTTTTGAAATATATACACACATATATACAATATATGGACACATACACAAACACTCATAACACTCACATGCATAAATACAAATTATATATATTTTTATATATAAATTATTTATATATATATATAATTTAAATTTTCCTAGACTTTATTGTTTGTTAATCTTTTAGACACAACATGGAAATGCTTGGTTTCTTTTATAATAAATATTTTCATTAATTTACCTTTCTTATATTTATAGTTATTATGGAACCATAGAATAGTTTATGTGAAAATTTAAGGATTTATTGTAGGTAAATGATGCACATTTCTGTCATAAAAATCAAGTCAAATGGAGAAAAATTTTAAGCATTGATTCTCATAATTTGAAATTTTGTATATGGTTAGTTTTTAATTGAAATAAACATTCCCAAATTAAATTTAATGACAAATAATAATAAAAAGATGCCCCATCTTCATAGATAAATATAATCACTATTAATTTAAGCAGCCATGTCCAGGGTAATAGCATAAGTTTTAAATTTTCATATGGAACAGATACCATTTTATAACAGACATGTGCATGCATACAAAGCAGTACAACTGCATCAAAGTAGTGCAAAATTATCACAATTGGAGATCTCATTTACCTATGTTAAATGCTATTTAACTATTTGACTGCTTTTCATAGTAAACTCAGAATAATTAACAACTTTTTTCAACAAACCATATGCAAACAGGATATCTTAGATATATAAATGCTATTTAACTATTTGACTGCTTTTCATAGTAAACTCAGAATAATTAACAACTTTTTTCAACAAACCATATGCAAACAGGATATCTTAGATATATATATGAGCCATATAACATAAACAAGAAAATAACTTGCAACATAGTAGGCTTATATGTAATGTCTGATCTTAAAAAATTCTGTAGGAGAAAACACATTGGTATTGGAGATGACATGAAAGATCCAAGCAAAGAAGCCAAAATAAACAAATAGAAATGTATCAAACTGTTGTTTCTTCACAAAAAATGGGAATTAATAAAACACAGGCTGTAGATGGGAAAGAGGAAATGTTCTCAAGTCATATAAAGTGTTAGTACCTAAATATCGAAAATATACAGACTAAATGTGAGAGAGGGAGGGAAAGAGAAAGAGAGGGGGAGAGAAGAAAAGAAAGAAAAAAGAAATGAAAAAATAAATAAAGGAAGGGAGAAAGAAACCAAAAGAGATAATCTGTTCTTAGAAATAGTTAAAAGAATTTGAGAAGAATTTTCCTTGAATATTGGCTAAGGAACTTTGGGAAACGTGCTAAACATCACTATACAAAGAGAAAGTAGAAATTAAATCCATAGTCGGTTTACTTCACAAAAACTAATAATTATCACAAAAATAAAGGTAGGAATTTTTCACAGGGTGGAATAATGCTAAGACTATCAGTGAAATCAGAAGGTGGTGACAGTCATTAATGAAACTGAGACAGAGGTGTTTCATAAAAACACCAACTGTCCCAATGGTATGGGAGGTCCTTCTTATGAAATTATGTGTCATTAAAGAAAGCATATTAGTAGTAGAGATTATGGTCTACTATTATTACAACACACATATATTACTATATGCACCAAAAAAGTAATAAAAAGCATATTTTACAAAATGTACTAGAATTTACATAGACTGAATAATTTTCTGTCAGCTTATCACACACTTTAAAATCCGAAAGGGATAGTACTTTCTACACAAAATGTTGGAGGGTTATCCACTTTCCATGGTCACTCATTTTTTATAATGTTTTCCAAAATGATTATTCATTTACTTAATTGAGCAATTTTATTCAATATTAAATGGGCTCAGTGAATCCTGGGAATTCCTTAAGACTCTCACTGTGAGGTTATTGAAAAGGGAGGGAAGCAGAGAAAAATGTAGAGCTCAATAAAAGTTATTTAAAGAAAAAGCAAATGGAAGTGCTAACACCTTCTCCCCCTTTTAAATATCCTTGGGCAGGTTTCTAGCTTTCAATTATGACCTCCAATTTTAAGGTCAATTTGGGTAACTTTGTTCAATTAGAAATTCTCTTTAATCTATGGACAACGAAGACTTCAATGAATCCGAACTACATTCATCATGTAATTAACATATAACATTGTGTCAATTCTATCTTCCTCTTGATTGGTAATTATGGTCACATTTTTTTCAAAATTGCTGGCAAATTTCAAGCACTGAGTCCCAGTTTTCTAAATGGGTTGAACAGAGTTCTCTGTTAAAAAAAAAAAGTAAAAAAACAACCTTTTAATATTCATTTTGAGGTTGGTTAATCATCTATTTCATTAGGAGTAAGGAGCACACACTGAGAATGTATTTCTACCATCTGAGTAATCAATGAGCTAACATGGCTGTAAATCTACCACAAACTCCCCATGTTCAATTCAAAGAGAAATATTTATTCTCTGCTTCCCCTCTTTCCTTCCATTCCCCACTATTATTTTCTAACTGTGGGGGGAATCATTTATTGTGCTTATCAAGAAACAGGAAGTATTTCATGTCTTAACAGTTCTGCCTTTTAAAACAATTCTTATAATTTGCATTTTTGCTAACCATGAAGGAATAAATGATATGAAAATACTTAGAACAAAAAGAATCATAAAATCCTACAATCAGAAAAACGATTCATTTCATTACTGTTGTCTTAATGATTGAAATGTGAACATGTGATTTGTGGTTATTTTAGCAGAAGTGGAATGAAAAGTAATGATTAAGTCTAAAAGCATTTGTTCATTAAATAGTACAGTGGCAGCACGTTGCACAAAGTAGAGTCAAGCTGGCCAATAGTTACACATATCCAATAATTAACTCATTGGCACTGTACAGTGCTCCAAGTAAAGTGATTGATAATGCACTTGAAAAATATATAACAAGTGAATCACACAGAATGAGAAAGGTTTTATAATTATTCTGAATTTCTGTAAGTACGTGATAATAAAGAGGTCAGTAATTATGCTGTCATGATACAATTACAAAACTAATCTCTGCTATACTGTTTTACTTGCAAAATAAATTACTGAAATTGTGGAGCACAAAAATTATTAATTAGAATAGCTCTCAATGGAAATTGGTTTTAATACTATACACATTTATAAGGAGTAATACATGTATATATATGCAAGCTTTAATATCTGGTATAATAATTTGTATCTTTATGCAGTAACTTTAAAAACTTACTTTCAGAATGTAAGGTAGAATGACTGTTGTAGGTCTTATAGATGATTCTTTAAGATGATTCTGTAAACAAGGTTTTTCCTTATCCAGGTTACATTATATATTAACCATTTTCACTCCACATAAGCTCCTGACAAGCTGAGCATGAAGAGAATTATTCCTAATAGCTCTTTACTTTGTGTCATTCAGTCACATTCAGACAGACATACAATGAATGACAGGGCATTGAACAAAATGGAAACAGTGAAACCAAGTGTTTCTTTTGGGTATAATAGTGGCTACTTCCTTTGACTTTGGTTTAAGCCATGTATGATAACTTACCCCACTGATGTGAAAAATGGTACCAACATGAGGGAACTACATCCACATAAAACCTAAGAGAGCATAGGAAAGCATTATAGAAACAAAAGAACAGAGTTAAGCATAGCTTCTTGGTAGCCACATTTTTTTCAGATAGGTTCTGTTAGCTAGAGGCAAACAGAGGCAGGGTTCCTTGATTCCTTTAAGAGAAGGCTTCCTAATTCAGCATTAGCAACAAAAACTGTGTGGCTCCTTTAGGAGCCAGCTTCCTGTTTTATGCTAGCGCTGTTATGGAGCACTTCATGAGGTCTGTGAGCAGCATATTACAAATTGTTTAATGGAGACATAGACCCATTGCTTCCCTAGAGCAGGAACAGTGAGCATGGTTCCCAGAGGGGGTGAAATTGCCTCTGCCATGTTGAACATGGCAGAGTCAACAGGTAGGACTGTGGAACTGATCCTAGTCATACCTGCTTAGAATTTATAAAAAAAAAGATGTTCCTGGTCAAAAAATGATTATAGATCCATAATAAACAGATTCAGATGAAAAAAACTTCTAAATGGGTCACAGTGTTGGATAAATATACATGGATTTATGAGAGAGAAGAAAGAGTACAGATAGTCATAGATTAAATGAGTAAACAAAATTAAATTTTAAAATGTAATACATTAAAAAAGAATAAACCACATAAATATGAAAAATACACAGAGTCTAGATTGTGTTTATTATTATTTTTTCTTTGAATTTTTTTGACTGTAATGAGCTAAGTACAGAGAGACATTTGATTTTTTGGCCTGCTAAGCTGAACCAACATATATATTTTAAAGGTATATTGACTTCAAAATTTGAGTCTAAGGGTATGTTACTTTGGAGAAGAGGTTCAGTGTTTGTTTCCACAGAAGATGAGAACCTGCAAATTCTTTCCAGGCTAATGTGGTTTAATGGAACAAGATCCTCAGAAAGGTCTCCATGAACCGAAAAATACTTCACCCAACAAACAGGAAACAGTTTGAAGAAAACTAAATCCAAATTTTCAAAATTATTGATTATAAATGTTTGTTTTTATTTAAAGGGGAAAATGCTATAAATATGGATACTTAGCAATGGTATGGACCTTGGTCTATTGATTCAAATTTAAGGTGAATTTTGTCACACTGTGTATATGTACCTCTGCTCATTTGGTGAGGCTTAATGTTTTATGATGCTCTTTGTTTTCCACTGTGAACTCATCACATACTACTCTGTTGATATTATTTAAATACATCATTTTATGGCATTTCAAGCATTCAATCAATTAGTAGCTCAAATACATGATACATGTGTTCATATAAAAGTGTAAGAGGATTGTAAGATTTCAAATTGAATTATTCCTTTTGAAATTAAAATCATTTATAATTACTTTATCCAAAATATAAACATCTCACATTCTCTTTTAGTTTTCTCTGACAGTAATTATTTTCTTTTAGGACATCATATTTATGACTTTAGGCTGGAGACATTGTTGACTTTACTGACCATATTCATGTGCTCCCCAGTTACACATCCAGTACATATATCACCGATATAATTTCCAAATTCCTAATTTTCGTATAATTGCTTTTCCCTTTCTTTTCCCACATCCTAATATGAGTCCCAACTACTTCTCAGTTAAACTAACTGGCCTTTATTGAAATGAGTAGGTCTGCTACTCTACTTATCAAGTGTACTGCCAATGGTTGAAGTGACATACAAGAAATGTGTACCCTTTGCTGTCTCAGTTTTCCTTGTCATCATTTTAGAATGACAATCATTTAGAATGGTAATCATTTTAGAAGCTTTCAGTCAGTTCAACTGTGTATGTGATATTCTCTTAATTTCATACATGATTCTAAATTTTGCTTTCAACATTGGTTCTCCCTCATTCCTATACTTCAGACTGTTAGTCTATCGTATTGTCAGTTTACTGGAAAGCCAGGTTTGCTTTTTTCACTCACCTTGATATCAATCATCTTGACAATCCACTTATGCCCCGTGGGCTCACGTGAAGTTTTGTTCGAATTGTGCTCTGTCCTTTGTCTTTTCTCTATTGGGTAACTCCCATTGTCCTATTCTTAGCTTCCATTTCTTCCTGATGATATACTACACTACACCAATAAAGTGATTAGCAAAGTCTTTGAGGTCATACTCACATTGTTTAGTGACATCTCGTAGTTTCAAATAGCTGCAGTATCTCAGTCATTATAGATCCAAGTTACTAGGTTTCTTTCCTTGCAGCATCCATGTATTAAAATGCATGTAACAATTCCACCATTGTGAATACTCTGAGTTAAATCTTTTTGAGCCCTATTAATTAAAATATACTAGTTGCTATTTTGCCAGTACTTTATTTTGGATAAAAATGTGTCAGATGTTAGTTTAAGAACAAAATGCACAGAACACTTTCATCTCTGCCTGTACTGCAGCAAATCTGCCATCTCTTTAAACCCAATCTCAAAATCCTCTTTTTATTCTGAGTTGATGGCTCCAATTTGCTGGGAATAACGACTTATCACTGTCCATCAGTTTGTTAGTCTTTCTGATAGGATAGGTTATAATTGCATATCTGTGTATTTACCTAAGTGCAGTACAATAGAAATATAAAAATTTTCGTACAAAGGTTTCTAGTTTTTCAGTTCAAGCACTTTATTTCCTTCACTACAAAGTTGGCGTAAAACAAAGTATAATTGCTTTTAATTTTCAAGCTGTTTTAATCAATGCTTACTAATCAATTTATATTTGTAAATATGAAGATTTGTAGCCTTCTTATTTTCTGATAGATATTTGCATCATCAAAAATCTTAAAAATTTTTTAGAATGAAATGCAGTACATTTTGCAATTCTAGGATCAAAAGACAAAACAAAACAAAAAGCTTGGAATAACGGAATTTCTATAAGTATTTATCATAGAATATCTATAAGCTAAGTGTATTTTTTTAATGATGTTGGTGATTAATTCATTACCCATTTGCAAAATATTATTCTGGATTATCTTACCACACTGATAAGATATGTCAAATTATATGTCTTTTTATAAAAGAAATGCATGAAGAAGTCTATGAATCTTGAATGGGGTCCTTTCAGCTAAAACTGCATTTCTTCACAAGTTTACAGGCTAAATACTAGAAAGGCTACTAACTCTGGATTGAAGATGAATTGTGAAATTGTAGAAAAATTTGCCTCATTTTGTATTAAAGTTTAAAATAAGAAACTTAAGCTTGCTGAAATAGCTTCAAAATCTTATCTTTCATTTCTGTGGATTCACTTGTCTGAGATTCATTTTTCTGCTATGACTGCTATTAATGTAAGACATAGAAATAGTTCAGCTCAAACCTTATTTCCTGTCACAAATACTAGTGTCAATCCATAAATTTTAGATCAATTAACAGGCAAGAAATACACACTTAAATCACATTAAAATTAAATCATTGAAATACGAATAATTTCAATCTCATAAACTCATTGTTATTTGTAATTACAGAATAAAAAAAGGACTATAACCTTAATAATTTTTTTCTGTATTAACTTAGTTTAGCATGTTTTTATTTGTCTATCTAATAATTCATCTAAGTTACAGTTTTGGATATACTTTATGTTTCACTGAACAATGGTCCACAGAGTTTTGTAAAATCTTCATGAATAAGGTTACTGTGTCTTAGTCATTATCACAGATCTATAGCTTAGCCTCTACTCAGATAAGGGCAAGAAAGTATAAACAGTCCATTACACAACATCTGGAGTATAAACCATACACATCATTTCATGTGCAATGGAGAATAAATGGCTTCCCTCTTTTCTGCTTCCTGCTCAGATCCTGGATTGAGCTCAGGAGAATAAGGGTTAGGGCTGCTTTGCCTTGTCTATGATTGTTGTTTTTCTTAATGATAAGGAGACACTTGAATTAACCTATTAGCAAAGAAATGGATGGCTCACACCTACAGTAATTTAGAAGTGTGATGAAGGCATCCACTCATGCCCACCATTGTGGGAAGAGGCTGATCTTCCTCCTCCTACTCTGATTACAGTAAATAGGTGCCCCTTTCCTAGAAGCAGCCCCCATGTCTAAGTCTCTAATATCAGCCTATGTTACTTCTTTTCTTGGTAAAGAATTTGAAGGCTTCCTATCTGGTTGTAAAGAATTTAGCAGTGGTAGATGGGTGGGAAACATGCGAATAAATGTTAAGAAAAAACTTATTCTATGAACACATGAGGAAGCATGATATATGAAGACAGCTACAGTTGTATTGATTTATTATTGTTATTATGTACTTGATAAAATGTGTAAAAAAGAAAAATAAGAATGGCAAACATTTCTGGGACTTGTCATTGCAAGAACAGTGTTTGTTCTCATCCTGCCTTTCACTCCTTCTCATTAATACTCTTCAATCCAAATATCACCAAATACAGGGAGTTGTTCAGAAGATCAAGAAAAAAGAGATAAAAATGTTAATAAATTCATTATTCCAATGTGTTTATTTTTCTGGCTATTTTCTTAATCTGTTGTCTTTGGGATCATTAAGTAAACTGCTTCTCTCAAGGTTCTTTGTTGTTTTACCTATTTTTCCTTTCTTTTGGCTATTGTGATTAAGAAGATGACCAAAGGGAGGAATGTTTATTTCATCTTACTCTTCCAGATCACAAGTATTTGGGAAAGTTAGGGCAAGAACTCAAGGCAGGGACCTGAAAGTAGGACCCTGGAGCAGTGGTGTAGCAAGCAGGCCCCTCCTTGTAACAGAGAAGGAACTACAGAAGACTGGCTCCTTATTTTGCCTCATTCTCAGTCAAGTTTCCTACACACCCCAGGTACACCATCCCAGGAAAGGCAGCACATGCAGTGGGCTGGGCCTTTCCACATCAGTCAACAGTAAAAGCAAATCTCCACATACATGGCCATAGCCAATCTGATCTGAGGAACATTTCGAGTAAAAATTCCTCTTTTTCTCCAGTGATTCTTGATAGTGTCAAGTTAACAATTTTAACTACATAGAACATTTGCCAATGCTGTTTATCCAGGTGATACTTGTTTGTGCATAAGATCTTTAATTACATCACTCTCTAGATTCTTATCATCATGTCTTATTATACAATTCTCTTTGTATTTTTAATATATTCAGATGTCCAACAGTCACAACTGCCTTCTTTTCTTAGGCCCACATCTATCCTAATCTATCTTTCCAGGTATTTAACCCAAAGGCTTAAAAATCTTACAAGCTCCCTCCTTCACTCTTTAATTTGTCATTTTTAAATCAGATAATAGAATTTTCTCATTGTGTCTGAAACAACTTTATTTCTTCCCAACATTTGTGTGTGTTTATGTGAATGTATATGTGTGCATGTGAATGTGCATCTGTGTACATGTGAGTCTGTTTGTGTGTGTGAGTGTGAATGTGACTCTGTATGTGTGTATGTGTGTATGTGTGTATGTATGTGTGTGTGAGAAAGAGTCTTTTTGCTTCTGATCTTTATTTCTCCAATGCTCATACTCTGTGGGAGTCAGAACGGTACTATGACAATATTTAAATGATTGGCTCACTTCTTGTCTTAACAACCTTTAACAGTTTTGTGTCTTAATTTAAAAAAGGCACAATTCTTCCAAGGTATCAAAGCCCCATCTGCAGTCTATTCTGGAGCATTTTGCCTTTGCTCTTTCTTCTTGTGCACTCTGATAGAGACAGAGTGGCTGAACTCTCCTGCCATCAAGATTAGACAGTGTCTGGTGCTGGAGAATTGTCTGTATTCTGTCGATCATGTTTTAAATAAACGCTGGTTGGCCAGGCAGGAAGTATAGGCGGGTCAACCAGACAGGAAGTAGAGGCAGGGTGGTGAGAACAGGAGAATTTTAAAAAGGAGGAAGCCCGTTCCTCCCCAGTCCTGCCCAGATCATAGAAGAAGCAGGATGTTACCTGCCCCGCTGAAAAAGGTACTGAGCCATGTGGCTAACATAGATAAAACTACTGAATTAATACAAATTATAAGAGCTAATATAAAGCCTAAGATAATATTGGGGCCAATCAATTTATATCTAATGTAAACTCTCTGTATGATTTTCTTTGGGACCTAATGACTGTGGGAACCAGGCAGGACAGAAACCCCCAACAAGCAGACCCTCATGTTACAAGTGTCCATTTTAGAAAGCTTGCCTTTTTTTTTTTTTTTTTTTTTTTTTGGCTCAGAGACAGTCACAGCATTAGTCCATGTAACAAGTTTGGTGTTTCAGACCTAAAATCCCCACCTTCGTGAAATGGAAGTGGATAGAACAAAAATTCAAGGCATTTTTATTTATTCAGCGATCTTGAGTCTATTCTAGCCTATCTGTGACCTTGTCTCAAAATATAATCATAAATAACAAAATATAAAAATAAAAATAAAAGCCCAAGAATGAACCAAACAAAAAGAAATAATGTCAAACAGAAAGCTGAGGGAAAAAAATGTTCATTGAATCTCACTGTGTGTCCTTTCTTGAATAAAGGAAAGACACAATTGCAAAGACTACAAAAGCTCAAGTTCAATGCATTATTTCTAGCTAACATTCTTCCTAAACTGACATCGAACATTCTGATACTCAGAAATAAGGAAGCAGGAGACTCAAAGAAATTAGCATCTCCCTGCTAATGGCCCAGTTCCACTTCAGTTCACCCAGTACTCTACAACAAAAGGACGTATAACATCAGGAGAGTTAGTTCTTACAAACACAAACATTTTGAGATTATCTAGTATTTCTTCCTATGATTCACTCTAAAACTTATAGAAATATTTTATTATTACATCCAAGGATGTAATACAATGCCTTCTTGGAATACAGAAATAAATTAACAAAAGCAGAATACATATACTACTCTATAACCCTCATGTTCAAAATTAAAATATATTAAAATATTTATTCAGAGATATTATAAATTGTCATTTTTGTATAAATATTAAAAATATGTTGTAGAAGCAATGGGAAGAAAGCACTTGGAATTTATGAATTTAAAATTATTTTAAAATAAAAATGAGGTGAATAAATTGGAAAGCAATAACCACATTCACAAATATTTAACCATAACAGTTACAGCTACATGTATTTATAAATACATTTAAAGATAGCCAGTAACTGTGTGTATCCTGTATCTCCCTTATTTCCAATTATTTTGTGTTCTCAAGCCAACATTTCTCAGTGCATACATGAGAAACTCATTGAGTTTCAAAAGAACTGTAGTAATTTAAAGGGATATTTAAGAAATAATATTTTAAAAACATACTTCTTACTAGTGTACTTAGTGTTATTTTCATAAAGAATCTATCTAATCAATAATAGGTTATCCTGCATACTTTTTATAAATATAACTATCCAATGGGACATTCATTGGATAACAGAGAATATAAATTGTTTTTATTGCCTGGGTCAATGACCACATACTTCTGCTTAATGCATAAAATACAGTAGAGCACATGATATCAAAAAGGTAAATACAGATCTATTCTTGGAATTTTGAAAATATAATTGAAAATTGCAGAAAATTGCCTTTATTGGCATTGTAAAATCTACAAAATTTCAATCTACATAATTCTTTAAAATTAGAGCAATTTCCACAATATAAATGAATCATAGCTAGACAAATCCCTAATATATGCTTTATATTAATTCTCATTTACCTATTATATAATTCTCCTTATGTTTTGGTCATTAAAAAAATCAGAGTGAACAAAAGCACTAGAAACTAACAGCTAAAACCTTAGAATGTTTTATCTAAAAAAAAGAAAGAAAGAAAAAATCTACAGCAGTATAAAACTTGCAATTTTGCAATTTTAAACAATAAAATTTATCCATAATTCATTAGTATTTCTAGTAATGTTAAAGTTCCATTTCTATACAGAGAATTACATTAACAATGTTATTATGAAACCTTTCTCAAAGTATTAGATTTTCTTAACTTCCCACTCTGTAATGAATCTAATCAAAGGGCTTCTCTACACAAACAAAATGCTATTAGACCACTATGCAAACTGATTACTCTGTAGTCATTCTTACCCTTTATACTTTAAGTTTTGTAAATGATTAGCTTAGAGTTCAAATGGCCAAGAAATCTTTCCCTTCAAAAATCAATGTTAAACTATGTATATTTCAAGATTATTTTCCTATACTCAGGAAGAACATTTTCATTAGGAACTTGATGAATATACATCTCCTATAATAAGTTTATTATACAATCAATAAAATTATAGTTACCTATCTAAATACTACGTGGCCGTAATAATTTTATAACTGCTATCACTGTTTTTATAAAGATGAATATGACAACTTGGCACTAAAGGACAAACACACACACACACACAAACACACACACACACATCACTTTAGACTACACAACCTCCAACAAGATGACAGCTCCCAAAAGAGTTGCAGTAACTAGGTATCAAGCATCTGAATGAACTTATGAGGCCATTTTCATTAAAACCATCTCAAGACTCTAATTTGGTTTATGTACAGAGAATATTGATTTTCAAATAAAATGTTTTGAAAGACACTATAGAATTTTTCGATATAAAAAAAACTAGCAGTTATAAAATGTAAAGTATAAAAAAGTCTGAGGAATTCTGAAATGTCCCAAAGTGGAAGCATTCTGTTTTAGGCCCACAGGGAGGAGCATTTCCCACTGTAGCAAAACCCTGGTGCTTCTTCCTCTTTGGTGATGGCCTTGAGCACGTTTGTCTCTCTATATATAATTTGTGCATTCTATTTAACTCAAAATTAACACTATTTTCCTAATGTAAACCCGATTCCTTTCGATTAATAGCTATGTTTTTACTACAAGAATTTATCTGTTTCTGCTACAAGATTTTCTAATTAGGGCGAAGTTATTGTGGTGTGGTAGGGTTGAGGAGGGTGGTGCACTGAAGAGATCAACTACAAAGAAGGTGTCTTTGGAGTAGTGTCCTAGAATAAATTACTGTTTCTGGCAGAAAAAAAATGAAACAATCAAGACTAAATGAAGGCAACAAAAGGAAGCCTTTTCGACAACCCCATATCATACATATTAGACAACAGAAATTAAAGGCTTGTCATTTCACAAAGTAATCTATGTAAGAACTATTTACAGTCTTCAAATATTCAAGGGTCTTTTTATACAAAACATGGGAAGGCCTTCTGAACCTTATGGTTGAGGACTCTCATTGATGAGAGATATGCTAACCATAGTGAAGGCTATTTAACCACTACGTAAGAATTAGGTAAATACAAGAGAACAATAGTAATTGTGTATTACTGTGAACAAAGAGAATACCTGGTATTTTTGAAGAAAGCAAGAGGAAATTTAATACTCTCCACCTCAATACCTGCTTTGCTTTCCGCTCATCTTTAATATTTTAAAGCTTGTCACATTGATTGATACCAGGTGCACAGATAGACACTGTGAAGTGTCACTGACTGGTATGAAGCCATGAGAAGCTTACCTTCATTTAAAATTCACCTCATTTTTCTTCTCCTTATCATTCTTGTTTTAGGGAACTTTATTCATGTTCTTCCTTTCTCATTGTTCTCAATATGAATGTAAAATCATCAGCAGAATAATTGGTTAATTAACACAGTGACTTGGTGTTTTGGGGGAGAATTTTATTTTCGCTCCTTTAGGAATGATGTGAATATTTTCGACCATATTCTTGCATGTGTATATGTAGAAAGTGTGCATGCCCCTATATGCACATGTCTATGCATGTATAGGGACTACTTTCTATGCGTGGGTATGAAAGAAAGACGCTGTGTTTAGTGTCTTCCTACATCATTGCACTTTATTTACTAAAACATAGTCTCTTCATGAGTCCTGAGCGTGTCAATTTGGCTGCTTTGCCAAGAGATCCCCTATGTCTGCCTCCCTAACGCTGGGAATAAAGGAATCTACCATACCTGCCCAGCATTTAAGAGGAGTGATGGGGCTCTAGACACCAATCTATATGCTTATAGAGCAAGCAAAGACATTTCTTTATCAAAAATCTGGTAAAGTAAAATATCAGAGTAATATAGCTTGCATTTTCATATGAAGACAAATCTAAGCACACAGAGTTGTAACTGTGGAATGTGCACACTATGTACTCCTAGAGATGTTTGCTAAAGTATTTGTCAATAGGAACAAATTGAAGGGTTCTTTTCTGAGAATTTAGTGATCAGCTTTTGCTACTTCAATTGTTTTATATGTTGTCTGTTGAGAAACGGACACTATGATCTAATTGATTTTTTTTTAAATTTCTAATGCCCAATACCAAAGAACATTCCTGTGGAGTAAAAGTAACCTCTGTCACACATTTTTCTCAGTCTTTACATATCTGAACAATTCTGCCTTCTTATCAACCATTTAGAACAGTGGAGGTGAGTTCTGAAATAAATGAAGGAAGAGAGTCCTAACAAGTGACCACTCTCTGAGCCACATGTGACAAAGTTTTCTGTACACCTTGTGGATCCTGGCATGGTCTTCCTGATTTGATTTTTCATTTTTATCTTCAGAGTTCTTATGCATGAAGGATAATGACTTCTCCATAAGCTTTTCAGAAAGGAGTTGGGTTATAATTGAGTTTCTTCCTTAAAGTTTAATGCCTTATCTTTGGGTATGTGCAAAGCAGTTAGGAACCTGTTAAAACAACACTTTCAATCTGACATCTGATCACCTTTGGAGAGGTGTCCATCATCACCTCCTATTAGTCTACAGCAGTGTCAAAGGGCATATCTGATTCTAAGCTTATGATTTCAACCATTTTTTAATTTTTTTTAATATTTGATATCTGTGTTGTGACAGCCATAAGATTCTTGCTTGCCAATTTCTTATTCTACTACCTGTCTATAATCCAGCAAGGTGGTTATGCAAGGTAGAGAACAAATAGACTTCCAGGAAAATACTTCCAAGGAATAACTGTCAGCTGTGTAGCAGCATTTTATATATGACCAGTGTTCTTAAACAGTAGAATAATAAGTATCTATTTATTTAAAAAGAGTCTAAGTACTGATATTGTCATGTAGCTTCTGAATTGTTCAGCCTAGGCAGAAGATATTTTCCTTATTGTGTAATTGCTCATTTTAGCATTTGTTGCAAAACCTCACTCTATGTGCATTTTATCAGTGTTAAAAGAATATTTGCACTTCAAGGAAGAAGTAGGTGGCAAAAATACAGTGACAGAATGTTTGACCCAATGATATCTATTTGCAATCCTAGCACCAGGAGGAGGAGGACAGAGGAGGTCAAGGAGTCTAAGGTCATGCTTGGTCCTTCTGGGCATTGAGATCCAAACAGGATGTACAAAGCTTTGTTTGCAACAATCAAAGAGAAACAGATGGGAGACAAGACCTAAAGTTTTCATCTCCAAGTCCTCGAGTCTAGGAAGTTCCTGTTAGAACCAAGGTAAAAGGTCAAGACTCAAATCCCTTCACAGCTTTTCTCAGCTGTAGGTTTGGGAACAACTCTGCTTGGCTTGTGGATGTCTCATTTCCCTTAGTATCTGTGGAAAGTACTTATTATAATCAACATGCCAAAATGTAGGAATGATCATAATTTTCATTGAACTTTGATAAGAAATATGGCCAAGTAAGTATCATGTTAACTAATGCCCTCAATTTCCACAGGTGACTTCATAAAGATGATCCTGGACCCACACATTTGACAGATTCCTGCTTAACACTTTTAGCTGGTTATAACATGCCTAGTATCAGACATACTTTCTTATATTTCATAATTCTAAGGAAGCAAGGCTTCTCCAATGATGAGGAGAATTGACCACCACCCTGAGTTCTTCATTCAGCCCAATCAAGGACATAAAAATTTCCCTTTCTAAGTAGCTTAACTAAGTATTCAGAATGCCTCTCATCAGTAATATTACCAGTATGCTTGGTCTATTCTCTTCAATAATTAACCCCTCTTCCCTCCAACTGGCCCTCTATCTTTGTTTCTTCCTTTCCCCACTCTTCCATTTCCTCCCACCTCCTCCCCTTCCCATCCTTTTTGCCCCTTTTTCTGTTGTAACCGTCCCTTTCTTCCTCTTTTTGTTTTCTGTACCCTATAACAGCACAGAAAGCCACAGTTGTTGATTCTGACAAATTTCTCTTTGATAGTATTTTATACATTCAAAAATTACTGTCTGAGAAATGGTGAAGTTGATAAAGTAGCTTCCCTTGCTAGCTTAATGACTTGAGTTTGATCCCTAGGAACCATCTAAAAAACCTGTTGTGGTGGTGCCCTTCTTCTAATCCTGGTACTAGAAAACAGATAAGTATGTGTCCAGTGAGTTCTAAGTCACTGAGAAGCTCTGTTTCAAAATAAGATGACAGTGCGTCTCAGAAAGACACTTGAAATTTTCCTGTGGACTTTAAACATGCTTGAAGATGCATGTACACATATGTGTGAGTGTGATCTCTCTCTCTATCTCTCTCTCTCTCTCACACACACACACAAGAGTAATCATACAACATATAATACACATGTACAAAATGTACTTCTAGGCAATAGTGTTTAATACAGGAAACGAATAAAGAAATAATGCTACCTTAATATATTTTATCTTTGTCCTAATATGTACATATGTTCAGAACTATGAAATACAAAGTATGATTGTAAAACAACCGTATAAAGACGTACTACGCAAGCAAAGAATTCCTATAACTGAAATTTCAGAAAACAAAACTGTTATTGTCAAGGGAATAGTGGATGCAGCATTCCTCACTATTCACAGCTAGGACCATTTGCTTTTTGTCGTGCAAAGCATACCTCACAGAAAGAGGAAATTACTGTCCTCCAATGTTTGGTAAAATATCAGTATATGTGTTGCTGTAAAGTTAATCTCTAAGAGCCAGTATTGCAATATTTAAATGTTTTATTAATATAGAATACAGTGGGCCCATTCAGTCAGTTGAAGGCCTTGGGAAAAATTCTGAGGACCCCTGTTGGGGAGGCAGTTCTACTTTTAGGTATAGGCTGTGAGAGGAACAATCCCTTGGGTATCTAGCTACCTAGCCAGCCTATAAATATTTTAAACCTGACTTCCTCCACAACCACATGAGCTAGTTTCTCAAAACAAAATTCAAAATATCCGTTCATCTACACTATTATTTCTCTTTCTCTGGAGATTCTCAGATTGGGATTTTTTTGAAGAGCAATACACAGTGAGTCATTTTTCCCAGCTCCTTTTCAAAGAATCTTAACTAAAAATCCCTGGTCCATATTCATGGTTTTTCACGGTACATGTTCTCTTCCTATATTTGTCATCTATCTACTGACTGTGCATGAGGGTAGAGACTTTCATTTGTCTGTTCTCTAACCAATGTTATGCAGAGACCTTCATTGTGTTTGAACTTAATTGATTATATATATAAAACCAGTGTTTCATTATATATCTAAAAACTTGCAGAATACATTTTCAGTTGATAACATTAAAGAGGGAAAAAGGCCACCGATATATAAATTGGTGGTCAAAATTTTAATATTAAAAATTAAGTTGATTTTAGGTTGTTTTATTGTTATCTAAAAAAATTTAAGCATATCAAATGCAAAAATATTTTAAATATGTACTACCTAAATCATATTTTCTGTTTTATAATGCAAATTTACTTATAAATATTTCCATGTTTTATTTCACTTCCATATTATTACATTTCTTGAACTCACTGTTTTATTCACAATAGTGAATGAAGCATTAACAATTTGACATGTATTATTAGATGTTTGCTTGTGCGGTAGAGTATGGACTTCTTCACCACTAAGCATTTAAACCATAATCTATGTTTTATCTAATTAGATTCCTTAATTAGTCAAGGAGTCCAAATATACCTTAATCTTAGTCACACAAAAATACAGGTTCTTAATGAATTTCAGTTTGTTAAATACACATATTTATGCTCAATAGATAAGTTGTTTTCATAGTTTTTCCTTGCTCTTTCAATTGATGAGACGAAATCTATAAAATAAAACTTCCTCAAATGAAAGCATACTGTTAGCACATAAAATTAGGATCATAAAAATAGCAGTATATTACCCAGTAGGAGAAAAGAATTCACTATGTAGATGAGAGAGCTCCCAAATTGAAGGGTATAATGAGAAGATGGCTGCAAGGATTGAGCAGGAAAAGAGGAAAAGCACTTTCCAATAGAATTGAAGCTGTTTATTTTATTAGAAAGTTGACACAGGTTATCTTTGGTGTTTATGACTTGCAAACTAAAGTATTTAATATTTATCATGTTTAAGTACAAGCAGCAGCAGTTTAGTAATCAAAAGGAATAATTTGAATCATCTTAGGAAAATAAATTCATTATAATTAGGGTATTTCAGAACATGTTTAAAACATTTCTGAGAAAATGTATTCACCTTTCTTGTCATCGAAGTACAGAGTCTGTTGAGCTGGATTTGACCACTGGAGGGAGGTGTTATCATTTTGATCAACTCTGCAGGTCAAAATTGCAGTTCCGCCTTCAACAACCGTTACATTCTGAGTTAGTGGAAACTGCCCTTGGCTGCCTAAAAGGAGATTAAAGAGAATGCTGATTAAATGAAAGTTTATAAAATGATAAACTTCCCAAGATCTACACTGAACATCAGGTCTTACTCAAAATAAGATTTAAACCAATAATATTACAAATTTAAAAAAGATGGAAAAGACATTTAAAATTCTTAAGACCACCCTAGTGGTGGACCATTAAGGCTCCTTTGTATTTCCTTTTAATTCTCAGAATATGTACCTTTCTTAGGCACACATGAAGACATATTCCAATAGTAAGACAAGAACCTTTATTTTCCCTTGGCCTAAAATTAATTATGTGGTGTTAGAGGGAGCCATCACTGAAGGTAAGTCAGACAATGATGCTCCATGAATTAAAGTCTCAGCAGGAGCATAGGAAACACACAAAACACTTCCATGGTAGCTTTTTATAATTTCGGAAAAAAAAAACACATAATATATAAAAACTAGAACAGAGTGAATTTATGATAAAGTAAATGAAAAATTAATCCCACTTCACTCAGAATTCTTATAGAACTGTTTTATGTTTTCTGAAATGCAGAATATTGGCAAAACTATGTAACAATTCTATAAAGAATATCCATTATCCATCCTATAGAATATTAATTGAAATAAATTTCAAAAGCCTGGTCTGGTGGCATGCACTGGAGTCTTAAAGATTTAGGAAGCTGAAGAAACCCCTGCATTCCAGGAGTTTGAGGTTTGCCTGAAGAGCACCAGCAAAATACTTTCTTTTCAACAACATCAATATCTCTACACACCTCACCTGTGTGTATATGTGTATTTGGTGGTTACTCAGCAAATACTTATAACTGTCTTGCTCATGTTTCTACAATTGTATATAATCAGAGAAATACATCTTCAAAATTCTTAAATGAATCATCAATTTGGAGAGTGTCAGATATAACCATGTTTTTTATCTTTATATGCATCATTTGCATTATTAATGTAATCTATGTGATAAATTTAGTTAAAAATACACTTCTAATAATTTAAACAAGGTTAATCTATGCACACACATAATATATACATTTTATCTCTACATGCACAAACATAATAAATATATTTTATCTTTGAGTAATGTTCTGAAAATAAACTCTGGCAGGTCTGATAACAAACATTAGCAGAGGTAAAAATGACTTACTAGTGCCAGGTTAAAATACTATTACATGAGCAGGTTAGCTCGTTAAGTCAAAAATAATTTACATATTCAAGGGCATTAGTATGGCTTAATCATACCCATGAAATATATTTCCCTTTACTTCTTTAGTTTGTAATGATTCTGTCATTACTCCAAGCACCACTTGAGGTTGCATGGGAGCCATCGGCATAAAGAAGTTTATTACCAAGAAGCCTACTGATTGGCACCAGAAGACACAGAAGGGCCTGAAGGGAAACATTTCTTTCCAGCCTTAAATGACACAAGAAAAGAGGTTCATGACCACATTACATAATTAAGACTTTCGAGTATTAAAATCTTTTATCAGGAGCTTTCCCTTCTTAATGCCAGCCCCTTCAAGTCACCATGACGACTCCCCAGGACACCTCCCTTTAATCTTTAAGATGGATTTTAAAATTGACATCTGAGTTTTATATAATATATTCTTTGATGGTTTACATGAAAGTCAACAGGAACCCTAATGTGGTGTGCCTTGCCTTCATCTCAGAGATGACCATTGGCAAGGAGTTCAGAGAGCTATCAAACGTCTAAAATGAGGTGGGGCAAAAACGAAAGCACACTCACACAAACGTGAAATCATATCCAGAGTGGGACTACTTGCCTGAAATTATCACCTCCTTAACATGGAGCTCAGTAAAGGTTTACATTTTTTCCCGTAGGTTCCCTGCTGTTAATGTCATACATAAATTGAACAATCCAGGGAGAAGTGTTCCTTCAATATCATAAAGCTCACAACTGCTGATAAATATACATGTTTCACCCAGATGATATTCTGACTATCAACAAATGCATAAATAACACTGTCGGCCTCTTCAAAGTATTCAGGAGAAAAGGCAGTGATGCTTGCTACAATTTTATCTACTACATTTGCAAAATAATTTTCAGAACATCCCCACAAGAAAATATTAGCCTTCTCATTTCACAGATGGGTAAACTGACACTGGGAGGTTAAGTGATTTTTTTTTTCCCGTGGTGAAACAAAGTCAATGAACCATTTGAAGTTGATTCTGAAAGTTCAACATTTTTTCTTCTCTTTCCCAGAGGCTGCTGGGTCAGAAGAGATGTGTAACTGTTTGAGCAAATGTGAATTCACCACCAAAAGAGAAAAATCAATAATCATTTTTATAATAAAATTTAAGTTGTAAAATTGGATAACAGAAATGCCAGTATTTACTGTATTTAATACTTTTGTGCTATACAAGAAACTAATTTTAATCACTATTTTAATATTCACTTACTGACCCACAAAAAAAAGAAAAAGGGAGAAAATTTTAGGATTATTTACCACTAGGTATTGATGTATGTCAGTACATCTGCATCAGGACCTTCAAGGGCAGACATGAGGACAATGTCCCTCTAACATCTCCCTTTAAGGTTTCTAGCTTTAAATAGTAAGATTCCAGTTCCCTAACTCTTGCAGCGTAAAAATTCTTGAAGTCAAAGAATTTAGTTTTCCCAATAGAGAGAAAACTCATGTGGAGATCAACTAATCCTAAATACCCTTAGGATATATGGCTTCCAAAATCAATTTAATAGCCTGTGTAGCAAGCAGTCAGACTTCTTCTCAGAGGCCTGCACTGCCATTTCCTGCTGTTCCTGAGCAGGAGGGAAGACTGCGTCGCTGGGACCTTCCTCTTCAACTCCTCATGGCTCAGCTTTGCCTTGCAATCTCAAGATGTCTTTCTGAAGGAGTTTTCTCATTTGGAAAATGTCATATCACATCAAATTAGGGATATCTTGTCAGTTCATTTATTATGTACATATCATGTGGGACTTGTCTTTCAGGAATCCACATTTGGAATACGAATAATGAAGAGAAGTTTGTTAATGAATCAGCAAGGTAACTTCAACCCTGACAAAAACTGATGGGAAGAAGAAACCTGGTTCAGTCCGTGCTGGTCTTTTGCTCAGAAGCTTCGAAGCAAACTTTTTCCAGGCATCTTTTGTTTGCAATTTACTAACTCCTCTCTCTGACCGAATTCATATTATTACTTGTAAAAATATCTTTTCTGTTTCTCAATTCTAAGTCAATTAAAAGTTTGGTAGCCACAGGTTATGCCCGCCTGCCTTGAAAACACATAGGTTGCTTACAGACTTTCTTTCTTATTTTCTCTATTCCCACTCACGTAATCCCCCAGTATCATACCTAGTACTCAACAGAACTCAGCTGCAACTGTCTCTCTCTCCTGCCCACGTATGTATATACAACAGACCACCCCCTTCTAACTTTCCTTCCCCAACTCTTTGCTCTATTCCATCCTCCAAACCCAAAAGGCATTCCCTGCTAAATCAAAGTTTGTACCTCCCATAGCAATAATTAGGGAGAAGGTAGACCCACAACTCTCCTCCTGAGATCGGATTACTCCAATCTCAACCTAAAGTCTGTAAAAGGAAAATTGCTGTGGCTGCCCTTTCCTGGCTGAAGCTATTCCCATAGAATCACAAAGACCTACTCTAACCTTCCTTCTCACACATCCCATTACCTTAGCATGCAGCATCATCAGGCATTGTTTGGTTTGGGAAGACACTCTGCAGGTTACCAATAGAGAAACATGAACACCAACTCATCTACAAAACCTTTGACATACAATCTGTCCTGACTGCGTAATGTGCTAAAGCAATTGTGAAAGTAGCCAATGAAGGTCTGATTTGATTAGTTCAAATTTAATTATGTCCACTCCGTGAGCCAGAACCTGTACCTAACACTGCTTGTGTAACCAAGAAATAAAGAGAAGATAGCACAGACTTAGGATAAAACCAACACTACTGATCTAAAAATAAAGATCAATAAAATGATTCCTAATGATATTCTGGCATGGTCATAGATCAGTGCCTTATACATTCATCATCAGAGAGATTTCCTTCAGCAGCAATGAAAATGGATACAGAGACCCAGATACAAATATGGCACAGAGAGAGGATCTAATTTGGAGGTTTCTATCAAAACCCTCCTTTCGAGGCTCAGGGAATTCCATGGATGGGGAAGTAGAAAGAATGTAAGAGCCATATGGGATGGAGGATACCAGAGGAACATGGCTTTTGGAATCAACTAAGCAAGGTACATGTCAGCTCAGAGAGACTGACGCAGCAATCAAGGGCCTTCATGAGTCTATTCCAGATCCTCTGCATATGTATTATAGCTATTTACTTAGCATTTTTATGGGACTCCTGACTGTGAAAATTAGCAGGTCTCAGACTCTTGTGTCTGAACTTTGTACTCTTCCTCAAGTTGGGTTGCTGTGTCCAACTTTGGTATGATAGCTTTTCTTCTTATTATTATATTTTGTCATGCTTGGAAGGTGTATCTTAGAAGCCTGTTCTTTTCTAATGAGAGACAGAAAGAAAGAAGATCCAGAGGGGAGGAGAAGTGGGGAAGAAAAGGGAGGAGTAGAGGAGGGAAAACAATAACCAGAATATACTGTATGAGAATGAATCTATTTTCAATAAAAAATACTGAAAAAATAAGTTTGGTAGAAGGGTATCTTACCGGTGACACAGTTATCCTACTTAGTACACTCTATTTCAAAGGGAATCTCCAAAGGAGATGCCCATATTCAAAGTGATTATATTTCCTTAAAATACTGGCCTGAATTTTAATTATAGTTTGTGAGAGTAGAATGACCCAAATGTAACTCAGGTGTGCTAAATTTGTTCAGGCTCATATAAAGGTGTAAAAGTATAGGCTTCTATTTCACTAAAATAAGTGGAAATATATAACAAATCACACATTAGCGAAATACAACAAAACTCTTTAGTTCTTTTTGAAGCACTATTAGGAGTATATGAAGAATATAAAAGTAGTGGTTGAGAACAGATATACCTAACACTATTCGAGACCCCAAGTGGGCAGGAACTGGTAGAAATATATTGTACAAAATGTATACATTAGAAAATGATAAAAGAGTTTATCATTACTTAGCTATTAAGTGAAAAAGGTCATACTTCAGCTTTGCTAGATGGATGGATTGCTTTGATTATGAAATTCTTTTCCTTTTCTCTTGTATTAACACCCTTTTGAAATCCTTTTCTTTGTTACCTCGCCTGACCTATCAAACACTGCCAAAAGCTATAGAGCATGCAGGGAATTTAAAGGTTTATGCTCATTGTGCTATAAATGTAGACACAATACTAGGTGCATTTGGTGTATTAATGATTTAATCTGCAGAGTTCATCACTTCTTCCTCTCCATCTTGAAAATCATGGCACTTGGCACAGAAACCTTTAGACATGTGTCCTCTCCGACATCCAGAAAAGACAGAAACAAGAGTTTCAAAGCTTGCCTTCTCTTTTCATCACTATTTGCTTAATCATAGACTGGCTATGAAAGAATCTGAATATAACTGTGATTCTATAACTGTAATATTAAGAAGTGTCATTTGTAGCCGAGCATTGTGCAGGCTTGTGATGACCCTCGCACCCCTTTTCAATAAGAGAAAGTGCATTTGAAATTCAGTTTAAGCATAATGTGTGCAACCTCTGAGATTCCATGGGATGAAACTCTAGCCTTCTTACACTCAGTGGCATAAGCTGGTAGTTCAAAATTAATCACAGAGGGAGTATTTTCATCATGGAAATTGGCAAACACTATAGGCCAATGATTTTCCCTACAGAGAAAGTTGTTAAATATTTACAGTGAACCACTGAAAGTTATCATTTATGTCTCTGGTTGCAACAGCTGCACAGGTTTTTAACTTATTTTTTTCTTCCTCTGACCCATCATCAGTCTAATAAAACATTTTGAAACAGGCTCTAATGTCCCCTCTACTCATTGTCTACTGAGGTTGAGGTGCTCGATTTCCAGTTTACATCACTCTAACATTTGTGGTTATAAACTTTCACACCTATACAGATATAAATTGCTAATATATAACTAAGAGAGAAACATAAAGGAAATGATGTATATATTGGAGTGCTATAAATTTTTAGATAGCAGAACAAGTAGTGCCTCTAGTTTTTGATTTCTCCAGTGATTTCATCTGTATAATTAAGGAACCTCAAACTAAAAAAGAAGCAAACTGAACCTTTCCTCCCATTGACTTTAGGTCTTTAACAGCCATCCTTCACCCACAAATTTTGCACATGTCTTTACTGTTAAATCACAAAATTACATAGGACAGTATCACACAAAGAAACCATTTCTTAGTAAAGAATATTGACAATTCATGAGAGACTGGATTGGACCATGACAACAAAGGAACAATAAGCAAAAGCAGGAGCAACACTCAAAGCAGATGAAGATACATGTTTTAGCACTGGTACCCAAACAGTTCTGGATGTCCACCAACAACGAATTTCAAACATTTTTATCTCTTCAATGCACGAGTGTTAATGGTGGTTTTCTCCATCTCTTCCTGAGCTAACAATGAAGCATAAACCACAGCAGTGCCTAGTGTAACTGTGCATGACTGCTTCCTCTCTGAGAGCAATGGTCACCTGATATAGATAGTCCTAGTCAGACAGACTGAGGCTGAGGCTCTGCTCCGCTGAGAGGGAATAAGTTAGAGTCAGTAATTTTTAAAGGACAAATGGAGAAATTTTTTGGACTAATTGACAGCAGCTTAGGGTCTCTCATTATTATTTCTCTACCTGAAAATGAGGAAGACTCTTTGAAAGAATGGTTCAGATTTAAAAAAAAAAAGTAATGGAAAAAAAACCAGACAGGAGAACATCAGGACACCCAGTTTTTCAACAAAAATGTGTCAGCGCCTCTTGAGTAAAACAGTGGTATGGAATTTTACTCTCTATTTTGGGGTGTGGTTCCATGTTTTTAAAGCTGCTAAGTTGAGCTGCACAATTATCTAAGTCTCAAAATGTATTGCAACCTGAGTCAAATAGCACACATGTTTCAGAGAATTTAAAAATATCTTTGTTATCACTCAAGAACAATATTATATACAAAATACATGTTTGTGTTGAGGTGCTTTTCATTAAATGCAAAATGAACATATGTGACATATCTAAGTGTTGTGAAATACGAAGGCCAACAGAAATAGGCTGCACATTTTAAAATGATGGGCAATGCTGATTGATTATTGCTTAGTGTGTTCCTGTGTCCAAGAATAGACTCTGTTCATCTCCCTTCCCTCCCTCATTCCTTCAACCTTTTCTTTCCTCCCTTGTTGTCTATATCTATTATCCCTTCTACCAACTACGTTGGGAGTACTTAAGTAAATAACATGCATCTTACAAAGTTCAAGATCATTCATGATGCCTAAATTAGTGTCTAAAAATACAGCATGTTATTACTTCCACTAAATTACCAAAGGCATTCCAAACAAATAACCTTCTAATGTGAAAGTTGTGGCTCAGTAGTTGTGTGAACTGAAACATGTATTGCATACTAAAGACTATTAGGTTGCAAAGCACAAATGTCATTAACACATGCTTACAATTCTCAAGAATCGCAATGAATGCTGCATCATGTGAGAAGGGAAATTGGAGGAAAAATTGAGACTGATAACTAAGTGTAAATTAGTTCTACTTTGGAATAGCTGTGTTCTTTCACATACTCACTTAGAAATTACTAGTCATCTCTTCCATCACATTTTCTACATTCTAAATTTTAAGAATTTCCTAAAAAAAAACTGACTATACCAAATAATTTCCTTTTTTTGAATCTACTTCCTTTTTTTTTTTCCTGGACCCAACTTTCCTTTTAGAGTATAACACCTGGTCTCTACCTTCTGTGCCATCCCTCAGTCCAGCCACTGTGGAGCATGGCCATCAGACTGATACAGGCTGCCAGTTTCCATAGAGACAGGATGTACATTGGAGACCTGTGTTCCATTACAACTGCCAGACCAAAACTGGGAAGAGACAAAGCTGGCGGGCACTGGGTCTTGCAAGGCCAGGAAAGGTTGGAAGGACTTTCTCTTCCTGATATTGAAGCAAAGCAGTGCCAACCTGGCAGCTTCGGGTGTTACAATCCTGTAGACCAGATCCTGGTGTCCACGGTGTCTATTGTGAGCATCACACTCTGATACCAACCCAGGCAGCAGAAGCTCTTGCATACCCAAAACTTGGCCCTCAGCCTTTGCTGGCTTCTGATCCATGACAAAAGCCTCTTTCAGATTTACAGTGGCACCCGCGGCTCCTGACCCACAAAATCACAATTTTTCCCTAAAAACTCCTCGTCTTTCTCTTTTCCAGAACGTAAGGTAAGTTTCTAGGTTATTCATAACAAACCACAGGACTTATGGAAAAACATGTCTACAATTTATCCATACAATGAGGCTTACTAGCTGATCCAGTAAACTACATATTATATACTGTAACCTTTTTTAATAGAATATTCCCAGCAAAAGTGTTCTTTCTACATTAAATGATTTTTTCTAGCTTTTTCCATTACTTTACTATTAGTCAGTTTTGTCACTAAATTCATATATTCTTAATTTCGAAATGCTTAATTTTTAGAGTACTTATCCATCCCAAATGAATGTATTATGTGAATGGGTTATCTTCTTGCATATAATCTATAGTTTATTAACCTGTATTTCAATATATTTGACGATTTAAAAATTTAGTATATTTATACTTATATCTATATAAGGAAATTTTCCTTAGTTTTAGTTTATATATTTTTTAAATGTTACCCTGTCCAAGAGCAAAACAAATACAAGCTTGATTACATACAAACATATTTAAGGATTTGGAGAATGCACAGATGTATTTAATCTCAAAACTAAACAGAAATTGGATATAATAACCTTACACTGAATTTTTGTTTTATTAATTTGTAGATATTTAAACCATTCTTTTAAATGTTTTTGAACTATCTCTCTTACACAAAGTATAATTTATTAAATGAGTGCATTTGATTTTTCAAGCAAAATCTAGGCTGATAATTCCCCACATTTACTTTTAAGAATACTGTTTCATGCTGAATGAACAAGGCTTACAACTTAGTACCTTCACATGCTAACTGATATACATTTGAGAGGCAGCCTTCCAAAGAGAAGAAATGTATGACCACAATCACTGGCTGGTTCACATTGGAGCTCAACCATAAAACTAAGTCAAAACTCTCATGTCATCCTGAACGAAACACTCTGGAAGGGTGGGCTTCTTCTCAAATTAGGGTCAGTGATGGAGTGGAGGACAGAAATAATTTTCTGGAGAAAAAAATGGGTGTGATATAATCATTTAGAATTGTACTTCCTATAGGAGAAATTCAATTAGAGTCTAAAATAATAGTAAGATTGGATATGTATCTCTCTATATATCTATATCTGTTACAAAGATATGTCTGAGAAGGTTCATATATTAAGAAATGATAAATAATACTAAATTTAATACATTTTAAATATCAACTACAATAAAATTTTTCATTGATAGTTATACATCTAGGAGGAAAATTTAAAAGTACAGGTAAGTAACTTAAAAATTATTAAAATGTTAATTAATAATATACAACTAATATACAGATGCATGACAAAATAGTACAAAGTTAAAATATAAGCACAAATATATTAGGCTTTCAACCTGGCTTTGTTACTCTTTTTCTTTGTTTTAAATGGAAAACAAAGTTTATCAGCTTTAATTAATTTATAGCCTGATTGTAAGCACAAGTTACTGATTTACATTAGCATCTATATTTAAGAATCATTATTTTATTGAATTGTCACATATTACATTTCTGAAGAAAAGATGTAATATTGACATTACCTCTATATTAATATAGTCTTAATTATTCTCTGTAGAAAACAAAAGTAACTGCAATTACACATTCTGTATAGCTATTCATGTTTTAAATATTCCTCATGTTTGCATTTGAATTATATTTTCATAAATTATGAATTGTGAAAAGGTTAGAAATAATAATAAAGTACTTAGAAAATACATCAAAATTGTTATAACGAATAAATTCAGTCCACATCGGCCATCTAAACTCTAAAACACTCTTTTCATATTTTAATGGACTGTTTTCCTATAAAACGTACTTTAATGCCATGAATTTGTTTAACAAATCTGTGATTGATGCTGACAATATGCATTCATGGGTGTGAATTATATAAATCAACTAGAAATGATACTTGTGCCTTTAGAGCTTAAGAAGAAAGAGAGACAGGAAATTCAAGAGGCCAAATGCAAAAAGAAATACTCAGTTGAGTGATGGTAACATTTCAACTGTTGCCTGCTTTCAAGAAAAAGTCAACAATTTCAAAAATAGTTTTAGGGCAAGAATGGTGGAGAGTTGCAGTGTTATACCAGAAGTTCTAAGTAAAGGTCTCTGAATCAGAGACAAATCTGGCTTATGTTTGAAGGAACTAAACAGAAACCAAACATACACACTCACAACAAAAGAAACCCAAAGAGAATGAGATTCGTGGATAAGAGGCAACTGGAAGTGGTGCAAGGTGAGACAAAGAGATCTCACAGACCTTTTCAAGTTACAATGAGCTCACACTTACTAATTAAACTACTGTTATGTAACAGGAAACTATCAAAAAAAGTCAAATGACTCAGTTACATTATCAGAAAATAGAATAGATTTCTACTTAATTATTATCTCTGAATAAAAGATTTCAATCTTGCAATTGAATCATTGTGAAAGTTAAGCATACAATCAAGAATTTCGTTGAAAATTTTTGAAGAATTCATTAAACTTTTTATAAAGGTGATAATTCTCTTTTATTTCTGTCCTGTAAATGTAGAAATGCCTAGTCATCTTTTGTTGATTTGCACTTTTACAAAACATTATTCTCTCTCATATGCTCATATTCTTTTCTCTGGAAGAGAAACACTTATTTCCACTCTAAATGTTATGGCCTTTTTATATTCTTCTACCATAAATGATGAATTTTTATTTTTTTGTTCATATTTATTCATTTTGGGGGGACATGAATATTTTTTTTTGGTCATACTTACTCATTTTGGGGGGACATATACCACACTGCAAGTTTGGAGACAGCGGTCACCTTGCTAGAGTCAGTTTCCTTCTTCTACCCTATGAGTTTCTGGGATTGATTTATATCCTCAAAATTTTTTAAGCTTTTAAAATAAAAACAGCAACAAATAACACTAGCAACTATATGGACTGAGCCATCTCATCAGTTATATTTAGGGCTGTATTAGTTATCAAGGGAAAAGGAAAGTAATTATTTAATTTTGCATTTAAAATATTTTTTTGGTTTACTTTGTGGCTAAAGATATTAAGTACTCAGATGAAAAAGTTGTTCTTAAAAATAACAAAAAGAAAAGAAAAAAGATTCTTGAAAAAAATATATAAAAGATCCTTGATATTTTTGTCTGTATCATATAAGCTCTATGAATATGATTCATTATTTGAATAACCTAAAATGGACATTTTCTAAATATAGAATTGTTGTACTCTAGATAACCATTGATATGTACATCTGAGGCATACATAAAATTATTGATTACAAATTTATATATATATATATATATATATATATATATATATATATATATACCTTATTTTTCATTCCCTGTCAAGTATGCAACTGTGACTTAGAAATCATGGGGAAATGATTCTAAACACATGAATATTGTGTTCAGATGATATCTCTTTAATTATTTAAAGTGGAGATCAATATGTAGTAGCATATGAATCAAGTTAGAATATTCCCCAAGGAACAATCTCACATTTGAAAAAAAGAAAAAAAATTGTGTAACAACACAGTGGTTAATAGGATGTGTTTTTGGCTGTTTGATCATTTCTGAATGCACAAAGAGTTCATTAATGTTGATTTCACCCATCTTGCCCGTGTTTACATGCTTTGATGTACAAGCCCTTTGTAGTGCCATAGTAGATCCAGGGGAACATTACCCTGCTACAGCAAGTACAGACTGTTATGGGAAAATATTAAAATGGAAGTTGATATTTTGCATGGATTAGTGCAGATGAAGCAGTTGAAGAATAATACTTTTGATGAGGGGGAAAACAAAAGAAAACCAACATCTGCATTCCTGCTAATTACTGTATCTTTGTTTGGTAAGATGATTATAACATAGTAAAATGTTTATAAGGTAACTGATGAAACAAGTCTCACTGAAAAATTAAGTTATTTTGCCATTCTCTGATCTGTATTTAAAAATTGAATTCTAGAGAATAATCAGAAAATGGGAACCAGTCAAAAGGCATCCGTTTAAGTCCTACTGCTGTCAATCAAGACACCTTTTTCCTTGTTCTCCCTCTCCTTCCTTCTCTCATCTCAGCCATCCTGTTCTCTCATGCTCTCCTCTGCCATCCCTTCTCCCCTCCCGCTCTCCTTCTGTCCTCCCTTAATTATCTCCCATGCCTCCCAATTTTCTCAAATGTTCTTGTATATTTCCCCTTCCCCACGGGATCCATGTATGCTTCTCCTAAGGTTCTCCTTGTAACCTAGCTTCTCTGGAGTCACGGGTTATAGCTGGTTCTCATTTGCTTTCCATCTCATATCCACTTAAAAGTGACTATACACTGTCTTTGTCTTTCTGCGTTCTTCCTCACTGAAGATTTTTTTTTTCAAGTTCCATCCATTTGCTTGCAAATTTTAAGGCAGAATTGTTTTTTACTGCTGAGTAGTACTCCATTGTGTAAATGTACCACGTTTTCTTTATCCATTCTTTGGTTAAGAGTCATGTAGGTTGTTTCCAGTTTCTGGCTGTTACAAATAATGCTCCTATGAACATAGTTAAGCAAATGTCCATGTATCCTTTGGGTATTTGCCCAAGAGTGATATTGCTGTGTCTTGAGGTAGATTGATTCTCAATTTTATCCACAGATGAGCTGAGCTAGTGGGAGCTCACTGACTCCGAACTGACAGCGGGAGAACCTGCATGTAACCGAACTAGACTATCTGAATGGGTGTGACTGTTGTCTGACTGGGGCCCTTTGTGGGATCACTGACAATGGGACCAGGATTTATTCCTAAAGTTTTAACTGTCTTTTTGGAGCTCATTCTATTTAGAGGGATATCTTGCTCAGCCTAGATATAGAAAGCAGGGCTTTGATCCTGACTCAAAGTGCTGGATTCATTGACTCCCCATGGGAAAACTCACACTCTCTGGGTAGTAGATTGGGGGTGGGGTGGTTGGAATGAGGGGAAGGAGAAGGAACTGGGATTGGTATGTAAAATGAAAAAGGATTGTTTTAAAAAAAATAAAACTATTGCTGGCAAACTGAAGGCCTGGAAGGGAGCCACAGTTGACTTGCACTTACTCTGATCTTAGAAAATATCAAAAATATTAGTGCATAAAAGAATTCATAGCTTATAAGGGATCAAAAATATAGACAAATCAGGGTGGTTTTAGATACTCTATTAAGTTCCCAAATGTCGTTGTTGACATTATTTATTTAAAATAATTGTATCAAAAATGAATTGTTAAACCAGGCCCTGTGATGTGTGATGTGATAAGTGAAACAAAAGATATGGGGGTAGGAGGCTTCTTGGAGCAGCTGACTGGCTAATGTAGAGCGGCTGAAATAATCCACCACCTGTGAGAGTTGAACCTGTCTAGCTTTGGGTGATGAGAAACTGCACACATTTGAAAACATTTCACAGAATCACAACGCATGTGATAGCTTATTGAAATCCACAGTGTATTAATATTAAGTTCCTTAGGATTTGGGGTAAGTCTGGCATTAGATAAGCTTGTTGTATTCCTTGAGCATTGCTGTAGGTGTGAAGCTGAGAAACAGAATAGTGTTTTAGCAGGATGAGCACTGCAGTTGATATCATAGGCAAAAAAAGACCCAAAAAACAAAATAACAAGAAAACAAACAACAGCTAACAACAAACACTTCACGAGTCTGTGTAGTTTACCAGAGGAGGTATTGATTTTTTTGTCTCAACAAACAAAAACAAGTTACATTATTCACACTCAACATTATTCTGATTTGTTTCATATATCGTTATACATGAGAGAAGATACAAATGAGTTTTGAGAAAGTTCATAAATTCCACATTTAATTTTCAGAAACCAAAGAACTTCCCTTTTAAAAGTTGTATTCCTGTTTATGTGTGAATACATATATTTCTGCTAAGGTGATAGGAGGATGTATGACAGACGGATTTATTGATCCATAGCTCACAGTTTTCTTTCTCTCTCTCTGAACTACAGTGTCATATTAACAGTAAGTTGCAGTGGTTTGAGTGAGAATGCCCCCTATAGGTTCATATTTTGAATGTTTAGTGGACAGTGGGTGGCACTGTTTGGAATTATTAGGAACTGTAGTCTTGTTGGAGTTGGTGTGGTCTTGGTGGAGGAGGTGTGTACTGGAAATGATCTTTGAGCTTCTATAAAAGCCCAATCTCAGTCTCTCTCTCTCTTTCTCTCTCTCTCTCTCTCTCTCTCTCTCTCTCTCTCTCTCTCTCTCTCTCTCTGTGTGTGTGTGTGTGTGTGTCTGTCTCTCTGTCTCTCTGTCTCTCTGTCTCTCTGTCTCTCTCTCTCTCTCTGTCTCTCTCTCTCTCGCTGTCTGTCTGTCTCTCTATCTCTCCATTCTCCTCCCTTTCTCCCGACATTTCCCTTTCTCCCTACAGATCAGTAGGGAAAACTCTCAACTATTGCTTCAACACTATCTATGCCTGCCACTGTGTCTAAGGCATTTGTCTTAATCATGGAATAAACCACTAAAATTTTAAATAAACCTCCAATTAAATGCTTACTTTTATAAGTTGCCTTGGCCCTGATATCTCCTCACAGCAATAGCTCAGTAACCAACACAACAGCTAATACATATTGCTCAAATTAAGACATGTAATTAATATAAGGTTTTTCAAAATGTCATAAGTCTTCTCGTGAAGAAATTCTACTGATATACACACATAATTGAGTTAAAGAGCAGTCCCCCATAACCAGATGATAATATCCCTACTTGATACCATATGATAGCAAATAAAAATCCCAATGCCAGGAATTGGTTATTTCCTTTATAGATGTTAGATACCCAAGTACAGTACTCACTGCTCCAAGACATGCTATAAGCTATTACCAGTGCTTTCAGTTAAACTTCAGATATAGTTTCATATTTTTGTGATTTCTAGGCAAGCCTGGTCTTTATAACAGTTTTCAAAATAGCAAGAGATTCATAAGGAGAACCTGTCTCAAACCAATAACTTAATCAATCAAAAAATCAGACCCAATTCCTAATGATACCACATAGTGAAGTTACATAGCTTGAAAAAATTCAAATAGTACTACCTGGAAACTGCAGCACTAGTGAGTAGCTTTGAAAGTTCTAAGGGGGTTATGCAAGTGACCAGATTTGAAAAGCAATCATCAGTCTTATCCTGTTGTGAACCCTGTGACCTATAATAGCTACAGACCTGGCCATGCATGTCCACTTGTGCAATTAAGACACAAACATCAAAGGAGTCAACTACTTTCTGAGTGAATTTAAGGACCGCTCAACAAGATGAAACCAATTCTCAGCACCATTATTGTGCCAGGAACCTATGGTTAGACACATCATAGTTCCTAGAAGAAAACATACTATCAGTAGTCTGCTAAGAGGACACAGTAGTAAATGTACTCTTATTGACATATTGTTCTTTCCATAGATAATACGTATCTCAATATTTACCAGAAATACTTTCATTTGTAATGGGTAGTGATTAACACAGATATCTACAACTGATCAAGGTATAGAATTGAAGATTGCTGAATGTTTAGCCCTAAGTGGAAAATAAATACTACATGCCCCTGCAAGGGTCAGACATCATTGCAGAAGAGGGGCAGAAAATGTCTAAGAGACAGAAATAATGGATAACTGCAAAGAAACAATGTCTTCTTGGCTGTGCACATATGAGTTAATAGTGCTTGTAACAACATGCCCAAGAGCTGAACAAAATCAAGCCAGGCTGAATCCCATGACAGATTGGAGAGCTATGCACCAGCACTCAGGACTAGCAGAGGAGCTATTGGCAACTGATAGCAGCTGAGAGGGAGAGGGTTGGTTTTCTGTAAGAGTGTAGGCCTGGCAAGTGAACCACACTCCAGTGGAAGAACATAAATCGAAGAATATCTAGGCAGCATACATTGGAATCGCATTTAAAATGAAATTCACATAGTTGGGTGGGTAGGGAAGTAAGGGTCGACATGGGGGATTTGGGTAGGTCAAAACGATCAAAATGTGAAATACTCAAAGGACTAATGATACTTTAAAAGTAAATTCTAGCAGAAAATACAATTTATTGTTTCTAATTTTATCTTGTTTATAACTTTTAAAATGTGAATCCTATGGTTTTTACAAATTCCATTTGGTTGTTTCTAAATATTTGAATGAATTATTGAAAAGGGTATAATTTCCAATATCAGTCACTGAACGGAATACTTAGAAAGGTCTGAAAGAGTTCTTAGCATCCAGACACCGGAAGAAACAGGATACTTTCACAGGCAATGACAAGGCTCTGTGTATTAAAAATCAGTAATTGCCTGGAGAGATGGCCCAGTGAAAAAATGTTTGCTGTGCACACCTAAGTTTTTGAGTTCAGATCTCCAGCATGACATGAAACTGTGCTTAGTATGGCGGCCCAGTAAGACAAGCACAGTGGGGGACAGGATCTCACAGTACAGCCAGTCTAGCCAAACAAGCAAAAATCTAGGCTCCCGGGAGAGAACCCTGTCTCAGAAATTAATATGGAATAGGATAGAAGACATACAACATTAACCTCTTGCCTGTGCATGTGCAAGCATGAGTAAGCAAATGTGAGTATACCTGCATGCTTCACACACGTACACTTACAGACATCCATACAATACATAAATAAAATTAAGTAATTAAAGCTCAGCAATGGTAATAATTTGTTAATCACATATTTCTTGCTATGATAACAGATTTAACTATTGAAATCATATGCCAGCTAATATAAAGTAGTCTAACAAAATTACCTTATGGAAAAAAATGGTACATATATTTCTGACAAAGTAAACAGTGTCCAATTGTTGAGTTTAATAGTAATCTCCATAAGTATATTTACAAATTCACAGGATCACTCAATAATCTGGACAATAAATGATCATTCATTAGGTTTGGAATTTTGGAGTTATTAAAATCACAACACAGGCTGGCTGGGTGATGTTGGTGCACAGCACTCGAGATTCAGAGGCAGGTGGATCTCTGTGATTTCAAGGCCAGCTTGAGTTACAATAACTATTTACAGACCAGGCTCCAAAGGTACAGAGAAACCTTGTCTGAAAAAAGAAAATCAAAATACATAAAGCCATGGCAGTTCCTTTAAATACAGAATACTTATTTAATGAACGAATATTTGATATGGGATATACAGCTTTTCTCTTTCAAAATAGGACTGTATAGCCTTAGAGCACAGGAAATATTGACTCATATGGCAGAGTCGATAAGCATCAAATGTCCCTGCAGACTTGAACTAGCAAGCTGCCTGTGAATTCAGCAGATGTTTCTACTGTCTGGGCCAATGGGAAACTTATGAACCCTTTTTCCTTCATCTCATCCCAGGAGCAAATGTTGACACAGCAGAAATTTGGATACATGCCAAATGAGAAACAGAAGGGTCGATGAGAAAGTAGGGTATGTCTTTTCCATAAATAGTGGTCATCAGTGGTTTGAATCTTTAATGGTTTATATTTGTGCATTTGCTACTTCATTTAACAAATTCCTACAATCTCTGTTCTATTTAATAGTAATTATCCTAAATATATAAAGTCAATCCTTGAATATACTAGTATTTTCAAAATATATACAAATGAACAAAAAATTTGGAGTATATAAACTAAGAAAATTGTTTACTCTGGATACTTGTTTTTCTCATAAAAATGTGCATAACCACTAATTTGTAACTTATCATACTTGATATATATTTTGTTAATCTAACATACTTAACACAGACATTTTTATATCAAGAAGATGTCTTATAATTAAATCCAGTCATTTCATTTTATTAAATATTATTTATATTCAGCTGAATTTTAAAAATATCTTTTGAAAATTAAACTTGACTTATTGAATGTGGATTTCCTCATATCTTCCTCCATTATCTTGTCCTCCACTCTACTGGTACAAAGGAATGTTCATGGAATTTACAAGAATTGTGCTAATTATTTATATCTAACTTAAGTATGGTAGAATTCCGTGTTACCTGAAATAAAAATTTCTTCTCTGACCCACAACTGACTTATGAGGAGGAAAAAATATCTGAACAAGATAGAGTGTGTTCCTCTGACTCTCAAATGTATTATGGAACCATGGAATACATTTCCTGTTAACAAGCAACAAAGAGGTGAGGAAGAACATGAAACCAACTTCAGCAACATTGAGTTTGCTAAATTTTCACTTAATCTAACATTATGTGTTGCAAACTAATATGAGTAAGTCATATGCATTTCAAAATCAATGAAACAGCAATATGCATAAACTTGCATATACTTCATGGCCATTGTTACAGGTTGTTTTAATAAGCTTAATTAATGTTAACATTGTTCTTGACAATATCAACAGTGCTCAATCAACTCCAAAATCTTCAGCAAGTGGCTGCTGGGCAGAGCCTGGCTTTCATTTGTTTCCATGATTACTTTGGAAAGGGCACGTCATTTGAGCAGAGGAGCAGAGCATACGCGACTAAAAACCGCTGGCAGTGCTGACGATGTGCTATGCACAGAACATTTGTGAAAGGTGTGGAGAAAAGACACTCATTCATATGAATTTTGAGTGCCAAAAGTTTTATAGTTTTCCTTCCACGTATTCTAATTGCCAGAAAGTTAATTGTAAACCTTCCGAGATCAGATGGACATGACTGGCTTTTTGAATAGAAATAGAAATTCTTGTCCAGAAAGCCAGTAAGCATGACCGTGACACAGACTCACAGCAAAGATTTAATTTCCACAAGAGTACTCTAAGCAAGCCTCAGTCTTTGGTTAAATAAGAGCAATGTTGAACAATGTTGACGGTGACTTTCCTTTCAGCAAAACAGCTATACATATTATTCTTAATTGTAAAATAATGAGAAAAAGTCCTTTACAAATAGAAGATCTTGCATTTTGTATGTTATCCATCATAAAGGAGACTATGAGAAATTTTCAGAAGAACTATAATTTGTTAGACAATAAATAAAATAAAATTATTAACATATCCTCAACTAGTTCATGGCCTCATGCACAGACAATAAAAATACTACACAAGACAAAATAAGAGTACATTATACAGTGTGAATGAATAATTAATTTTATTTATAATTATTAGTGTAATAAATATAATTCATATATAGTACTGAAAAGTTACTTCATAATCAAGAGAGAGTTTAAAAACAGAAAATTTATATGGATTTAATGAAGGACACATTGTGCAGAAAACTGTCAAGAACAATCCTGGTATTCCAGATAGATGATGGAACGCATATTGATAACACTAATTAAAATATGGATAAAACAGAGGTAGTAGTTTGGTACATTCTGCTGTTAGCAAATGGTCCAAAATATAATGGCATATACCATCCACATTTTTGTGTTTCTCAATTCCCTAGCATTCACTTATGACTACAGTTCAATTCTGATCGTGTCTGTTCTCTCTCGCAACATGTCAGCTGTCAGCTGTTAACGTCCGGTTAATGGATCTTGAGTGTTTTGGGGATGGCTGACTTTCAGGTAGGGTAACCAGGTGGTGATTGGACTTAATGTTCAATGCTTGACCCAAAGATTAAACAGTTTCAATGGTGTATCTGAATTCGTTGTGAATTTGCTAGTGAATCTGTCCTCACTGTATATTTGTGATTGTCCTATCGGCCAGAGCAAGTCATATCCAGAAACTGGAAGTCTATAGGAAAGGATGCTAGTCATGGGAAGGAATGTAACAAAAAAAATCCAATTAGGACATATTGAATAGTATTATTATTTGATTATTGGAGAAAGATTAATCAATATACCTAGAAGCAAGGAAATACAAAAGGGTTTTTCATAGTTTATATGTTGCAGAAACATTAAGTTTAAAAATGTTACAAACTATATCCTAGTAAACTAACCTAACTGTGGCCCAGGGATTGTGCTGTAAGTAGATTAGTAGAGCAAAAAAATGAGAGAAAGCAGAATGCGGTATTTTAGGAAGTAAATGAGAAATCATCAGATAACTATCTTAAGTATAAGTCAAACTTCAAAAAGTTTGTTAAAAGAGGATTGTCCAACTAAATGATGTGGAGATTGTATTTTGTTTTGTTTTTTATTTTTATTGTCTTTTTTTTACAGTAAATATCCTAACTGGTAATGCTACTGCTTTCCCATGATTTCTGTCTAATTTAGGAATAATCCCAAAAATGATTTCTTTGCTCTGTTGACAGGATGGAAAAGAGTGGGAATATAATCTGCAGTATGTCACACTTCATAAAGTATTTTAGACAAGGTGAACGATATTGATATCAGCCTCCCACAGCACATGTCTCTCCAAGAAGAGTGTTGAACTCAATGCCATATCCTTATGATCTGTTGACATCATTAACAAAAGCAAATAAAAAATATACAAAGGTATTGTGGAAGTAAAGGAGAAGTAAAGGAGTATTCTTCAGTTCAAGCTCAAGATTTATATTAAATAATCTTCGTTACTTGGTTTTAGAGAATGAATTCTCTCAAAGAGCTATGTTTCCGCATCTTAAAATTATGTGGAGAGTGAAGACACACTCTCTATATGGCATTTTGATATAAGGTTACTAGACTATAATATTACTCACCTAATACCAGTCCAAACATTTGTGGGTTTATTACTATTTTCATCCATATATGAATCAACTGAAAAAAATAAGTAGATCTAGCAAAAAAAAAAAGAATTTTAGTTTCCCATTGATGAATGATCCTATTAATGTGCAACTCATGTTTTATTTGTGTTAACATGCCATAGAATCCTTGTCTGTAAGGCGTGTAGCCAATAAAATAATGAAACAGTGGTAAGCTAAGCACTGTAGAGAATAATGCAAAGCATGATTAATTCAGAGGAAATTTTTATCAATTAAAAGTCAAATAATAACACACCTGGTTGTATGGAATTGTGGTCTGCCATAGTTCTTGCACTGACTGTCTAAAATCGTTAATTAGATCAGAAAAATGTTAGTTTCTTAGTGAACAAAAGGATGGCCAAGAAAAATTAAGACCACAAAACTGTTCAAGCATCTTGATTTTTAAAATAATTTTTCTTAATTTAAGATAATGTATTTTAAAATAATTTTTATATCTGAATCATAGGTGAAAATAAAAAATTATACTCAGATTGAAGAGTGACTAAATGTAAACAATTACCAAGTTTCTGTATTATTTAGACATAGTTTTCTTATGACAACAATGTACTTGATATAAATCTCTTGAGGAAGGATAAATTTGCTCTATAACACCGAGTCACGGCTTTCAGTCCATGGCAACTGGCAGGGCCTGATGGAACGGAGGAGGCAGATTCATAAGTGGAATTAATGAGTGGAGGGAAGTAACTTCCACTCTTTGTTTCTCTCCACATTACTCTTTCATTTCTCTTGGACCTGGTCTATAGAATGCTGCTGCACTAGCTTAGTGTCAGTCTTTCCTTCCACAGTTAACCTTCTCTGCAGATGTCCTCATACACACCCCTAGAGGCACCTTTACAGATCTCAGTTCTTCTCAGAGCTGACCAAGCTGGTCATCAAGATTGTCTATCTTAGCCCTCCAGTGCTGGAGGAAAGAAAGCCTCATGACATATGTTTGACAAAATGGTTTTCTTTGTTCATTGCTGATATCCAACAGCTCCTTGTGAGTTATACATGAATAAATCGTGTGAAAAATGCGTTGAGAGAATGCACGTGAAAACCTCAAATCAAATAGGAAAGACACAGGTTTAAAAATTGTTAGAGAAAACCTAAGCCTCCTTAAGAGGAAGAAGACCGAGAAGAAGTGACTGATGATTTAGCCCAGCAACCAAAGGAACTGGCTATAACCAGTTAAAGCACCCCTAAAGCAGTAACTATTCAAATTCTGTTTGGTGTGTATATATATGTGTGCCAATGTGCCAACATTTCTATCAGCAGGAAAGGATAAGAAAAATTAAAATGCTAGAATAATATGAATGTATTAATAATAACTGTGCTTTTATTTTATTCGGGAATAAAAACAATTAGCATTAAACTCTCACATTTACAAGTTACAAGAAACCAAAAAGTTCTTCAGAGATGTGATACCATTGTATCAAGATACAAGAATTCTCTGGTGCATAAAAATATAATTAAAGAACAATAGTACCTTATGATATTTATTTTATTTATCAGTAATATAAATACTGAATACCAAATATCTAGAGAATGACAAGATAGGTACGTTAATTTTATGTTGTTTAATATTGAAATATTTTTTCAGTGTATACCATGTGATATGTGTTCTCTATGACAAATCACAAACAGGCCCAGAGATTAAAAATTATATTAAAAATAAAATGTTTTGACTTCAGTCATGTACATTTGAATTATAAGTGAATCCTTTTGCTCCCTCTCCTCTCAGCATTCCATGTTCTCCGTAAGAATTGAACATAAAAAACTTTTACTTTGAAATTATTTGCCTGCTAAGACTCTCATGTCATTAAAGGCTGGGAAAAGATTTATCATTTTATTTTCTTCTCAATCCAGAAAGGCTAGCTTAAGCATAAAATATGATATATTATCCCTATTTTCACTTTTCTGCTATCTATAATTTTATTTTACTGTTCAACAATGAAGAAATAAGTATGATTTTACTCTGAAAAAAATCTTGTGTATTTTCATTATACACCCAAGAAGGGGATTTAGAGACTTTTTAATTGCTGAAATAGAAGCATCTGGCATGGATATTGATATGTGCATTAAAGTAATTTTCTAGATCACTGAATTCATGTTAGAAGTGGTTTCTTGTACTAAGTGTATATTTCTTCTTTTGCTGTAAAAATCTTTTAATAAAAATCATCTACTTTTTATATTACTGAATTACTTTAAAGGTAATTTAGTACCTAATAACATGTAGCCACGGGTGGATTTATCTGAATGGCAACTGTGTGTTGGAGCATGGTTTTCTCATAAAGGAGAACATAATTTGCTTTGCATGTCAGTGAATACACTTATTTTATCAGATTGCATGCAACTGAAATAATAGAAGATCAATCTCTTGTGCTCTTGTAAAACACAAACGCAATGAGTATAGCACCAAATCTATTTCATAGGCAAGATTTTGAAAAATACAAAAATATGTAACTATTAACAAATATCACATCAGCAATATGAAATGCAAATTACACAATTCTGATTGAGAATAATGAAGTCATTTTAGAGACATTGCATTTCTTGACTATATATCTATACTTTGATACAAAAACATTTTCACAGTTAATGCAAATTCTTGAATCATATATCTTTAGTATCTAAATTATATACCTATACAATATTAATTATTATATTGGTTAGGCCAGTAACTATTCAGTGGTATAACCTTGTAACACTAGGATAATTAAAGTTTCTTCAATGAAATGTAAATTGTTTTAAGATTTGAAACAATTAAAAACTTTATAAAACCAGTCAACTGAATGTACATCCAAAGATTATGTTTTATATTGTGTTTGATATAATGATTCTTACTGCTCGATAAACATTATACTCCCAGTTTTACTTTTGTCCACATTACATTTTATATGGCTTTTTAAAAAATCATATTAAAATGCTAAAGTAAAGGATTGGTAATCATTTAATGGGTTGGTATGTGTATATACAAAAGTTGTAACCTGACTAAGGTAGCAATATACAATCCTGCAAATGTCTATGTGATAATGGTGTGTAATAGTTTTCCCAAAGATTGAAACACTGCATTCTGAAGAAAGCTCCTTAAACAGGAAGGTAAACAGCTCAAAATAGCTTCAGGAAGTCCGTGAAACTGTCCAGATTCACTAGGCCCCCTCCCTGCCAGAGTAGCTGTAAAAGCTGAGTTTTCTCCTCTTGGATTAGAAAGGAGCTGAGTTAGAAAGAAAACCTTCTGGTGATAAAAGCTGCAAAGAAGACTCAGACTGAAAAAGCTAGAGCAAGAGAGACACCTGGAAAGGACATTCCCCAAATTCTGAACTGCCTACAGGCTGTGCAATACGCTCTAGTTTTCCAGCTTAGTGAGCCGTCGCCCACGAAAGAGTGGACTTTGGTGATGTAACTGTCTCTCAGTCATTTCTGCTCTTTCAGGTAACACCAATAAAACACATTGGTCAACATATTAGAATATGGTGGCATCAATACTTTGGGATGTTGAGGCTTCATGTATGGGCTGAGTAGTCATGTCTGCTGCATCTCCTCAAGGAAAGTGGTGTCACACAACAGGTAAGGAGGGTTTCAAACATTAGTATGTTGACCATGTCAACGATGAAGGACATAAGTGATCCTTTATCTCATTAAATATATAGACTTTGAGAAATTGATATTTTGGGCATGTTTAATGACACTACTAAATGATTGGTAGTGTCAAGATCCCTTCAGAGAGAAATGTTGCTTTCCATAAAAGTAGAGTGTTGCACCATTCTGTTCTCATACCTAGATTGCATTGTTCATTTGATTTTTTACTTAATTATAGACAAAAATCAAAGAAAAGATATAAAGAGATTATTTATTTTGAAGCCCTTACCCACAAGAAAGTTGCATACAAATTTATTCCTTCATCTTTATCAGATTATTATTCTCATATAGATATTTTTGAAAATAGGATAAAAAATTTCTGTTTTCAGTCAGTTTCCTTGAAATTCTTTGAGTAGGAATACAATTATAAGATCAATACGTTACCAGAGGGGAAAATACAAGCCAATCATTTTGAGCCAGAATAAAATTTATGTTCATTCTGTTAAAGCAGCTATCTTTTTCTTACGTTCATCACTAGGAATAAGATGCAAAAAAGAAAAAAAAAGCGGGGGGGGGATATCAGGAAGAATCCATACTGAAAAAATGAAAAATATAAATGATAACAACGTACAACATGATCTGAATTACTCAGTAATAAAGATTGCACTCAGTAAATTTTAGGAAAAACCAAATTTGTGTCAAAACTAAACAAACATACACGGGCAATATAAATGACATTTTTGATAGCCACTAAAGCTGGGCCTCCTTCTCTAATCACCAGGAGCAGCTCTTCTGTTTTGTCCACTCAAGGTGCAGGCCTCTCTTCTGAATGCTTTAGGGGATATACACGGGAGAGGTTCATTCTTCTGCTCCCACTCTCTCAGGGCGGGGTCACCTGCTATCCTGACAACAGGTTCAGCTCTAGTTTGCTGCCAAGGTGGAGTGCAGGCCCAGCTCTTATGTGTGTTGTAGCTGGTGTAGGACAGGGCTGGTTCTCTCACTCACAAATGACCCTGGATTCTCTCTCTCTCTCTCTCTCTCTCTCTCTCTCTCTCTCTCTCTCTCTCTCTCTCTCTCTCCCTCTGTCCAGGAAGCAAGGTGTAGAGGGGAAGGAGGGCATCTTTCCCTCACCTATGCCACTGCATGGGGTGAGGGATCAGATCTATGAACTTTTGGATCGTATGAAGGGTACAAAATTACAGATCTGAAACAGCCATATCTCTTTGAAACAGGACAACAGGATATCAGAAAGGAGCTTCAGTGAAAGCCCATTACTAGTGATGTGGCGGAAACCAGAGGCCAAAAACCCGACCAATTTAACTCCTGGCAATGAATATTTGCAAGTAAAGATGAATGGACTAAAGGTAGGCTCTATCTCAACCGGCCGTAACACACCTTCCATAATAAGATTCTTTTGTTATTGTGTTTGTTTTGTTTGGGTAGGTTTGCTTTTGGTTTTTCTGTTAAATTCAGTTTTGTTCTTTTTTTGGAGGGGGCGGAATTACAAGGGCAAAGGGAGGACAGAAGGGGACAGGAAGACAAGAGGGATCAAGATGCATTATGTGAATTTCACAGAGAATCAATTAAAGTAAAGAAGAACAACAACAACAACAACAAAAGACTGTAACTATAACTTCATTCTCCGCATTAGGATTCCTTCCACTTCCAATAGTGTTCAAAGTGCACAACTATTTAATCAATACTTTTTATACACACACTACAAAATATATTATTATACCTGCTTGCAAAGATCTAGTGCATTTACTATTTCTTTTGATAAGACAAAAAATTACATGTCTTGATTTGTGATATTTTTGGTTCATTATCAAAATAAATGAGCAATTCTAGTAATTATTTCTGAACTGAGAAAATATGTGTAGGAAAGCCAAAATCCTTCTTTTAGTTCATTGCAGATTGGTTCATCCTGAAAAGGTCACATGCCAATTTTTGAAAAAAGGTGTTTTTAGTACAATTTCTGTCAATATACCACAATAATCTATCCTGTTATGCACCATTCTTTAAAAATACTTTCTTTCAGTTAAAATGTTTTCTTTGTTCATTTTAATCTGTTTTCAGCAATTTTCCAAAAGTGTTTCCACTAAATGTATTCTTTATTAAAATTACATACATAGAGACAAAAAAATTAAAATAAGAAAAAATTTAAATGTTAACAGGTGACTCATTTCATGTATGTGCATTTTGACTAAACAGTTTACAGTGTTTAGTAGTCAAGTTAGGTTTATTTACCCCAAATAGTACAAAAGTACTTAATTCTTGAATATTTTGAAAACATTTTCTGTTCGTTTTAACGTTTTTGGTAAATGTATTTTTTGTTATTACATCTATAGGAATTCTACTTCACATCTCTGAAGAAAGCCATGGCTCCATTTTGGATTGACCAGTGCATTTCAGAAGTTCAGGAAGTGCTGTGATTCTAACATGATAATTATTTAATGTTATGGAGCCAATGAACTGTAGCCTATGCTTCACTGAGAAAAAGGCTTGAAGTCTAATTTAGATTGATATACTGCTCACTTCCAGGGTTGTCATGGCTTTACTAAAAGAATTATTGTTTTATTATTCATAAAAATAAGAGGGCTGTCATAATCCATATGAGAAAAAGGCTAACAAAGTCAAAGTGGGACACCTTGTAAATTATATTCGTTAAGGGACACATGAGAAATAACATCTATTATAGAGCATGAAGTCCAAATAAAACATCATTACTGCTCAGTATGAAGTGAGGGATAATCTATACTTGTCCTTGAAGTATAGCCAATTATTTAAGCATATGGAAAGATGTGCTGTATATAAATGATTGGAAAAGCATGCTCTATTCTTATATAATCTATGACATGAGCCTGATTAGTTAAAATAATTTAATTAAAATTTATACAACATGCAATGAGAAATCCAAACTTTATATTGCCTGTTATTTGCCTTTATTTCTATTAAACCTGTAAGTACCTTCATACATTTCTAGAACTGCAATCACAAGCCCATCTTCATGTTATACCTTCCTGTCATTTAGAATCCTCATATCTGAATATGTTAATTGTGCTTCCTGATGAATAAATTTTACAGCATTAAGAAAACATTTGAAGTTGTAGCCTTCTCACTTATCCATGTACAATAGGGCTCTTTGATCTGTAATTGATATTTGAAATCAAGATATGTTCCCTGTTACTGTACATAGGAGGCCACGGAGAGACTTGAAAAAATCTGATAACACAACAGCTGTTGAGCAGCTAGGTACCCTAAGGTTGGCAACAAAACTGGGATTTATGCTGTCCAATCCAGGGACCAGTACTGTAACATCCCATTGAAATGGTGTGTCGAGTTTTTTTTTAATGAACCATATATTAAGTTTTAATATTCCAGCATATTTTTACTTCATTTATCAAATGATTCACTGCCATTATATAGTCTTCCAATACTAAAATACAAAAAAGTTAATTTCTATTTGCTTCCCTTGCTTTTCACTAAAATCTGGCTTTGCTTTACAGATGTCTCAAAAATCATTAACTATCACCTATTAAAATAAATATAAACAGTTTATTACATATGTAGGGAAAAATGATCATAAAATAAGGACTTTTCTTTTTGATGGATTTATTTCATATGTGTGTCTTACAGACAACATTTGCATGCCTGGTGCTTACTGAGTTCAGAAGAAGGTGTCAGAGCCTCTAAAACCGGAGTTAAGGATGGTTGTAAGGCATCATGTTGGTGGCTATTTCTCTGAAATAGCAACAAATGTTCTTTTCCACTAAGCAATGTCTCCAGCACTAAAGTCATATTTCTAACTAGAGCTTAATTCAAATTTCACAGGACTATTAATTTTCTAATATAATGTTATCTAATCACAAGGAAAATTGGGAATAAGCTATTTTCAATTTCCATTAAAATCATGTAGGTACCTAGAAATATTCTTCAATATAGAAATCAAAAAATAATATAAACTTAGATATAATGATTATAGTGTTTGTTAATTAGTTAATACATAATGTTTTCTTTAATAGAAACTGATCCCAGTTATTAGTGGGAAAGATTTTTATGTTTTCAAATGCAATCAGAGTTAGTTTTTTCTGTGGCAGACTCCAAAGCAACAGAAAAACCATGTCTTGAAAACCAATAAAAAAAAAACTAAAAAAAAATCTTATTAATGAGCTCCTAGGAAGGGAATGAAAGAGAACCTTATCCGAGGAGTCACTATGTAACTTTATCCACATAAGACAGAGCATAAAATGCAAAATGCTCCTCCAGTCTACAATAAAATGCATCATAAGCAACAACAATATAAAATAAAATGACTGCTACCCTCGTTTTGTAGATGTGTAATGACAAAGACATGCAAAGGATCTGACATTATTTTACATTTAGGATTCCAAATTATAGACTGCTATACAATATTTCAGCGACACATGAGTACAAGGACAGGAGAAAGTTTCAAGAGTTAAATTTGTACTGGCCACTACGATTTGTTTCTAACCGTCAACAAAAATAAACAAGTCTCTGCAATTATATAAAAACATAATACTTAAGAGTAAATCACTACCGTGAAGGTACAGTAGTACATCTTAAAATCTCTGTTTGCTTCACAGGATTTACATATTCACAAAATGCTGCCGAGGTAGCCATCCAGATTTATAGATATATAAAAAGTAGTATCTTATTGTCTGGTAGTGATATTCATCTATCAAGAAGTTAGAAGTAGTAAGTCTTGATGCATTAGATAATATTTTCAATAGGAGACTGCATTTTATTGCTTACTTGCAGAAGCAAGCATGATAATCAGAACTGCTTTAGTTTATAGTCTAAATTTCTTCTAGAGGGAAGTACCTCATCAGTACTCCATTGGGTAATGTGGAAAACATTCCAAACAAGTTAAGAAATTAAAGTCCATTAGTAAGTATTCACTGTAAATATGTATTGAATCAATTTGTTATTCAAATCCTGTAGGAGTTGCTAATCTATGACAAAGAGTGATGGACAATATTTAATACATTATGTATTAAAAGCAATCCATAAAAATTTAATGTGGGGTTGATTTCAACACATGATTAAGGATGCATATTATTAGACAGAGTGGACTAGAAATGAAAATTTAAATAATATTTGGCTGAATCGGTCTAACTCAATTTCGCTTAGAATTCAAAAAATTACTATGAAGACACAGGAAAAAAAGGAAATATTTCCATTGGAAAGTGACGCTTGTCATTGCAGTGCAAACCAGTCAGGGAGATGTTTGTGATCTAAAATACTGAGAGAAATAAAGAAACAGATGCATTGAGTTGATTGTTTTCTTCTTGTGCAATTGTGAAAGAAAAATTCTTTCATCACAGAATAGAAACATTAACAAACACTTTATCTTGAATGTGCCAACTATTTGTCACTGTGAAAATACTGTGTCCACCCTCCTACTCTTTAATGGTTACCAAGGAACAAAAAAGTGTTCTCTGGCCACCTCTTCCATGAATATGAGTGTTTCCTACAGCTACTGTCATGACCTGTGATAAGGGTGCGCATACTTCCCAGGTGGCTTGGAAAAATTCTAATTTACACCTATTTTTCTAACAGTCTCAAATTTTCTTTTTCAAGCATTATCTAGCATGTCTATCCTACCTGGAATCCTATACGCTCTGGATATGCTATTCATGGCAGTTTATAGGAAATGGGCAGTGGGTTACAGCTCCAAAAATGAAATGACATAATTTTAATGTAAATATGGACAATTAATTCACATAATATTCTGCGGAATATTAGATATTTTTCTTGTTTTTAATCTAAATTCATTATAGATAGTATGCCAAAGGAAGCTGAATTTGAAAATAAAAATGTGTCTTGTTGACCATGACCTTTCCTTTACAGAAGCTTTTCGGTTTCAGGTGGTCCCATTTCCTATTTGTTTCTCGCAGTGTCTGTGCTACTAGGGTTATATTTTGGAAGTGGTCACCTATGCCAATGCATTCAAATGTACTTCCCACTTTCTCTGCTATGAGGTTCAGTGTGACTGGCTTTATTGCTGTATGAAGTCTTACCGCTTATGGTTACCCACCTACTGGGGCGTGACCTCTTATACTATATATGCTGATGCAGAGCATGTGTCTGGCCTTTTTTTCTGGCTTCTCTCTGTGTTCCGGTTGCAGATTTCAGCTTCTCATCTCCGTTCCAGCAGAGGATTCTGATTTGTGAGTTTACCCCTAAATAAATAACCATCTATTTTTCAATTCTGAGCTAGTGTGGGATTTCTTTTATGTGACCGTCTTCATTTGGTGCCAACGTCATGGACTAAATGCACTTAAAAACCTGAGAGAGCTTAATTTTGAACACAAAGATACCGAGTTTAACATAGCCTTTTGCTGTTTGCTGGTGGCCTGCCACAGCTTCTTTGAGAGAGATTTTCCTGATTCAGCTGCAGCAGAAAAAAAAGCAGCAGTTTTGAAATGCCTGCTTTCTGGATTCTGCTGCCAGTATGGCCTTTGGCTCTGGAGACAGAGAATTTGGATGTGATTTGTGAACAGATTGCTGTAGCTTGCTCAATGATGGCTTGGAATGACTGTGTGCCTAGAAGTGGGGTAGTGCGCACATCTCAGAGGCTCTAGTGGCTCTGCTATGCTGGACTGGACTGGGCAAGCAGGCACTGACCTATAACCGGAGCAATGAAGCAGCTTAAGTTTTTAAGATGCGTTCAGCATTTTAAGAAGCGGTCCTGGACTGTAAAGAATTACAGATAGACCATAGACCTTTTGGGACCCTAGTCTATTTAGATACAAAGCTTCCTAGGCCTGGATGTAGTGGGGAAGGCCTTGGTCTTCCCACAGGGCCAGGTTACCTGCCCTCTCTTAAGCAGGGAGGGGCTGGGAGGAGGGTAATTGGGGAGTGAGAGTGGGATGGGGGGAGGGGAGGAAGTGTAAATTTTTGAATGAAAAAATAGATTAGCTGAAATGATATATATATGTCTGTCCTACAGTGTGATAATTCAACAAAGACAATGAAGCTTTAAAAAAAAAAAAAGAATTACGGATAGACCATAGGACAGATTCAGACATTAAAAAACCCCTAAATGAGTCACAGTGTTGGATGTATGTAGGCTTGGGAGACAGAAGAAAAAGAATATAGAGAGTTGTAAAAGAAGTAAATAGTTAAAAGCGGGGGGAGTCTTTAAAGAGACAGATTACAAACAGTCATAGATTAAAGAAGTAAAAATAATAAAATAAATCTTAAAAAGTAATAAAGTAGTAACAAGCCAAGTAAAGATGGAAAATTCACAAAGAGTCTGGATTATGTATATTATTGTGTTTTCTTTGAATTTTTTGACTGTGAAGGAGATAAGTACAGAGAGACATTTCATTGTATGAGCTGCTAAGCTAAACCAACATGAATAGTATAAAGGTATTTTGACTTCAGAATTTGTGTCTAAGGCTGTGGTACTTTGGAAAAGAGGTTACTCTTGTTATCACAGAAGATGAGAATCTGTGAATTACTTCTAGACAAATATAGTGTGATAGACTACACCCTCCTGAAAGGTCGTTGTTAACACCCTCAAAAAATTCCTTTGTCCAACTGCTGACTTAGATGAACCTAACACACAGGATATACCATGAAAGACCTGATTAGCAGCACTCCATACAGTAGGAAATCGTTTGGAAAGAAAAAAAACTATGCCCATATTTCCAAATATTGTTTATAAATGTTCTTTTACATTAAAGGGTGATATGATATAGACATGGATAATTTGCATTGGTATGGATCTTAGTTTATTGATACAAATTTAAGGTCAATTTTAGTATATGTATATGTATTTCTGATCTTGATTAAGGCATTGTATTTGTGTAGCTCATTTAAAAATGTAATGTATAATTAAGAAACATAGGTTAATAGATAGTTATCTATAATAGTCAAGATTATAGTCATGTTAGATTTTCTAGATGTACAGAGATGTATTTCAGATGGATAGGTATTCTTCAAATCTTTCAGAGACCTTCAGAATATGGCATTTAAAATGCTTTTACAACTTAGAACTTATCATGACAATGAGACACATCTGTTCCTGGCAGCACCAATCTACTTCTAGAGAAAAATGGGCATTGAAGAGGTTCCTTATAGAGTTGATTAGCCATTTGGGCAAGAAACTGCTCTTGCCTGGACTGCTTCAATGAACATGCAGGAGGAACTGCAGAGAAATGACTGCTGAACTTTGCCTAAAGGTGAGATTATCCTTCAGGGTTCCTGCTTCATGAAAGAGTCTGTGAGACATTCTGCAGGATACAAAAGGAAGTAACTGAACTGTCTTTAAAATTTCCTGCTTCATGGAAAAGTCTGCTGGATACTATGGGCCTGTAGGCTGAAGATGGATGCCCCAATGGTACAGAAGAACTTTGGGTACTGTCAAGGCAGTGAAATGTCTCTGTCATTTTTAGAGTGTTGAACAATGTAATTCCTGTTTACTTAGGCAATATTATACCCTTCTGGAGTCTTTGATGGAATTGAAGAATTGATAGATAGTTATGGTTACAGTTTTCCTTTGTATGATAAAAGATAAAGTAGATATAAATATTGTAACTGTAATTCTTGCATGATAACTGTTTTGTTATATGTAATTTTACTATGTTAAATTTAAAGCCTTCCTTTTGTTTAAACAGAAAAGGGGAAATAGTGTAGGAGTTCCTTTGGTTTGTATGTTAATGAATAAAGAAACTGACTTGGCCTAGTTGATGGGGCAGAACTTAGGTAGGCAAGAATGACAGAATTGAACACTGGGAGGAAGAAAGGCAGAGAGAGGGAGTTGCTGTGGAGCCGCCCTAGACAGACACTGGGAATTTTACCCGGTAGGCCACTGCCATGTGGCAATACACAGATTAATATAAATGGGTTAAATCAAGGTGTAAGAATTATCAAATAAGAAACTAGAGCTAATGGGCCAACAGGTGGTTTAATTAATACAGTTTCTGTGTGGTTATTTTGGGACTAAGCTGGCCTGATATCTGGGAAAAAACAAGCAGGCCCCCCTGCAGTACTTTATGTTAAGGTCTTTGATTCATTTGGACTTGAATTTTGTGCATGGTGATAGACATGGATTTATTTTCATTCTTCTACATGTTGATATCAACTTATGCCAGCACCATTTGTTAAATATGCTTTCTTTTTTCCGTTTTATACTTTTTGCTTCTTTGTCAAAATTCAGGTATTCGTAGGTGTATGGATTATATCTGCATATTCAATTCAGTTCCATTGGTCCTCCTGTCTCTTTTTATGCCAGTATCAGGCTGTTTTCAGTACTGTAGTTCTGTAGAAGAGTTTGAAGTCAGGGATTGTGATGCCTTTAGAAGTTCTTTTATTGCAGAAGATGTTTTGAATATCCTGGGTTTTTTGATTTTCCATATAAAGTTGAGTATTGTTCTTTTGAGGTCTGTGAAGAATTTTGCTGAGATTTTTATAGGCATTGCATTGAATCTGTAGAATGCTTTTGATAAGATTGCCATTTTTACTATGTTAAAATGTCATAGTAAAATCACCACCAAAATCAGACAGAGGTCTGATCTTCAAGATGTACAAAGAATTCATGAAACTTGTCATCAAAAGAACAAATAATCCAATAAAAAAAAGGAGTACAGACCTAAACAGAGAATTCTCAACAGAGTAGTCTAAAATGGCTGAAACACACTTAATGAAATGCCCAACATCCTTAGTCATCAGAGAAATGCAAATCAAAACAACTCTGCGATTTCATCTTATACCTGTAAGAATGGCCAAGATCAAAAACACTGATGACAACTTATGCTGGAGAGAATGTGGGATAAAGAGAACACTCCTGCATTGCTGGAGGGGGTGCAAATTGGTACATCCCCTTTGGATACCAGTAAAATGATTTCTCAGAAAACTAGGAAACAACCTTCCTCAATGTCCAGGAATACAACTTTTGGGTATTTATCCAAAGGATGCTCAATCGTACCACAAAGACATGTGTACAACTATGTTCATAGCAGCATTGTTTGTTATAGCCAGAAACTGGAAACAACCTAAATGCCTCTTGATCAACGAATGAGTAAGAAAAAATGTGGTACATCCACACAATGGAGTTACTACACTGCAGAAAAAAATAATAACATCTTGAAATTTGCAGGCAAGCGAATGGATCTAGAAAACATCATATTGAGTGTGGAAACATAGATCCAGAAAGATAGATATCATGTGTACTCACTCTTATGTGGCTTTTAGACATAGATAAAGAAAACTAGCCTATAATTTACAATCCCAGAGAACCAAGACAACAATGAGAACCCAAAGAGAGACATATATGGATCTATTCTACATGGAAAGTAGAAAAAGACCAGATCTCCTGAGTAAATTTGAAGCATTAGTACAAAAGGAGAAGAGCAGAGAAAAATTTATAGCTCAATAAAATCAATCAAAAATGTGATAACATACATAAATTAGTTGCATAACTACCTAGGAGTTGAGATTTAGTTCAGGAATATTACCTATCATTTACTCTCTCACATGAAACTTACCCTAATACTTATGGATGGTAGAATTCATGAAACCTTAGCACTTTATTTGGAAAGTACAAATAGAAGAAAATTCCTTGATTCCTGAATAAATAAACAAATAAAAACTTTGGAAGGAGCCTTGACATGAGTAATTATAAGAGTTTCTTAATAATATATTCAGTTGGATCCAAGGAACATAGTCTCAAACTGGAAATAAGGATGAAAAGTAGGAGTAAAGGCAAGTAAACACACACAAATGCCTGGTAGCAGATAATGCTGGATGTGTGTGTATGTGTGTCTGTGTGTGTATCTGTGGGGGGGAGGGTAGGATCAAGGGACCATAAAAATACAATTGAAATTATATATAAAAAAAATGGACAGGCTGCTGCCAAAGCCCAGTGTTAGACAGATTTTGTGGTTAGCATGCTTGAGACCCTGGGTTCAACTCACACATATTACCATACATTTTACTTAGAATCATTCTTGTTGGTGCTAGAACCAAAAGACATTACTAGAGGAAAAATTTAAAAAATTGTTGAGGACTAAAGACAAAAATGGGTTAACATAAAATGGGGCACATGCCTCTAATCTCATCATTTGGAAGTAGAGGCCAGAATATTATGAATTGTAGATCAGTCTGGGCTACAAATGATCCTCTCTCTCTCTCTCTCTCTCTCTCTCTCTCTCTCTCTCTCTCTCTCTCTCTCTCTCTGTCTCCCTAACATACATACACACCCTAAAAATAAAACAATGAGGAAGATATTGACTGATGTACAGTACAGTAGTTAAGGCTTAACATTTGCACGCTGGAGAAAAACTTCAACATAATTGAGCCTCTGCTATTTCAATATACTAATGGAAAATAACTGCATTTCACATGAGAATTGAAAACAGTTAACACTTCATAGACAAAATCATGAGCCCTCAGTTTGGCTATGGCTTAAAAGCTCTAGATTTTAAGAATATATTTTAAAATCTTAGTAACTTCCAAGTAGATCATTCATAAACGATGCAAACATTTAAGATTCCTTTTCAATTGGATTTGTTTCAGGACAGCAAAGTAAATACCTATGAACTGAAGAGACATTCAGTGTTTATGGTCTTTATTTCTTTGTGAAGCCTTAGAAAGAGTATTTCCTACATTCATTGCAAGGACAATATCCAGCATCCAAAGTGTAATAAATGCTAAGAATTGAGCTCTTTGCCTTCTTTGTCAGCTTTGTGAAAGATTAATTTTCTAACACCATTTAAGAAAAACAAAGCACAAGGAATCAGCGACAGCCTGATGACCCGAGTTTGATCCCAGAACACAGTGAAAAAGGAGAGAATTGATTCCTTAGGGTTATTCTCATTTCCACACTTACCTTGTACCAATGATTTACTATACTGTCTGTGTGCCTCACTAACAAACAGATTGTACACTCACACAAGTACACACAACTCCACACACAGAAAAAGGCAAACATTCACATAGTAATAGCAACATTTATAGAAAGGAAACAACCAAATGAACAATAAACCCAGGTTTTACTCTCTGCTAGCTCTACCATTGTAGTGGCCCTCAATAGTTCATCCGATTGTAAATAGTGTGATTATATTAGGAACATCACAGCATTGTTGTGAACATGAGAGGAGATAATTAAATTGCAGGTGATCTTATATTGCTTTTGTTACACAAATGTGTAGTGATTATTAATCACTTAGGGGTCTTGTCGTAATTTCATTGGAAGAACAAGTGTGTTTTCTACATTCTTTTGGAAATGACCCTGCTCCTGATATTGTGGTATCTGTTAATGAATAAAGAATTAAAGACTTGGGTATTTTATATAGAAACAGTACCTTGTAGATGCTTTCAAATACTAATTTAAAATTTGATTGTATAACAACAAATACATCTTTATATGACAATACATCAATAACTTTTAAGAGTTTATTTTTCAGTCATGTTTTTCTTTTAAATATTTTTTTCTTTGTACAAATAAATGTATACACAAATGTGTTGTACATGCATATATGTGTATATGTTCACATGTAACGGAATGAAGAACAGAGGCTGAAGCCTGGTATCTTTACAGATGACAACTTTATTTGTGAGTCAACTCTCACTGAACCTAACTCTAACCCACTATATATATGTTGCTTCCTTTTTACTGGTATTTCAGGCAAAGCAACATGCCTGCCAGGCAGCTTTTATTAGGTGGGAGGTGGGATCCAAACTCTCATTGTGGCAAACTCTTTATCCACTGAGCCACCTCCACACAGGTAATGTTTTCCAGGAGCATATACCATAAAATGTTGTTTCCCCTCTAGAGGAAAACTATTGATTTTAAAACATTAATATCTGTACATTTCTGATCATATAATTTTTAAAGAAAATAATATTAACTGCATATAAAATTGATTAAAATCTTAAATGTTTCCTATATGTAAGAAAAAAATCTACAGTAGATTTTAATTTAAGGTGGTATTCTCTTCTTCTTTTATTATATCTTTCTATTTCTCCTATAAAATATATAATTATATAACATTTCCATTACAATATAACAAAAACAAAGAATATACCTTGAAATGAAAAATCAGGTAAAGTTAGTTGATTTTCAGGGGGATATTGGGAGTGACATTCCCAGGTGATATTTATGAGAAGACTATGTGTAAGGATAGAAAGAACAAATTGAGTGAACTTGTATGGAAAGACTAGGACAGTCATTGCCATTCTGATGTCTAGATTATGAGACCATGGGAAGATATAAATGAGAAAAGAATTACAATCAGGTCAATGAGAGTCAAGAATCATTGTGACAGCTGCAGATTATAGGAGGGCAGTCTTACAGCAGGAAGATCAAGGAAGAGTTGTGTAATGGTCAAAATGAGAGATGGCCACATCACAAACTTGTTAAGTATTGTGCAATGTGTTACCGGGGAGACACAGTTGAATGAAAAGATACTCCCCACACTCTTAATCAACAGGCAAGATGGCAATAAATCATAAACTTCTACAAAACAGTTCCTGGAAGGGAGATTAGTATGAAGCTACTTTTGTATATGTGAGGAAAAAGTGATATCCAAGAAATTATAGCATAGTGAATATGTCAGTAAAATTGCATACATCAGTTAAATAAAATGACATGGAAAAAGTCTTACACAAATAAAGAGTGTACCATGACCCCCCTTCTTATAACTTGTGTTAAGAATAATTTGTATGGTGTTGTAAATAAATATAGCTGGGATCACTTTCTGCACAGTAGTATCTTACTACAAAGAAGACAGAGGCGTTCACTTCCAGATCAGGTGGAGGTTATAACCTGGCTTTTATCAGGCTTTCTATAACCCTTCCAACCTGCTTGATGCATTAGCGATTTCATACTACAGTCTAACATGATCTTCTTCAGCTACCCGTCACATGCATTTCAATTCTTTGACTATGTAAAGTACTCCCATTATGTTTAAATTATGTCTTAGTTATTTGCACAATTAGCCTAACCAACAATAAGGCAAACCACTTCTTTAATCTATTGTTTCCACAAAACCCTCTGTATGTGCACATAACTCGTCAGCTTCCAGGAAAAAAATGTGGGCACATGTGTTTCTGTTATAGGGTCAAGTACTCATTAGCCCAAGTCAACATTTTAGCTGAGTACCCTGTATTCTTCAGAGAAACCTACTTTGCCAATGCTACAGTCTTTTCCTTACTGTAGCTCTCTGGTACCCAAAGAGAGGACCTCCTTTCAAGGACATCAAAATTCCAACACTCCTGGTAAGGTCAGGTAATAAATACATCCCCAAACCCAATTACTTTTCCCTTCAAATATCTGTCTTATTGTTTTTTTTCTTTGAATTTTACCTAAGTCTTGGCAGGTTTAATTGATTAAAACTTTTGACTTGTGATGTAGACAGTCCTTGCACGATACTCACAGAAAGCCACTTGCCTTTGCCTCCTAGTGTGGTATTAAAGAACTATTCTACAATGCCTAGAAAATTTTCTGTGTGAATGCTTTCTTACTTTTCTTTATTTATCTTTCATACAACATACTCCAACTGCAGTCTCCTCTCCCTCCATTCTTCCATATTAACATGCCTACTTCATTAAAAAAACAAACACTAGATTATTTTCTGAGCCATATAAACTAAGGTTAAGGTTATATATGTGTCCATCTTTGTATCTAGTTTTCCAGCACAGAACTATTGCCGCTGACAAAATACTTGAGGACAGATTTCATAGCACTTTCTCATCTGTGTAAACGGTAGTAGAAAATTTTAACCAATAAAGTGAAGCAAAAACTTATTTTATGCAGTATTTTAATTAATTTTGTGTGGTTAATATGATTTTCTTCTTTATACAAAGTTTTATTGTATAGTAACAGATTTTATTAGTACGATTAAATGTTTTTACTTATAATATTTCCAAACTAATTTTATTACTTACCGTCTACCATGTACCATCTAATTGTCTATGAACCTATTATTATTCATTTTATTACTTATCTAATCTATTTTTTATTTATTTTATTTTCTATCTAATCTATCTCTTTATTTCTCTATCTCCATATCCATCTCCCTATCTCCCTATCTATCTTATTATATTTATCTATTGATAAATTGTTAATCAAGTGATTGATAAATCTATCTAATCTAATCTATCACCACTAGAACCAATACCATTGTCATCACCTATCATCTGATTATCTCTGCATCTTTTCCTGCTATATCCACAAGTTTAATATTACAAGATTAAACGAACTTTACTTAAAAAGGTATACCCTTACCATGTATGTACAAATATGTATGTATAAACATACACAACTTTTCTTTTCATGCTTCCCCAAATAATGAAATATACTCCTTATATAGCATTTAATCTGAATTTGGTATTATTTCTAATCTTAATAAATCAATGTTTATGGGAATAGGTATAGGCCATCCTACCTTTAAACAGAGGTTTGTTTGTTTTTTTAAAATTTATTAAAATCTATCAATCCAAATTCCCTCCTCTTTTCCCATTCCCTCCATACACTCTACCACTCCACTCCCATCCTAAGGGAGGGTAAGACACTCTGCTCTGTGAAAGGTCCAAGGCCCTCCCTACTTCATGCATGCTGAACAAGGTATACATCCAAAGAGAACAGGATTCCAAAAAGCCAGTACATGCAGGAGAAACAAATCTCAGTGCCACTGCCAGTGGCCCCTCAGTCTGCCCTGGCCATACAACTGTCAACCACATTCAGAGGGACTAGTTTGGTCCTATGCTTGTTCCTTCCCATTCCAGATGGAGTTGGTGAGCTCCCATTCACTCAGGTAAACCGTTTCAGTAGATGAACCATTCATGGTCTGACAATATTAGGAGTATGGAGGCTGGGGATGGAAGGATGGGTAGAAGGGGAGGAGAACGAGAGAAGCTGAGGGTTGAGGAGAACTTAAGGAAATGGGATAGTCGAGGAAGGACAAATATGAGAGGAAGGAAAGAGATATCTTTTATGAGGGAGCCATTATGGGGTTAGCAAGAAACCTGGCTATAGAAAAATTCCCAGGAATCCAAAAGAATGACCCCAGCTAAGACCATAAGCAATAGAGCAAAGTGTGCCTGAACTGGCCTTGCTCTGTAGTCAGATTGATGATTATCTTAAATATCACCATAGAACCTTCGTCCAACAACAGATGGAAACAGAGGCAGAGACCCACATCAGAGCACTGGACTGAGCTTCCCAAGTAGAAGGAATAAGAATATGAACAAAGAGGTTTGTTAGTTTTAAATGGAAATTTAAGCTGTGTTATAGACTCTAGAAAAGGAATTTCTATTTGCACTCATACGCTATAAAATGAAAAAAAGTAACTTCATATCAGTGATACTTATGTTTACACAGTAACCACAGCTGACAAATGGGGGGGGGTCAGACATCTTTCTCCAATGTTCCAGCTCTGAATTCTAGCAGTGCCTTCCTTATACATACACTAACTAAAGGAAACAGCCAAAAAAAAAAAAAAACACTTGTAATAAACCAACTATTGCGCACTTAAGTTGTGCATGATCTAAAGTAGGGAGAATCAGCTAAAAACTGTTAACATTCTTTAAAATTTATTAATTTATCTTTTTCATTATTTTACATGCCCATGTCAGTTTCCTTCTATCCTTTCCTCTCATTCTCTCTCCCCACCTCTCTTTTGAATCCTTCTCATCCACTCCTCCTCTTTTCCTGTTCAGAACGGGAAAGTCTTCCCATGGGTGTCAACAAAGCCTGGCATTACAAATTGAGGCAGGACTAAGCTCCTTCCCTAGAATTAAGGCTTGGTAACCCATTATGAGGAATAAGTTTCCAAAAGCCTTCCAAAGCACCAGGGGCAGAACCCACTCCACTTCTAGGAGTTGACAAGTAGACCAAGCTATATAACTGTCTCTCTTATGTAGAGGGCCTAGGTTGACCCCATATGGGCTCTTTTGCATATTATCCAGTGTCTGTGAGCTCCTACAAACCTAGATTTATTGTCTTTGTGTTCCTATGCTGATAACCTTGATCAATTTTTACATGATTTTTATGTTTGCAGTTTTGTTGAATGTTAATGAATTGAATTTTTAGAGCACTTTTTATTCATTTTTGTTTTAGTAATTTGGTTATAACTCCTATTAATTCCTTTTGAAGTAAGCACATACAAAATGAAAATAATATGATATGGTAAGAAAATCTATTTTTGTATCAATGTATAACTTTAAAAATATTTTCACATAGTTATAAATGAATCAAAATAACTTTATTGTGATTCAGAAGTATTTCTGATGCTTCATGTAAATTATGGAGAGATGGCATATTTCTTTGAGCTGCCCACACTGCAGAATATCTGTGAACAGAAAGTGGCTTCAGTAAGCATCATATTCTTTATGATGAATTATGCAGATGTTCCATTCCACAACCATGGTAAGGTGCTAAAAGTTCATGTCTGTGAGCTATTTGGAACTCATACAGACGTAGTGGACACAGTCTTATTTTTTCCATTACATGAAATCCAAATTTTCATGTAGAATATATGTCACTGAGTGCACAACTAGATGGACTGAAAAATTCAGATAAAATGAATTTTTAGAAGCAAAATAAGTAGTCATATTTCTAGGACAGAGATGGGAAAAAATTCAAAGTAACTCACTTTGCAGGATATACCTCGACCCTCATTAACAGTACTGGAAATTCAACAGAACAGCTAGCATATTTGATTTAAACATTCCCCATCGTGGACATTTCAATTTTAGAAAACAAACATTTCTTCCATAGAAGTGAGAGTTAATCAGACTTTGTATTTATATATGGGGTAAGTTATAGTAGATGAATACTTGAAAAAATTGATGTTATAAAGACACTCAAGACACTAAAGATCTTTTGAATATTTTCTAAACTATAAAGCAGTAAGAAAATAGTGTTGTGTCGATTTAATAAATGTACTTATTATTGTTTAAGTCTATATGTGTTCCGTGTGTATTTATTTATCACAAAAATAAAAAGAATTTCTATCTCAGAGAGGATTTTTTTATAAAGAACTTCTTGTATTTGAAGCATTGATGATTTTGAATTCTATTGCTTAAAAAGTAGGAATAACTATCAAAATATGGAAAGGACAAGTTATACCCAGGATAACAGGTACCAGAGATAATGTTAATCCTTTTCTGATGTGTGGATGAATATTAAAACTTCTAATTACTATTTGCCTTTTCATTATGTCTATAATTGTTAATCTTACATGCTAATTTGACATCCTTGTGAAGTCAGAATCTCAGAACAGAATTTGCTTCCACAATATTGGCTTGCAATTTTATCAATAGAGACAGAGCCCCACATTGGAACACTGGACTTAACTCCCTAGGTCCAAATGAGAAGCAGAAGGAGGGAGAACGTGAGCAAGGAAGGCAGGATCAGAGCGAACCTTCATCCGACGACGGATGGAGATTGAGACAGAGACCCACATTGGAGCACTGGACTGAGCCCCGAAGGTCCAAATGAGAAGCAGAAGGAGGGAGAACATGAACAAGGAAGGCAGGACCGTGAGTGCGTTCACCCACTGATACAAAGGGACTGATCTAATGAGAGCTCACCAAAGCCAACTGGACTGGGACTGAACGAGCACGTGATCAAACCGGATTCTCTGAATGTGGCTGGCACGGGAACTGTCTGAGAAGCCATTGATAATGGCACTGGGTCTTGTTTCATCTGCATGTACTGGCTTTTTGGAACCCTAGTCTGTTTGGATGCTCAGCTTCCTAGACCTGGAGGGAGGGGGGAGGAACTTGAACTTCCCACAGGGCAGGAAACCCTGACTTCTCTTAAGGCTGGAGAGGGAGGAAGAGAGGGAGTGGGGTGGGAGTGGGAAGGTATTTGGAGGAGGGTCGGAAGAGGAAACTCTTATAAATTGATAAAAAAATCCTGTGAAATTATGTGGGCTGTGAACAAATAAATCATAAAACAGCCAAAAAATTTTAAAAATTATTATTATTAGTGTTAAAAGATGGAGGAGGCCTACTTCACTGTGGGTAGGTGGGTCTGGTTTTGAGGAATTAACTGCGCAGAAGCAGACATAAATCAGTCAGAAGCTTTCCTTCCATGGTCGTCCCTGGCATCTAGGGCTTTTTCTTGGCTTTGCTCAGTGATAGATTCTACCCCATAAAACAAATGCCCCTTCCTTTCTGACACCAAAGTTATTTTTGGTCCTGGTGTTTATTACAACAATAAAAAACAATCTAGAGCAATATATCAAAGTTTTAAGTCTCTTTAAGAAGCACGTTCCAGGAAAATTGGGACACTGTGTAAAATTGGGACACAACCTCCTAGGAATGACCGACTACCGTTAAGGATAGAAGGCAGGGCTCCCTGTTATCAGAGGACAAACTTCTACAATGAAAAAGAGGAGCAGAACATCAATCATACATTACATGTTATAATTTCAAAACAAACAAACAAACAATGAACTCTACCTATGCTTAGGTACTAATGCAAAGTCTGGTAGCAACTTAGACTCCATCCTAAATCAGAACCTGTGATACAAGGACAATAATGATACCTATTGTCCTATATCCAATAGTGATACCACCCATTAAAGTGGTTTAAAGAGTAAGTAGCAAAGAAAGAAGGTATTTAACATAAGTAAGCGATTTGTCTTGTTGTCCCATTTTCCTCTCATCAAGGATGCTATGCCTAAAGTTATGTTTGTGTTTGTTTCTCTCTCATTGGAAAAATGAACATGTACTCACTGTTAATTAGACTGTTAGGGCCAGTATTAGGAGGCAGCCATGCAATATACACAAGTTTAACGAAGACTTGAAATATAATATGCAGTGAGATTTATCATGGATCATATTACTTCTTCCTGGGAAACCTCAGTCATATTTAGCAATATTTGTTTATAAATTTACTGAATTCTTAAGTCTTTGCTTCTAATAAAACTAAACTAAATATGGAACCATCAACAATTGTCTTATATGAGTCATTGCACTAGAAATAGGCTACATATGTAAGTAAACTTTCCTCTGTTTTAGAAATAAACATAATAATTATAATTACAAGTATTTGAATGGCCGGATCATGATCAAAATAGTCCTTAAATGAGTCTTTTGCTAGGAATTTGAACATTTCAATATTTTCTGAAAGAATGGCCTGCAATGAGAAAAAACGCTAGTCATGTCTCTTATTGAGTTCACAATTGCCGTTCGCAAATATTTTCTGTGTCGCCTGTGCATGGTGGTGTGGTGACGATGATCAGCGTCACTGACCGCCATCTAGATGTCCAATGCTAAATTAAGTTTCTCTGATTTATATTCGTAGCTTCGCGTGAGTCCAGGCTCATCTGTTCTTACAAGCTGCTCTCTTGTGCTCCTACCAGCAAATTATGTGACAGTACCAACCTGGAGCTAATTTACTGAACTCTGGACTCGGTGCTATGCACAGAACAGTTCCCAGTTTATATAGATATCCCTGCTCATTTTTGTTTTCCTGCTTCCCTTGTCTCTAAGTGAGCGCTGCCAAGCCAATGATATACCCACAGTAATTAAAAGCCCATGAAGCAAATCAACAGCACACTTTTCCATCTGTGGAGCTGCAGTGCTCTACTTTATTTGTACACCCTGGTGAAAGATATCAAACTTCCATTCAGCAAGTTAAGTCATTGTAGGCGAAATAAACACCACTATTCAGAACAGTCTTTTAAGCCATAACTCTGAAGTCATAATTTTGAATTAAGTCCTAATTTTGAGAAGTTCATTGACGAATTTCCAACAAAGTCAAAAGATTAAATTTTGAATTCTCCATCAGTGTCTGATTCACGTTCACTCTCTTGCTTCTTCTCCCAAATACTCTCTTCTGTATACAATAATCTTAAAGAATTTAACTGCAAGTTTCTAAGACTTACAGAACTCATTCTTATCAACACATTCCTGTTAATTCAACTTCCCCATAATGTCTGACTCAACTTCTATTAATTTTTAACAATAGACAGAGCTACTTCTTCTCTTTTTCAGTTCATAAAACACCACCTCAATGGATGTTCTGTTGTGACTCAGAAAACAATGGCACAAAGGGTAGACGACAACTCATGATTCACCTTGCTGGGAACACAAGGGGAGAAACAAGAGAGATCTGTAACCATGAGACAGGCTTTTGAGCATGAGTTGTGGTTTCTAAATCTTCACCAAAATGTGAGAAATGCATGGTATCCTTCCTATTTTAGAGAATTGCTAATTGTGTCTTTATGGCTATATAAACCTTGTGGTAGTGAGAGGAATTTTGGAAAAGAGATGATAGATTTTAGAAGCACAAAGAAACTGGTGTTAAAAAAAAAGGAGAAGAAAAAAAACTTTATTCTTTCTCCCATGTTCTTCCAGACAGGAGGTGGTCTCAAAAAACTCTTAATAATTTTGTTACAGGTGTTTAAAAACTTGAGCATAAAATGGCCATCTTAAAACTTTTTTCAGAAAACCATGATCAAATATTCTCTATGCCTTCTTCTTGTTAACTCATCTTTTGTCAGCTGTAATCCATATGAAAAATAAAAAAAATGAACAATCATATTTTTACTAATTCAACTTCCTATATATTCAATATATATATATATATATATATATATATATATATAGCGAGAGAGAGAGAAAGAGAGAGAGAGAGAGAGAGAGAGAGAGGGAGAGAGAGAGAAAGAGTTTTTGTAGTATGGGAGGCATATAACGTTCATTCAAAAGAAGCATTCCTGGATTAAATGTCACATGATAGATAGAATTTAAAAATGTTTTTAATATGTTGATATGTATATTGTGAGAGCCAGAAATAGAGGAATATGTATTTGCCGTACATGACAAATTGCACACATATGGACTCACAGTAGCTGTGACTATATGCTAAAGATGAAATCAACCCAGTGAAGTTCTACCACGCATGAGAGAAGAGGTCATGAAGTCCAACCCCTAGCTTAGAAGCTATTGTCAACTGATGACTGCTAGAGTAAGGATGATCAATTCTGTTCAGAGATGAAGTCCCGAAGAGGTGGCCCATGTTCCAGTAGATGTCCCTACACCATGTAATACAGACTACGGTAAGTGAATCAATGGATTTAGAAAGTGAGCACATGAACGTGGACCAGAAAATTGTGGTGCAACACACAGGAGACATTGTAAAGAAGAAACGTAGTGACGAATTTGCTAAAATCAAAATACTCATGTATGGCACTCTCAGGCAATAAAAGAAGAAAATTTGAAGTTAAGAAAAGAATAAAATAAATATTGAAAAAATGCACAGACTTGCTGAAATATTTACTCTCAGTAATATTTAATGACTAATATAAACACTTCAGGCTTTACTTCTGCTTCCTTAGTGCTCAAGTTCTATATTGTTCAATATCTTTTTATGTTCTTTTCTTTATGAAAAAATGATGTTAGAAAGAAATAGCACCAAAAGGCTGGTAGCAGACATCTACTTCCGCTCACTGCAAGTCATGGAAAATTAACTGCCATCATAGACCTTCACGTAAGTAGAAGGGAGTGTGTTATGTGTAACAAATAGATTTGTTCTGATTCTTTATTTGTAAAGATGAATGAACATAAGATTCAGACTTCCTACACAATATAGGCAATTTATTTGAAATGATGATTATCCTAAAATCGTAATATAATCCAATAGAAACAAATCTGTCTTTCAAAGACAGCTTTAAACACAAACACTTATGCACATCAACTTGCCTACCCCTAACTCACACACATAAAGCGTGATTGGAAGATGGAGTAAATGTGAATAGGAGTTTTCCTGCATCCCCTGTTCTGACACTCGGATAACTAGAGGGTATTCATTTGCAGATGATGGTCTGGAGGAGCCAGAATCCACAATGAGAGCCGATTATTGACTTAGGCTCAATATGATCTAAGATTAGAGATGAAATCTTTCCTTATCACGTGATTTAAGCAGAAAGAAAGAAGGAGAGAGAGAAAGAAGGTTTAAGTTTCATGAAAGGAAATTCTTTGTTATTACAAATAACAGCCTTTACATTATGCAAGGTACCTTGCCAAAGAAGTATAACCTAGAGGTTATTTTTTCATATACAAATGTTCAATATAATCATATCATTTTGCTCTTTTTTCCATTCTTTCAAACACTCCCATGTATCTTCCCTTGCCCTGCTCTCTTTCAGATTCATAGCTTCTGTTTTGCTTTATTTGTGTAACAAAAGTAGTGAATAGTTTTGGTTATGAGTCCCACAGTTTGGTAAAAAACATCAGTGTTTGGGGACAGAGTGGTATGTCTAGAAAGAAAAATGTTCTGTGTCAAACTTTCCCAAGAGCTTTTAATATTAAACTACTTGATATGGCAACTCCTGTGTTATATCTCAAACTAAAACTATAATCATTGATTTTAATGAATCATGAGAGTAATTGCAGATTGTGTTACCAGAAATAATTTTATAGAATGCTTTGGATACTTAGTTTAAAAAACATACAGGTGTCAGATACACACCATGGCATCTGAAATAGAGGCAGTATCATTCACTGGAATCCTAATGTGTGTTTGTGTCACCTTCAGTTAAGACTTAAAATCATTTCAGTAACTGGGTACTCAGTTGATATCAGAGAATTAGCATTAATAACACCCTATTTGACTAATCTGTATAACTGGGCATCTGATGTATTATAAAAATTATCTGATTTTTGGTCAATCAAAATTTACTGTTCATTTTCATTAACAATTTTTGCCTACCAGAGATTTCCATTGTACAGGATGAGTTGAAATTATATACTGATTAAACTATCAATACTCTATTACAGCATTTGATAAATATTAACCACTTTGAAACACATTTAGAAAGCAGAAAGATTTGGTAGCAGCAATAAGTTTGTTGGACTAAAAGAAATTCCAAATAAAGGGATTGGAGACTTTATAATGCATTTCGTGCCTGCCGCACACGAATGAACGCATGACTTTGTCTCTCAGCACTCAAGTAAAGGGCCAGACTTGACAGCATGACCCTAGTGCTACAGATCAGAGAGAAATCAATCCTGGGGATAGTGGTCAGTCAGTCTAGGCAAAAATCATGAATTCCACATTTAGCTAGCTTTCCTATCGCACAACAGAAGGAGAGATCAAGAATTATTAATAGCACAAAAGATTAACTCTCAAGGCTGCTCCCAGGATTTGAAGAAACAATCCACAGTACAGAGAAGCTGAATTAAGTAATTTTGTCTGACAGGTATGGAATAAATTCACACCCATGCTGTTTTGATCATGCTTTTTATTTATCTGACTATTTTTCTGTCCTCTAATTTTCTTTTAAGTTTTAATTCTTTCTAGTTTTTCTTTGTTTTAGTTCTCTGATCTAGTTCTCTATTCCAGTTCTCTTTTGCTTCTTTTTTCATCTAGCTTTAAAACATTTTTTATAGGAGTCTTGAGGTAATAAGAAAAAAAAAGCATTAAAAGAGTTACATCTCATTGGTGATAGTACACTCCTTTGGGAAGCAATAGAAGTCAGGTTGTTCACCATGACTACTGAAGGTATCAAGGTTTCTGATGTAAGACTGTGAAAGGAAGCTAGAGGCACAGTGACTGGTGAGACATGCTGCAAGGCATAGGTTTTCATCAGTCATATTTGACAAGTGAAGAATAGGCATGTCTTTTAGATTGTTTGTGTTAATAACTTTGGTTAGATATCCACAACTCTGACCTTGTGCATATCTGTAAAGTTTTTAACTTATGATCCATTTACAAAAACATTCAGTCTAATTTGAACTTTCTCTAAGGTAAAAAATGAACTAATTGTGTGTAGTTTGAGTAAAAGAAACATAGCACACTTTACAGTGTCTTATAGTCTTCAAGGTACCATAGATTCAGTTAATGAAGCATATTCTAGTATATATTTTATATGTCAAAATTATACAGCTGAATCAGAAGTCATCTTCCTGAGTATCCATGAATACATGAACCCATAGATTGATATGCAATCTCAAGATTAAATCTACATACCATATGAAATCATACACTACAGTGCAGGTATTGGGGAGACACCTTATCTGCTTTAGCAAATATGAAGTTGCAGACAGGAGCAGCAGTGTCCAGAGTCGGTGGTTCATAGGTCTTGCCTGGATGGGATTCCCCTCCATCAGAGAATCATCCCTCTGGTGGTTTGATATCTGAACACTAGTTTTCACTCATTGCAACTTCCACAGCTCCCAAAAGAGAATCACAGAGGAAAAAAAAAACTATGTTGATCCCTGACTTCAAGATAAATGCTTAGACCAGACACTGTGCACATATACAACCCCTCCAACTTAATGCCACCCCACAAAATAGAGTGAGAGACTTTACTTTTTTTGTTAAAGAGAAAAACTCTGGCAAATATTGCAAAATGTACATGTAAAGTTACTAGGGTTTTGTAGATACTAGTATACATGAAAAAATTGAAAAATGTAGAATGATACTCGGCAAAAATGCTTCACAGGGTGAGATCCTCATGAAAGATAAGTATGAAACCATGGTGTGAAGGTGTGGTGTATCCCCGAGAATACATGCTGCTTTGCGTTTTACCAAAGCCTCATTCCTCTAATCAAGTTGTTCCTAGCTAGCTTCAGACTAGCTCTAGACAAGAAGTACACAATAATTGGGAAGTTAACTCTGAAAGAGACGGGCTTTTATACATTCTCAATAAACAAATGTGCTTTTCCCATGTGGTGAGGATGTGTGTATCAACATTGGACGTTATGAAAGGAGAAATGCAAGTACTTCTTACTGGGATGATGATTCAGCACTGTACCAAGTTTCCTGATAGTTGCTTTTTCCTCTTGCAAATCATTCTTTCTTTTCCCATCCTAACTCTATCTGAAAATTGTCTCTGCACAGCAAGTGATCATACATTCCCCCTTCCTCTTGCAGTTCTTTGTCTCCACCAGCGTCACTTTATAATGTTCTCTTTCTTGTGTTTTCGAATACAGGGCTGTCTGGATTCTTTTCTAATGACTACAGCACTCAATATTTTTTAAACTACATTGGACTATGGTATAAACACTATGCACCTGTGGTATGTAGGACAGCTTCCAATATATCTGCAAGCACTGTGGTTTTATATTGCTTTTGTTTCTTTTTAAACAAATTCTGTCATGTTAAAAAGTAAAACACTATCATCAATCATGAGAAACAGATCTGCCTACCTGTGCAGCTGCATTACAAAAACATCTCAGTAAATATGTTTTATTTGTATATACAAGTGAGGCACTAGCTAACCATGGCTCCTGGAGAGTGTACACTGTATTATTACAATATTCTTTGTTTGCAAGCCTCTGTTTTAGATAATGATTTTCTTTGTAGTCCTTAATTCTCCAATGTCCTCCAAGTTGTTGTTTGTATTCAGTAAATGAAGGCCTAAAATCTTTATGCAATTATTCTATAATTTTAATTATACACTTACATAATGCATGTTCAACACTTTCATTTTAGGATTAAAAATATGTAAGGCTATTGATTTATGCAAAGATGGAGCAGAAAGTTTCGTTAGATGGTATAGGTGAGTCTGTTGATTGTTGACACTAGTGAATGTTATTCTCTACAATTCTTTACCTTCACTCCTCTTGTGTAACAAGAAAACCTTTTAACCATAATCAAAATCTAAATCCTAAAATGTGTGTATATGTCTGACCACGTGTGCAAGCTCACACAGAAGTGTGAGCACACATGTGTGAAAAAGGGACAAATAAAAGCCTTCCCTGAGTTTATTATCTGCTAGTTTTCTGTGAAGATATATATCATACCATAAATCCTTCCATTGTTTTAGCCCTGACAGTCTGACTTACTTAATGTCATTCTCTGGACTTTGTGTAAGTTTTCCAAACCTGGAGATGAGAACTATCATTGAAGTTGTTAAATTTCACATTTGAAGATAGCTGTTTGTCTATCTGTCTTTCTCTCTTTTTCCTTCCTTTCTTCCCTCTGTCTCTTCACACACACACACACACACAAAAAAAACATCTCATCTATCTATCTATCTATCTATCTATCTATCTATCTATCTATCTATCTATCTATCTATCTATCTATTGCCCATCAAGCATTCATCTGTCTGTCTACTTATGAATCTCACTGTATGCCCTCTTTTTTCTTCATGTTGAAAGTTAATAAGAGTCTCCTTTTTCATAACCTTGAGAAACTGCTCTGTCACCATAACCTTTCTATACTCTACATATTTACAGTGCTGTGCTTTTCCTTATTCTTTGCATATTATCTTATTTTTGCTGAAGTCCTGATAGACTCATTCCACCTAAGATTTTAATTTTTAAAACGTATTTGTCTATTTATTTTATATTTCAACCACATTTTCTTCTTTCTACTTTTCTCCCATTCCCTCTCTCAAGCCCTATTCAATCCACTCCTCTGTGCTTCTATTCAGAAAAGGTCAGGCCTCACATGGGTATCAACAAAGCAAGGCATATTAAATTACAATAAGACTAAGCATTTTCCTTTGTATTAAAACTGGGCAAGGAAATCCTTTATGAAGAACAGTTTCCAAAGATCCAACCAAAGTGTTTGGTCAGCTTCTACTCCCATTGTTAGGTGTTCCACAAGTACAACAATATACACAACTGTCACATATATGTGGAGGCACCAGATTGGTCACATAAAGTTTTTCTGGTTGTTTGTTTAGACTCTCTTGAGTTCCTTTGAGCCAGGTTAGTTGTTTCTGTGTTTTTTTTTTGTTTGTGTGCCTGTGTGATGCCCTTGACCCCTCTAACTCCTTCCTCCCTCTCTTTAGCAGTTGTAGGTCTCTGTATCTGTTTTTATCAATTACTGGATGAAGGCTCTCTGATGACACTGTGGTAGTCATAAAAAAATGCTATTCATACTAGTCTTTATGATGGATCAAAGACAATTGTTGCAAAAGGATACACTTATCAAGTAACTTCCTTAATGATATGTAGTCAAGACCTTATCAAAAGCTGAAAAGTAAAGGCAGACAATATTTATAATGGGTTTTGTTTAAAGGATAGGCTTTGATGCTTGAAGGTCTTGGCTGCCAAGTGTTCCAATGATTCTTGAAGAAATACATTAAGGAAGCTAAAGAAATGGCTCTGCAGTTAAGAACACTTGCCTTGAAGAGGGCCCAGGTTTAGTTTTCAGCAACACAAGGTAGCTAGCAACCATCTATAAGTTCAGTTCCAAAATCTGATGATGTCTTTTGATTTCCATCATCATAAAGCACACACATTGTGCACAGACAGACATAAAAGCAGGCAAAATATTCATACAAATAGAATAAAATAAAAAAATACTTTAAAATGTATCATATAGTGTTTTATAGGTTATGGGCAACAAATACATATTAGAGATGTATAATAAAATTTCACTGCTAGCATGATGTACAAATCAAGAAGTTTATATTATTTCAGGTAATTTAAATTGGATATTCTCTGAAAATGTACCAAATGTTTACTTATTTGGTTTTATGATAGCAAGACTCTACTGTCAAAAATATATATTTTGAATAAAACTTCAATAAATTATGAGACTAGAAATGAGATACCGTTTACCAACTGAAATGTTTCATGAGGTATAATTATTTAAATTTGTTTCTTAAAAAAGTTAAACTACAGGAATAATATACTTCCTTTTGTCAAAAAAATCTTTGAATGACACATTGCAAAATATTTTTAAAAATCTGAAAAATTGATCCCATTGGTAAGATAAAGTGCAATTTGCATTGGTCTCACTTTATTTTTATTTAAAACGTCTTTGTTTCTTTTCCAAACGTGGTTCTTTGAGGATTTTTCATGCACTGTACTTTTATGTTAAATATCATTCCACTAACACTATGACCAGGACCACAGCAACTCCCCCATCTCTGCCGCTTCCCATGCCTTCTTCCCAATACATGCCTCTATGCCCTTTGTCTTCGAATTCAACCCACATTCTTTCTTCCCGAGTCTCAAGGCTCCTGGCTAATTATTTCTGAAAAATGATCTTTCATGCTTATTTTAGTTAATATTGAACTATTCTTTTATTTAAGTCTTAAATCCAATGTTTAATCTTCTGAGAAGGAAAGTTATGAATGTTTACTTTTCATAAATCAAGTTCTTACTAAACCGCTTGAAGTCTACGATGAGATAAAAGATATTTCATGTGAAGTTACATTTTTACTCTTTTAGCTTGCTCATGGTTAGCATGAAGGACCAAAGAATGCTAAGTCAATAGAAAAATAATATTCATTAAAATGCTGTAACTTTTTTGTTTGTTATAACACCAGACATCAAATGCTAATGATAGTATACCATGATGCCTGATAATTTTAGCTTATGTTAGTGAAATTTTCTACTGAAAATTCTATTTCTTTGTCTTATTTTTCAAATATAAGAATAAAATAATAATGTAAGAATTAATAATAACAGGATCACCATGTAACTGTTGTTCTTACTCAGTTCTTCAGTGAAATGCATGTGCTTCAAATATGAGAAGATGTGGAAATGAAGGATGATTGTATTTCTTACCATCTATAGAATCCTAACTATCTCAAATTTCAAGTTCAGATTAAAGTGAGATTGACCAATCAAACTTGCCGAAAGTAGAGAGAGAACCTCAACAAATCAAATATAAGAGGGTGAGCTAATTGCATTTTTGCCTACTGACCTGAATTCAAAATAAACTCATTCAAAAGAAAAATACATCAAGACATACGGAGTTTTTCAAATATTACATTTTATGCAAAGTGTAAATAAAGTCGCATGTCAGTTTTGTGTGGTACCACATACCTATGATGTCAAGAGACAAAATAAGGAGGATCATTATTTTCAAGGCCACTCTTGACTACCCAGCAAGTTGAAGACTCTTAAACTCTGCACAATGAGACTCCGTTTTTAGAAGAATTGTCTTACATTATATACTTTTGCTTTAATAATGCTATTAATTATTATTAATTACAAAATGATATTATGAATCAGAGGAAACTCTTTGCAATTGAATAGTGCAATCTGATGCTTTCTCTCCTTCTGATCATCAGAATACAGAGTATTTCTAAGCATTTAAACAGCAATACACAAAGGTTACACACAGTAGCAACAACCATATAAAGCTAATATAACATATATCTTCACCTGCACCAAAATATTTACAAAATAGAAGAGAGAATTTGCACTTTAACATGAAAAGTAATAACAGAATTATGAGACATTTGGTTTGTAGAAAAATCAAATTAAATTTTATGAACTCTTTATGAAACACTGAAAGAAGGCACAGGGATAGTTGCTATCATTGCAGTATGCATTCTACATTTAGCCACACAGCTTAAAGAAAAAAATATGTCTATTTTTCACTGCACAATTTCCCTAATAGTTGTTTTTTCAATACTATATTTTACAAAATGTTTTGAAATACAGCTACATCCTAAATTGTGTTTATTGTAGAGCATACCACAGTCATTTTGAAATTGACATTTTATAAAATGCTAATCTACAATTCACTAAAGAGTTTAATAATCTAAAGATGAAAAAATTGGGAAAGTGAACTATAAGTAAAAAAACTAGCCATGTAAAATATTTCTGTAAAAATGAAATATGTAACAACTTATTTTCCTTTTTAAAAAGATGCATTTATTATGTATAAAGTCTTCTGCCTGCATATATGCCTGCACAATGGAAGAGGACACCAGATCTCATTATAGATTAGTGACACCATGTGGGTGCTAGAAATTGAACTCAGGACCTCTACCAAGCCTTTTAATCTCTTGAGTATTCTCTCTTGTCCCAACAACTGTATTTTCTTTTGAACTAATAAATGGGAAGTGAGACAAGAATCAAATCATGCTTTGAACATTACCTTTACTTATCAAATGCTTGATTTGTGTATTTATTATTGTTATTAATTTCATTTTATTGCATTTCTCGGGTTGCCTTCACTGGAGTAAACTGCATGATCTCTTTCAAAATTATTGCCTCTATTTGTGAGACATATGAAATACCTACAGAGGGTTAGATGCATGTTTAGTTACTAGTAAAGTTCTCAGCAGCTTGAGAAAATAAAGAACATCAAATCAAGAATAATCACATCTTGTGAAAGTTAAGAGACTAGATGGCTTCCTTCACTTATAGATGGAACAAAGGAAAGCCACCCCAGTGTACTTTAGGATAAAAATATCTCTTAGAAAGGATGAGTAAAATGTGTAAGGAAAGTCTGTCATTATACAAAACTCAGCCATGGGTACTGTGTCGGGTACAATCATGCTCTTCTCATCTCCACTTTCCTCTTCACATCCAGGACTCTGATTTTGTTAGACTCTGATAAGTGAGCATTCAGCAGAAGTGGCATTCCTCCACAAATACAAATCACCATCAGAAACCTAGGTAGAGAAGCAAATTGACTGGAAAGGAGATGCAAGGGCAATTTAGGCTACATTGCCTCCTTGGATATCTATTTGGCAATGCTGCTCTTTTTTTCTCAGTGCCTGTCTAGACACAAATAAGATAAAATTGATTATAAGAATATCAATGAATTATGCAGTGCTTTCTCTTTAAAATCTACCAATATTGAGACCTATTTACAAGAGTATAGCAGGCGAATACTTTTATATATTTAAGAGAATTTTCTTAAGTGTTTGGTAGAGAAACAATACACCTCTTCCCAAAATATATTCTGTAGTAGTTGAGTCAGAGATAGTTCTTAGTTAATCTATAAAGAGTTTTGTGGAATACAGTTTTCAAGTAAAGAAAAGATGTTACATAGGATACCATTTTTTTAAAAAAATAGATTCCTTTTATTCAAATAACAATTTAATCATATTGTATAGAAAACTAGTTTATATGAAAGATTTTCAATATATCCACTATTTGGCCCTCTGATATGAGGTTCAATTTATGCTATCCACCAACACACAATTTATTACAAATTTCTTTTATGATAGACTTTTACTGTAAGTCCTGGATAGTCTGGAATTCACTATGTTGATCATGATGGTCTCAAACCCATAAGAATCTATTTTCTTCTGCCTCTAAAGAGCAAGGATAAAAGTTTTACATCCCTGCCTGCCTACCTGCAATAATTTTTAAGGTAACTAAAACAAGAAACAAAACAATAAGGACAAAACTGTAGCATCAATTTCATTATGGTAGCAACTGATAATCTAATTCAGTGATGAAGGTTGAGTAGTTATAATTATTTATAAACTTACATTAAATATTGAATGCTGAAATTTTGTAATGTACATTGGAGAGCATTGATTTTAGTCTTTATTTTATTATTGGGATTATTGAATATTGCTCTACCCCTGTTCCTCGACGTTGCTGGTGCTTTCTTAGTCATCCTGATTATCTCAAATCACTTTACTCAAAATATCATTTCCATCTAAGTAGAGAATAAAAACTTATTTATACTGGAAAAACATCTAAGTTTTAATAGTGTAAGTTATTTTTAATGCAGTATGAACATCTCTATATGAATAATGATTTACTATTTCCAAATTATCTGAACCCACATGATTTATTGTCCTCACATTTAGGAAGTTATTCTGTCACAATTTGTATAAAGTAAAATTATATAATAAAATGATTTGTGGTTCCAATTCTATGGTAAATATAATTTCTGAGTAGTTATTTGGGTATGGACAGCTGGGAAGTGCAAGGACAATCATTGTTTACACAATGGTACCAAAGATGGGACCCAGCAGCAATGAAAACTGTGGATCGCTACCTTTACTGTGAGTTTATTCCTAAATAAATAAATCTGTATAATACTCCATTCCAGGATATTGTGGAACTCTTTTTTAGGACAACACCCCTCATCTTCCCTCACCCTCTTTTCTTTCTAACATTACAGGTTAGAGGAGCATGTGACAGTACCTTGCTTTGTTACAGTGTGATTTTTGAGGAGGTTTTGCTCAGTGTCTCATATTTCACTGTAAGCACTCTTATTCATTGATCCATATTCATGGCTCTCCAACATTTATTATTAGAGATAATCTTATATTAATACCAGTAGTAGAAACTGGTAATAAATTTGTAGTTAAGCAGAATAATCTTAAAATTTGAGAATGTAAGAAACAGATATTAGTTTTGAATATTTTATTAATTTGAATCAAATGTTATTTAAATACCTGCTATATTCTCAGATGATAGTTTCTTCTTGAAATATTTAACATATAAAATATATTTTATGTTATTGTTATAAATTAATGTTTCCCAGCCTGATCACAGTTTCCCTCCCTCCTCTCCTCACAGTCTCCCCCAACATCCACTCCTTCTCCCTTCCCATCAGAAAAGTGCAGGCCTGCATGTGTATCAGTCAGCCATGGCATATCAACTTACAGCAAGACAAGTCATTTCCTCTCATATTAAGGCTGGAAAAGGCAACCCACTAACAGCAAAAGGTCCAGCAAACAGGTAACAGAGCCAGAGACAGTCTCTGCTCCCTCTGTTAGGAGTATCACAAGAAGAACAAGCTACACAACTATAACATGTGTGCATTTTTAAGTGTATTGTGGAGGAGAACATATTAATCATTCATTGTTATGAGAATGACAATTCAAAATTCTTGAATTTCTCTTAAAAAATTACAACCAGTAATCAAGAAGTCTGTAGAAACCAAAACGCTATTGTATGAAGCCATCACATCAAATTGATGTGACTTTTCGGTGATATTTGTTGACTAGGACCTGGGTACGTGATGAGATTTTAATTTTTGAATATTAATATGATTTCATCAAAACTGTTATCTTTCCATAATTTTATTGTCAACTTAGCTTGAGCATTTTAAAGGAGCATTTTATCCTTTATATTAAATTCATAGTAATTTGTTTGAATAACACGTGATTATATCATAATATATTTAAAATTAAGGTATGTTGTATGTTGAAAAAATAAAATTAAATATCTCTTTCTTGAGTTGAAAAATGTTTTGTTTAATCAGGCTATGAAATATCCAATTATATGCTAAGGCTTATATATACATTTAAAATCATGTCTTTTGAATATATTATGCAATGTTTTACTATATAGCACTTTAACCTGGCTGTATAAATTAGATATGAAGGATGAGTTGTCTCATGTATTTGTCCATTATAACTTCTGTGGGTAGAGGCATTCTCAGAATTTGTGAAGACCTCATTATACTATACTATCCAGGTATACTTAGCCCCAGCACTTTATTGCTTATAGTCTTCTCTACCTTAGTTAATGGAAAATGGCATGCCTTTGGGGTACGTATCATTTTATACTGGCCAAAATACCAGGGAAGTAATTGACTTTTTTCTTTCTCTGTATTCATTTACTATTCTGCAATAAATTCTAATTGGCTATCCATTCACACCAAATGGAGCTTCATCTCACCAAATCCACAGTAGCATGTGATTGAAAGTCATCAATAAACCATCCCTACCTTCCCTCTCTCTTTTTCTTCTTCTTCCTCTCTCCCTTCCTCCCCCCTCCGTGCATGCATATGTGCATGTGTGTGTGTGCATGCATGTGAATATGTATATAAGCAAATGAAATCTTTTCCAGCTCCAAACAACACAGCAACACAGCGACTCAAATTTCTCTCTCAATTCATAAGCAGACCACGACTCTCCTTTGCTGCCATGCTGCACCAGAGCAAAGACAGTGCCCATATGATAACTGAGACACTGGTCTGGCAGTATCTATCATTTCATCTCCTCCCACCGTGCTTGACTTTCTTTTTTTTTCCCCTATAGTGCCTCCCTGAGCTTCACACTACCAGACTTCCTGCATCCTAATCATGCCAAGTCTGCTCTTGCCTCTGGAACTTTCATTGCCTTGTTTTTTTGCCCTGTAAAAACTGTTAAAGTTTCAATGAGGAAAAAAGAGCTCTGAATGAAAAGATAAACATTCTGCTTTAAAATGATAGAGACAAACGCCCTTATACAGCGCGAGCATTTTTGGAGATAGGACTGATCATCTGTATTATGTTCCTGTGTTGCACATAAGAAGGATGTGTGGAAGCATACTGCTTGAAATTCAGCTACAATATTGAGTTAGCTGCAAAACCCCACTTCTTAGTAAACACAAGTAAATACACTGACATTTTCAAAGTGTATCTGATACATCTCAATAATTAATTCTTAAGTCAAGGAAGAGTCAGGAAATCAGATGAAGATCACAGTAGGGTGAAAATTGCTGGTAGGAAGGGAAAAACAAGTCAGCAATAGATAGAAACTTTCTAAGCTGAATAAAAGGTTAGTGGGATACCACTGGGAACAGAGATGAAACTTCCAGGTTTTTAATTATTGTTATTTACATAAACCACCAGAGGACTGAAAAATAATCAGTCCGTAACTTTGCAGAAATAGGTATATGTGAAAAAGAGAATTTCATTTGCATTATAGAAAGAACTGGATTAATGAAATACTTATATAATAGGCAGTCTGATGGAAATAATTTCAGAAAAATATCATCTTTTAACTAAAATAACTTGTAAAAAATAGGTAGTGGGTAGGAATTGAAGAAGTGTTCTAGCCGGGCATGGTGGCCCAAATAGGTATACATTGCAAGAACAGCTTCAGAAAATATGCTGTAATATGCTCCATTGGGAAGGTTGATATTCATTTATCTTCATAAGGAAGACTATTGCAAGATTGCTAAGTGAGTCAATAAAATTCTAATTGTAAGTGACTAGTTTTTTAGTATGGAAAAATACATTTTTTTTGTATAGGATATCTAAGACATACAGAAGAGTAATTATAATAAATTAATACCATTATAATGGATCTGTTTGCAAAAACATGTTTCCTGAGGCTTCTGGTTATGCTTTAGATTTGTTTATGTATTATTACTCTCAGTAAAGTCATAATTAAAAATAATATGATAAAGTTTAAAATTGAAGTGGTGAAAGGTTAGTGAAAACTTTCAATTTAATTTACCACTTGCCTTGTGTTTGATTTTAATGTGCTTTCAGGTGATCATGGCTGAGGAGATGACAACATCCTGATCACTGTCATTACTGACCTATGTAGAATATTTTTTGTCATAACTTTTGATATCAGGTCTATAGAAAGGTTAATGTATGCAGAAAGAGATAGCTGCAAAAAATCTATAGCATGCTTTATGAGGTGAAATCTACTCGCTTGAATGTAAAAGATGATCGTTGCAGGCAAATGCCTGTAACTTGACATAGGAACCACATTCCCAGTGCTAATCCTAGTAAATGTTCACAGACTCCAAGAGGGCAAGTACAATGATACAATATACCAAGAGACTGATTTTAAATCACACATATGACAATGGGTATTCTTATATTATGCAATTCAGAAATATGAAGTGAAAATTCTAGATACCGCTAAGAGAATCAAATGCAGTTGCTTGACTTCTGCTTAGTGAAGATATTTAATATACATGGAACTTATGACCTTCAAATATTTCAATGACAATAATTAAACTATTTGCTTAGATTAACAAATTTACTATGTTTTTTCTATGTTTAGTATATGTTATAGAAATTAAAATGAATTGTGTCCTTTGATCTCAATTTTTTCTTCAGAGAATGAAAGAGAAAAATAACAACCAATGAAAGAGAAGCATAGATATTTGATTTTTAATCTGAAGTTATATAACATAGTAGTAGTACAGGTAGGGAATTTTCTATATGTAGCATAGCTTCTTATTTAGTAATGAAAGGCAAAAGTCATTCTATTTTTGTTTTTCTCTTGGGGAGAAATAAATCCCCTAGGACAGGAACAAGTGACATGCCCTAATGCATGTTGCAATTACACAGAGGTTTCAGAAACAAACACGGCCACTGTTGGTAAAGATAAATCTTGTTATGCTGAAATATAAGATGACATCAAAACTATTGAAGATGTGCAAGTCAAATGAGTATAAAATTGTCAAGGACACTGAACATCCCGATAACTGTGCCCCATTAAAGTTCATAGAATGATTCTCTTCAAGCACATGAGAAAAACCGGGATCTCAGGATGTGAACTCTTGAGAGGTCCTTGGGAACAGAAATGTCTGTCCATTAAGACAAAGAACAAAGATAATGCCTGTCTAGACAAGAATGCCCAATGCTTATTTGGACTGATGAGGAAAAAGATGCTAGATAAAAAAGGGTATAGAGCTGAGTTTTAAACAAAGAAACTGTTTTAAATGGAAACTTATTGGCACTGATGTGAGGAATCAATTTGAGGGAAAGAAGTCAGAGACGGAAGCAGAGAAAAATGTAGAGTTCATTAAAATTCAAGAAAAAAGAAAAGTTAGATCTAAGTTTCTTGATGGAAGTGTTACAATGGGGTTCTTTGGGCAAGAGAAAGAACAGTGAATTGTGGTGGATAATATAGGGACATGGAACTCTGACTTTAGTATGAGAACTCATCCAGTAATTTGAAAACCTGAGTGCTCTGGTGGCAAACAGCAGACTTCCAAGGAGAGGATGAGTAGTGCCTCAGGTTCTTTACAGCCAAAGAAAAACAGGAGGATAAGGAACAGGAGGAAGAGAACAATTATGTTGGCGATCAATATATAGTAAAAGCTAAAGCCCCAGACTAGAAAAATTGAGTCATTATACACTTTAGATCAAGATAACTGGTCACTTAAACAAGGCTTTGAAATTAATGTTGAAAAATGCAAGTCATTTCATCCACGTACTAAAACTAAAAGTTCATTATATTATTAATGCAATATTATATTGATGTATTATTGAAGCTATCAGGCTGAGTTTCATTATGGTGCTCACTAGGGTAAAATATATCAGTGAAAAATATATGAATTTGTTTTGCTATTCAAGATTAAGCTATTCCATGATATAAAATGAATGTAAAAGCTTATTATATTTACAGATATCAAAAGACTACATAGACTTTTTAACAAATTCCTTTGGAAATGAGATGTTATCAACAAATGTATACTTGTAATTAATGGTGTTCCTTTAGGTATTGAGCCCTGATATCAGTTATATTTGTCTATTTTATCTCATATAACAATGTAATTCATAATGCATTTGTTTCTGATGCAAAACTAGCTGAAGATGCTAAATCATTTTCCCAGAAAACTGTTCAATACTGCTCTTCATATCTGTCCTTTGATTATTAATCTCAGCAACTCAAGGAAAAGCGGATATTGTAATAAGTACTGACTGGAGTATGATATGTCACACTACTGGATCAAAAAAATCCATATTTTAATATTCTTGTTACATGACTTCTCTTTTTCCTTTGTAAAAGTGCCAATAGAAGATTATACCTCACACTTTATCTGATATTTTATAATATTTAAGCAATTATTAATTTTTTTCAAGTTTTTTTTACTGGTTAATGCTTTGACATAACAATTATAAGGTGTATTGTTTCTAAAATAAAAGTTCTGTCTAATAATGCATTCATTTCAATGAATTTAACTTGGATTTTATGCAAATTTTCAATAATTGCATCATTTCTTTCTTTTGCAGGTAATTTATTTTTATTTTAAAAATATATCCTGATTGCAATATACTTATTAATATATATATATTTACACAATATATATGAGATTCTTATAGTCAGACAACTTTAAAAGAAAAGAAATTATGGTAAATTTATCTAAATCCTACCAATACAGATGTATTTGAGTGTTTATCTCCTTGCCACTTTAAAAATTATTATCTTACTCAAATCTACCATAAAAGATAATTAGTAGAGAAGAAAATTTTCCACAACCAAATCATCATTATTCTGATTGTTCAATATTTACTGAAGCATGTAAATGAGAACAGGTCAAAATTTAATAGCACAATATAAACCTAATAACGCACCCTTCACTTTTTTATGCCTTAAAACCTTTCTGATAGAAGACTCAATGGACAGTAACAGTTATTCTTATTACTCTGAAATGATTTTATACAAAACCTTAACACACACTATTTTTGGTGGATTATAAACATATATTCCTGTGGAAGTTGCATCCACCTTTTTTTTATCTAAATGATTGAGTCTTGTAACATGACGGGGGCCGGCTTGTTGGGGTATCTGTCCCACCCAGTACCCCAAAGCCGGCAACTCCCAAGGAAAATCACACACAGGATTCCATAAGATTATAAACTGATTGGCCCATTGGGTCAGGCTTCTTATTAGTCCTTGTAACTTATATTAATCCATTATCATTATCTATGTTAGCCATAATGGCTCAGTACCTTTTCCAGGGGGGGGCAGCTTACATGTTGCTTCTTCAGTGATCTGCGCAGGAGTGGCCTAGGGAGTTTCTTCCTCCCTAGCCTTATCCTTTTCTCATTGCCCCGCCTCTACTTCCTGTCTGGTTGACCCGCCTATACTTCCTGCCTGGCCAATCAGCGTTTTATTAAAATACATGATTGACAGAATACAGACAATTTTCCCACACCATTTCCCTCTTTTTTTTTTTTTTAAACAAAGGAAAATACCCATAGTCCATTTGTTGGGAATGTGGGCGTAGTTTTTCAGGTTACTTCCTGCTGGTTGGGGGCGCTGATAATCTTATGGGGACCTAAAGAAAATTTAGGGTTATAATCAAGTCCTGTCTGGAGTATCCTGTGAGTCTCGATCATCTCAGGCGACAGTCTTGAATCTGTTTTGGATGTAGAATTTAGACATCTGGGCCATCTGTTCCTGTCAGAGATTTTTCAGGTGGCCTCCCTTGATCAAAATTGATTTTTCTTAATTCAGAATGAATCCATAGCCTCTCATTTTCTGTGGAAACAAAAGCAAAATCTCTTCTCCAAAGTAACATACCTTTTGACTTCAGGTTTGAAGCCAAGTTATTTTCAAAATGTCTATCTTGGATTAATTCTGCAGCATTTATAAACAAAAGTCTTTTAGCAGCTGTTTCACCTTCCTCAGCATTCAAACAATTTAAAGAGAGCATAATAGCATACAGTATCAAGATTCTCTGAGTATTTTTCATCTTTATGTAGCTTTATTTCAACCTCTATTTCTTTTATTTTTACTTTTAACTTTTTGAGACAGGTTCTCTGTGTATCTTTGTCCTGGAATAACTCTGTAGACCAGGCTGTCCTTGAATTCACAGAGATCCCTCTGTCTCTGTGTCCCCAGTGCTGGGCTCAAAGGTGTATGCTACCACACCTTGAACTCAGAGATCTGTCTATCTCTGTCTTCCAGGCATTGGGATTAAAGGCGTGTGCTACCACACCTTGAAGTCATAGAGGTCAATCTCTACCTCTGTCCCTTGAAGTCACAGAGGTCAATATGCCTCTGCCTTTCAGGCATTGGGATTAAAGGTGTGTACCACCACACCCTATTTTTCCCTTTCTTTCTTTTTTATTTTTAAAGACTTTAACCTTTAGCCTGCATATATTTTTAACATACTGTAAACCATTTAGAGGGTTTCTTTCTCTTTGAATCTCTCTTTACTGTATATCTCTCTTTTTTGACCACATGAGCCTTTAATTTACAAAGCAATACGGAAAGCCGTGGCTTTGAAGGCTAGATCCTTAACTTTCCAGCTCTGAGGAGGTGCTGGCTGTAGCCATTTTTGTTGCCACAACTCTATGGTGTTTCAAGGTCCTTGTTAGCAAGTAAGCTGGAGCATTCTGCTCACAGACCACACTCAGTAGGACTGCCTGTCTGAAAGAGTCAGAGATTGCCCTGACAGGACAGCCCAGAAAGCCGGCATTTTAAAACAGCGCAGCTTTTTTCCTGCTATTGCTGAAAACCCGAAAAGCATGCGTTCAGCTTTTCATCAACACCATTTAAGTGCTTCGCGGCAGGACCTCTTAAAAGAGCTGCAAGGTTTTGCAGCTAAAGCTGAGTCAGGAAGCCTCTCTTAGATGAGGGCACTTGCTTGCCTCTAGCAAGCAGAGCAGACCCGAGAAATTGCTGCTACCAAGAAACCATGCATAATGCTGTTATTTTGTTCTAGAATTACTTCCCAAGCTGTCTCAGGCTTTATGTGGATACAGTTGTCCACACGTTGGTGCCATTTGTAGCATGAGGGCCAGCTTGTTGGGGTTTCCGTCCCGCCCGGTACCCCAACAGCCGGCAAATCCCAAAGAGAAATTACACACAGGACTCCATAAGGTTATAAACTGATTGGCCCATTAGGTCAGGCTTCTTGTTAACTCTTATAACTTATGTTACCCCATTATCCTTATCTATGTTAGCACATGGCTCCGTACCTTTCTCAGCTGGGCAGGTTACATGCTGCCTCTTCAGTGATCTGCACAGGAGTGGCCGAGGGAGTTTCTTCCTCCCTAGCCTTATCCTATTCTCATTGCCCCGCCTCTACTTCCTGTCTGGTTGACCCGCCTATACTTCCTGCCTGGCCAATCAGCGTTTTATTAAAATACATGATTGACAGAATACAGACAATTCTCCCACACCAGAGTCTCATATGTCCATTAAGGTTTTTTAATTTAATTACAAAATACATCATCTAGTCTTTACTTTTTACTAAGGCCTAAATTCAAAAATTATTTGGGAAACTAAAAGATAATAATTATATGTGAGTCATATATTATGTCACAAATATATTTCCTGTGGTTGTAAAATAGAATGACTATGGCTTTCAAATAGGGTCCTTTTGGTATAAATTAGGCTTCAAGTTATATAGTTCCTTCTGGTTTATTTTGAGGATTGTCCTAAAAATAACAAAAATTTATTTTATTAACTTGAATTTTCAAATCTTTCTGCAGTATTTATAAGACAATATAAAAAATAGTGAAAGTATGAGGAAGAAAAATATGCTCATTGAATCAAACATGGAAAATGTTCATTAAGTGCCTGTTTATTTAATACATATTGATTCATATTGCAGAAATGCCCTTTGTTTATGTGAACCATGAGAAATGATGGATTAAATAGCATTCGAACAACAGAAATGGCCAAGTCATTTTCAACACTACCCAAAGCCTGTAATGAGTTTTAAATTTTGTTACATTAGTTATAGTTAACCTAAATCTACATCATACTACTATTTTGTGACAAAGAAAACATTTCATTGATGAAAAATAACTTTTTTATTTGCTGAGAAGGTAATTTTGATTCTTTAAAGAACAAAAAATAAGATTGCACAGAAACATTATATGTCTCTAGGGGAAGTTATACATATATTGTCATGTGTAGACAGTTCCATGCTTTTGATTCTTTGGATATACTGTGGTAATCTTATATATTATATATTATAATTCTGAATCTATATCACAGATAGTCTACAACTTTAGTTGTGCACCCTGAAGACATGACATACTATCTCAAGATTATTTTGAATCTGGTGGAAGATAATTTCACAAAATACTTAATGATTAATAAACCCAAACTTTACACTGGTCTTATATCTGAATAACACACTTATACAAAGTAAACTCAATACCTGACAAAGATGGGCAATAAAATTGAAAATTAATCATTTTTTAATGATACATATTTGTATCACCATAATAATCTCATTCGGAATAGGTGTCAGATTAAGAGTACACAGAACTCTTTTTATCCTCCTCAGTACTAAACTTAACTAGAATGATAATTAAATATGGAGGTGTTTGAGAAATATCACCTAGGCGTATTCCTACCTTTATGAACTAGTGTGTGCCATGCTTCCCTACAACCTGAATGTAGTGTTGAAACGTCTTTATTATTTCATAGATGAAGATCAGTAGTTTAAACAACAAGTACTTTAGGAACATTTCTTGCCTTTTTAGCTAATATCAAATGTGGAATTGGTTTTAAAAAGATGTTATTTAATTTATTTTCCAAAATGGAATTCAAATTTATTTTTCTTCTATAGTATAACTTTGTATTCTTTTAAATTTTCTATTACTCTTAAAATAGCAAAAGCAAAAAATCAACAAATAATATACTTCTAGTATGACCTTGCAGTCATTCAACAGCAAGCATTCTCTTAGGTTAGTCCTGACTCTAGTTGATTCCTGCTTATGCACCATATGGTCTCTCCTTGAGTAAACCTGAGGTTTGGAGTGAAAGGCTCGGGAGAGCTCAACCCTCCACAAAGAACTCAGCTAAAAAACACCAAGAGTAGAAGAAATAATGCCATTATACTTTTTTTAAAAAAAAAAGATTAATTTTATCTCATTGTCAAAAGTGTCCCAGTCTGTCAGCTTTGCTCTATGACTTTGAGTCTATATGACAGAACATCATGTTTGTGAGAGTCAAGGGTAACCCCATAATGGTGACTGAGAAAGACAAACACACACACAGAAGAGAGGAGCAATGACTAGCCTCATTTTTAAGGGTTTTCTTCCTCACTTCTACTCTTTTCCTTGGTCTCTCATTCTAAAGGTGGTGCGGGAGAATTGTCTATATTCTGTCAATCATGTTTTAAATAAATGCTGATTGGCCAGGCAGGAGGTGTAGGCAGGGAAACCAGACAAGAAATGAAAATAATGCAAGGAGAGCAGGAGAATTCTGGGGAGGAGGAAGTTGATTCTTCCCACTCCTGCCCAGACCACCGAAGCTGCAGGATATGAACTGCCCCACTGAAAAAGCCACGTGGCTAACATAGATCAGAAAAAGGGGTTAATCAAGATGTGAGAGTTAGCCAATAAGAGGCTAGACAGCTCTGATAATGGGCCAATCAGCTTTACAACTTAAAGAAATCTCTATGTGATTTTCTTGGGGCTTGCTGGCTGTGGGGTACCGGGCGAGATAGATACCCCAAACAAGCAGGCCCTTTTCATGTTACATAAAGTTGGATGACATATCTGTGATTCTATAGACTAGTGACTAGTACTCCATACAATGGCTCTGGAGAAGCATTTGATACCCAGCCATACTATCTCCTGAATAAACCTTCCTCCATTATTCTTTGACAGGTTTCAGTTATTAGTCCTCGAAATTGAATCTCATTGTATCTTTGTGACACTGTTTTAGCGCTGTTAAATTATTTTTTATGGATAATTTATGACTAATCACTAGGCTTCCCCCAAAATTATCACCATTAAATCCAATGGTGAATTCTTCATTTTCATTTATTGCACACCAAAGAGAGTTTCTTACTTAATGGAGGATCATTTGCCCTTTTAGAAAATGCTTTCTTTGTTTGCTTTACAGTTCTTTTACATCTCTTTGCTAGCATTTTCTCATCTGCTAACTTCATGGTATACCTAAGAACGTAATCAAGAGCTTTTTTGTCTTTTTCTCAAGCTTTGCTTATTCATTTGAAGAGCTTTTTATTCTTGTTGTTGTGGGATATAAATTGCTATCATTTAGAATTTGTGGAATTTCCATATTTTATCATAAACTGACAAAAATTTATAGGTCAGTAGTTCAATATAAAGTCACCAATTTAAAAAATACATTAGCCATCCTATTAATACTAAGGGTATTTAATAAGAAAAAGCATAAAAAGTATTTCATGATTATAAAGTCCACCATATGGAGTCTTTGACAGGGTCACAGTTCAGAGGTCACATTTTTTCAACACCGAGCTTAAGGCTCTTGTCTCAGTAATTATGCGACATTTATTTCTGCCCAGATATCCATTAAATGTTTAAGGGAATTTTCATGCATTCTTTCCCACCAATATAAATCTGTAAAGCAAACAACATTGATAATATTATCTCTATTTTACAGATGACTGAAGAGGAGTAAATAAAAGATAAAATACTAGAAGCCAGGCAGAATAATGTTCTCCATAGCTTAAAACAATGTGCTTCACTAGTGAGAAAAATATTATTGTGCCTTGGAAAATTATTGCTCCTAAAATATTTAAGCAGTGCCATGTCAAATTTAAGGTATAAAGTAGCACTTATTTTTAGTATGCTTAAAATTTTGAGCTTATAACATTTGTTTTGAATTTGTTGCTAAAATCTCCAACTAATTCCTGCAGACAGATCATTGTGTCCTCCTCATCATAGACTACTCCTGCTTGGAAACTTACAAACCAAACAAAGCATGGGTTTTTAATGACAATATTTCTAAACTCGCATGCAATAGCTGCAGCTTAAGGGCTATAGGATTTTATTAAATAAGCATAATATTCTTTTATTAGCATAATAGAATTACACAAACTGGCTGAAATTGAATAGAAGCAGACCATGTCTTTTATGTTGGGACCTATATAGACTACATGAAAAGGTTTCATAATTATTTGTTTATGGTTTACAGGAGACTATAAAGTACAAAAGCTTAAACTAACTTATAATTGCCATACAAAGTTGTGCCCTAGTTTGTGTCACAATTGATTTCTTCATCCACCGTACAGGGAAGCTCATGCCTGATTTTATATTCAAGAAGACAGAAAGGATGAGGAATTACAGCTCCATTAACTTCTGTAAAATATAATATTGTTTTAGACTTGCAAATGGAATGACTACCTGGAGGGCTCCATCTTTCAGGAGCCAGACTAATTTGTATTGAGCAACATGAACAGTACAGTTACACAACAGAAATAAATGAGAAACACCAGAATAGAAGTACATGTCAACATCTCCACACAGCAAGAAATCAAAACAAACTAAACTGAATGAAGCTGCACTCTAGAATCAATTAGATTTGTCTATTTTTTGCCCATTTAGTCACCTAAGATTATTTTTTTATGTGTATACTCTTTTGATGCTCTGAACATGGCATATCATATTATCTATGCTTGAAGTGTATCTAGAAAATTCAACATCTAATTGTAACAAACTAAACTGAATGAAGCTGCACTTTAGAATAAACAAGATTTGTCTATTTTTTGTCTATTTAGTCACCTAAGATTAATTTTTCATGTGTATAGTCTTTTGATGCTCTGAACTTGGCATATCATATTATCTATGCTTGAAGTGTATCTAGAAAATTCATCATCTAATTGTAAAATTACCTTATTAATTTTCCAATATAATTATCAGAAAGTAAATGAATGAGACATGTAGAAAACAGAATAAAGCCAGAATTATAAATATAAAATACAGGGGAGAGTTAGAGAGATTGCTAAGTTGTTAAGAGAACTTGCTATTTTACCAGAGGACCCCAATTTGATTCTGAGCAGTCACAGAGTAACTCAAAAATACATATAATTCCAGTTTCAGGGGTTCTTAAATCATCTTCTCTTTTTCTGGACATCAGGTATGCATGTGGTGCACAGAAATTCATGTAGGCAATGCACCCATGCACACAGAAGCAAACTCTCAAATTAAAGACAACAACAAATGTACATTGAAAATATGTTCTCTGTAACTGTTGCATTTAAGCAGTTGTGTTAATCAATCCATGCTCACTTTGAGCTCTACTCCTACCTGAGTAAATCTAGACCTACATTTATACTAAATAATATTTAGAAAAACTGAAGTGAGAATTAGCATTGTCGCATTAGAATTTTTAGCAGATTAGAACTTGATGTCTATAGTTAGCTCGTCTTGTTTGACATCTTTGTTCTGTCTCAATCTTTTGCAACCTTAGGCAATTATTTTAAGTCTTTGTTCTTACTTTTAACAGTTTAAAGGAAGAAGAATCCACCTATCTCAGAATGTTTTTATGAGATTTGACTTAGAAAACAAAGACAAAATCTTTAATGCAAGATCCACACTATGCTCCAAGAAGGATTAGTTTCTTAAATTATTATTCTCAGATTTTTAATTGATGACATATTATTTAGTATCAGATTATATCCTCATAAAATTCATTTCTCTATTGTGTATAGCACTCTCTTTAATAAATATCTTAGAGCAGTAAGGTTACCTGGGATGTACATAAGGAAAATTGTCTTGTAGAAAGACACACTTCAATATCACTTACAACCTTGGTGGTTGTAAATCACAGTAAGATAAGATGTTTTACCATTCTATTACATGTGTTTACCTACTTCATTTGCTTCTCTAGCTCAGCCTTTTATGGGTAAATAAACACAAGCTTCAAAAGTTGTTTATTGATTAGTTATTTTGGTGAAGGTTTTGAAACTGTAGAGGAGATCATTTAAGTTAAAATTAAGCATGGATTTATAGAAGTACTTAAATTTTGTTCTGCCTTCTATTTTTCAATTGTCCTTTCACTGATAATGAAAAACAAGTTAATTTTATATTTTAAGTGTCATATCAACTATTTAATAATAATAATAATAATACTCATTTTTCTTTGATTTGAGTTAAAATTAACTTTATCTGTGATATTTATACAATTTAACCTTAGATATAAAAATAAGAAAGATAGACTGCTTACTTAGTGGATTATTGACATTATATGTTCAGGAGTCATCTCAGTTTATAATGATGATAACATTATGAGTGTCATTGTGACCATGAAATTCAGCTGATACTCAAAAACATTTTTAAGCATGTCTTCAACTGTTTCATATTTGTTTGTTCCTATCAGAGATGCCATCTGAAGAGTGATAGTTATATAACAGAAATAAATAAAATTTATTAAGAGGTTGTACAATTTTCCATATTAATCTCTTTCAGTAGGTAGACCAATCTAATTTTGAATCTGACTATAGTGAAAAGCTTGAAAAATTGCCAGGTCATCACATATTGCTAAAACAGGGTTCAGCCTGTGTCTGTCTTGAAAATAAAAGTCTTAACCTGCACAGTCTCCTTATAACACAAAATAAAATATTTGTGTTCCACCTAAGGCAAACCATGGGAGCGGCAAAACAATGTTTTAAACTTAAAGTCTTATGTACCCTTATGTTTAACTTAAATATTATATATTGATTGCATATAATATTCAAATACACATTCAGAGACTAAGATTATGAAATTATCTTAAGTATGAGTAATCCAAAATTAAGCAAATTTAAATATAGTTGCCACTTTCCATTTCAAACAATATATACATTTTAATTTAGATAGTTGAGAACTCTGCTGTATCTCTTAATTCTTTTGGAAAATCAGAATAATTATGCTAATTTACATCTGAGCATTTTATAATGACAATATGATTCTAAGAGTTATAGCATCTGCTTTGAAAACAATACCTAAATACTGTTGTGCTAGAAATGGCATAAAATCTTTTCTATTTTTGCCCAAGTTTGAATAGAAAAAAAGAAATGAAAATTAGAGAGTAAAATACTTTTTCTATATTCAGATTATTAAAATTATAATATTATAAAACAATATTAATTTAAGATAAATTTGCTCTAATTTGTATAATTCAATAATAAGATGAAACGTATTTTACACAAATTCATTTTGAGAATTCTCCAGAATGCTCTTTCTCTATCTTCCTAAGTGGCAAAGCATTGATGATCCTATTTAAAATTCAGTATGATATACAAATGCAGAGTAGACTGCACTGGGTTGAGAATTAAGCAGGAAACTAGTTAAAAACAACTCCAGGCAAGCTCAGAGGAATGAATGTTTTGAAGACAAGAGATTCACATAAAAGCTACTGTGGGGACAGAATCAGGACAATTTGATAACTAAGTGCCTATAAGTGCCATGAGGGCTGTAGGGGAGGGGAAGTGAAAGGCATTTTAAGATGCTCTTGCTATAAGAAGCTGTGGTGAATCCAATTTTGCAGGATAAAATAAAAAAAATAGTTTTTACTATTATAATGAAAAGACTTTACAAGGAGATAGTGATAACTATTGAACCAGAGACTATTAGTGTAAAAAACTTTAAAAACAGTGATTATATTAATTAGTACCCATGGATATAAAAAAGAGAAACTTTTCTAGAAAACTTAAATAGACCAGTCATGTCACCATCTCCAAAACAGAAAGAAAATACAGCTTCAGAAATGCGTTAGGTAGGGTCCAAGATGTAATGCTGTTAGTGTTTCCTCAGCTTCTGACACCAAAACTTCCTGCTTCAACAGTTTGTGTTTTCTCAGGCTTTTCTTATTTAATGAGCACAAAAACATTATGATAATGGAAAGCAAAGAGAATCGAGCACTGAGGCTCTTAAGTTTCATATCGTCTGCTGTTTGTCGCTTTGCTTCTGTTCACAGTTGTTTCTTTTCTCTCCTCTCTCTCTCTCTCTCTCTCTCTCTCTCTCTCTGCATGTATGTTCATGTGTGTATTCTAGCTTGAAACAAGTTCATAAGTATAGATGTATGTATGTGTGAGTGTTCTAGTTAGCACACCTAGTCATACGTGTTCAGGTGTGTGTTTATGTGCACATAGGACAGAGGATAGCTTTGTGTAGTTTTCCGCAGACATGTTTATCTTTGTGGAGCAATTCTGTCAGATATCTTCATTTAATGTCCATCTTTCTCTAATTTTTCTTATAGTTTAATTATTATAATAGTAAACTTTCAGGAACAAGCACAGAACACAGACAAAATCAAAAAGCATGTTCTTGCATGTTGTATGCTTCCAGGCGGCTGCTATGGGTGTTTTGCAGGCAGGAGGTCAGTGAGGCCTATCTAGTTGGCATTTTTGAAGATACCAACCTGTGTGCTGTCTTTACAAAATGTGTATCACTAGCATGCCACATACACGGAGGGGCTGCTTAAGAGTCCACTATTTTGAGTGGAAACATTTAATTCTCATTTTTTCCTCTTCTTGTCATCAGTAGTTCTCAATGTTAGATATTTTCCCATGGGGTGAAAAGGTATCCAAGTATAGGATTTTGTGTGGAAAAATAAGGGACAGACGTCAGGTACTGGCAGATTTTTTTGCTTACATTTGTGTGCATTTTTAATGTAATGCATATAAAACATTACTGCCAGCAAAATGTATATCTTTCTTAAACAATTTAGAAGTCAATTACTGTGATTCTGAGGTATAATTGATTCTAAATGTCTCATTTTGCCATTTATAATATCATTTTCATGCATAGAATGGGCATAGAACAAACTGCAGCAAGGTTCCATACAGACTTACAGAGAAGTAGAGAGGGGAGATAAACAAAGTTGTTAATGCAGAACAATAAAGAAGGAGGAGGAGGAATCACTGAACTCAGCACAGAAACGTGCCTGAATTACAGAACTCCAGCTACTGTGGAGTATAATCTACAGCTGTGTTTCTTGGTCATGTGCTTACTTTCTTACATTTAAGTTCTCTATCTTTTGTCCTATAGCTTTAGTTATTTTTGAGAACTATTAAGTCAGTAAATACTTGATTAATCCAACAGGATTGTTGATAATGTATCAATGATTGTCCCCATCATTCCATTTCCTGTTGGAGAATCTTCAACTTTATTTTTCTGAATTCCTAGACAAACATGCAGTGTGCAGTTAAAAATGACCTCTTTCTTGATTACAATCCACTGTTCTCATGCCTGATTCCATAACTTTAGTTACCCTAAACTTCAGGTTATGTGCACTTCCTTTCCATCCTCGAGAACCATTTCATGTTCTACACCATTCCCGAACACCTCCAACCATAACTAACCCTCTTTATGCTTCCATGCTACTCTCCACAATTAATTATAACAATTACTATAAATTGCTTTAATTGCTCTTTGTTAAAACCATACTTTGTAATCTTTTATTATAAAATGCATTATGTTTAAAAGTTTATGAGCATAAACTCATTATCAAGCGTAACTTTTATTGGACTGTGAATATGTTTGTTGTTAATATTCACCAACCACTCAGAAAATTATGTGACTATTCCAGAAGCCACATCCAATGGGACAGGAAGCAGGCTAAGGGTTTAGGAGACAGGCTGCAATGGATTGCCTCTCATCTCTATATCCATAGGGCTCTATAAACGAATGTGTCTTCAGAATAATTGTAAAGATTTCTAGAACTTAGAGGTAAGAAGCAGCAATTATTGTTGTAAACCAGATAATTAAACTATAGCACTAGAACCCGAGTCCAAAGTTTAAACAAGCTAGCTTTAGTATTTGAGAAATAAAGGGTATTTGTTCATCTATTTTGTTTTGTTTGTTGTTGTTATGTATATATGTACTTGGAGTTGAATGAAAGGCCTGTGCTTCTAGGAAATCATCCTGGCACTGAGCTATATGCCAGCCTATACAGCATTTTAGATAGTATCAATAACTCCAGGAAACATTGAAGTGAAAAGGATAAATTTTATATTTATCACACACTATCCTACATATGTTTGGGTTCTTTCAAACTCATTAATGATTGAAAACATTAAGGCAAATTTTTGTTCTTTTGGGGAGACATTTTTGACATTGACCAAATGTATGCAACATGACATCATATTTAATATATCTTTTAGAGATAAACTAAATTTACACATAAAATGAAAGAACATCAATTAATAGAATCTCAGAGTAGAAACTATTTAATTTTTAGAACATTTGATTTTACTTTAATTCTATGAAGCTTCACCCTATTTTCTATTAATGTTATTTATGTGGTATATTTCATCTTATTCTCAATTTTATAAATAAAGCAAAAATTCATCTAAGCAAAGCACTTTAATTCATAAAATAATGTGCTAAAAAGTAACACTGCAACCACCATGCAAATACGACCATGCATCACAAACTAAATCTTTAAATAATGTATTCATGTTTGTAGAAATTTATAAAAAGACACAGAGCAAAAGAATACCCATAGAAGTGATTTCATCTTTAAAGAGACAATAGAAGAATGAGCAGAAATTGAAAAGTCACACATCATGCAGAATGGAATAAAGCTCACCTTTGACTTTACTTTTTGATGCAGCCGCTGATACCAAGGAAAGGTTGCACAAGAAGAAGAAAGAGACACATTAGATGTGAGACAGATCTCAGTTAGAAAAGCAGAGATTTTCTTATTATTAGTCAAAGTTGTGAAAGACCAAGACCATATAACAAAAACCAGAAATTTGAATGTCATTTTTTGTTAGTCCAAGATTAAAATTCCTGAATAATCTTAAGAACTCAAGAGCAAATCCCAAACAAGTCATTGAAATCTTTATAAGGAACAATCATCTTTATTCTTTAATTTTCTTAATTCATATTTTAATTAATAATCATTTAAAGAATATGTAAAAATGGCTTAAGTGTATTTAATACTATTTTAAAAACAAACACATAACCTATAAAGGGAAATTAATAAGATTGTGTAGTTTGAGTACCTTTTTTTCACCAATCATATACTCAATACATTCTGGAAACTTTTGGTTATTCATCCATGCATTGTAGGTTCAAAAACTTGAAATTACACAGCTTTAATTACTAAATTAAATACCCATGCTGCAAGAATACCTATTATTTTTTTATCCTGAGTATATGTGGCTTCAAGAACTTAAATTTGCAAAAGACAGAGACCACTATATCAATCCACAGCTAGTCAAAATGTTGAGAAAAAACAATTATAGTGTGTTCAACCTGAGTTCTTAATTCTACAAAACAATCACATTCAGTTCAGGGAATATTTCAAAACAGAAAGATTTTAAGAGACAGAATATGAGGTAGTCTTCATAAATGCAAAGATATTTCGGCAATATGGTAGCGTAAACAGGACCTGAGCAATTATAACACAAACAGACATGCTAAAACGAAAGGGAAAAACCTTATGGTGCTTCTCTTAGTTTAGGGTTTATTGCTGTGAAGACACCATGATCACGGCAACTCTTTCAAAAGAAAACATTTAATTGGACCTGCCTCCAGTTCCAAGGTTTAGTTCATTATTGTAATGGTAGGAAGCTTAGCGTCATGCAGGTAGATGGGATGCTAGAGAGGTACCTGACAGCTCTACATCTGAATTCACCAGCCATAGCATGAGACATTCAGTAACTAGGTTTGCTTGCACTGAAACCTCAAAGCACATTGCCCAGTGACACTTCCTCCAACAAAGCAACAAGTCTAACATTGCTACTCCCTATGAATCTGTGGGGTCATTTTCATTCATACTACCATAGGATCATATCCATAGAAATAAACTACAGGCAACCAAGAGCTTCTGAGAGTGGGAAAAATAATATTCCACATGTATGAAGGCACTATAGGCTGTTCAATAAAATTGATCATCCTGAAATCATATAAATGTAAGTATTATTGGCCAGGCCAAGTACGTTTTATTTATATATTTATTTGTATGTGTGTAAAAATTACAATTAATGAAGAAAAGGCCATGAATTTAAGATGGAAAAAGATGGGCAAGTCTCATGGAAGGGATAGGGATGGAAGGGAGAAATGGGGGAAAACATAATTATATATTAATTTCAAAATTTTAAAAATTATCTAATATGCTGCATTATGGTGATGATACTTAAAGAACTCAGGCAAGAGTTAAGTTGCTAGAATTTACTTTCAACAAAGCTCAGTCTACCTCTTATGATTCATCAAGTGCAGTGATTCTCAACCTGTAGGTCATGACTCCTTTGGGACTCGGATGACTCTTTTACAGGGGTCACCTAAGACCATCGGAAAACACCAATATTTACATTTTGATTAATAACAGCATCAAAGCTATGGTTATGAAGTAGAAATGAAAAATAATATTATGGTTTATGATCATGACCACATGAGGAACTGTGATAAAGGATCACAGCATTAGGTATGTTGATATCATTGCCCTAGCAAAGTCATCTAGGCAGTTGGTTGTCTTCATAACTGAGAAACCTAGAAATTCCATTACTTTAATTGATGAAATGTGAATCAGAAATGGGTGCTTTAAAAGGAGGGATGCATTTTTGCTGCCTATTAATGGTGAAGGAAGTGGCCCATACTCTAACTGGAAATACAAATTTTCAATTCAATTAACAGACCTTCAGTGAGTTTTATATCTACTACAAAGTAGAGGCTATGGCTGTTATTCCTTTGCGGTCACTTTTAGAGCTAGCCATGCCCACCCCCCAGCCACTTCTGACCTCCCTCGTTGCCATCTTTCTCTCTCTTGTGTTTGTCTCTTGTCCTGTGCCCGTGTCTTTGTTCTTCTCTATGTTTTTCTTATGTCTCTCTGTTTTCCTCTTCTTTAAGCAATAAATGTCTCCCTCTTCTTTAAATAATACTATGTCCTGTGAGCCTTTTATCCGCCGTAACCGCCCGCCTGACTCCCCCGGCCGCATGGCGCTGCCACCCTGGAGATCTTGCAGGGACCCACAGCCGTCCTTGTCAGACTAGCAGCTGCTCTGCGAGCCGCCCGGGGCATCCCATCATCATATTCTTTTTAAAGAACAATAATGGCAAAGTGTGATTTATACTTCAGTCATCATGGCATTCAGAACCAAGGAATAATTTCAAGGAAGTTTAGCTAAGTGTAAATTTATTTCCAGTTTATTTATTGTGCACCCACCTATCTTACTGAACATTTTCAGAAACATACAAAAATGAACAATTAAATTTTAAAAGTTTGAAAATCTTTGATCGAAAACTAAAGTTTTGCCTAAATATAAGCTGTTTGTTTTATAACTTTAAAGTATAACTGACTATAGAGGGCATGAATGGTCAAAATATTGTGAACATTTTCAGCACAAAACTTAAAGACATGTTTTAACTACCAATAAATTTCCTGTCATTTTCACTGATTTTGCTGGTACAATTTGTGGTCATTTGAATAAAATTGTCCACATAAACTCAAAGATACTGGCACTCTTGAGAGGTATTTTTTCTTAATTCTGTAGGTTTTGTTTTAAAACTTTTTATTTTATTTTTTTTTTAATTTTACACAGAACCACAGTTTCCTTCCCTCCTCTCATCCTGCCTCCCCTTACCATCCCCCTATCAACTCCAAAGAAAGGGTAAGGCCTTCCATAGGGAGTCAAGAAAGTCCGGCATATAAAGTTGAGGCAAGTTAAATCCCTTCGCCTGTATAAAGACAGAGCAAGGTATCCCAATATAGGGTATGGGCTCCAAAACGTCAGGAAATGAACTGGGGATAAATTCTGGTCCCACTGCCAGTGGCCCTACAGACTGCTCAAGCCACAGAACTGTCACTCACATTCAGAGGACCTAATTAAGTCCTTTCCAGGAGGTATGTTCTTAATGGAGTAAGTGTGGCCTAATTGGAGGAAGTATCTCACGGTTCGTGTGCCTTGAGTTTTCAAATGCTCAATCCAGACCCAGTGACACAGTGCTCTTCTGGATGGAAGCCTATTCATCCAAATGTAGAACATTCTACTGTCTCTCCAGCAGCATGTCTGCCGCCAGACTTGCCATGGTCATGATGTCTCTTCACAGCAAGAAAACCTAAACTCAAGCACAATTAATAAAGAAATTATTGATAAATTGCTTATTTATCAGTAGGGTATTCAATATTAAGCCCTGAGTTTTCTTTTTAAATAGTATAGATGAAATATTTCTGTTAATGTTCAAATACAAACCGAAATAACAAAAATCTGTTGACTACTGGTAGAGTAAGTGAATAGCATTTACAAGTCCATAGGAATATAAACATTACCTCTCCCTCTGTGTCAGATTTTTGTCTAGCCAGTGTTAAGCATTTTGAATTAGTAGCACAACATACATTTTTTTATTTCAAACTATAAATATTAAAATTTAATTTTAATTTAAAATACCCAAAAGATACATTTTTATATGTAATTTTCATAGATAAGTTTATTGTCATGTGTTAGCTTTCTGGCTCCTGTCTCTATATTTCCAGGTTAATATAAAGTTCTAACTTAGTTATTTTAATAACTACATGCTTTTGTAACTTATATGAAGCATGAGACTATTAAAAATAGGTAGTTCATAGTATTTTTATGTTAAACGCAATCATGCAATATGAAGCTTTATGAACTGATCCTTAAGTAACACAGGGACATTTAGCTTTCTTAGGATATTATCTAGGGTTGTTTTCATGTTTATCTACAGAAAAGAACTAGCAAAGACACAACCTTAAATTCATAGGATGGAGACTTAGGGAGTTTTTAGCCTTTCTTAATATTTATTCTCAATAGCAATTGGGTTTCAACTCATTGATGGAATTTTAGTTCATTTTAGAATTATGGTAACTGAAGATATCTATATCTTCTTATAGATTCTTTTATATTGCCATTAAAATTAAACTCTTGCTACTTTATTTCTTGTAAAGTTTTGCCAAAATTTCAAATGATACATTCCAATACATCAATATGTTGATTTGTTTATGAGAAGATAATTTTTACTTAAAACTCAAATCATCACTTGGGCATGAATTCAAATAAAAAAGACGCCCCAAACTCATAAATTATTGAGAAAATAATTAGTATCTACCATGAAACAACCACAGTCAATTTTTCATAAGAAATAATTGTACTCAAATTAAGAGAATAAACATTATAATAAACAAACATTCATAATTATTGGTAGAATTAAATTAGCTACATTTCTCATTACATAAAGGCAGAGAGGATTTAATTCTTAGGTTCTTGGGAAACTACAAAAATAAAATAGAAAGAAAAACAAATGCCTGTTTCTACGAGTGTTCAGGCAGCTAATACTAGACCAGCCTGGTTAGTATAATTGGAAAGAGGCCAGGCTACCAGGCTTGTTAGCCCAATTATAATTCTCCACATTTTCAATAAAAGAGGCCAAGATGACAGCAATACTGTCATAAATGTCATGTTCAATACTCGTAAGATTTTCCACTGTCAGCACAGTCCAATTATAAATCAATTGTAAAGTGCACGTTGTACACCACCCAAAAGAGACCGAAAATTATCTTAAAATGTAATTTTAGTTGTGCATAGTTAAAATGAAAAGATAGAATTAAAGGTGTTTTGACGAGGGAAAAGTTTTAGATATGACACAAAAGTTCTTCACTTTTATAACAAAGTACTAGGTTATAACTGTACCATTGCTACTGTTCATAGTAGTTTTCATATGAGTAGTTATAGTACATTTGTAAATTAAAGTTATGAGAATGCACATAATTTTAAAAGTTAAATAAAAATTGTTTTCTACATGAATCCATAAAGAAATTAAGAGTGCTAATAATAATTACTGAAGCTATGACCTCCAACATACAATATAATAATCAAAAGTAAATATGAACTCACTTTGTTATCAATTTGGTTTTTTATTCCTACTGAAAAAGGCACTTGGCTAGTATTTTATCTAATACTTGTTTAAGGAAATGATGTTTCTTTCACATCACTGAAATGATACTACAGGGATTTTTAATATGCTTGCAAGACAAGAGCAGAGAGATTAGTAAGCTTTGTGTTTTATATTTGTAATCCATAACTGCAATGTAGTCTTTCAATTATTGTATTTTCATTCATTGACAAGTTTTACTAGCAATATATGGATAACTAATTATTTTATTGATGCATTGAAAAGACCTGTTAAAGTTATCAAGGTACCACTTAATACATTGAAATAGTATGACTCATGTTCATTCAGAGCTGTTGCTAAAGAAATATTGATCCTTCTACTCTTAGCTAATGGGAATGCTATTGAAGTATTTTGATAGGTTTTTTTCTTGCATTTTAAAATTCTTCCTTCCATTTTTAAATTAATATATATATTGAGCACCATTTCTTTAAAAATACAAACATCAAAGTTAGAGTTTACTCCATGGAAGGAGTTCTATTTTCTGAATCTATTAATATTTCCTTATGTTGAATGTTCCTCTTTCCCCAATAAAACCACTTCGGCAGAAAATAAAACAAAGCCACCGGTATTGGTAGACCTTCTACAATATGATGTTTAGAAATACTTCTTTAAGATATACATTAAAGATTATAAAAATAAGTAATAATCAATGTTGCATTCATTCTCAGAGAAACACAATAAAAAGGAAATATCTAAAGCATTACAAAACTGAGAAGCAAAGGAGAAAAGCTTTGGGTGCCCCCATAAAGATTTCAATTGAAAATTTACAACCAAAACTACAAATACATTTTAAACCCACTAAGCCAGAATATTTTCATGATGTAATACAGCAATTTAAATCTATAACCAGTGACTTTTGTTTTATTTAATGAAGAAAAATGCTACAGCAAAACATAGAGGTATACGCCTATAATCCCTGTTGTCAGGGCTCTTAGTCTTGCCTGAGTTCAAGTCTATCCTTCATTACACAGACAGGCACAGTCTCAAAGATACGAAAAGTTCAAGAAAGAAGAAAAGCACAAATTTACAAATAATGAGTATTACAACTAATTTATCAAAAAGGAAATATTACACCCTATTCTCTCATTACATTAGAATTCAAATTGTATTAGGCACCTTTCTCTTTCCATATTTCTATTACTCTACCCTCTTAGCTAACATAAAGTAAAACATTTTTCTATCGCATTTACCTTTAATATGTGCTTTATATAAAATGACTTTGTCTTTAAATATAATCATTATCTGAACACTTACATTGTCTTTCTAATGCTTATTACAATCTTAAGACTTTAAAAAGCAGTACTTTAAGTAATTTCACTAAATTTTCTTTCTTTTTTATATGCAATCAATTTTATTCAACTAAATACAGATTAAAGATAAAGCATACATATTTAGAAGGAGATAGGTCAGGCATGTGAAGTGTGTATTTTTAACAACCTCTTAATACATGGTAGTAAAAATTAGTATAATTCCTTTATTATTTTTCTTTCTTAATGACAATATTTTTACAAGAAAAAAATACATTAAAATGATGTTGAAATTGTTGAGTAAAGAAATACATACAGTACACATTAGAACTTCAAGTATTTAAATATTTAATGAGGATTTAAAAAGCCACTTCAAGTTCCTCCCCCTTCCCTCCAGGTCCAGGAAGGTGAGTATCCAAACAGACTGGATCCCAAAAATCCAGTATATGCAGAGGAAACAAGTCCCAGTGTCATTGTCAATGGCTTTTCAGAAAGACTCCGGACCAGCCACATCCAGAGAATCTGGCCACATTCAGAGAATCTGGTTAGATCACGTGCTTGAACTTCCCACAGGGCAGGAAACCCTGACTACTCTTAGGGATGAAGAGGGAGGAGGAGAGGGAGTGGGGGAAGAGGGAAGGTGTTGGGAGGAGGGGCGGAAATGGAAACTTTTATAATTTAATAAACTTTAAAAAAAAACCACTTCAACAAAAAAATACACAGAAAATAATAGTATTAAGAGACCAATGTTATTTAATCCTATCTACTTCATAAATTAGACAAGACAATTGCTCTTGTACTAGTCTATACAAGAGAGAATAACATATAATATTTGTTTTTCTGTTTCTGGGTTACCTCACTCAATATTATGTTTTGTAGATCCATCCATTTGCTTGCAAATAAAAAATGTCATTATTTTTTTCTGCTGTGTATTACTCCATTGTGTAAACACACAACATTTTCCTTAGCCATTCTTTGGTTGTGGAACATTTAGGTTGCTTCAAGGTTCTGGCTATGACAAACAATGCTGCTATGAACATAATTGAGCATATGTTCTCTTGGTACGATTAAGCATCTTTTGGGTATATACCCCAAAGTGATATTGCTGGATCTTTAGGAAGGTTTTTTTTCCCCTAATTTTCTGAGAAATCACCATACTGATATCTAAAGGGGCTGTAACAATTTTCACTCCCACCAGCAATGCAGGCGTATTCTCTTTCCCCACATCCTCTCCAGCATAAACTGTCATCAGTGTTTTTGGTCTTGGCCATTCTTATTCATAAGTGGCTTTTAGACATAAAGCAAAGAAAACCAGCCTACAAATTACAATTCCATAGAACCTAGACAACAATGAAGAACCTAAGAGAGACATACATGGATCTAATCTACATGGGAAGCAGAAAAACACAAGATCCTCTGAGTAAATTGGGGGAACATGGGGACCATTGAAGAGGATTAAAGGGGAGAGGAGAGGAAAGTAGGGTAAAGGGGAGGGGAGAGGAAGGGAAGGAAGCAGACAAAAATGTATAGCTCAATAAAATTAATAAAAAAAGAAAAAAATGAGTAAGAATAGGAGACACACTATGCCTTCTTACAGAACAGTAGAATTAATTTTTATTTGATTATGTTTCAAAATAATCGAACCTGGGATTAGGGTTTGGTGAGAAATAGCCAGGGCAGGCTCATATATTTCAACACTTGGCCCCTTCTTCTGTTTGGGAAGCTGTAGCACATTCAAGAGCTTAGGTGTGCTCTACAAAAATGGTGAGATCTGTTTCTGGTTCTGCCTTTGCTCCGTTGCCCGTTTATAGCAATGATCTAGTCAGCATTATCTACCGCCTTCTAGACAGGCCAGACTGAAAGTAGCATTCTCACTTAGACTCTGCCCTCTTAAGTGTAAGTCAGAAATATGCTCAACCGTTATACTGTGTCTCTCATGCTACAGTGACTAGTAGATTTGAATGCATTGAAGCTTCTAGATTCAACTTCTGATATTTAATAAAACAAAAGGCAGAAAACATGCCAAATCAATACAAACACCGAAAAATTAAACACGTTTTTGGCAATTGATCTGTTTGTTCAATGCATTCATAGGACAATGCCAATATGAGTGTTGCTCAGAGGTAGAATTTAAGTGTCCCTGAATGAATTTAAAGAGCCCCTTATTTACTGTCTAGTGCTATACACAAACAAACATATACGCACATATGCACACAGATACGATTTACTTGAACTCTTATTGAACACTGTACATTTTATTATGATAATATTTAAGTGAAATCAAAGTATTGTTAGTATTTTAAAGGGTTATTTTGTAAAATTTCTTATCAATAATTATCTTCCATTTGTGCTTGATTTAAAAACAGTCTCTAGATGTTAGATGATGATTAGATTTCCATTATTTTGGAGTATTCCTGATAATAAAAATATGAAAATATTTAAATATACCAATAAAAGCCAGGAATTTCTTTTTAAATCTTTCTATTTATTAGCTCTATAATACCGTAAACTAACAACATGGTTCAAATTGCCAGTCTTGAAAAATGTATCAGTCACCTGTTCATGGACTGAGTTCAGTTTATAAGTTTCTCCATGACCTGCAGTAGGCAAAAGCCTAGCAGGTGACATTGAAATACTTCTGATTTATTTATTATTTCAAAAACAGGACATGTTAGTAGTTTCCACTCAAAAGTAATCATTTTCATTCTAGAAAGATAGAGCATAATATGATTTAATCTATAAGTACACAACATAGCTACATTTGTATTTGAGTAATATATATGATTATTTAATTTTCATGTTCCTCGTTTTTATGTATTAATAAATATATCCCCTTTAAAGGCTTGTGACTTTTGTTCTCGTACTTATTCAGAAAATTATTCAAGTCTAATCAGACTTTGAATCCAAATATTCAATTTTTTAGTCACACCTTAACTTGAAAGGCTTAGAAATAACAAATGCCTCTCTGTAAAGAAGTTACATAATGTCTGAAGAGTCATTACTGCATTACTAAATAAAATGTCTCTTATATATCTAAATCTAAAACTTAAAATTTGATTTTATGCTATTACCTTGATCATCAGTGACTAAGGTTGCATTAATTGTGTGTGTTTGGGAGGGTGTGTGGGTGTATGTTTGATGTACATAAAATTACTAGATGAAAGAAATGGTTATAAACTTATTTATAAATAACAATAACCTGAAAAATCAGTGAGATACTCACATTTTTCATAGTTTATAATATTATATATTTGATATATAATTTCCGTATTGCAATTAAATTGCTAAATTAATTTTAATTTTCCTAATTCATTTTAAAGATTAGAAATTTTTCACATGAGAGGTACATGACTTTTGTATATATTAGTAAATTGTAAACAGATTTCAATGCTTTTTGAAGGATTTTTTGAGCAACTTTGAACTTATTGAAAACATGAGTAAAATACTTAGAAGAAAATAGATTGTCTGTATGTTTCCTTACTCCAAATGGTGTTACTTTCTGAATCAACATCTTCATTTTAGAATTTAACATTTATTGTCACCTATGAACACAAGTTTGTACATGAGGTACGTTTTTGAGAGAAGTTTCAGATTTTCAGAAAATATAACTAGATTGTGTGAGATATGAAACTAAGGATCATGTACTGACTGGGCTAACTGAAGTGTAAATGGCAAAGAGATTAGAGACGTGACAGTGGAGAATTCCACCGACTATTGTACACCAACGACAGCTACTCGGTAATCGAGTGAAACTGAGTCACCCAAACTAAAACAACCCAAGAACAGAGAACACGTGCAGTTATTTATTTACTAAGATTTCCACATCCAAGGTGAACTTACACATCTATTTACTATCATCCCCTCCCGGAATGCAAATGAAATGCTCTCTTAGAAATATTTTCCAGACTATCAAATCAAGATGTCCAATTGTTTCTGTTGTAATAAATAAAAAAACAACAACAAAGGTTTCTTAAGACAAAGACATGGTATTATTTCACAGTAACAGATAAGAGGCAAAGAAATCACATCACTAACTCAGTGATGTAAGTATGAGCTATGGACATTTTGGTTCTAGTGGACAATTGTCTTATAGAGTACCTCAGTAGTATCATCTTCCCTATGTCCCTCTGCCTTCTATTTACACCCTTCTTTTATACTGATGGAGTTGGTAGTGATAGGTAATGTTCTAGTCATCAGTTACTTTATAGCTCTGTGTGTTACACGTTACTATGTAAGAATTATTGTTCCTTGATTAATTTGACATGGTATTGCTTACAGTGTTATCTTTAGTGTATGTATTATGATGTAATAGGTATGAATATTAGAAGTATAGTATGTTAGATTTCCTATACCTTTATCTGTCCTATGAAACATTATGTGATATAGGGATACAATGAGGGTAGAATTATTGGATTTCAAGATAAAAAATAATGGTTAGATATTAGAGTTTGGCCTTTTACAGGTACATGAGACAGATTTTAAATTGATATCAAAATCATATTCAAATACAAATAAATAAATGAATAAACAATATTATGTGGATTTCCATGTCTAATATTGTGTTGGTCAACATAAATAATTGGAATGGTCTGGAATACACAAGATTTCATGAGTCTTATCTCTTTATGTAGAATACTATAACATTAGTATAATTATCTGTCATGAAGATCTTTCTAAACTTCTATCCCTGATTGATACAATATCAACAAGGGACATTAATAAAAAAATAAGATGGAGCACAGTCTTCAGAGAAATCTTCATGAAATCTAAATCTTCCAAAAACCAAATTTGTAACACATTTCTTTGGATCTTTATCACTAACTGAGGTTGAATATCTACTTGAGAGAAGTTATTTCAAATAGTGTCCATTAATTTAACTATATTACAGAACTACACAAGAGGTTGCAGAAACAGTTAAAAGCTCTTATAATTACAAATAGCATGGTTATAATCTAATTAACAAAGCCCTAACATTTACATATGGAAGCATATTAGGTTACAAATAACTTGACTAAGTTTAAAATAGGATTTTCATCTCTAGAACTGTACAAATCATTTGTAGTAGAAGCAACAGAAAACATACATGAACACAAAGCAATCATGATTTCCTCATGAGAACAAATATCACAAATTGTATGTTTATATTATATTCAGATAATTTGAAAGCCAAGTTAAAATGATATTTGGAAAAGACTTTTTTCATTAAAAAGGCGACTCGGCATTAATTGATCAATACAAATAAGTTATACAAAGGCAAATTGTGTATTCTCACATTCCCGGGACCTCTTACTGTAATATGTATGCGAGAAGATTGTATCTTGCTGCTCTGTGAGTAACACAGGTGCTTGTTTCAGCTGATAAAACCATTAAATCCATTTTATATACTACATACTACATGCACAACTTAAGTTTACCATTTAGATGATTGCCTAAATAAATCTGATAAACAAATAATTCACATTGTCTCTCATATTTTTCAAAGATCTATTTATTTATTTACCCATTTAGTTGGCATTGGTCTTTGCCTGCATGTGATGGTCTCAGATCTTGGAGTTACAGACAGTTGTGAGCTGCCATGTGGGTGCTGGGAATTGAACCCTGGTCCTTGGGAAAAGCAGTCAGTGCAGTGCTCTTAACCACTGAGTCATCACGCCAGCCCCAATAATTCATAAAATACATTAAAAATAAGACTATAATTCATTATTAAGCTTTTATTACTTTTTGGAGTTGTTGCTACTATTAAGCTGTTCCGTCTTATTTTGTGGTTGAGTCTGTGAATAGAATATTAATAATATGTTTTATTTCACTCTCTCAGGCTGTTATGTGATAATCACTTGGCATAATCTAGAACCTGCATTCAAATGATAACAGGGCCAGAAAAACTAATGACTTCACCAGTCAACTAGAAAGCAAATTCTTAAACGAGTTTTCTTCGTAGATAGTTTTCATATCCTATAGTGTATAAGGTTAATATTAACAAATTTCACAGGTAAATAGGTAATTTATTGATTCTGTTTTAGGTTTTCATGATGCCTATAATTGTATTGGGATTTACATGACTTCTGAGTTCAGAAACCATTGATTCCAAACTATGTAGGTAGAAATTGAGACAGGAGAGCTACTAAGAAAACCTATCAAAATGGCTCTGAGAAGATGTACACAGGATTCGTAAAACTCATGACCATTTAAGAAAGGAAATTGCTTCTGAACAAACCTCTTACTTTTGAGTTGCCATTTTTAATAATAGTCTCTTTCTTTAGACTCATGAGTCAACAATGTATCTAACAAGAGAGAAATTTGGGCCCCGGACTATTCTTCATAACCGTATAAAGCACTATATGCGTATATCATAAATGCATGTGAAGTGTCAGTAGTCTGAAGAATATACATCATTTCAGGAGGAATGGAAGATATAATCAGTTCTCAGAATTTTTAAATAGTCAAACTGGAACTGAACTTATTAAAGTTGTTTCCATTTGATTTTTATGTTAAGCCTAAAAATCTATTTGGTTTGATTTCAGAGAATTAGAGAAACCCAGAACTACAAGATATCACTAAAGATTATTTTGTTTAACTTTCTTTCCAGCATTGATTAGCTAATATCACACAGTTAAAACTGGAGGGCAGATACAGTAATTCATCAGCGTAGTCTGCAACTGTTAATTAATTTTAAAGTTTAGCTTATTGCTTAGAGGTTCAAGTGAACAAAATATAATTGAATATCACCACCCTCTCTTTAAAGACAAGGTCTGAGCCTGAATCTTCCACGATACCATCCAAAAGACAATGTAAAACATAGACACAAGAAATATTTTCTTTGAAATCTAGCAGCAGACATTCCACAGTGGAACAAGTGAGGAAAAACAGAAATGATTCTGAAATGCCCATTGGAAATCTTAGATAGAAGAAATCGTTCTGGATTTAAGCTCTAGTTAAAAGGCATCAAAGAATGGAGAGTCCTGGAGTTGGGCATGTGCTTGGCTTGTTCTGCTATGAAGTTGGATTAGCAACTACTTGGTCTATAGATGTGATCTACCTGTTTTTATACATCCTCTGTGAACACTACCACATATTATGCTATTTTGAAAGAAGAAATAAGAAGCAGATGAGAAATCTTTCAAGTTCCTAGGAGCTACAGGATAAACTTGCTGGCACAGGAATGTGACACCCTTCCCAGGCTGGGAAGACTTAACATTTAAAGCAAGTGTTTCTGTGCAGGCAGCACTTACAGCAGACACTGGAGTTGGCAACACGACTATGATTTCTGCTTCTTAAAACCTCATAAGACCTCCTCTTCAAAGAGATTTATGAATAATGTGAACTAAATAATGCATGGGCTTGCAGATGCCTGTCCAAATAGCCTCCTCTTTTTCAAGGTTTCAGTTTGTAGAACTGTGATCAAAAGCCTTCATCAGTCATGATAGTTGCATTTGTCCTCACTCCAAACAAACCGTATTTGCATGTGAATGTTTTTCATTGAAATGAGATATATAATATGCCAGCCAAGGCCCAACTAAAAGGCATTTTATGCCATTTAAATTCAGTCAAATTAAAGGCTGAATGCAACCTAAAAGGTCTACTCTCAGAACAGTAATTTGACACATCATAAATAAGAACCATTTTTTGTTCGCATAGGTTCAGCACTTGTCAGAAAATTGTACACAGCCGTATTAACAAAGCGCTACCTCTTAGTGAGAAATAAACGGAAAGGGAAACCTTGTGTGGAAAGCAACACAACACACAAACAAAACATTGTGCTGTGGTTCAAAGTTGTCATTTTTCACTGACATTTACAGAAGAGCACAGAAAACATTTTAACCTATTTCATTGCTCAGAGAAATGGTTCAACATGACTTTTCTCCTTTTTAATTTAAACTACAAATCATGTTTAGGAACAGGGTTGTTAATGCTTGGTTAAGAGCACATGGCTGTTAACTCGTTAACTTAATTCCTGCTTCTGCAGAGCCTCGAGCACTGGAAGAGCCTTGGAAACATCAAAAATGTAAGTGTCCCAATCAACAAACGCAAACATTTGGAAAAACTGACCCACAGCCCCGAAGAACCTTCTGATTTAGAAATCATGTTTAATGTTGAAGATTATGAACAGATTTTTATCAATATATTTTCAGTTCTTATTGACTGAAATGAAATTAATAATTACATTCAGTAAAGGGCAAGATTTCTGAGGATGCGAGAAGCTGTATCAAACATCAATGAAAAAAAACATAAATCAGAATTGATATTGTTTAATTTCACCACACATTTACTGTGTTTCAAAAACTTGCCTTCTATATTCAGGATCTTGATTTACATTCAGGCAACTCTAAGTAGTCTTCTGGTAATAATGGTTTTTCCTTTGCCATGTTTGCATTTTGAATAAAATGGAAACAAATACTATAGTTTGCATATACAGCAAGAAATGTTTTCATGATGGCTATAAAAGCTAAGTTTATTTTTGCATACTAAAGAGTTCAGATGCTTGTAGCATGAGACATGTTTTAACACTCCAGGGCGCTATATTAAAACATCTAGATATCAAATGCCAACACCCAAGTTCTTTCCACAAACTCACATCCTTGGCTGCTTGAAATTGCAAAGGCAGATATACTTTCCTGGCTACCATAGCCTTCTCCTAGTGGATGAAAGAAGCCCTTAAATTTTAAGAAATTATTTTGTTTTCTTTCGATATTGTGAAATATTGAGAATGTGAGAGCAATTGAGATGCTTCTGATATACTTCATATGGGTAGGAAGACCTGGCAAGTGAAAGAAAAATCTTAATTTACTGAGAATCTAATTCTACAAAATGTATGCTACCAGAAAGTTATAAGAACCAACAGACATCTTATACTTTTGAATATCAAATCACCACAAGTGACATTTTTATAGATGCTGTGTTAAAGGACACAAGTTTGCATGTTGAAGCTTGTGGGGAAATATAGTGATTAGGGTGTCTCCAAGAGGAAACACTGACAGTATCTACATCATTGTAGGATGAACTTTATATAAAAATCTCTAAACATTCATTTTTTCCCCATGGGAATAAGGATTTTTTTCTTTATAGTTGTTACATCATGGTTGAAAAGGGCAATTAAGCAAAAAAAAATTCAAAACAAATATGAAAATATAGTAAATTACATTTTACAGAAAGTATCTGTCTGTAACAACCGTTTTCCAAAGCTTATCCAATAATAAATCATAAATAAAATTCAACATTTCAAGGATAATGGCTTTTACAAAATATCAACTATTTAATAATTTATAACATATAAGGTACTTTACCAAGCAAATTAGTTCTACTTACGAGAAAATCCCTAGAATTTTCAGAGTTTTCAGAAATTTTGCTCTCTGATACTGTTCTTCAAAGGCAGGCATTTGGTAAGGAATCATATACTGTGTGATTTTGAATACAAATTATAAGGAACATAAAGTAATAAATGATAGAATTTGTAGTGTATTGCTCTAAGAATACATTCAGATACATTCTTATATTCATAGGTAGGTATTAGAATCAAAAATAAATCTCCATCAACTTATGCTGTATATTTTAAATAACCTAAAGATTTATTTCATGTTTTATTAAAAATAATGCACAATTTATTATAGGTCTCATGTTTTCTTATGAAAATAAAACAGAAATAAATAAGCACAGACTGTGTGATGACCTAGATTTCCTTGTCTTCCTACAACAACTTATAAATTGCTGTGTTAGGTGTTAGGAAATATGTCTGTTTTTTATTTTTCAGTTATAGATGTCATCAGTTCTGAAGCAGATGCATTCACATGTAAATAATCATCATAAACAAGTCAGAATATGGAAAATATCTAATATGGTAGGCAGATTAGGACAATTCTCATGCAAAGGAACCGACTTTATAGGACAAAAACAAGGAAGGGCTTGTGGCAGAAACATAATACATCAGTAGGAAAGGGAATGCTAATGAGAAGAAGCCGAAGGGTAAGGATATAGGGATGTATATTGCAAGAATACACCATGAGGGCAGATGTAGAGAAATGATTATCATCTTTAGACCCCTGGAGCAACATGAATGAAATCACATCCTTGTGTTCAGGGAAATAAAACAGACAACTTGGATAGAAATAAAGAGAGGTTTTAATTATCTAAAAGTAAATTGGGAGCAGCCCATGGTAATACTGAAGTAGGGTTATTATAGAATACAATGTAGAGTTAATTCAGAAATCAGTTTGTTCCAAAACATCAACAGCTGGGTTTAATAATAGGCACAATGAATCAGAAAGGCATAAAACCTTGAGATGGGAAGATTGTCTGAGATATTCTAATCATATTATTAGATTTACTGCAGAAAATAAAATGACAAAGAGAAACTTATTTGTGTAGTATACAGGGACTAACATTTTGGAGGAATAAATATAAGATAAATATAATAGGTTATGCACACATTTTTGAAAAATCTCTGGCTTTGTAGCACAATGAACAAATTTTATGAATAAGAACATAGTTACTAAAATTAATAAAGATAATTGGGAGGGGAAACCTGTAGGAAACCAGAGACTAAGCTTCTCTGTATTTAAATTATATTCTAGTGAGCTCATTTCTGGTTAGGACTTTTGAGTGGTAAGACTTCGAGCTCAGATAGTAGACTTTTCAAACTGCTAGTTAATGTTGAAGAAACTATGCACACAAATGGCAGAAGAGTCATTAAAACAAGGTCTAGTAAAATGACTTAACATGTGAATTTCAAAAACATGACTATAAAGAAGGTACTACATATTTGTAATTAAGAACTGACTTTATATGCATTTTATATAATCAAAAGCACCCATAGAAACTAGAAACCTAGGAAGAATTTTTGAGTACTCTTTTTATTTCATTAACATTGTTTAAGTACTATTCTTTGTGATCTTCATATAATATAAATATCCAATTTCAATATTCTATCTCAGTTTTCTACACCATTTACATCACAAAATGATGTAAAACAATTATACCATCTATCTCTTTTCAATTCTTCATTTCCAATATGGAATGATGTTTGTTCCTAAATTATAAAATTATAGTGAAGTTATAAATGAGGTTATAAAGTACACAGAAGCAGTACATGAGTTAAGATATTCTGAGTTGAATGTTTATGATCTCTATAAACTCACAGATTAAACCCTCACTCATCCTAAGATAGAGTCCAGGTGGTAGGCTTTGACTAGTGCTGGGCCTGTGTAGATCACAGAGGAAGTTCAAATATAACCTATACAACTTAGTGAGATCATGTATCAACATAAAATGTAAAAAGAGAAGGAGAGAAGAAAGAAACAGAAAACAAGTAACAAGAGAACCCTAACTAAATGGATAGATAAAGACTCTCACTGAGGATGGAGTTCAGTGGTAACACACTTGCCTAGAATGTTCCAGTGCCTAGAATTAATCATTCGGGGTTGTAAACAAAAATTAGGGGCACAGAAAATTTTGTTTGTTTTGATGTCTAATGAATTACATCTAATAAATACTTTTTCAGAATCAGGTATATTCCTAAGTCTGAAATACCATAGTTGAAACAATAAGATCTCTATTATTGTTTCTTTGCTATACAATAAATCTTGTTATCATTATATGTATGTGTGTGTGCATCCATATGCGTGTGTGTGGTATCTCGATTTGATGAGGGATTACAAAGTAACATAGCACAACAAATTTATCTAACCCAGATAATAGAATATATTTTATGATACCTATCCTATATTGACTTGCTTTACTTTATAAAAGAAATATCATCTAAGGTTGATATAAAACACCTAAATAACTTCACTTTTAAAGTAGGAATGAAAAAACATGCAATTAAACTCCCTAACTGCTATGTAAACAAATTTTGCATTATAGTTTTTTTATGGTGATTTGACCTTCTGCCTCTACATGACACTGATCTGGGGTAGAGGGTAACCCCCTTCCCCTGCCAGTGAGATCAATGTTGAGTGGCACTATTAATGCTTATCACAACACCATTTTCTTCAGTCCTTTGTGCCATTGCCATATGGAAGTGTAATGTCAGTGATACATTACAAAAAGCTTGGCACAGATTCTGTCCATTTTGCAAATTTTTATGAGAAATAGCAATAAGCGATTCGAGATTTGAAGTAGAAGAATATTATATGATTTGCAGTTAAATTCAGACTAGATAAACAATGAAAACTAGTTTTGTAGGACAAGATGAAGATGTTACAGTTCCTAGATGTGTTCTAACTCTCTCCTTCCAGAGGAACGGTTCCTTGGGCTTTCATTCAGTAGCCTATTCTGAGGAACAACGTGGGTACTTTCTTTCTTTTTTTTCTGACAAGAAGTGTTCTGTAAGGATAAGACACATGAAGAAGTGGAAAGATACACGAATTCTACATCCATGCTAGATACTATTCAGCTGCTGGAAACACAAGGTTGTAAAACAGTCATAATTTGCTAGTTGATTCTAGGGCTGAAAAGAATCATTCAGAAAGGTTTTTAGTCACTTAATATTTTTTACTATAACAAAGAGCTGTGGGTAAAGATGGCAGAAAAAGAAGAAAAACTGAAGTACAGAAGGACTGTGGGGCTAGAGAAGAATTTCAGGAATAAGAGAAAGCCAAGTAGACAGAGCATTGCACAGGCAATCAATACAAATTGTCTTTCGATCTACAATAGAAAACTTCCCCCCTTGACCCAAATGAAGGGGGCCTGAAGTGTGGCATTACACACAAAGGACATGAACCTAAAGAGTAGAGGGCGAATGTATCCCGTGTCTCCTCACGACTTCTAGTAGAATTTATTATGTCAGAGACAGAAGTACAGAGACTTCAAGGGAAAATATTATAAATGTATGTGGGCATGTATAACTTGTATAGTAATGATATAAACTGGCATGCTATATATAGTCATCGAGTGTGCTGGTTCTAGAATATAGCTGCAAATTCTGTGCAGTATTATTATTGGTAAATGGGTCTATAGTCCTTCCAGCAAATCTGAACTTTTGGCCTCTTCAGTCAATACACACAAGAAAGAAAATACCATACAAAATCCAAGGAGATACATATCATGCACTTTCAGCCTTGAACACAAGGATACTTTCCCCCAAAACTTGCACCTCACATTCTAATTCTAACTACGTAGCAGATTTGTGACACTGAGAACCCAAAACAACAGGTCTGTCTTTTGTGAATGAAACTTTCTTAAACTCTACACACAGTCCTTGTAACAGTTGGAAAACTGCTTCACTTCCTCCATTGATCCCAAATCAATTATTCAACAGTGGTCTGAATGAAGACTCAACGCTCACAGTCTTGGCATCCAATAAAATAGTTGTTTTAAACATCTTCACTTTATAATACATAGATACTGAAGGTAATACTACATATTTGAGGGCTCAGTGGGTAAGAGTATTTGATGCTTTTGTAGAGAAACCAGATTTGATTTGTAGCACACACAAGCCTATTCACAATCATTTTAACACCCAATCTAGGATATCTGATACCCACACCCTATCTGACAACAAAGCACACACATCGTTTTTATGCATATATACAGGCAAAACACTCTCACATAAAAATGAAAATATATAAAAATGTTTAATTATAAGATTTGATCAAATGAAATTAATAGGTGTAATTCACTTGGAATGATTTGATTTTCATTGTATGTATGCATAACTAAGAAAATGATTAAAAAAGAGGTAAATGGGGATTCCCCAATACCCTATAAATTCCTCAGCAATACACAAACTTTAAGTTTAGTGCCTGTGGCAGGGTAAAAGAAAGAAACTCATTATTTTTTTCTCTGACTTTTTCTGCTACATACATATTAAAATACAATATTGTAAGCTAAATGAAATCTATGAACTCATGCACATCAGTTACAAATACTACAAAATAATTAAGAGGGATCCAGAAGCATTTCAAATACAATAACACAAAAATAATTCAAATCTAGTCACATGTTCCCCACCTATTCCACACTCTCATTTCCATCCTATTTACACCACCAGGAGAAAGCAAAGCCCATATCAATATTTACTTTTCACCAAACTATCAATGCACCAGGCCATAAACCAGAGAGCACAAAGTTAACAGGAACGAAACATAATAAAACATCATTTTATTTTTACTCTTGCTATGTCTTGTTTAACATTTGTCCACAGACCATTTTCTTTGCTGTTACTAAGGACCTCAGAACACCTATGATTAAAATAAAGGTGAGAACTGTGATTGAATTGTTTCAATGTTATTGGATATATACCACAACAAAATTAACTGGTACTAACACTGTGAGGTCACCCTACTTCATAGAATTTTATAACTCTGTCAGTAAAATCACACATATAATTATTGTGTATATGATTTGGGTCTTTGCATAGATTCATTTACTCTCTGACAATTATGAATGCATGAAAAAATGAATAAATGAATGGCTTAATAAATTTCTCGGAGAACAAAACATTAATCTACGAAAGAAATCATCTAGCTGCACTATCTTTCTTTTTATGTTCATTAGGAACATAATGTGGCCACTCCATATTTTCAGTCAGAAACCTAAATCATAATACAGAATGGTGACAATAAGACATCTATGAAAGCAAGTTAATGTTTATAATATCTTTATTGAAATGTGATCACAAATAATCATAGTTTTTCTTTATTAACTTATTTCAAGAAAATCAACACAAAATGTATTTCAAAAGTTTCTAAGATAATAAGCAGTATTTGAAAATTATCATATACAATTTACTGGACCCTCTGGCTGTCATATCCTATGAATTATACAGGACATCCTAATATAAAAATGTTAGACATTTTATGGACTGGTAACAATTTCGTAGCTTATAAATAATCAAAAAGCAATCAATGATCAAGAGTTGAGGCAACTTCAAGTTTTTAACACGCTGGTGATAAACTTACATGCAATTTTGACCAATGTTATTATTTTTATGTATACTATATTATGTAGAATGTGAATCTTTATAATGCACGTTATTTCTTAGCTACAGATTAGTTTATGTAAATGCAATCTATTTCTTATCATTATTACATAGAAACAAGAAATATTTGTTTCTGGATAACTGTGGTAATATTGTAAGGTGGTATGTCATGAGTACTAAGAGGCAGGATGGATAGATCATATCAAAGAGTAATAGTTTTATACTGGGAGATACTGCTAAAAAGGTATTAATAAACTTCATATTTGCACTGTACATGGAAACTCAATTAGTAGAAACAATATAAGAGTTCATTTTAAGAGTCAGATGAATACATCTTTTGAACTTCAAGTCTGAAACATTTCCACTTTGAGTCTTCCCTAAGGTACAAATGGGTGTAGAAAGGGAGGTCAGATATAAACAACAAATGGGAAATATTGCCCCAACTAATTACACTGTCTCAAAGACTAGACCATCTCTCCTTTCTTCCTAGTAAGAGAGGCAATACCACTGAGAGCACTGTGACTTATAAGACTTTATCAATCAAACTTGAAGAAAATTGAACCAATTAAGAAGTCCTTTTTAGTATGCAAAGCAAAATATGATGGAGTCCTGAAATTATGACAGGGAAATTGTAAATAAGAAAGCAAATGCCTTTACTATGATGGACATAAAATATCCTGTTTGACTCGAATGTTTGATTTTTTTATAAATATACAATATAATACAAGTTTCTAAACAAAGAATGCACAAGGTATCAGCGTGAAAATAAATAGTATTGTTGTTTCCATAGTTGTATCAATATTGAATATTTTTAAAATTAGGCACTCTGTCAGTCAGTCATGTTACCATATCACTGACTGAGAACCTTAAACAACACTCATTTATATGCTGACTGAGCTGCAGATGGGTTGGCCAATATGAAGTTAACAATTATATTGATTTCTCCTGGACCTTGGCTCTGGCTAGCAGATATTGATCATCTGCCCATGTCTTCTTTGTGCCCTAGAGTTCCTTCCAGTCATAAAGTCATTGGTCCTACTTTTTAGCTCTGGCCACATCTTTTATGACCCCACTTAAACTTAATTTCCCCTTTAACAGCTTGTCTCCAAATAGAGTCAACTGGAGCAGGAGGACGTCAACACTAGAAGGTCAGAAGATGAATTTTAAGTGGTTTCAGATAAAATGGAATTACTGAGATATAAAATATCAAAATCTATTTTAACAGCCAGGTGGTGGTGGCACATGCATATTATCCCAGAACTCGGGAGGCCAAGGCAGGCAGAACTCTGTGAGGTCAAGGCCAGCCTGGTCTACAAGAACTATTTTCAGGACAGGCTGCAAAGCTATAGAGAAGCCCTGTTTCAAAATTAAAAAAAAAATTAAAACTATTTTAACAATTGTAGCACTCTGCGTTTCAGTTTTGCTTTATCTTGCAAGTGACTTAAGCAATCATCTTTTCATTAGTGGATAAGTATTTCTTTTTAGTATCATAAATTCAAGAATTCATGTAATCAGTGCATGAAATAAAATCAGTTGGTACAGTCTTAAGAACTTGCAAATGTGTCATCCATGCTGGATTGAAAGATAGTTTGCATATAATCTGAGGAACAGTTCCTGAGCTATGCAAAACCTGGAAAAGACTTCATTTTCTCTACCAAAGCCCAAACTCATCATTCATGCCATATCCCTAACAACCTGGGGCAGTGCAGCAAAGGAGTGTTGATTGTAATAGCAATCACTATACTGAAAAAATACCCACAGATTTTGTGGAAATCAGTCAACAGGATTGTGACCCAATGACCGAGGAAAATTTGTCTTTCTGACAATCAGCTATATAATCTACTCATAGGCAAAGGAAATTAAGTAGGGTATGCTTTCTGTTTTTACCTGATATCTAGAAAGCCTTGATCTTAGTCAGCTAAGATGCTGTAATATTGGTTTCCACTCTGTCACCCTCTGTTCTCTCTGTATCTATTTTCACTGTTTGCTTTCGATTCTCTTTTAATTTTCCCATTTTGAGTCTTCCGCAACTGTTCACGGGGGTTACTGAGCCTTATAACCTCCTTTGATGGTAGCAACTCTATTTATTATTATTCTGAGGACTTGGTAAATATTACATCTTGTTTACTTTTTTGAAATGCTCTTTATTTTTCACTCTCCGCAAAAAGTGCTTCGCTTACAGTTGTGGTACAAGCTACCACATTCAATTTGCATTTCCGAGGCCAGCAAGTCACCAAGGTTCACTGGCAAGCCACAAGCCTTCTGATTCTATCCATCACTAATTTATCAAGCGGAAACACAAGAAAGCTCTGCTTTCACCTTTCCCATGGAACACAACCACGAAAAATATTCAAGCCTTATCAATGACCTCTACCCTTTCTCCTGTATAGTTCTGCAATGACTTTCAGCATAGGGATTCAAAAAACCTTGGTAGAATATGAAACCTAATTTGGTATTTTCCAATTATTTTTAGACTTGGTATGATTTTATTTGTGTATTTCTGCTGCAGCACACTATGAAACTTCTACTGCTTCCGTAGTGACATATTTCATGTGTGCCTTCTGAGAAGAAAAATAGACACCTTTCTCGTATTGTCCTCAATTGCTATCCGTAATCCCCACTTGATTTTGTTAGGCTTTTCTGTGCTTTCATAATTTCCTCATGAATCATTTTCTCATTTCTTTTAGAATCAAATCTTTTAAAATCAAATCTCTACAAGATATCTTAGGAATTCCGGAAGAACAGCTGTAAACATGTCAAAGCCTAGCTATTGCTTTTTATTTTAAATATAAAAATCCATATGGTTTTCCAATTTATGCTCAGTCTTCTACACCTATTCAATTCAACCATCAGCATACCTGGATAATGCCTGCACCAACAAAAATTTCTAAGCATTTTATTTGTACACAATATATATATATATATATATATATATATATATATATATTATCTAATATAATAATTATAATATATAATATAATAATATACTCATTATACGCATGTGTGTGTTTGTTGCATGATTCTATTTTCAACATCTTATTATTTTATCTTGAAAGTATTTGAAACCTAGCTTTTTAAAATATGAGATAACATTCACGATACTAAACATACTTAAAGTGTACAATTTGATAGCGTCCTCTTCTCTTCTTTTACTCTCATCTATATTCACAGCTATCACTATGTTTCAGGCATTATCTATAGAAAGTTAAAGCCGTAAATTTTCTCCCTAGATCCTTTACCTTCGTAAGCATGAGAAACATCATTGTTGCATAGTGATGCTCCTTTCCTGTGCATTGTCAAGTAGTTATTTCCAGCATAACTTTATCCCAATTTTTTAATCCATGTTTTAAAGATATTTAGACTTTGTGTAATATAGTAGGAGATCGTTAAAATTTTAATCAGTTGTCAAGAAATTTTCCGTAGTGGCCAAATCATTTTGTATTATCATTGGTAGATTTTCTGATTTCGTCAATATCCACTATGATCAACATCTTTAAACTGAGATAATTTATTAAATATTATCTTATTGTGTTCCTAATTTGTACTTTCTTCCACATTAATACTTGTGAAGCATTTATGCATTTATCTCTTTTATAATACTCATATTTTCCTCCAGAAACTAACTGTCCATTGCTTTTTACAGATTTTTAAATAAAGAAATTTTACTGTTAGGTTTTGTAAAGAAAATTCATATATACCTGGAGCATTTAATCATAAATTCCCTATTATTCATAGCTATTTGTTCTTTGTGATATTCACTGGAGAAATAAATTCTAACAAGTTGATGTCTTCAGATAGATTTATTGAGGATAGAGAATGATGTGATTCCATGTCCTCCACATACTATATCTTATATTCTCACTGAGACACAATAAAACATCTTACCCCATCTTTTAATGTCAAGTAGAAAAAACTAAATAAATCACTTATTGGTTATGTCTTGATAATAATGTTTTATGCTTATTTCCTTCTTGAATTTTACAGAAAGCACTCATTATTAGTTGATGCAAAACTCCATTCCATTGTATATTTCTCAATAACCAGTTAACTCTCCATAATGTTTACTAGTAGTTATTTATCATAACTACATTTTATTTGTGATGGCATTTTATGTTATCTAATTGTAATTTTAAATGTTATAATCTATAGATGAATAATCAAATTTAATGAGTTAAACATTGTATTGGCTTATTTAACACCATTGTCCATATCTAAACTTTGTCATACTAAGTAATATAAATGTAGAATTAATTCTTTATATCTGTTAAATATATATAATTTAGAGATAATATGGCCTTGATGAAGGTTGTTTCCTAATTTTCTGAGAAATCACCACTCTAACATCCAAAGGGACTGTGCCAGCTTACATTCCCACCAACAGTGCAGGAGTATTTCCTTTTCCCACAAACTCGCCAACATAAGTTTTCATCAGTGTTTTTGGTCTTCGTCATTCTTACAGGTGTAAGATGTAATCTCAGAGTTGTTTTGATTTTCACTTCTCTGATGACTAACAATGTTGAACCTCAAGACCCATTAATACCTCTTTTGGTTATATATCCAAAGGATGCTCAATCGTGCCACACGGACATTTGCTCAACTCTGTTCATAGCATCATTGTTTGTCATAGCCAGAACCTGGAAACAACCTAAATGCCCTTCAAACAAAGAATGGATAAGGAAAATGTGGTACATTTACACAGTAGAGTGCTACACAGTAGAAAACAATAACAACATCTTGAATTTTGCAGGCAAATGGATGGAGCTAGAAAACATCATTTTGAGAGTGGTAACCCAGACATAGAGAGACAATTATCACATGTACTCACTCATAAGTGGTTTTTAAACATAAAGCCCACTACTCACAATCCCAGAAAACCTAGACAACAATGAGGACCCTAAGAGAGACTTACATAGATCTAATCCACATGGGTAGTAGAAAAAGACAAGATCTCCTGAGTAAATTGGGAGCATGGGGATCTTGGGAGAGGGTTGAATGGAAGGGGAGACATAGGGAGGGGAGCAGAGAAAAATGTAGAGCTCAATAAAAATCAATAAAAAAACTGAGAAAAAAAGAAATAATATGGCCATAATTTTAGGGAAAAATGATACTGTCTCCCTAATATCAATTCTTTTTTAGATATAAATCACTATTACTCATCAAAAATATTGTCACCAAGTATATGAACTTAGAGGATTATTGTTCATAATATATTTCTAAATGTTTAACTACAAATAGCATTTTCAAAATGTTCAACTAGTGTGACCTTAATTATCTTTCTTTTTATCATTCGTGTGTGTGTGTGTGTGTGTGTGTGTGTGTGTGTGTCTGCATTACTTTTGCAGCACCAGAGATGGAACCCAGGACTTCTCCCATGAGGTAGTCACTGTACCTAAAGTCTATATGCATGAATCGTTTTTTCACTTCTACTTTGAGAAAGGTTTTTATTAGTTTACATAGACTGATATTTACCAAGCTTTGTAGCCCAAGCTCGCCTTGAAACTTTGATCCTCTTTTATTAGGTTATCATGATTCTAGAATTATAAATTTACCTCACATATGTGACTAATTATTGTAAAATTATTGAGGTAAAATTGTAAAAACGACTGAGGTAGAAAATGTAGCTTTTCATGTCATTATACACATGTTTTACACTTTTAGAATGTAAAGAGTTACTTACATAAAAATAGGCTAGGATAAAGCATCATCTTTTGCTATTAGAAATACAGTGAATTGATAACAGAAGGAGGAATTCTGTCTGTATTTATGCAGCGAACTCTTGGGTTACAGTCAACAGCTGCTTGTATAACTCATATTTAAAAATGTTTATTTACATGACTAGAATTAAAATAGCTGATGCCTTTAAGCATAAACAAACATCAGCAAATTTATATTAAAATATCTCTCATCAAATAAAATCATATGATTATTTAAACTGGGACTCCAATTGTATTCATTCTTTATGTGTAAGAGATAGGATGTGCTAGTAGCACAGTTGTTGAAATTATCTTATTAGAATTTTCCTTTTAGTAAAGATTGCTTTGTGGATTTTGGATTCACAGAATATCTGAATAGAAAAGAGTCTTCCAGGAACACCACAGCCCCAGATAAGAATATGATCATCCATTACCAATCCCTTCCACTTCAACATATCTGTGGACTACATTCTCATTCCATAACAGTTGTAGTGGCTATAACACACAATAAGAAGATGATTCTTGCAATATCTTCTGCCTAGATATATAGCATCATAGAGATAGAATTCTAAGAATCCAATGATGTGTACCCATTTAGTGTCAGTAGTACCCATACTTCTATGTTCAGGGCCTCTGAGTTTCAAATATTGACACCCATGAATCAAGTTTGAGAGTGTGGTTGGAAATACTGCATTCCCTTTATTTAAAGTTTATTAGGTTTCAGAACTCTGTTCAAATGTCTGTAAAGCATTTAATTGCCTCCTTCAATGTCATTTCTTAACAACTAGATTTCTGCCACAGTTAAAGAAACAGACTTCTTATCTTTAGGGAAACAGAGGCAGCTTGTATATAGGATCTGGGGTGCTCACATTTGCGAACACGTATTTTTACAACAAGCAATTTAGTCTGGGATGGAATTAGCAACAAACAGAAAGTTGTTTTAAAATTAGGGGAATAGGAGAAGTCCAAACCTTACAATTTTAAACCAATTTTCTCTGGCATAATATGATGTATGATGTATTTATCATGTGAAGGGCTTGACCATATTTTACTTTTCTTTACTCTTTCTCTCTCTCTCCCTTCATAAATATACATGTGGATAGTTTATAGTTTAAACATTAATAGTTAACATTTGTGAAATTATATTACTTTTTTTTCTACAGTTTTCACATGAATGTCCTGATCTACAAACTATAATGCACTTATACTGTTTCGTTCTGGCTGTCTTTGGAAAAAGCGATTGATAATGGGGAGGGGAGCTATCTGTTGCCCCTCCACAAACACACAGAGTGCAAAGGTAAGCAGATCTTAGACCACATAGGGGTTTCACGATTTGAATGGTCAACCTGATTACTTAAAAGATTTACCCACTGAGAGTTGTTTGCTTGATTGGGTGGGACAGGGTGGGGGGTGGGGATCTTAAATCAGAATGTGTGATTTGTGTTCACTCTTCTGCTGTTTACTTTGTGCCCACATGTACAAGAAGATACTTGGAAGTGCACATGACAGGCTTCTTTCGGGTACAAGAGAGATGTATTTTCTTTAGTTCACTTGAGCTTATTTTCTCGTATACTACTACAATTATCTAGCTAAAAATATTTGACCCCAACATTACGAAAAATAGACTGGTGATATTTGTAGCACAAAGTTACACCTTCTATATACTAATCTGTTTTTCGTGTAATTATGAATACGTAAGATGTTATAATATTAAAAGCATCAGTGATAATAAGCAAGGTAGGATCAATATATCAATATTTTATGTTTGAAAGTTATTAGATTTTCACCAGGGGCTCCATTAATCAAAAAAAGACCTGTATATCTGTTTGGGGCTGTGGACCTTGAGACCCTGAATTTCTTGTGAACAACTTGTCATGCTTGCAGCTGCTCTGAGCAAAACAATTTGTTTTTCTGAGCCTTACAGCTGCTCTGAGCACAAGACCCTGGTGGCATGCTGGTGGGTCTGCAGCTGAAAGATCCCCAGAGCTGGGGCGTGGCCAGAGCCTTTATGTAAGTTGCCCCTGAGCACAATAAAGTTGGCTTCCCTGGACAAGGATGACTCGTGTCCTCCTGTTTCTGTCTTTGTGTATATAATTGTAAATCTCCAAGCCCCTTTCCTAGCTCGCAAACTGTAGAGTAGTAGCGCAGGTAACATGAAACACGTTATTCATGCCCACTAAAGTTCTCTGCCCTCTGAAGATATCTTTATATCCCTATCACTCTGCTCTGATTGTGGAAAAGAAAAAGACAAAAGTTGTCATTATATAATGTTCTTGAGACAATAAGACATACAAAACTGTCTTTCAAAAAAGAAGAATTAAGGACCCTTTTTGTATTCTATAAAATATACCAATTTGGCTCTTCTTTTTATTTTTTATGAATGTTTGGAGTTATTCTTCTTTCATAAATTTCTATGATATCAAGTATTTATTTCAAAATTATCTTTTCTTTGCTGCAAGAATTTTACTTACACTCCTCTTCAAAATTCATCTTTATGGAGAGCACCTGATCATTCATGGATCCAGAATTCTTCATGTCTCAAAATTTAACTTATTGAATGCCTTCAAATACTCTTCTGTGGAAACTAAATGATGATCTAAAAAATACAGATAAGTTCCAATAAAGTACTTTCCGCCCCAATATTATATGGGAGAAACAAAGATATAGTAATGATTATGGAAAAGGACAAGAGTTTTATGTTTAGAAAGACAAATATTTTATGGATGTTTTTAATATATTTCTCTGTGCTTTTCATTAAAACTGAACAGTTAGTGAATTCTCAGACTCTTTGCTCACACATATTTCACCACTTTAATATTCTGGTGTTCTAGTGCTCACTAGCTCCTGTCTTGACAAGCAGCTGTTAAGGCTGGGTATGGCATTTTGCTGTATCATTTAATTTTTCAACAGAGCTTTATGTAATAAATCTGTTGTCAGCCTGTCTATTCATGTCACTCTGAGACACGTGAGGAATGGAGCTCTGAGAACAGCAAAACCTAGTGCATTTATTCCTTCATGGCTAAAAGAAGTGGATCAACAGCTGAATAAAAACGTCTGCCTCTTTGACATTACAAAATGCACGCTGTGTCTTTCAAGCTACCACCTGCATAAAAAAGATCAGGAGTTTTGCATCAATCAGCTAGTTCTGTAGTTATTTTTAATCAAAATTATCAATTTATTTTAGTCAAAAAATTACTCACTAGGTCCAAAGTCATGAACTCAGTTGCCAACTGTAGAAGTTAGCATAATATAATTATTTATTTTTCTTTCTCTGATAATAAATTGCTACGCAGATTTGTAGTTAAGGCAAAACAGTAGTTACTCCTTTCAAGTACATATCATAAAAATTAGAGAAATCAGTTGATCCTACCAGTCTCATTTTAACTCCGTGAAAAATGAAGCCGATATTCTTTGGTGATGTCGAAGTTAACTTTCAGATCCAATGAGGGGTACCACTCTAAGCTCCTAAACCACACACCATTATTAACTCACATGAATGAGATCTATAAAGGAAGATGATCATTTAAAACAAGCTGTTGCCTCTGCAACACAGTTCAGCATTTTCACTGCATTTTGTTATAAAGAGGGAGAAGTTGACGCTTACTCAGAGCATGCAGCATAGAGATTAAGCAGAAAGTGTTTTTACAATATACTTGGGAAGTGGTACCCGTCCTCTTGTCTCTCTGCATGAATTCAATCCTCAATGCAATCAGCATGCCTAATGAACTGTAAACCTCACACCTGCCTCTGCATACTACATGCTAACCTCATCTCATGATGCATCTCCCCTTGTGTGCTTTTACTATTGATGTAAATTCTTTAATAGTAGTGATCAGTTAGGGAAAGCACTGTCTGCATTTCAACCCAAAAATGACAAAGTCTATTCTTGTATGCAGTGTGGAGATTTTCTCTGACAGACTGAGCATTTATTTACAGGAGCTGTCCAGCATCGAAAAGGGCTCTGTTAACACAAACAAGACTTCGGGTTCTTCTCATTTACTGTCTGATGGAAATAGAAGAACAGTATGCATGTCAATGAAGGCCATGAATTTTTCATATATTTTGTCCTTTCTCAGTCTTCTAAACACTGATATTCTCTGAAGTGATTATATTGTCTTTTGTCAGGAACTTTATTCCCTCGGTGGCAAGGGCCCAAAGGAAAACGAGCATGACCTGACCTGTTGAAAAGTTTGATTATGCCATTTTACTGTCTTAGAGGAAAAAGAGCAAGCCAGTTCCAGTAATTTGTGAATCAAGAGAACAGAGAAAGAGCAAAGTGCTAATTAGAAAGGTATTTTTAAATTCTTCGTAATTTAAACATTGCCTAAGGCAAATCTCAATTGCAATAGTTTGAAAAGGCTCTGTGTGTATGCATGTATATATGTGTATATGAATATATATAATCTTTATTTATAGACTTCATTTGCCACATTATTTGCGGGGAATATCATACAATTAGTCTTCTAAAATTTATTTATTCCTCCTGCCATTCACTGTCACTCAATCAGCATATTCGGAACATAGAGAGTACCAATTATAATCTAAGCACAGCAAGAAAAGTTGATGAACTTATTTAGGAACATATTGAATTTAGTATATTTAACAGGAAGCCAACTGCATATAGGTTAAATAACTACTCATGTGGATATTTGGTTTTGATATAATAGTAAAACATGTAGAATTTAAACAATTGTATTTTTCAGGCAAAAAGATCATAAATCAACCAATTTAAAGACAAATATTCTATTCAATTAAATTATTACATATTATTGAATAACCAAATCTTATGGCTATGATAAAGACAAAATATTTCTTATTTAATAGAGCATATTTAATTTATGAAATGTAATACAAATTTGAGAATGTGTATTCAGGCACTAATAAAAATGAAATTGTTTTCTAGAGAAAATCCTAGTTTGTAAAAATTATTTATTGATTGATAGGTTTTAATGCTTTATTAATATTTACATCACATTATATTTATGTTAAATAGATTATTAACTCAGGGTATAAAAATAATAAGACTTCTTTATAAAGCAACATGGCTATTTGACCTATTATTTAAACAATTTACGGAGAGTCAATAGAGAGGGAAATATAGCAAGTCAACTGGAATTTTTTAGTTAGAATAACAACATTTATGAATTTTATCCAAATTTCAGAACTGACAAGTGGTTTACTAGGAGGGGTTACATAAAGAGGGCATTGCAGTCCTGGAAGCCTGCAGATGCAGCCACAATATGACAAATGGCAGCACTCAGGAAGGTTTGAGATTATAAGCAATCGCTGTATCAATCAGAAACATTTTCAAGCCTTGGACCATCACAAAACTGAAATCAGGCATAGTACAATCTTGAAGTTGAATTTCTTAAAAAAAATTAAGTCAAGTTAGCAAGATGTTATTGTGTACCTATTATGTCTCAATATTGCTCATGCCTTTCAAGAGGAAAAACTACTGTGTTTCTCATGTTCTTGTATGGGAGTCCTCAATCCTTTTAGACAGGCTGATAGCTTCCCCTTTCACTGAACACTCCTCAGTTCGCTGGGCTCTATCCCATTAGCCTTTCTTCTGTTCTCGGAACGCACAATGATCATACCCATTAACACACTTCATCTTGAGAACTTCTATTTTTCTGCTACATCTCATTTTAAATGCTGTTTTCTCAAGTTTTCCAGTCACTTTAGTTTAACAGAAACTACAATAATCCTTCCAGTTATACTTCTTCCTAGAATAAAGTGCTTTCTCTTGAATTTGTCACATTTAATGCCTATGTTTTGATGTTATTTGTTTCATATTTGCCTTGTAAATTAATAATAAGAATATTAGAGGACAGAGGCTTTCTTGTTTGTTAGAAATCTGTACCTGTAACTTAATGCTATCATTTCTCATCCTTGGTCTTATTGACAAATAAGATTACACAATACTTTTGTGACTTACATGGAGCTACTATAAAAGTTTCCACAAACTACTAAATGTTTTTAGAAGGCAATTTTTCCTTTATTAAGGTCAATAATCCTGTACTAACATCATACTATGTGTATTATGTGAATAATTGATAAACTGATAATAGTGACCATTTTAAACCTATTGTATTATTCTTAGATTGCCAATTTCATCATTTATCTATGCATTAAATTTAAATATATGTAGGCCAGTTAGCTCAGTTTGATCATAATGTTTTTTGTTTGCTTTTTTTTTTTTTTTTTTTTTTTTTTTAGACTGAGTTTCTCTGTGTAACTTTGGTCCTGGAACTAGGTCTTGTAGACCTGGCTGGCCTCAAGTTCACAGGAATCTGCTTGCCTGTGCCTCCCTAGTGCTGGGATTAAAGGCAAGCGCATCACCACCAGCTTCAGGATGATGTTTTGCAATTCTGGATAAACATTACTGTCAGGCTGTATCCAATAGATATAGACTGCTGGTCCTTGTATAAATTATTCAGCACACATATTTATTAGAAAAGCAGGACATTTTTGTTATATTGGACGTTTGAATCAGGGTCTCACTGTGTGTTCCAGGCTGGCATGGAACTCTGTGTACATGAGAAATGTCTAGAACATGTATCTCTACTGTGTCACCACAAATCCAAAAAATCCTATGAGATTTCTGGGATGCTCAGAAATCTCAAGATTAGTACTTTGAGAAGGTAAACCTAACTTTGAGTAATTGATAACTGAAACTAAGAGTTCTAAAGACAGTAATCAAAAAGAAAGACCAAGTATATTAAGATCAATTATCAGACAGAACAAAACTGGTTCTGTGATTAAGTTCAAGTCCAATGCTCAGATAATGGCCTCAGAATCTGTCATATCCTAGGTATTAGGTAAGTATCTTCTTCAGAATGGATAAGATGGTACCAGCTAAGATAAAAGACCATGGAAGACAGCCTTTGCTATCTCCATCAAAACAAATCATTCAAGGACCACCCTTACGAAACCTGCTGACTTAACACATGGACATGCTTGCTACTGACAGCCATGAGATCTGTGTGCATCCCAAACAAATTAAGAATTTGCCTTCAGCTACTTCAATGATCTCATTTTAATATTTCACATCTTAGACAGCTTAGTAAGGAAGATAAATTAAATGTAAAACCATTAAGCTCTCTGGGACAAAACTATTTATGTAGCAATTTTTCCTCTCGACTTGTTTATACTTCTGTTGACTACTTGCAAAACACATTAGAGATTTTAAGCCTAATAGTTAATTCATTAGATAAGAAGAATATCTGATAAACAGGACAGCATCTACATGTTTATGTAAATCCAAAGCCCATATTTAGAGTTTCAGAATACAGAATGAAAATATTTTCCTACATTTTATAAAATACTTGCTCTTGAAATTCAGTGGCAGATCATTTGAATTTATGTGGTTATAACTCAGCAAAGAAAAATTTCTCAAATTCAGAATATCCTGTTTCAAGTAATAATTGGTAAACCAACAGTTTCTTACTCCTAAGTCATACCTGTTTTAGGTGCTTGAGAATGTGGTATTATTAAAATATTAAAACAATTCTAGGCAAAAAAAAAATTCACTCTAGCATCTTTATATTTGTCTTATTCTTCCTCCTCAAGTTGTTCATGTTTTGATAGAATGGTCACAGCTCTGAATACAATTCTACAGTGGTGGTGTTGCTCTCCACCCACATCTAGCTGAGGCCTCCATGCCTTTGGAATACAGGCCAGGATGATACATACGCTTCTGCCTTACCTCTGTACACTCTGCTTTTCCTGCCTTCCTTTGCTCATTCCTTCTACCCCTTTTTGTTTTCTCCTTTGATTAATAACATCTAAGTCTTTCTCTGAGTTTTAAATGAAGTATGTTTATTTGTGAAGTTTTCCTCTCATTCTATCTACACGCACATTTAGGAAGAGATAGACTTGCCTATTGTTTCCTATTTTCATTTATTATGTGGATTTGTGTGAGTGTATGAGAGAGAGAAAGACAAAGAGAGGAGAGAGTGAGGGTGGGAGAGATAGAGATAGAGATAGAGAGAGAGAGAGAGAGAGAGAGAGAGAGAGGCAGACAGAGACGGAGAGAGACACACAGAGAGCTGTGTTTTATTAACTAACGATGCTAAAGATCCTACCAAAGCATAATCTTCACAAAGCAAAAGCGCCTTTCCATTATGGTGAGATCCTGCCTTTCAAGTCTGACGACCCCTCTTCCACTAGGATAACTATGAGAATCACAAGAGTGAACTAGGCTTTTATATGAATTGATGTTTTTTTTTTAATGGGATATAATACCTGGCCTTTTTTTGTGTATGTTTTCTGTATAAAGACTCTTGATTACAATCCTTCACTAAAACATAACTTAGTGTCATTATCTCCAATCCCTACTAACTAAAACGATAAGTATATAGCATACCTTGTGGATGTGAATGAGCCAGAAACCTAGTAACCTTGTTACTGAAAATTTTTCATTTGCACTTTCTTCCTTCCTCTTTCCCTTCCTTTCTCCTTCCCTCCATCTGTCCTTTCCTCTCTTCCACCTTTCCTCCCTTCCTTCTCTTCTTTCTTTCTCTTTCTCTTTCTTTCTCTTTCTCTATGTCTGTCTCTCTCTGTGCCTCTGTCTCCATGTCTCTCTCTCTCTCTCTCTCTCTCTCTCTCTCCCCTCTCTCTCTCTCCCACCCCCGCCTCTATCCGTCTCTCTTTCCCTCAGTCCCTCTCCTAGACTTTCTTTTTTTATGTTTTTTCCCCTTCCTTCCATCTTTGCTCACCACCTCAGAATACGCCTGAATTAACAGTAGTACAGTCTTCTGCATTCACTGGTTCTATTGAAATCGCTATTTCTTACATTATTCTCTTTTCATATCTAATGGAAAGAATTATCTTAGCTGTCGGGGAAGTATTTTTTCTTCAGATTTTTTTTTTGTAAGACCTCTGTTCTCTGTAATCTAGATAAATTGCCAGGCAAGCACATTGTAACCTTGGTGAATTTATCTATAGGAACACTCACATAAGCTTGGAATTAGTATGCCCCTGGAGACTACCCTATTTTTCCTTCTTATTCAGACTTTTAGGTGAATAGTCAGTGTGTTAGAGTGAAGCAGACAGAATTTGCAAGCACAATGATATTGGCTCGCCAATCGTACTATTTTACACTTGAAAGAGAAACTGTGACAGTGTGAATTTTCCCCCTTGAGTGCTATTTTAACTTTTGTCCCTATCCAGAGGCAAAGGGCTTTTTGGTAAGGGCCTGGGTTTGTGGAACTTTAGTTCTCAGCCCTCAGTTTGGAGTCAGGTAATTCATATCCGTTTACCTGACACTTTATGTAGTCAAAGGCTACCAGTTTCCTCTAGAAAGCTTGATCCTATAATGTTTTGATAAACAGGCAGGTTCAAATTATTTAGCAGGTTTTTTTTTTTAACAGAGTCAAGGAAAAATTACAACAGCAAAAAATATCATAGTTTTTTCCAATCAATATGCTTTGCTAGACTTTCAGACTGCCACTAGTGTTTACTTGTGAAATCTTACTGAATGCAGAGGATTAAATAAGGAACAAGATTGTATATTCTGTGAATACAGCTCCATACTATTGATTTACTGTTTCTTTATGTGGACAGAAAATTTCTACTACTACTTCTAAAGGAGATGTACTTAATAACTTTCTGTGTTTATTACATACCTTCAATTGATTTAAAACAAGCCAGTAGGATATAGTTTTTAAAAGTAATAACTCTATTTTTATTTTTGAGTCCAGGTCTTCATCCATGCTAGCCACATGTTCTACAATTAAGTTATATATCAAGAGTGTATCATAATATTTAAGATTTGTAAAATTATGGGAAATTCACATACGTAGTTGTCAATTTCTCTTAATGGTTACTGATCTGAATGTGATGCTACTTTAAGAAACATAAGAATTACAGACAATAAATGGCTACTGAGAGAGGGTAATTTGGCCATCTAGAGGTTCTAGCTCACCTAATAGGTATTTCAATCCCAGCAATCAGCACTAAACACATATTAAACACCTATACATGTGAACGTAATAAAATGAATTTAGAGATTATTTATAGATATAGATAGATAGACACAGTTATGTATAATATAACAATTAAAAAAGTGATCAAGAATTTGAGAGAGAGAGTCATAAAGGAATTTGCATGGAGCAAGGAGAGGGAAAAACTGAGTAAATCCAGTACTTATGAATGGAATTTTCTAAAACAATAAATTAAAATAAGAACAGAAGAATCAGTGTTTAAGTAAATATACTAGAATCTTATTTTGGCTAAGATACTGGGTAATGTTATTAATCCATATTTGCCTTTAGCTTAATTTACTAAGATTTACTAAGATAATCTAGTAATAATAATCCACTCAGATAATCTTTTTTTTTATCTTTTTAGGACAGGGTTTTGCTATGTAACTCCATGTATCTCTGGCTGTCCAGAAACTCACAGAAGGGTAAGGTGTCCTCAAACTCAGAGATCCACCTGTCTCTTCCTCCTAAGTGCAGGATTTAATGTATGTGCCATGATGGTCCAGTTTAGGAACAATTTGCTACCAATATCATCTTCTCTAGACTATGCATAATGAAGTCATGATACTTCAGACATATTTTCAAATATTTCTGTCTTCTTTTATTCTTCAGTAAGTGTTTAGTCAACAACTAACCTGAAAAGCAAGCAGTACTTCTCTGGAAGTTATTGTGCATAAGCAATACATTTTCTCTAATATTGAAGTTTTCTTTTAAGAAAGAACATTTTGAAAATATCAAATCAATACAATAATCATATAAGGTCAGGTCAAATAACCTGAAGAACTAAAGGACAAAAGACAATATTAAGAGATAGAGAGTACAGTACTAACTGATAAAAAGATAAATCAAAGAATGTCACACTTAAGAGACAGACTTTAATGAGAGGCATAAATAAATTGCGAGTTAACAATATAGATATGAGGAAAGTTTTTCTAAGCATATGACACAGGAAGAGGGAAGCCTCTTGGGCTAAAGGATCATTTGATATTTTCAAGATACAAAGTTAAGACAGGTTTGTTCAGGTGGGAAGGGATAAAGAAGAGAAAAACAATTTCATGTCATAGTTTCAAGAATAGTACCATCAAGACTGGGAAAAGCAACCAGCATTAAGAATTGGTTCCAAAAGGCCAGTTCTAGTGCCAGGTACAGGTCCTGATCCAACTGCTAGGAGCTCCATGAACAGACTGAGTTACACAACTGTCACAGACATGCGGAGAGCCTAGGTGGTTCCTTGCATGCTCCCTAGCTGTTTGAGAGACCATGGGTTTGGTACTGACTCATTTTGATGTGTCATGCTTTGTTGATGCCTATGGGAAGCTGTACCTTTCTTAATTCAGACTGAGGAGGAGTGGATGGGGATGATGGGGAGGCTAGGGGAGGGAACAGGCAAGGAAGAGGGAGGGGAACTGTGGTTGGTATGCAAAATAAATGAAAATAATTAATTAAAAAAGAAGAACAGTAGTACCAAGTAGAAGGGAAGAGGGTGAGGAGTTATTTCTTCAATAATTTGTTTCTAACCTCCAACGTTGTCTTCCTGTTGTTACATTTATGGTTGAAATAGAAGAAACTCTTATGAAAATAGAATGTAGGCCTCCACCAAATGATGGTCAGTTTGCAATGAGAAAGCAGGATCAATAACACAATTCTATAAGTGCTACATATGCTCAAACAATGAGAATTATCTAGGAAGGAATTATATACTTCACACCTCCACCACCCTCCATCCCAGAAAACACAACCTGTTAAATCAAGCATCAACTATTCATTCTTCGCATCTGTCTGTGTGGATACAAGTTATAGCCTTTATCTGTATTGCTCTGAGTGATGAGAGTTTTATTGTAAGTGTAGAGGCAGAAAAATATGATTTAATAGAGAAAGCAAAGGTTCTTCGTTCTATGGGAGAAACATTATTCAGCTCCAGGAACTGACATCCTTTGCTCAACAAAACACTTCAGTACTTACTTTATCTATGAAAGGCCAAATCTTCCAGCCACTTAACATAAGTGCTGCTGCTTTTCAAAAGGATTTCTGAGTGTCATGATAATTCACATTTTACTGTCCTTCAGCAACATGTGAGACTGCTTGGGAGATATGATCAGCCTTTGGGTGAAGATGCTCCAAAGAACTGAGTCTGGAAAGGTCTTGGACAGAGGGTAGAAAGCAAAAGAGCAGGACCTACACTAGAGTCTCCATTATAGCCACTGCCCTGTCTGATACAAAGCACAGCTCCCATGCCTGATCAATGTGATAACGAGCTCCCTTTAAATAGAACATTTTAACTAATTATTTGACAATTAGTGTTTCAGTTATACTCATCTTTACCCATTTCTTCCCCAAACCCTTCATGATCTACCTCCAGTCTCCCCACCTACTCCAAATTTTCTGTTTTGTTTAATATCCTGCTAAGTGCAATTTGTATTGCAAATGTACTCATGATGTGGAGCCATCCACTTCTAGTCAACTTACCAGAAACCTTACCCTTAAAGATAATTATGTCTTCTACTAGAAGTCTTCAACTGTCAGTAGTGGGAAATTCTGAGACCTTCCTCCTTTATGCTGACATATTGACTGGCTTGACCTTACTCAATGTTTCACCACTGGATAAGTAAGCAAAGCCTCTGTGCATTCAGAGTTCAATGGTCTGGTCATGGCAGCTGTTTGTTTGATCTTATATTGGAGCCTCAGAATGCATACAGAATACACTCTAAGAGGGTGCACCAGCATCACATTACATTCTGCTTGCACTAACAGCTCAAATTTACTTTTCGTTTGGTATTAATTTATGACATAAGTTCTTTATTGTGCAAATTACTGAGGTATTGCTTTTGATTTGCTTGGATTTGCAGAAAAGATGGATTGCAGAAAAATAGACACTAGTGATAGAAAGGTTGGGATGCTGAAACAGGTCCTTAAGTAGAAAGAGCAGGAATTTTAAAATCATGTTTAATGAATCTCGAGTTACATTGTTTCAGAATAAATGTCTGGGATACTTGAGATTGTGACAAGCAAGAACACTTAAGGCACATCTTCTAGTTGTTAATAGAATGAAAGGATTAGAGTAGTTAGTGTATGATTCATTTCCATTTAGTTATGCTCTGCTGCACAACAAAACAATATAGCTTCATGTTTAATTAGACAGATGATTCATATGAGAACAGGAATGGGAGAAGCGTGTGCAGAGCAGTTCACATTTATTGGCCTCTACTCACAAAGTGTTGATTTCAACTTCTAATTCCTTCCCACTGAGACCACAAGTAAGTATGGAGCACAAAAGAGAATTGGGAGAAGCTTCAGCTGGCAAAGGCCTTATCGAGCACACAATCTAATTCTTTCAATTTATAGATGAGGAGACTGAAACCCAACGAGAGAAATTGTGTGGATTCAGATCACACTCCAACTGCCTAGCACAGAAGAGGATCTATGACTACTTCGTTCCGCGGCAACACTTCTTTTATGCTGCACAGTTAATTCATCAAAGAGAAATATAGGGAAAGAAAATGTAAGAATTAAGCAATGTATTAAAAAATAAAAATAATGATGATTTTTGCCCACTTTTAAATTGCTGTGTTAACTTGCTCCTACATTTTTGTAACATTTAATAATTCATGTATCCATTTTATTTTTCTGCTCAGGTAAAATTGTATTCTCCCTTTCAAAAGGATAACCTACATAATAGGTGACTGTTCTTTATGCCTATTCCCACTTACAAATGACCTTTAACATTTCTCTGCTCTTTTATTGCATGAAGTATATCAAGCACTTTTCACGTGTGCTGGCTGAAGTTCTTTATGATGTCAGAGATAATTGTTTTGGCCTCAGGGAAAGAATGTTCTCTTGCCTACAAATGATGACTGCAGAATCATCTCAGTAAAAAATGAATGAGACATGAGGTTTTAGATTCTTTTATCTTATCAATTATTGAAGAAAGAAACCTTCCTCAGTGCAAGGAGAATACTAAAACTACCAAGAAAAAGAATCACAAGAAATGAATTTGTGGGTACAGCAAATAAGTCAGAAGGCATCAAGCTCTTAATAAATGAGACAGGCAAAGTTTTACCTACATTTACAGTTTATGAGCTGAAATTGTTTCTGGTTTTAAAATATAAAAGTAAAATTGAATTTTATTACCAGAGGCAAAAGCTGAGTTAAGTCTATGACTTATATATTCCACATTAATTTCTTTCTAGAGAAAAATAACTGTTTGGCTGTTAAAGCAATGAGAAGTACCAAAAGTAACAGATAAAATAAAAAAAGATATATCACATGCTGAATACATTCATATACAAAGATAAGTCATAAACCACTATGTTCATTTTTAAAAGCACTATTTTCAATAATCCATTTCTAAACATTTGTTTTGCTTATTATTTGTTTTCTGAGTAAGCACCAAAAAGTGATTATTTTCCCCATTGCCAAGACAGAAAACAGTAAAACTGGCTGCCTGATATTTCTTTGACATTTTCTTATTTTTTCATATCAGAAATTAAATAGAAAGAAGGAAAACAACTACCCTGACACCACTTACAACATCACCATTTACATGATGATTTCCCAACTTTTTACAAGCTTGCATTAAAAGTAGTTGGTATTTAAGCCATAAATTGTGACACAAACTTGCAGTTATCATTATGCATCCAGGAGGATCTCCACAAGTTCAAGTCAAACTGAGACACATAGCCAGGTACAAGTCAGCTCTGTCCTACATAGGAAGACTTCGTCTCAAAAAGTTAAAAACAAGACAAAGATACTTGATATTTACAGCATACATAATATGAAAATTCACCGTTTGTTCCAGGTATGTAATAAGCCAACCTTTTTACTATATATGTATTTAAACAGCCTGGAAATATACATAATACCTAACATCTACCAAACAGTAATTCTATATACAGATACAGTGATACTCTCTGCTTTCACGATGTTTACTTTCTATGACAATCCTACCACAATATAAATTAACAATCTCAGCTATATGAGGAAACAGAGATTTCATAGCATCAATCTTTAGGTTACCTGCCTTCACAAATTCCTTTCAATTCACCAATCTCCCAAATCTTAGCAGGTTCTCAGATTTTTGAGGCAAGGAGATTAGCAAAACAGGCATTCTAAAAACAACATTCCATCAATGACCACATTGTTAAATTGAGAAAAAAAAAAAATCTCAAAAAGAAGATTTGGATCTGGCTAGAGTTTTTTGTTGTTGTTTTCCTGGTTTGTTTGGGGTTTCTTAGTAAGAACTTTGCAATAAGCGAGAAGAGATTGCTATCTTGTCTCTCTGACACTAAATGCTGGGAAAATAGGTCAGTGTATATAGATAATTAGAAAAAGGGGCTAGAGATAGAGAAATTAAAAAATAGATGCATATATAAATAAATGATAGATAGATAGATAGATAGATAGATAGATAGATAGATAGATAGAGATGACTAGAGAGATGATTGATAGATTGTATTTGGTCAGAATATAGAGGAGTCCCTAATGCTGTGCAGAACAGAGATACAAAGCAGGCTTCTCAGATTTTTTTTAAATAAAAAGTAAAAATAAATGAAATAACACATATTCAGCATCTTGACCTTAAATATTAAAGGTAGATATTTATCAAAATTTTATACCTCTAACAATTTTTATTTATCTATAAAGCAAAATTTTTAGTATCATTACTGACAAAAGTCATGTTCCCATAAGTAGACATGAAGTGGAAGAATATGGAGTATTAATTTGTACCGAGCTCTTCATAAATGAGAATTTTAGTACTCCTTTGAAAGGTTGAGATGAAAAGTGCGATATAAATTAAAGTTTAAAGTGAAATTGGTATCTCTGCTATTTAAATAATATGTAATGGTCAGTTACAAATTTTTATTTTATTTTATTTTTTTAGGATGCAAAGGACCTCAGCAAAGGAATAAACTCCCTTGATAACAGGATCTCTCTGTTTTCATTAACAACTATTGGCAGCAAGGCAGTGTAATAGGTGAGCTTTAGCTTTAGCATTATTCTTTCTTTTGAATAAAGAAATTAAAGTCACAAATTAATCATTAGAAATTAATCTTATATAGCATATAATGACTGAAGTAAAATGACAATAAAAATTAAGAGAAAATATCTATTTTTGCAGAATATTGTTTTCAAGATATCACCACACTCAAAATTCTTTAGTCTTATCAAGAATTATATTTAGCAGAGATATGGAATGAAATTTATCTTAAGTTTTCAGTAATTGCCATTTCATGTATGTTATAATAATACTTTTTGTAACTACTGAGCATGTAGAATGTGTCACTTATAATAAATCAGCATTCAAATTGAAAATAATAAGCCTTTGTGTAGTTGATTTTATGTCATGTGTATATATGTATGTATGCTTTACCTCCCTGCATATCTGTGTACTACACATATGATCTGTGTCCATGGAAGCCAGAAGAGTGCACCAGCTTCCCTGTAACTGGAATTTCAAATGATTGTGACCCACCACCTGGATGACGGGAATCAACTGTGTCCTCTGGAAGAGAAGTCTGTGCTCCGAAACTCTGGGACTTCTACACATCCCATCATCCTTGCTCATTTAAATATTCACAAGTGTTCAGTGGGTCCCTGCAACACTCTAGACACTTTTTGACCTGAGAATTTACTGTACCAAAGCAAGAAAAATATCATTATTCTTTATAAATAATGAGTGTTATAAATAATGAATAATGGAGTTTATCCTTTTCATACCAAAAGAAAAATAAAAATTTGATGAGTGTATTAAAGATAAATCATTTCCAATATCTGATAAGAAATAAAAATTTCATTGGGGGTAGGGGTTCCTGATGAATGAAGAGGCAAGCAGCTTAGAGATGCAGTCTGATTTCTATAAACCATCTGCCCTAATGATATTAACCATACTGTAAAAAATAAGATTCCCATATTTTTTATTCTTGTTTTGCTTCATGATATAAGCAGCACTCTACACAGCAGTCCATGTATGACGTAAATATGAATGCTATTGGCATCTCCATTTATAGAGCCAAAAATTGCAGACAAAATGAAACCTACATAAATTACTTTGTATCATTAATACCAGTTAATTTCTGATTCAAACCTATACATAGGTCCTACCACTACATTTACTATTTCCACCAACTCTATATTCTAAGAAAAACTTAATAACTGGTTAGGAAAATTGAATAACTTTAGCAACATTTTCCACAATGTAAACTTCAGAAATAAGAGGGTTCCTAAACAGTACCAAGCAGACAAGGCAATTACTGTAACTTTTCTGAGCTTGTGGCATGAGATGAGACATGTTATTTTCCAGAAATAAAACGTTGCTCTAAATTCCACAGTATTTATATTTCAGCAGAGAAAGAGGTGGGACAACAATCCCAGTATGCCAGGGCAAGTCACATAACTGATGAACAGGGAATAAGAGAGGAGGTGGTGTTAAAGATTCTTGGGGAAGGTGGGACGAAATGGTGTCCACAAACATCCCCAGATGGTTATAGAGTCAGACAGATTCTTAAAAAAAGTAAACAAAGTCCTTAGGCTAAGAACAGCTTGTACAAATGGATGAAAAAAATATATTTGAAAGGGTGTAAATATGTTCCATCTGGGACAAGGCTGGAAGCATAGAGTGATTACATAGAAAGGTAGGGTAGGAACAGCTGGAGAGTTATTTAAAAGTCAGAGGAAGGGGAGTGGTAAGAACTGATTTACACTTGTGAAGCAATCATTGCAATCCATTCGAGGGATGTGATGGAACAGGAGTGGGAGGTAATGCTTAAACCCAAGTGACTTCTTTAGTGATTATTAATGCTTGGGATTTAAAAGCAACTGTGAAAACATGGAAGAAACAAAATTTGAACTAGCAGGAGTATCCTGAATTTCTATCTCAAATTTTAGCACAGCATTTTATTCCTGATATACCTTGTGATCAAAAGAGATCACTTAAATTATCAAAATTTTATCAACTAAAAACAAAAATAATTTTTACCAAAAATCAACAAGCAAATATCAAACACTTCTACCAAATTAATATATGGAAGAGAGTCAAATATTTCAATTTGAAGAGATCACATGTAAAAACTCTGTTCATATTTATTTTAGCAATCATTTTAAATATACTTAATTAGCCCAAGTGCATCAACCCAAATGCTTTAAGTTATTTATAAATAAAGGTAGTTGTAAGTATATAAACAAATAAAAGGTAAGTAAGCACTTACTGTATGTATTAACCACAAGGTATAAATAACATATCCCCTTATTTTGATGCAAATACCAAAGATAATAATGTCTGAAATTATTATACTTATTGTTTATTTTGCTCTTTCCTCTTTGTGGGGCCACTACCCAGCTCCCAAATAAATACACATGGATACTTCTTACTTATGAAAGCCTGGCTTAGCTTGGCTTCGTTCTAGATAGCTTTTTATAAATTATCTGGTCAATCTTTTGCCTCTGGGAATTTATCATTATCTAGTTTATTTACCTTTCTTTATTTCTTACTCCATGGCTTGCTATGTAGCTGGTCCCTGGAATCATCCTCTCCTTCTGCTGCTCCCTAATTTCTCCCCATATTTTTTCTCCCACAGATTCTTTTTGCCTGCCAGCCATGCCTATTCTTTCTCCTGCCTAGCTATTTGCCATTCAACTCCTTGTAAGACCAAGGGGACTGGGATGGGGGGAAGGGAGGGAGGATGGATATGGGATCAGGGAAGTATATATCTCAACTAAGGGAGTCATTTTAGGGTTTACAAGAGACTTGATTATAAAGGGGATCCCAGGTCCAAGGAGAGATCCCCAGATTGTTCTCCGGACAGAGGAGAGGGTGCCTTGACCCATAACCATACTGATGAATATTTTGCATATCACCATAGAACCTTCATCTGGCGATGGATGGAGATAGAGACAGAGACCCACATTGGAACACTGGACTTAACTCCCTAGGTCCAAACGAGAAGCAGAAGGAGAGAGAACGTGAGCTAAGAAGGCAAGACCAGAGGGAACCTTCATCCGACGATGGACGATGGATGGCGATACAGAAGGAGACCCACACTGGAGCAACGGACTGAGCCCCCCAAGGTCCAAATGAGGAGCAGAAGGAGGAAGAACATGAAAAAGGAAATCAGGACCATGAGGGGTGCATTCACCCACTGATACAAGGGGACTGATCTAATGAGAGTTCACTAAGCCCAGTTGGACTGGGACTGAACGAGCACGTGATCCAACCAGATTCTCTGAATGTGGCTGGCATGGGGTCTTTCTGAAAAGCCATTGACAATGACACTGGGACTTGTTTCCTCTGCATATACTGTTTTTTTTGGATCCATTCTGTTTGGATGCTCACCTTCCTGGACCTGGAGGGAGGGGTGAGGAACTTGAACTTTCCACAGGGCAGGAAACCCTGACTGCTCTTGGGGATAGAGAGGGAGGAGGAGAGGGAGAAGCCATGAAGGCCCTCTGGAGACAGATGCTGGAACTTTAGCCAGTAGGTCACAGCAATGTGGTGATACACAGATTAATAGAAATGGGTTAAATTAATATGTAAGAGTTAGCCAATAAGAAGCTAGAACTAAAGGGCCAAACAGTACTTTAAATAATATAGTTTCTATGTGATTATTTTTGGACTAAGAAGCTGGGAACTAACAAGCAGCCTCCCAAGTAAAATCCCCTTAAAACCTGAGAGGGCTTGAAAAAAAATTCTAGACACAAAACCACAGAGTTTAACACAGCTTCTTCCTGCTTGCTGGCAGTGTGCAACTGTGCAACATCTCTTTTAACAGAGGTTTCCCTGGTTCTGCAGTAGCAAAAAAAAAAATGCTTACCATTTTGAAATGCCAGCCATCATGAACTCTGGCTCTATCAGGAGACCAAGCATTTAAATGTGGTTTGTGAGCAACATATGATAACTTGCTTAATGGCTACATAGACCTGCTGTATACCAGGAACTAGGGCAATATGCATGGCTTACAGAGGTGGTGGACAGACTTCTCCCATGTGGGACTGTCCAGAGCAAGCAGGAAGTACCATAAAACTCTAGTAATGCTGCAGCTTAAGATTTTAAGAAGCACTTAGTATTTTTAAGAAGCACTCCTGGAGAGTAAAGAATTACAGATATACCATAGGACAGATTCATACATAAAAGAACTCTAAAAGAGTCACAGTATTGGATAAATGTACATAGGCTTGGGAGAGAGAAGAAAAAGGGTATAGAGAGTTGAAAAAGAAGTATTTTTTTTAAAAAATAAAATAACATCTTTAAAGAGACAGAGTACAGACAGTAATAGATTAAGGGAATAAAGATCATTAAATAAATATTAAAAAGTAATAGAGCAAAAACAGGCCATGTAATGATGGAACATACAGAGAGAATCTGGATTATGTATATTATTGTGTTTTCTTTAAAATTTTTGACTGTGAAAGAACTAAGTAACAAACATATATACTTTAAAGGTATCTTGACTTCAGAATTTGAGTCTAAGGATGCACTGCTTTGGAAAAGAGGTTCGTCTTTTGTTTCCACAGAATATGAGAATCTGTGGACTAATTCCAGACTAATGTGGTTGATAAACCAAGACCTCCCTGAGAGGTCACCTTGAACACCCCTCAAAAAGTTACTTTGAAATACTGCTGATTGAGATAAACCTAGCACACAGGATGCACCATGAAAGACCTGATTAACAGTGCCCCCAATAAGCAGGAAGTAGTCTAGAGAACTATGCCCAAATTCCCAAATATTGTTTATAAATGTTTCTTTATATTTTCAGGGGGATATCTATAGAGATTTGTGTTGTTATGGATCTTGGTTTATGATACAAATTTAAAGACAATTTAGTTATATTGTGTATATGTATTTCTGATCTTGATTAAGGTATTATGTTTGTCCAGCTCATTTAAAAATGCAATGTATAATTAAGAAATATAGATTAATATATAATCATCTATAATAATCAAGATTATAGTCATGTTAATTAGGTTTTCTAAATAAATAGAGATATATTTCAGTTAGATAGGCATTCTTCAAATCTTTCAGAGACTTTCAGAATATGGCATTTAAGTGTTTAAGAACTTAGGACTTTTTATTGCATGAGGCACATCTGCTTCTGCCAGCACCAATTACTTCAAGAGGAAAAAATGGCATCAAAAGGGCTCCTTTTGGAATTGGCTCCATTTGGGCAAGAAACTGCTCTTGACTGTTCTGTTGCTTGATGAACTGGACATGCCGGGACCCGCAGAGAAATGACTGCGGAACTTGTCTAAAGGTGAGATGATCCTTTGGGGCTCCTGCTTCATGAAAGAGTCTGTGAGACATTCTGCAGGATACTACAGAAGTAAGTGACTGGCAAACTGCCAATATATGTGAAACTGTCTTTGAAATTTCCTGCCTCATGGAAATGTCTGCTGGATACTATGGGCCTGTAGGATGACTATGGATGCCCCAATGGAACAGAAAAACTTTGGGTGACTATCTAGGCAGTGAGATGTCTCTGTCATTTCTGTAGTTTTGGAAGTTGCTTAAAATGCACTTCCTGTTTGCTCAGGTAATATTATATCCTTTTGGAGTCTTTGGTGGAGTTGAAGAATTATATTAAAATTATAGTTTATAGTTTCCTTAAGTTATGATAAAAGATAAAGTAGATATACGTATTGTAACTGTAATTCTTGTTAGATACCCATTTTATTGTATGTAATTTTACTATGTTAAAATTAAAACCTTTCTTTTCATTTAAACAGAAAAGCAGAGGTGATGTGGGATTCCCCTTTGTATGCTGGGAATATCATTAGTTAATAAAGGAACTGCTTTGAGCCTAAAGCAGAACTATAGGGGAACAGAGCTAGGCTGGGAAAATAAACTGAATGCTGGGAGAAAGAAGGGCAAAATCAGAGAGAAGTCATGTATCCTCTCAAGAGACAGATGTTAGAACTTTAGCCAGGAAGCCACAGCCATGTGTTGATACACAGATTAATAGAAATGGGTTAAATTAATATGTAGAGTTAGCCAATAAGAAGTTAGAGCTAAGGGGCCAAGCAGTGATTTAAATAATATAGTTTCTATGTGATTATTTTGGGGTTAAGCAGCTGGGCACTAACTAGCAGCCTCCCAACAACAATTTCCAGAATACATGAAAATACCAGATGGGAAAAGCATTTATCCTAATTCTACAGCTCAAAGAGCAGAGGCAGAGGGCCCCCAAACATATCTGGCTTGTCCGAATATATGTATCAATAAGATCTGAGTTCAGCTGGAAGATCATGATTCAGTGTATAAGGTGACGAGTCACTGAGAAAGACTCCCACATCAATCTCAGGCCTCTATAAGCAAAGACACACACACTCACACACATATACATGCACAGTGTATTTGTGCAACTAGACAGATATGTAAGTACACAAAAGTTTACCTACAAACCTACCAACATATACATCCATGCACATACATATATCTGCACACTAACCAAACATATACAAAAAAGAAAAATAAATACTATCGACTGTTTTAATAAACTAAAATTTGGGCCTTTGGAATGATTATAAGTGCAAAAAAGTCCCTGAGAATCTTAAGGATTTTAGTAATGATTACTGTTAGTTTTACCAGATTTAGAAATACCTAAAACTGAAAGCTTCTTTAGGCATCTATGAAGATGTTTCCAGAGAGGTAAATGAGACCCATACATAAATAGGGTTGGTACATCCCATGGGCTATAGGCTCAGACTTATCCAAAGAAAAATGGAGAGAATCTGAGACCAGCATCCACATCCTGATTCCTGAGTACAAACATACAGAAATAGCAGACATTGTAAAACGTATCTCCATCTCCTTAACCCATTTGTTAAATAAACTGTTTTATGTTGCTTTGGACAGATATTTTGTCACAGCAATTAGGAAAGTAACAGATACAAGGATTATATATATATATATATATATATATATATATATATATATATATATAATCTGAGACTTTTCTCAAGTGCTGAAAATAAGTGACATTTGAGTGCTAAGGTTTAAGCATGGCAAGTATTCGACGTACTCTATGGGTCAGGGAATATGCCTTGGCATATGAAGTTTTCTGTGCTGTATCTGAACAAGGCTGGCATGCCATTAGGTAAGCATAGACAAGGAGGACCTTAAGAGAACATACTCCCAACTCATGCACTGGGCTCCTTGTATATCCTAAACCTGGACTGAGTTTGACTCCCTAGCTTCTTTGTCTTTTTCTCCTCTATACCTACAATTTGTCATGATGAAGACCAGTAAACATATTAAATTGAAATGACTCACATCATCTAATTTACCCAAAAATGTGAGGCAGTAATACCCAGAAAGAATTCCCCGGAGGTAAAAATGAAAACCTGCGCTGACAAGTACATTGACAGCTACTATAAAATGCCACCAGCTGACAACCTGCAGAGCTTTGCCAATCAGGACTCCTTGAACCCCAGTAAAATTAAAGGTGGTCTCTATGTCCATGTGTGTTCATTATATCAGAAGCAAGGGTAGTTTTCCTGTTAGGCTGTGGGATTAGGCTGTGGAGCTGCAAATTGGCTGTCCCCAAGGGACGGATGAACAACTCAGTTCATGGCACTAGTTAAAATTGCTGCATGCAACATAGCCAAATGCTTTCCCCCCAAAGAGCTGAATTCTTAAAATCTAATTTAACAACCTTAACCTTCTTTCTGAAGGTTCTGTTTGCCCAGTAAATCAAAGCTGAAATTGTGTAGCTGTACCTCATGCTTCCTTTTTATTTTCCCTCTTTTTGAAAAAGTAGTCTGATTATAGTTTATAATAACCTAAGGACTGGAAAGAGGAAGACTGACATGTACCATACATGCTGGTCAGTTTCCCCTTTGGAAACATCTGATCTTATTCTCTGTCAAGCTCTACCTGTTCATGATGCTATTTTTAAACAAGAAGAAGGAGGAAACTGATTGATCTTAAACGATTTCTAAAAACCCATTTCTCCCCCATACTTTGCCCATTATAAGCCATAGGGATCAACCTACCACCTGCTGATAAACTCTATAGTTTGAAAACACTAATCAAACAAGATAGGGAAATGATCAAAGTGTCGTAGTCTGATTCCCCCATTCAGTGCAGGATATGTCTGTGAACGGAAGGAGAGTAGGAGATTTCAAATACAACCGAAAGAACTCTTTTAAAGCATTTCTTTTATACTTGGAAATTTGTTCATTTTGAGCTATAAAAAAAAAAGGAGAGCTAAAAGCCTAATAAATTCCTTTGATCTGGACATGGCAAATTCTTAAAGAGAAAGTCTAAAAGGTTGCAGACTGTCTGCTGTTCTCTGAAAATTAGAATCAAAAAAATCCATCACTTCTCTTCCTCCCCCCCACCCACTACCCTAGCATGCCAGATAGTCTATCTTGGTTGGGAAAAATAAAGTAAGATCTAAAGCTAATCACATATTTCTGAGTAAACATACAGGACTTCTCTATTCTTTGTCTTTCCAAGAGAGGTGGATCTCATGGAAAGACTCTACTGGAAGCCTTCATGGGAGAAACTGAGGTCACTTCACTTGAATGAGAGGATCTATGGACAACTATCTCAGTGTTACACAGTAACATCATTATGTAGCTCAGTGGTAGGCGCTTGTGTAGTCTCTTTCAGGGCTTGGGTTCCCTTCCAAAAATAAACATCACACACACACACACACACACACACACACACACACACACACACACACACACACACACACCACACCACACATACCATACATACACACACCAATCTCAAACATGCACTGATATCAAGTTCATCATTAAATTTCAGGTAAGCCAAAACACCTTCATGAGGGAATGAATACTCTAACTAGAAACTGTGGCCTACACTTTTTAAACAGAGCGTATCAGCCAGTCAGGAGAAGCCCAAAGCTAAGTTCTGCACATTGGTTGTGCTGTCCAAGAACAAGTGATCTATCAGGACTCTTCCGGGTAATTTTGCTACACACACGATTACATACTTATGTATGTAAAATACACCTCTGAGCTCATAAATAAAAGCCTAAAAGCCTCATACAGAGTGAAGCAATCACCTAATTGCAGCATTCTGGAGATTAAAAGAAGACTATGACAAGTTTGTTGCTTCCCTGAGCTATATAATTGAAACTTTCTCAAAACAAAACAAAACATCAAACCACAATGTATCCAATCCCAGAACGCAAAGAAAGGAAAAACATATCTAATAAAATAATTTGTTCACTTGGGTTTAGAACTTTCTAAAACAGAATCTATTCCTACAAGTTACTGGGACGTTACTTATTTTTATTCAAGGTGGCTTTAGTGATCATCATGTAGAATGAAATTTGACAATTTATGATAATTACAAGAACTGAGTATGGTGTAGTCTGTTAAATACATTACTAAGTTTAATCTCTACTATATATATATCTGCCGCATAAATATCATTTTTCTCAAATTATTTAAAAAATAAAATAGGAAGGATTATATAAGTAAAAATAATTATCGAAATACAGGTTTAATTTCCATTTCTGTTTTGTTGTCTCTAGTTGTGTCACCTTGAGAATTCAATGAGTAAAAACCAGCATTTCTGTGGACAATCAGGACTGAGAAAACCCAGCCATACACTAGTACAGCAATGCTTCCACAAAAGATGTTTCTTAACAATATTAAAGGAAATAAAAAAATTTCAAAAGAGTCAGGACATCTGAGAAAATACGTGGCAGTTTTATGCTACTAACATATGGACACATATAGAAACTTGTTTCAATACAGAAATTATTACATTTCTTCTATCATGGTATTTCATTTTAACTTATTTATTAAGGAAGAGACGAATCATTGAAAAATCTGAAGCAAATTCATAATTTGATGGAAGTTTCAATTTAGAGTCATTGACTGTAAGACAAATAGATGTAGCTTCTTGTATGTCTAGAAGAAGCTACAGCTCAAAATGCTTGCTTAGAAATCAATGTGATCATTTAAGGTGGTTTTCTTAAAAATTTGAAAGTTCTACAGTAATATTTCCTTAAATATTCTAAAGCTTTAAATATACTTTTATCATGAAAGATACTGAGAATGATCTAAGAACTTTATTCATTTTAGGCTTACATTTATTGCATGTAAAAGACCAATGAAATGCTCATATTACAAAAAAGACACATATATAAAACTATCAACGTTAAATTTGATTTTATGATTGGCTAGCACCACTTGCATTTATTAATACATAAACCATAAAGAAGGTTCAGTGAGACATTTCAGTATATCAGTGACTCCAACTGTATCAGACCCATTAGAGACTAAACTTTAAACTGTGGTAGCCATGAGAATAGGATGAGCTTCTCCTCAAACTACATGCAGAAGCTATATGAAGAAAGATTAGTATGGGACTTGTTTTCTCTAAGTCTTTGCTCTTTTGGGGGGCCTGCCACCCAGTTCCCAAATAAATACAAGGAGTCTTTTTCTTACTTTTCAGTGCCTGAATTTAGTGCGGCTTATTAGCAATATTTTAACCTAAATTATTCTTTCTACCTTTTACCTCTGTGCTTTATCTTTCTCCGTTTTTGTATATCTTTCTTTATTTCTTACTCCATGTCTTGTTAGCTAACTGGGTGACCGTCTCCTGGAGTCCTCCTCTTTTTCTCCTTTTGTTCCTGGATCTTTCTTCCCAGATTTCCCCTCTTATTTATTCTTTCTGCCTTTCAGATCTGCCCATTTTTTTCTCCTGCCTAGCTATTGGCTGTCTAACTCTTTATTAGACAAATCAAATATTTTAGACAGACAAATGAATACAGCTTCACGGAATTAAACAAATGCAGCATAAACTAATGCAGCACATCTTTGCATCACTAAACAAACGTTCCACAGTATAAACCAATGGAACGTGTTCAACTAATATTCCACAACAATTTATATTTGCTATTTCTAATAAAACTATTGATCTGGAGCATCTGTCTTCTGCAGTAGATACATGGCATCTCTCTGATTTGGCTTTCTTTTCTCCTTTGCCTCTGCTTGGAATTCTCGCCTTGCTCTATTCTTCCTTGACATAGGCCCAATTAATTTTATTTATTCATTAACCAATAAAAGCAACACATATACAGAAAGACTTCCCACATGAAGGGGGTTCAAAAACCTCACAGGAACACTTAAGTTCTTTGCTACTAAGCTCATCCTATTCTCTGTCTGTTGCTTCTAAGTTTCTCTAGGACCTACTGTCTAGATCATCCATCTTACTACAGCCTAAATGATTTTCCCATCATCCTCCATCACTTATTTGACTCTTTTCTGTCTGGTACCCACGACTCATAACTTTACTGAGAATACGAAACACCTAGAAGATAGTTTTTGGATGTTCTTAATACATACCTGTTTATGCTTCCAGCAGTATGTCATATTTAACCTTGTATGCAAACACTTCCTGTGTCCTTTCCCAGGATCTGTACTCTTCTCTTTTTCTACTGATTAAATCAAAAATATTACTCTAGGAATTACCACCTTTCATCATTGCAGTACCACACTTTTCTTGTAATTGGGTATACTCAATCGGTTTCTAATTACACCTGACTCTTTCCTTTTAATAATCCCTTTTCTTGATTTTAAGTCCCTTTAAGCAAATGCAGTTTCTCTCTCTCCTTTTCCATAAAACTCTGAAAAATAGTTACTAATTATCCATTCCAAAATTTTCCCATATCCACTCATTTAAGCTCAATCCAAAGACTCTCTTTCCAGTTCCTCTTGACTACCTTTTTCTGCACTGTATGTCTCCTGGGTCTTCCCAAAACTGTTACCAGTTCCTCTAACACAAGAACCTATCTGAATTAACAGGTGCTATTAAATTAACTTCTTATTGTTCATGTCCTGATCAACACTGAGCTATTAGAAATATATTCTTTTATGATATATAGAAGTAAGTAAAGTCGTTAAGGTGACATCAGCAGCTTTTGCACTGATGCACTTGAAGGTTGATAGCAGTGGTCTTTCATTTTTACTTGAAACATTTATTTTCACTTGGTACTTGGCACTTTTTCAACAAATGTACTAGGTGTTGTTGCTTATAGCTTTCACCTCGTCTTGGTAATGCCCTAAAATCGTAGCATAAAAGTGATTATAGGCCAGTTGGTGGTGGCACATGCCTTCAATCCCAGTATTCAGGAGGTAGAGAGAGGGGAATTAACATGAGTTACAGGCCAGCATGATCACAGAGTGAGTTCCAGGAGAGTTAGGGCTACACAAAGAAATTATGTGTCAACAAAACCCCCCAAAAATCAAAAACAATAAATAAAAAACAACAACAATAATTACAAATACTTCTTCTATGTCACACAAGAATTTTCCTGTAATATAAACTCTAATTGTGAAAATCTATCCTAGTAGTTTTTTCCATGTAAATGTTTATCATTTAGGTGAAATGACCAAACTGATAGAGGTTAATTTTGGAAGATCTTTCAAAAAGAATTATTCATTTATCTTGACACAGAGACGAGCTATAGACAGAAACATAACCTTCTCTCATAATTAGGATATTCAACTATCTGAACACTGCTGGAGAAAAAGCAAGTAGCCACAAAACATAGATATGCTAAGACACAATCTACACTATCAGTTTATAGACATAGAATTTAAATTTTCATTGATTTATTTATTTATAATTTTTGGACAGGGCCTCTCTCTGGAGCTCTGCCTGGACTGGAACTCAATGGAAATCCACCTGCCTCTGCATGCGCACGGTGGATTGGAGGTATGTGCCATTTGCTTCATAAAGCAAACTAAATTCCTCTGTAAGACCAGCAAATGCCCGTAACAACTGAGCCATGTCTTCAAAACCATAGCTATTGGATTAAGAGCTACATGAAATTACAAAGAAATGTGAGGAGAAATAAGAAGTCCTCAGCAAATGCATGACTTTCCTAACACACAGCAAGGCCTTGGTGTGCAGATCACATACTACATATTAATTCTTTCTTTGCTGTCCTTATTTAATTCGTTTTACTTTAAAAAAAAAACTTTCCCCCATACCACTCTTCTACAGACTCACTTGTCTCAGTCATTAATGTGCAATAGTCTTCCTTGGCCACAGGGCTCCAGTGACCTTAACAAAACGAAAGCAAATTTCTAATTGAAGATAACTAACTGGCAACTGAAAAGGAGGATTTTGGTTGAGTTACAGTCAAATTTTCAACTCTGAAATGGAGAATATGAGTTCAAACCTTAGATAGAGCAGTAGGTGGACTTTAGAGAGCAAGAAGCTAATACATAACACATGACTCTATGAAGCGATCACTAGCAAGACTTTTCTTATTTATATGTCATGCATATTCTTATTAGATTCTTTTTAATATGTATATTGAAAATTCTACAAAACAGGGATATTTTGTACTGTATCAGTTTGAGAACATAAGACAAACGTGTTTCTTAATTCTAGAGACTATTTTATCATGAATCTCAAGCCATAGATGATAATTCTTTTAGAGAAACAGATTAAAATTCAGATGCCATAACTACTCAGACATTATGTGGCTATTTGCACTAGCATTTTTTACTCTACAAAATAATTAGAATAGTCATTGAAGTACTCCATAACAATTCTATTAAATGATGAATACATGAAATTATTTATTATTAAAGTATGAAAAAATAAAGTGATGTGGTTGTATGTGAAAATAGATTTATTACTGAATTAGCCATTGTATTTATTTTTAAATGAAATGAGTCTCTTCACTTGGAAGTTATTGAAATGTTCTAAATTGAATTAATAGTGGAGCTGGTAAAGTGTCTAAATTGAAAGAACACATTTTGTACTGAACTAATCATCTAACTTGTTTTTGTTATTGCTTCAAACACTGAAGTTTTAAAAGTGATCTCTACATTTATAAAAAAAAGATGCACTATAAAATAATTTGTTGGCCTACTATGCTCACTGTTACTTTCTGAGTACAGGACAGTGAAATATGCATAAATATAAGTCAGGCAAGTATCACCTGCCTCAACTTTATGTGACATCAAATACAACTCTGAAGACAAAAGGCACATGAAGTTTTTGATGGATTTGAATTTATGAGTAAAAAAACACTGAAATTTATTTTTAACACATGATTCACTTTAATGGATATTACATGGCTTTCTAAAAAAATTCAAGGTATGAATCAAAGAAAAATATAGTATCACTTTTCCAGCTTCCATATATGCTTTTCTCTGCATGTATTTATGTAAAACTAAGCTTTCCATCTGAAATTACCATATGATTTCTTTATATGACTTGCTACAAAAGTTCTTAAGGATTAAATTGAATTCAATACGTATATACTCACATCATAAATCATTTAATAAATTTGAGAATGATCTGGAATTCCCCTCTGTTTGCTGTGACTACATTGGTTAATAAAGAAACTGTCTTGAACCTATAGCAGAGAATAGATAGGTGGGAAAAACTAAACTGATTGCTGGGAGAAAGAAGTATGGAGTCAGAGAGAAGCCATGGAGCTGCCACTGGAGACAGGAGACAGACACTCTGAAACTTTGCTTGTAGGGCATGACCTCGTGCTGATGCAGAGATTAACAGAGATGGGTTAAATTGAGATGTAAGAGTTAGTCAATAAGAAGTTAGAACTAATGGGCTAAACATTGATTTAATTAATATAGTTTTTGTGTGATTATTTCGGTTCTGAGCAGCTAGGAACAAGCTAGTAGACTTCTCACAACATTAGAGAATGACTGTTTTTGAGATTATAATTATGTCATCTATCCCTTCATTTTTCTCCTTGCAGGCCCTGCCATATATTCTTTCATGCTCTTTTTCAAATTCATGGCATCCTTCTTCACTTGTTATTACACACACATGTACACACACACACACACACACACACACATACACACACACACACATACACACATACACACACACACACACATACACACAAACACACCTAAATGCATAATTACAGCTTGTTCAGTCCATAAAATGTTACTTGTTCAGAAATGCTAAAATGGATGGGAAAATCTCATCCTACACAGAACACCTACACAGCAAACTCTAAGTAACCAAGAAGGTTGAGAGTAGAAAAAAATTCTCTCTGATGGATTAGTACACCAATTGGTTAACCAATACCAAAACAACTAGCTCTGAAAATAGACATAAAACATATTTTAAACACAAGATGGTGTGTAGAATTAGGGCTAATTTAAGGAGTCTGTGGTTTTATGCACCTATCCCAACTGATACTCTGTATTATCACAGTAAGCTATCATCCTCTCATTTGCTTGGCATTAAAACCTAACAAGTTCTAAGAAAGGAAAATTAAAAGATGATTTCAAGAATAAATAAATGGCTGCAAAATTGAAGTAAACACTAATTACAATACAACTGTTCATATACAAGAGGACAATTGGAACATCAAAATAGTGTCTACTTAAAGACTATTTTGATAATCACTACATATTTGACAAACGAGCATAACCTGTGCACTACCTTTTGATAATGGTAAGACATTAAGCAGGAAAAAAGCGTATTGTATCAATGAAACTAATTGAAAGTGAAGTGATGGAAATTTTTAATTAACTTTGTGAACTGCCTTTGTCTCTGTCAATTACCTCAATTACACCACAGAAACATGGGCAAAAATCTGTATTCAAGTTCAGACCAGACTGATGTAAAACAATTCCTAGGTGGGTAAGAAGTAAATCATTACAATCGTATAAAAAAGAATGATACAGAGTAAATTTCAGCCATTGCTGAAAATGAATGAAGAAATATGTGCAGTTACTAGTGGAATAATAGAGATATACTAAAGTAAGATCAGGAGCATCTGTTGGTACAAGAACATTAATCAGCTGAGTGGAGAACTACTCCATTATATTGCTCACTTAAAATATAGGTATAATACACAACACATAATAATTAAATCCATAATTTTTGTCACTCAAGCTTCCAATCTCACAAATAAGTGGTCGTCACATAAATGTTTAACTATAATAAAAAATCAACATATTTTTATAATCCAATCCAATTTCATTATTTTGCCTTTTTTATGATTAGTGGCAAAACATAGAATACATTTAAAAGCAATTTTGTAAAATCAACTAGAATATATGGATGTGTGCTTGTGTGTGTGTGTGTGTGTGTGTGTGAATACTTAAATATTCAATATGACTAAATTGCCCATTTTAAAAATAGCATTTGAATTGTTTAAATAGTTTTTGATATTCTGAGTAAGGCTATGATATTACTAATTATTATATTATTTTAGTATTTCAATAGCTTCTAGAGTTGTGGTTCGGATGTAATTGGCCTCCATTATCTCATAGGGAGTGGCACTATTAGAAGATGTGGATTTGCTGGAGTAGGGCCAAACCTGTTGGAGGAAGTATGTTATTTACGGTGGGGGCAGGTTTTGAGATCTCATATATGCTCAAGGTACCACCTCGCATGGAAGACCTCTTCCTGTTGCTTGCAAGATGTAAGACTTTCAGCTATAGCTACAGAATCATATCTGGCTACACTCTGTCATGTCCCACCATGATGATAATCAACTGAATTTCTGAGCTGTAAGTAAACCACCTCAATCAAATGTTTTCCTTTATAATAGTTGCCAAGGTCATGGTGTCTCTTCACAACTATAGAACTCTAACTAAGCCAACAATATACCCTGTACATGTATTACAGACATCCAGTATGAATGAGGCACTATTCTAGGAATAATCTATGATGTAAGGAAAAGAAATACGCTGATGGAAAATTTGTGATTACATATCACTTTAAAATTACAGAAAGACCTTACTCTCTGGGCCACAGACAACATATATCTTATGTGCTTCTCTAGGAACACTCATGTTTTGAGCAAGAAAGGTTAAATGAAATCTAATATCTGTGTCATCTTGGCTATTTGCTGAGGGGATATTTTGAGGATTTTCTTCCGTGTATTTGCCAACTGTGATCTCATCCAATAACCTCATAATTAAGACAATGAAACCAGAGCTTGAATTATTAAAAATCCCAAGATTAACATCTGACTTGGTTTAGGAAATACGTTTGATAGAGGATTTTGATTACTATTGAAAGAAGGTGCAATACAATGAGACAAGTGAGGCCCAAATATAGAAGACCTACAAAATATGTGATGAAACTTTGGCAAAGGACACAGCAACAACCAAAAGAAATGGTAACCTACTTTTATGCTTATTTTTTAAAGTCTTAGATCAAAAAAGACCTGATGAAAATTAATATAAAATATTACATAATAGCAATTTAACCATGTAGCCTTCTAAATCTCCTCATGTCTTCTAGTAACAGGATGCATCTGTGGTACTTTGGAGTGTGCCTGGAAGTACAACTCTCCAAATATTTTCCTCATATGAAACACTTTATTTCTCTTTTTGCCTCTCCAATCTTTTTATAATTAATTATCACCATGAATTATTAAAATATAACTAGACTTGTGTGTGTAAACATGCTTTATTAAAAATTAGTTAATAGTATATTGAGTATTAGATATAAGTGTATTGAAGAGGGAGTAACAGAGTCACTTCTATCTATTGTTAGTAGATTGTTATGAACTATAGTGAAATATCAGTTCTACAACTGACACAATTGTAAAATAAACAAACGAGGATTCATTTTCACACGTTTATTGTACTGTTCCCATAGTTTACTAGGTTCTTTCCAGTTACCTACTTAGGGTTGAAGGACTTTCTGATAAAAGCTATAAAATACCAATCTTGAAATAATACTAAATATTTGTTTGTGGTGGCACCTCAAAAAACAATTGTGGATATAAGCATGTATTCAATCCCTTTGGAGCAAGTAAAATGTGAAGTCAGCAACTGTCAAGATTAAAGAGTTATTATATCACCTAGCAATGAAAGGCTGAGATATCTAGTGTTACACTAAATGTAGTTGTTTGAATGAGAGTGACCTTGGTTCATATATTTGAATGTTTGGTTTCCAGGTAATGGAACTGTTTGGGAAAAATAAGAAGTATGACCTTACTGGAGTAGGTGAGTCACTTTTGGGGTAGGTTTCAACAGTTTCAGTATAGATCTCTCTCTCTCTCTCTCTCTCTCTCTCTCTCTCTCTCTGCATGTGTGTGATGTTGCATTCCCCTCTGTAAGCTATGAATATGTTTTATTACCATTATTAAAGAATCAGCTTTGGCCTATAGCAAGGCAGAATATAGCCAGGCTGGAAGAGATCTATGGAGAGTAGGAAGAGTCAGAGAGTCACCATGTATCTGCTAAAGGAGAAAGACCTGCCAGATCCCTTACCAGTAAGCCACAACCTTGTGCCTATATACAGATGAACAGAAATGGGGAATTTGAGATGTAAGAGTTAATTTTAAAAAAAGCCTGGGTTAATGGGCCAAACAGTGTTGTAATTAATATAGATTCTGTTTGATTATTTATGTGTGTACAGCCAGGAAACAAAAGAGCAGTGTCTGCCTACAAAAGCTGCACCGATGTGGGACATCTACATCCACATAAAACCTGGAGAGCTTGGGAAGGAATTCTAGACACACACACACACACACACACACACACACACACACACACACACACACACAAAGTTAAGCACAACTTCTTGGTAGCTGCATTTTTTCCCCAGATAGACTCTTTTTTGGGGGGAACAAGTAGAGGTATGTTTCCTTTAAGAGAAATCTTCTAACGTGAATATGTCTCTGGAAGTAATAATGGTTGTCAGTAATCATAACTATTACACCAACTTTGGGTTTTTATTTCTAGTTTTTCTTTTCTTCCCCAGATTCATAGTCACTTATGTACAAAGTCTTGCCCAAGTCCTCCCACCCTTTATTCTACAGCTTGATGTTATTCTTAGATTGACTGCTACTCAATATTTCTTTATAATAAAGCTTAAATTTGTTGCAAAATAAAGAGAGAGAAGTCTTCCTAAATCAGTGTTAGCAGCAAAGAATTGCAAGGGTTCTTTAAGAAACAACTTTGTGGTTTGTGCTAGCAGAACCATCTCTGGTTCTCTGCTCTTTCAGGAGATCCTGCACTTAAATGGGGTCTGTGAGCAGCGTTTTACAAGTTGCTTAATAGTGACATAGACCCCCTGCATCTCTGGGGCAGTGTGCATGGCACACAGTGGCTGTGAACATGCTTTACTAAGATGTACTGGGCAGAGAATCCTGCCCTCTCTTAAGGAGGAGGGGAAAGGATGGTGTGTGGGAGAGCCTGAGGGTAATGGGAGAAGGGGAGGAAGTGTAAATTTTTGAAGGGAAAAAAATTAAAACATCTGGGTAATAAAAAAAAGTCTTTAAGAGACAATAAAAGTGATATTAAAAGTATAGACAGACACAGATTAAAGGAGTAAAGAAAAATAAACCACATAAATATGGAATATACACAGAGAGCCTGGGTTGTGTATATTTTTGTGTTTTCTTTGAATTTTTTGACTGAAGAGAGACATTTGATTCTAGGTATTAATAAGTTAAAGCAACGTAAAATTTCAAAATTTGAGTGTAGAATATTTATTTTGGAGAAGTCGTTCTGCTTTTGTTTCCACAGATGATGAGAATTTGAGGATTCCTTTCAGGCTAATGTGGTTTCATAGAACATGAGTCCCTGAAAGTTGTCTGTGAACCCTAAAACTACTTTACTCAACAGAAAGCAGGAAGCAGTTTGGAGAAAACAATGCTCAATTTTCCAAAATGATTGCTTATAAATATTTGTTTTCATTAAAGGGGGATTTGATATAGAAATGAATACTTTGCATTGTCAGGGATCGTGGTCTATTGATAAAAATTAAAGGTTGATTTTGTTACACTTTGTATATATATATTTACTCTTGTTTAAGGTGTTAAGTTTATACAGTTCATTAAAAATGTAATGTATAATTAAAATTACAGGTTACTGGTCATTTATAATAGTCAAACTAGTAGTCATGTTTGTTAAGTTTTCTAGATAAACAGAGATATATTTCAGTTAGATAGTTAATCTTCAACACTTCAAAGACTATGGAATATGCCATTTAAAATGTTTTAAGAACTAATCATGACAATGAGAAACATCTGGCAGCACCAATCTACTTCAAGAGGATGATGGACATCGAAGAGGCTCTTTATGAAGTTTGTTAGCTATTTGGGCAAGAAACTGCTCTCACCTGAAATGCTTTATGGAATTCTGTATGAATTTGACATTCAGGTCCCACAGAAATGTGACTGCTAAAATTTGCAAAAGATGGGATGGTCCTTTAGGGTTCTTGCTTCACAGATCAAATGGCCAAACATTCTTCAGGACAAAGATGAAAACAACTTATGAACTTTGTCATTAGAAGGTAGAACAGCCCTTCAAATTTCCTGCTTCATGGAAAAATCTGCTAGATACTATGGGACTCTGGCTGAAGATGGATGTCCCAATGTAACAGAGGCACTTTGGGTTCAGGCAGTGAGATGTCTCTTACTGGAAATGAATGTTGCTTACAATGCACTTCCAGATTTCTTAGGTAATATTATATCCTTCTGGGATCTTTGAAGAGTTGAAGAAAGATAGAGTTTTCATTCTTATGATAAAAGATAAACTAGATATAAAAAACTGTATGAAACTTTAGACTCACAAATATAAAATAGAGGATGGTATATTTTCTTTGATTTTGACATATACAAATAGACAAAATATTGTAACTATAATTCTTGTTTAAACTTGCGTTTTAATATGTACATTTACTATGTTACATTGAAACTTTCCTCTTTATTTAGACTGGAAAGGATAGGTAATATGACTTCTTCAGCCTAGAGCAGAGCAGAATATAGCCAGGATAGAGAGAGAGTAGGCAGAGTCAGAGAGATGTCATCGAGCTATCAAGGAGAAGGACACACCAGAGCCCTTACCAGTAAGCCACAGCCTCGTGCCAATACATAGACTAGTAGATATGGGTTAATTTAAGATGTAAGAGTTAGTTAATAAGAAGTTTTAGCTAATAGATCAAACAGTATGGTAGTTATAAGTTTCTGGTTGTTTATTTGGGTCTGGGCAACTGGGAAATGTAAAAGCAGTTTCCACCACTGTCTGTGTGTGTGTGTGTGTGTGTGTGTATGTGTGTGTGTGTCTGCCTGCTCCCTGCATATCAGGATGTGAAGCTCTCAGTTACTACTCCAGTGCCATTCCTGACCACTTCCAGCCGTGCTGACCATGAGCAAACTGACTGAAACTTTAAGCAAGTCCCCAGGTAAATGCTTTCATTCATAAGAGTTGCCCTGGGTATGGTGTTTTTTTTTCACAGAAAAAGAACAGAAATAATTAAGACATTAAATAAAATATTTATATCAGGAATTAAGGTTGATGACAGAGAAAAATATCTCTGTCTTTAAGTATACCCTATGACAGAATCCTAAAACCAATTAGGAAGATGTAATAAAGAACATAGCACTGAACTTGATACTTCATATTTCTAACTCATGAGGGTACACAGTTCCAAGACAATGTAGAAGATACTTCAGATGTAGTGAAGTACAGGACAAGAACACTGGTCAATTTTGGTAATTACCTTCTAACATATTTTCTGGCACCTCTTCCAAAATTCAATTATTCAAAATTATCCTTTTTTGCATTCTATGATACTTTAATGTTTTTATTTAAAGATCAGTATTTAGAGCTTTATATATAAAATAAAAAACCTATAGCTCTGTTTTGATGACATTTGTTAAATCTTATAAATCTTATTCATACTGCTTTCTTTTAATTTTTCTTTTGAGATATAGAAGTAGTGAAATATATATTCTAGGGAGACACCAGGAAGGGGGACACAAGGGTTAAGAATAACTAAAAAAAGTTAATTCCATGTCAGTCATTGAATCAAAGACTTCAAAAATATTTATTATTCTTTCTTAAAATATTTAATCTTTTCTTCAGAATGTATTATGTAAAAAGTAATATTTTTGAAAACTGTACTTGCTAATTCAGGTATCCGTAATTTTATTACTTTACCTCAAATAAAGACAGCTGTTTAAATTGTTCCTATTGCTTCAACAGTTTCATCATTTTCAAAACTGATTGGTATTTTAAATGCTTTGAGATAATCTAAAGTGTGCATTGAAAGTAGATTTATTGAACATCAGCGAAGAGTGACTTAAAATTTTAATTATCTACAAACTAGAATTTTAATATATTGAAAAATGCTATGTTTGACTATATCTTATAAAGTTCTCTCTAGCAGAAAGATTGAGAACACAGTGCTTGTTATGACTGTTCTCAAAACATAAATTCTCAAATGCATTCGAACTCTAAGTGTTTTCATGTGTAAATTTTTGAGTAAAGATTAATATCAGTAAATAAAATATCCATCCCAGAAGGGAAGGTCATTATAGCTCTCTCAGATATGTATGTCAAGGGTTTCTAGGTATACTTTAGGTTCTGTTTCAGTTTTTAAATTGTTTTTATCTAACTATACGCTTTCCTCTTTTCCCTTTTCTTCCTCCTCTCTCTGATCTCCATGGGAAGTAGAATAGCACAAGATCTCTTGAGTAAACTCGGAACATGGGGATCACGGGTGAGGGTAGAAAAAGAAGGGGCGATTCTGTTTCTTATTCCTAGGCTGCACACTGCCCATGAGCTGCTGGAAATGAGGGTTGTAGACAACAAAATTTCATTTCTTCTATAGCTGCTCAAAGTTCTGCTCTTTCATTTTGCACAGAATTGCATTGACTGTGTTAGACTAAATTCCAATGAGTATACTGAGCATGCCTTATGTTAATGAACTTCAACATCTGATTTCTGTGTATTTTAATACATAAGAACTTAACTCATAGACCATGATACCTTGAAAGTCATTTGTAGGTAGGTACTGGAAAATTTCCTGGATACCACTGACACCAATGACTTAATTTTGACACTGATATATTAGAAACAGTTTTTCTAAAGGTACATTTAAGAGATGAGGAAATGGCTCATTTTGTAAAGCAACTGCTATACAAACATTAGGGCTTGAGATATGACCCCTAGCACCCATATAAATACCAGGAAGTTTGGCTAATATGTAAGATTCTAAAATTGGGAAACTGTTCCTTTGATGCTTGCTGACAGGCTATCCTAGTAAATTGAATGAAGCTCCTAGATTCAGTGAGAAACTCTTTAAAAAATAAGGTGATGTGTGTATGATGGGGAACAGAACTGATATTGAATTACCTGCTTTTACACACATGAGTAAACTGAGACTAATAAAACTGTTTGTACAAGTGTGCACTCACGTAAAAATACACATACATAAAGATAGTAAATTTACCTGTTAGATATCTGTATAGATTGTCTCTCGATGAAGAACAATAAAAGGACATTGTTTAACAAAGAATTGCTTGTTAAAAAGCAGTAAAACTATATTGTCAGCTTTAAAAAACTTTCAGGAATGTGCTTCCCTCCTTCCCCAACTTAGTGCTGTATCTGGAGTACAGTCAATTCCCCTCCCCCATTATTTAAACTGCATAAACTATAATTTTAGTAAATCAAGCAAAGAGCTAATCAAGTTTTGATTTGCTAATTACTTCTCAATTTGATTAGAGCTGGCAGCTAATCATCTGTGGAAGTTTAAAGTCAATCTTTCACTCACATTTGCAAATCGGGACTTCAATGTAGAACAAAATTGGAAATATAACATAAAAGTTCTCTGTGTGATAACAAATAATTAATTTCAACTTTAACAATAAAGAAAACTTTTTCTGGGATGCTCAACAAGCTGAATAATGCATGTGGAACTAACATCTTATCCTGGAGGACAAGCAGCAAGCCAAATTTATAGTTTTGTGAAAGAGACCACATTAAGCCAAGAAAGAATACACGCTACATTAAACACGCACAATATAATTCAGGATCACAATTCCATTTTTATGGCCAATAGTAGCTTTCAGTGGAAATATCTGCCAAGAAATAGAACCATGAATGATCAATGTAATTATTTTCACAATTAAAGCCAAATTTTACAACGTATTTAAGTATTACGAATGTACTTAAGACAAAATCTCCTTGACAACTGTACTAAGGTAAAGTAATGCTGCAACTATGGAAATTCAATGAGAAAGAACTTTAGGAAGAAACATTAGGAGACGAAATCGAGTCTGAGGAGTTGGCACTAATTTCAGAAAAAAAGATCTTTCAAAGTCATTTCCAAATGCTATATTTAAATGATACTCGACAGAAAGTCCCATCTATCTTTGTCATTTTCTGTTCCTTTCAAAATAATACAACTTGAACATTACTGAAATACCTAGAATCAAGTAATGAATCATTTTTCTTTGAGATATTTCTTCGTTATGACTGTCTCATTAATACAATTTCTATGCCGTGTCTTCACAGGTAATGTCATTTGAAAGTTTGGATGACTCTCATATAAAGTCATGCTGTCTGAGCAAACAACAGAAATTTTTCCTAAAATTGTAACAAACATAATTACCTTTATTTATTTTTTTCATTTCATGTAATCTTAATTTAAATCATCCACAAGTTTATTTTCCAAAATCTAAAAGCTTTCATCTTCCTCTCTTCTGTAAGCTTACCATTTTTGGCTTAATTTCATTTAAGTTTTGTTCTTATTGTCATATTTATACTATGCAATTCATTTGATATATCAGCTTCTAACTTTAGTATTAAGCCAGATAAAAATTATAGTTCTATTATTGCAAATTCCAGGAATTTTATTTAACATTTCTATAAGTGACCTTATGATAATTCATATTACGTATAAATTTTAAACTAATACGAGAATATAAAATTGTAATTTAAATCATTAAGTACATATACACATGGCTGTAATAAATTTTTTTAGTTTATTTTACATTTACTTATTTTTCGGGCCTTAACGGGTGCTAAGCAGCACAGTGGAGGTCAGAAAACTTTCAGAAGTCATTTTGTTCCTTTTATCCTGTAAACTCATGTGTCAAACCGAGTTGCCAGGCTTGGTTGCAATCTTCTTTAAAAGCTGAGCCCTCTCTTAAATCTTTATAACACATGGCTTTAGAAACAGTGAAAATCTTGTTTCCGTTATAGTTATATATGTAAACTTATTAAGATTAAGAGAATCTTAAAAAACACTATTGCATAGTTTTGGTCAATAAATCTACTTTTGTCATTTCCAAAAGTGAGAATCTTTAAATATACATATATAGGTTTATATTAGAGATGATTGGTTTTTACATACAACACAGAGATTATGTAAGATACACATGTGTGACATACATATGCACAAGAAGATAATTACAATAGAAATGATGAAAATATATTTTGCAGTTTATGAGGTATCTATTTATGGGCTACAATGGATTGAGAAACTGGTCAAAGAATGTGAACATGAAAAATAACTACTACTTTTTTACAATCACTTTTATGCACAGAATGACAGAGAAAATTCTTCTTAGAAACATAACTTAGAACCAGAACTTTGTGTGTCCATACCTGTGGTTATATCAAAGATATAGAAAAGAAAACAACAGGAAAATGGTAACCACAAGGCAAAATGTTAACCTAATGTGTAACTTAAAAGTTCAGTGACGTTTAAAACTCTGTTTTCTTTCATTGCTAAATTTATACCTAAGAAACAAGTAAATAATGTTGAACAACTATAAATATTTTTCAACAAAAATAAACCATGATGTTTAATCAGAATTTTGTAAGCCAAAGAACAGGGAATTTTAATTATGTATGCTGTTCCTGCCTTTGAATATTATATAGGTGTTGTTAATAGATTTGATGGAAAGCATACATACTTGACAATATTTACTACATTGAGTTCCTAAGGTTCCACACTAAGTGTCTACACATTTCAGTGGGATTAAAATAGTCTTCAAATAAAAGCAAACTTCAATGAATTCTATTTTCTTTTATGTTTTTATCCAAAATGGTATGATAGCACACTTTCCATATAAAGTGCACATTATATATTCAAGACTTGTAATTTTGAGCCAGCCTTCTATGAAGATAAAGTCTTATTCCTACTGTGATTCTAAACAAATTGACTGTGAACTTGGGGCTTATTACAAACACTGGAAAATTTCCAAATTACTCACAAAAGCATACCATAATGAGAATAATGAAATCAAGACATTTACCTCATGGGAATCTCTGAATAGGTTACTGTCATGATGGCACCTAAATTTAGCTCTTCATAATTTATTCACTATGCCTGAAGTTACCTACCATATGGTGATAAAACGGTTCACCATGCATTAAGGAACTGGCAAAATGGCTTGTGTGTTTCAGTCTCTACCAACCACTTTCAGAAAGTGACTGTGTACAAAACAGTGCATCCATGATACATTATTCTGACTTTGGCACCCCTGCTCATGTACATATTCATATCTGAAGGCACCTAAGGGATTTAGGGAGAAAAAGTAAAAGAAAACCCTAACCAAGGCTATAACTCAAATTTTCTAAAGCCTACAAAATAATTTAAGTCCTTACTGCTTTGAGGGTTTATGGAAAATAGTAATAAAGTAAAAGCATGGATTCTAGAAGGTTGAAATATAATCACTGCCTGCTATGAATATTTAAATAGACGACAATTCAGAAATATTATTAACACTTATCTGTATTAGTTGCTCAAAAATTATTTTTTTACAAAATATTGTATGTATCGATAGTTCATATATACATAAATGTATGTGTATATTCATTTGCATCACAGTTGAATGACTTAGAATTCTATTGTTTAAAATCATTTAAGTTACTTCTACTAAAGATATACCTTGTTCTTTTTTCAAAGCTTGTGACATATTTTTTAAAACCCAAATGAAAATATTTTATCTTCTGCTTTGACCACTGGAATCATGTCAGTAGTATTCTATCACATGAAATTCATTTATTTTTTAAAGCGCTTTTTAGGAGCATCTCTTTGCTGGCTGCTTTCCCAGGTCCAGCTTCCCCAGATGATGTAGATGCTGCTGTATAGGCTAGGAAGAACGAGAGGGGGTTGGGGTACTTCAGAGGAGGATGAAGACAGCCTTTCAGTCTGAGGCCTGAAGGAAAGAGACTAGGCAATTGTTTGAGAAGAATAATGTTGGCTATTCAGAGACAGGAGGGATGAAAGTGCTCACAGCGATTTGGAGTTTGGTGCTTTGAATAATGAAAAAAAGAGATCAAGTTGACAAGGATTTTCTATTTTAAACCACAAGCAAGTAGGAAAAATGTAGTCAGTAAGATAGTGTGCCCACTCATGCCTCAAAGGTGTCGGAGGGGAGTTGGGATTTCTTTCAAGCTGTGGTAGAGAGCTATCAGAGGCTTTAAGCAGTAGATCTGCCTGAGATATTAAAGATGTCTCTGAGTGCTCTACGCGGGGGTGGGTGTTATATGAAAGAATTGTGATTAAAGATAAAAACTAACACATTTAGAAATTTCCAAGAGGGAAGGATTTACTTTATTTCTTAGAAAATCTATTTAATTTTACACATATTGCATCAACTGAGTAATTCTCAAGTTTTCTTATTTTTCTCTATAGTGCTGGGGATGAAGACCAGGACCTTACACTTAACCACCTAGATATTAAGGAACCCTCAAAGTAATGCTTGAAGGAAATTAGAGCTATCTACTTTTAGTAGCACTTTGAGAATTCTTTGCTGAGACTCTGCAGAATTAATTTGCATGCTCAGTTATGTGCATTTTTACGAAGGTTATTGGATATCATCTCAGACCTTAATTGCTGTCCTCAGCCACAATTTCAGGATATACAATTTAAAATGAGACAGCAAAATGCTTTTCATGCACATGAACTTTGGAGGACCATTGTTTCAGGGAGTCACATGCACTTAATCAGAATGTTAGTGATCTAAAAGGAAGCTTTGCACATATGTATGAATGTGATGGAACCTACAGGGAGAAGTCAGTATATGCCATTAGAAAGCATCTAGGGTATTCCATTGCCGTGCAACAAGCTTCGTGATTGAAGACAGTAAAGTAAGACATTGATAGAAATTAACCATAGGTGCTCCTAGAGCTGTAGGGATGATGTGGGATAGGTAAAAGAGATTAACCTAGAATTGAGTACCCTAAAGAGAGTGAATTTGTAGAGATTGGAAGAGCGAATTTCCAGATTCTCACACAATCTACACTCCCATAATTAATACAAGATAAACTATCACAGGAAAAAGTGTGTCACAAGAGTTTGGAATATATCCAGATCATTTCACCTGTTTTACTCTCATTCCTCAGGATAGTTCAGGTAATGAACCAAGTCCTACAGAGACTAGGCAGCAGGGACTGGCAAGCATGAATGAGGAATGCTTGACAAAAATAACTCATTTAAATGTCATAGCTCTTCTGGGAAGTAGCTTCTTTCCTTATTCCAATATTATGTGTGAAAACAAGAAAGGCTTAATGAAACAGTTGTATAACCAATCTACTCACTTCTAATTTGGGGGTCCAATTACTAGCTCTTCTGTAACCCAGTATACAATATGGCTTATATATTAGCTAGTCTTTGAATAACTAACCTGTGTCCCATGTATTTATAAGTACACCTAGACAGGATTGTTTATGCACTCTGTGTTTTCTTGAAACTACTCTAAAATGTCTAATTCATTATTTTTTGTTTGGTTGGTTTTAGTAATAATTTAATAATAAAATATCTGCAAGCTACCAAACATACCTAATATTTTTAAGGCTATTAGTAATAATACTGGTTTCAATTAGAAATTTATCATTAACTGGTAATGATTCATATCAACCTAGTTGCAAAACTTCATCCACTCAAATCTTGTTTACAATTAATTACAGTTTGTTAATCCCCCCCCCTCTCTCTCTGTCCGTTGCTTTCATCAGTTTTCCTCCCCCTTATATCAGTCTACTTTTTGATTATTTTTTGACACTCTACTCATTATTTTGGTTAAAAAATACTGCTGCGCTTCTGGAGCAGAAATATTTCCCTGCTAGTTATTGAATAGTAATTCCACTACAACATCGTTCGGGACAATCAAAAAATTGCAATCCTCAAAGTATTCCCAAAGGAAATATTACCTAACAATGCTGTCTGCTTTTCTATCAGACTGTGTATGTGAAGCACAATCTGTGCTTCAGAGTTTACCAGTACTTAGAGGAAGGTTAGTTATTATTTGTGTTTGGATTTCTTTTTGTCTAAATAAACTGCAAAATTTTAGTTAAAATTTTATGCTTTCAAGTCTAAGATGGACTATGTTACTTCAAAAAAGTCTTTCACTATGTTGCAATAATAATTAATATACTGTTACAGTGTTTTCTTTTTTAATTTTTCCTGACAGGGTTTCTCTGTGTAACAGCACTTGCTGTCCTGGAACTTGATTTGTAGATCAGGCTGGTCTCAAACTCAACGATAGTTCTGCCTTTGCCTTCTGAACATTGGGATTAAAGGTGTAATTAATTAATAAAATTAACAAATGTTTTATATTTATTAATATTTATATTTAATAAATAATTAATATACTGTTACAGTATTTTAAGGCATTCAAACAATGATGTAATTATAACATCATCTCAGTAAAGAAAATAATAATGCAAATGTTCTCTTGTGCATAATATATACAAAATATCAATATAGTGCATAAGTTAAAGAATGTTAGCGAAAAACAACAAAGATCAAAATTAATTTGGATCTATCTTTAAAAGGACTATGTGGATCCAATAGTGCTAATTTCCTTGTCATCTGTAACTGCCATATTGCCACGCACAGCGTTATTGGAGAAGAAAACCTCAACCGAGTAGATTAGATTGGCCTGTGGGGAATTGTCTTAACTATCCACACGCCTAAGAGGGTCTAACCCGTTGTGGGTTCCATCATTCCTAATCCAGAACCTTGAAATAAAACTAGCTAAGCATGGGTCTGTGAGTGAACCACCAAGTAGAACAATTTTTGCTACAATGATTCCTTCATTGATGAACCTTATCCTGTAAGCGGAAATATTTTTTTCCCTCCCCTAAAAATCTTTTAAGATGGGCACTGAATGAAACTATGATAAATCTCCTATAGAGTCATCCTTTCAGCTTTACTATTTCATGCTCCAGGATTTATCTGAGTGTATATCTGCATATGCATTGATGCATTTAACTAGTAATAAACAATGCATAAGGAAAATGCTGGGGGAGGGAAGAGAGACTATAAAAATGCTTCAATAATAATAGAGTTCTGTGATCTGTAAATATAAGTTTCAATGGGCTGTTGGAAGTTGAGGTGTAGAAATCCTAGATAGGTTTCAGGAGTGAAACAGATATATTTCACTCTGTATTTTTGGCTTAGCAGTAAACCAGAAATAAAAAGAATATAAAAGCCTTGGGTTTGATTGATGTACCAACAAGATGACTAAACAGACTTGCGAGTAACAGCTGTAAATAGCATCAGGTACTGCTGAAGCAGAGGCACCTTCCGCAAAGGCAGAATTATTGTGTAATTATATCCACTTTTCCAAGTTACAAACTATTCCCTGGCAGGGATCCACTTCTTCATTCATTACAATTCAATATAATTTGAGCTGCTAAGGTAAAGTGTCTCCCGGCAGGAGGCTGCAAATGAATCCTGCTGATGCTTTTATTACTACCGATTCATACTGTTCGGCCCCACACTCAAACAACTCCAGGGCTTGGGGAAGTGTTTGCAAGTGGTTATTTTGAACTAGAGCAGAGAACCTTGTCAGGATGTGAAGTCGGAATTTAGCATGAGTCCTATTAATGTGCTCTGGCTTTGCTATACGGTTACCAGATTTGATTGCTCACAATTGTCCCATTTTATAGCCAGCTCATATTGTCAATAAAAAATTTAAAATTCACTTCAAACTAAAATGAGAAATAAACTGTTGTTAATGCAAACATTTTCTTTTCTCTGTATTGCTTTTTTTGATATTTTTTTAATTTTGAGGTTTTTTTTCTGTTAGCCATTGAGTTTGTACTTCATATTCTATTCTACATATCAGATTAAAAAAGAAAACAGAATACATGACTTTAAATCAATAAAAAAGTCATAGAAATTTTTATTTCAGAGTGTCTGCAGAAATTACAGCTAATACAGTATGTAGTATGTCATTGGTTATTTCCTGGTCGTTGTACCTTTAGTGGTACAAAATACACTAGTAGCTAAAACATTGACGTTTAGATAGCAGTGTTCTTTTTTTCTATTTTTTAATGATTAGTTAATTTTTCATTTTTACTTAGTAAAAAAGTATTATACTATATCTATAAATGGATATTAATGTGTATGATAATGTGTGTATATATACAAATGTATATACACATACTGACACATACTTTGTGTATGTTTGATTGTAGACATATATATGTATAACCACATGTATAGCTGCAAATACACTCTTAAGTATAAAGCCAAACATATCTCACTTTTACATTTACACACAAGCAAACAAAATTAGAATCATAAAAGACAGAATCTTCACTGACTAATCACAGATTACTGCTCATTACTGTGTATCGTTTTAAGGAACATGAGATGTTTTTTGGAAGGTGAAATGCTCTTTGAAAGATAGAGAGAATGACAAAGCCAGAGTGTGAGGCAAGTGCCAATATTTTTGAATTGAACTATAGTCAATAGAAACACCCCATTAGTGACTTTCTGAATATAACACTTCTAAACACAAAATAATAAAGGAATATTTGCTAAAGTGGATCTTAATGATGATTTATTTTATTGTTATTGTTTCAAAAATGAAAAATATATAGCAATGCTTTTACTAATGCTAATGAAACAATTTAATAAAACCTGTACATGTAGGTGAAAGAAAAGCTCTATTTTGACTCCAGGGTCTCTGCAAACCTTTTCAATGACCATGGCCTTCTTCTATGGCAGTTAAATATTCGTCTACCATAATGGGTGTCCTTGCTGCCCTGTGTGATTGAAGCCAAGCTGCACAGTGACATACTCTGCCAGCAGGCACTTCAACTTCCCCTTTATGTACACCTAGCTGCTTTTAAGAAAAGAAAGGTTGAAAAATGTGGTATCATTACCAATAGAATTCATAATACTAAAGGTTAGGAAAAAAGTATTCATTGTAATAATTACAACCCCTGCAGTTTACACATTTCAAGGTAATAATTGATATTTTTTTCAATTATATACTAAATCACCTGCTGTCAATAGTAACTGACAGACTAATTACTGTTTTATTGACAATATTTTAAGTCAGGTAAGACATTGGAAAGTATAACTAGAAATAGTTTCCATTACTTTTGAATAATGACAAGACACAAGTCAGTCACGGATGTCTTCATTTTTTTTTTTTTTTGAGAAAAAGAAAGATAATTACCCTTCATGGGTGAAACGTTTGATTTATTCTACTGAGATTCATTTCATTTCATTGTAAATTAAACAGTTTAATTTAATATTTCCAGCACTACCTGCAGCTGAACAGACGTCAGAGATGACTAATAGTAAGTTGATGGATCAGCTGTATTTATATTAAATGGAATGTTTGTAATTATTGTCATGAGGTGAGCTGTCACATTGATATTATTTTAATCATTTTTCTTCCTTATGACCTTTCAGCTTAACTACAAAGCACAGTATAATTCGAAACCTCAAATGTCTTAGACTGTGAAAACAGTAGTCCACTCTTCAGCCTTTGCTGTAAGTCAGTTAGCAATAAGTGATTAATTTCTACATGTCTTAGAATATACAAAGACAACATTCATGCAAATAGACAATATTTATACTCATATTTTTCCATCTGATTTCATAAAGTATAATTTTAAAGACCAATGACTTATACATATTTTAAGATGAATAACAGTTATAGTTCATAAATATGAGAGATGTTCAGATATCTTAGAATTTATATTTTAAATAATAATAAAAGGAAAAAACTAGGAAGCTATAAATATCATTATGTATAACTGCTATAGACTTGTAAAAGACTCCAGCCAAAATTCTAGCAGGGATTTCATAGGTCCATATGAGGCTCCGTTCTAGTTATGAAGCCGTGACTAGTTGGTGGTTGCTACTGGAGACATAAGTTGTCTATGCCCCAGGGCCTTTCTTTGTGTATACATGGTAGCACTAAATGTATTAATTATAAAGCTGTATTCAAGCAAGTGGATTTCTGATAAAGAATAGGAACATACCACAAGATAAAGCTCTTTTATTAACCAAAGTAACCTATTTTTATTCTTTTTCAAAATCAGTATATGATATAAGCATTTTTGTTTCTTCATTTAGTAACTTCATCGAATATCTTTTATTATTTCAGTCCATGTGAATCTGTAACTTCAGTATCCATCAGCTTACTGAAGAAAAAGATTTTGGGCTACTGGACAGAAATCAAGGCTACTTGCCAACAGCTTGAAGCATTGGCAACCTTCTCACAGTATCTGCTCACACGCTTGAGCATAACTGCCTCTTTCATGAAAAGATATTTAATCACACTTTGTGTTTGAATAATAGTTTGTAAAATAAATTTTGTCGATTCATGAGCTACTTGTTATTTGTCCCTTTACAATTCTGACAGTCTGGGATTTGGAAATTCACATATAAATTCACTTTGATTCTTGTATGAGGGTTTTGTGCCTCAATATCATGCCATGTGAAAAAGGGAGGTAATTGTGGAAGAATTCTTTGAAGATAAGGTACACAGACACACTCTCCAATCCTGTCTTTCATGGGATGAAAAGGATTCTAACAACCTCCTCTCAAGAATAAAGAGCACATTTATGAAAAATGCAGGAGAAAGGAATAATAGGCATCTTCAGTCCATGTTCATTCGCAAAAGTCCTTGGGTACCAACTCTGGAAGTAACACCGTGGGCTAGATCCAGATCAGTTAGGTTCTTGCTCATAGAGCAGAGAGTCAAAAGACCCAAGGGGAACACAACATCTGACCTAAAGCAGCAGGTGATGTGTGCACTGATTGTCTGTGACTCAATAGTCAGAGTCACATTTCATGAGTCAACCAGAAAAAAAAATAGGTTTACAACTACGATGAAATCATAGTAGGCTTAAAAATTCTCCTTCCTTCCTTTCTTACTACATTCCATCTCCCCTCACTTCTTGATATCTTTTTTGCTTGACAATTTGCAATTCAATATTAGTTTACCAGAGAAAATTAGATATCACTGAGAAGCTATGTATTTTGAATGGCCATGGGAACTGTCATGGTTTTATGTCCCACCCCCTAATTTCAAAAGACCTGCTGCTTCAGAGGATATTTTACATCTTCATCGGCTGACCATGAACTCTCTATGACTAAAGTAACTCTACACATTGGTCACATAGAAACCTTTATTTGTCTTTTTAATCTTAAGAGAAATATGTGTGACCCTATTGGATCAAGATACATCAATTTATGTTTTGTATTTTTTCTCATTTCAACTGAGCATGGTATCTTACTTCCATTTTTAGAGATTGGTGTTTGGATCTCTCTCAATCATTTAATATTTGTGTAATAAGGTACAGACACATGCTTGGGAAAGCAATCACGGCTAACTGTATGGAGCAATGACAATGTATCAGGCACGTGTATGATACCATTCTTATCATCAATCTATCGAGCAGGTTGCTAAAACAGAAGGAGGTTAAATAAATTACTGAAAATGAACAACTTATAAATGGATCAAAACTCACCCATAATTACTGGATTGCACACCTCTAACAATTGTGTTAAGCACTGAAAGATGTAATTTAATGAAGGGCTAGGATTCACATCACATCACACAAAAATGGCATGTGATGGTTCTAATGCATATTACAGAAGGAAATATGAATATCAGAGAGAATTGACTCTATCAGGGCATGCTCATATTTTCTCAGTTGCATACGATTTGCATGGTACTGCCTTCCTTTATGAAGCATAAAAAGTTAAGCAAAAGTGTGCACAAGATACATATACAAAGGTGTCAATTTGCTGTTACAACAAAATTCCTACTTAAAAAAGATGAAAGAAAGAGATTAATTGATTCAAACACTGCTTTTTACATGTAAAATTAATGTGCCATTTTCTTCTGGATACCACTAAGGGGTGGGTGTTTGACCAGTACCTACTCATGAGTAGTTGGATTCCTACTCATCAAAAAGAACAAGAATCTGTGTCCAATGAGAAATGCGAACAAGAGTAGTGTCACTAGATGTTTTGTTTACATTAAATGTTATTAAAAGTATTCTTTCCACTGATGTTCAGCACGATTGCTGAGGTGAGAAATGCAAAGATATATCTTTGATGTCAATAATCAAATGCTGCAGAATTTTGAAACTTCTAAATTCAAAACTTGAGTCTTTAAATTTTACTGATACTGGGTGTTTTTAAATTCTCATATATAAAACATGTAAGTAATGAATAAATACTGTGATAACATTGATAAAATATTTGAATATTTTAGTTCTTTTTTTGAAAATGCTGTATCTATTCTACAATCAATGAGCCTTCATGGAAACTTTTAGAAAAATTTTTAATATTTATAGAGTCTATATTTAAAGTCATAATTATTTCATGGAAGCTTTTTCTATATTATCTTACATTTTAAGAACTTATAAAGGATAGATTTCCTTCATGACCTTGAAAGAAAATCACAAAATTATCCAAATTTTAATATATGTGAAATTGTATTGTAGTTTGTGTGTATATGTTTGGGCATGAATATTGTCACCTGGGCATTGTGAAGAACAGTGTAGGTCACTGAACGCTGTAAACACAGAATGAGAGAAAAGGAGAAGATTCACAGAATTCTCCTCGGTAATAGCCTTAAAAACTCTGATGTCATTAAAATAATGTAAGTTTTAAATGGCCACTATACATGCCTATGCACACACCATTCTAAAGATTCAAGTGGTAACAAGTGTTTTGAGAATTTTCTTTATTTATAGAAAAGGGGAGTCTTAGAATTGAGAATATACTTTTTCAAGTAAAATGAAAAATTTAAGCTCCCAGAATCCTGTCTCCTGATAACTGACAATATGAAAGTTTCACTCTATTAAAATAAATAAAAAATGGGCACTATTATTTCATATATCACTGAATAGAAGTTAAATTGAAAATAAAAATTATTGAATATAAATTGTTTAAATAACATTGTGAAGGTCAGTATTAATACTTATATATTCAGGTATCTGCCTACACAAAAACATACACATATAGTGTGTGAAAACATTCTGTATATGTGTTGCTTTCATTGGTTCATGAATAAAGCTGTTTTTGCCAGTGGCTTAGCAGAATAGAGTTAGGTGGAAAAACTAAACTGAATGCTGAGAGAAAGAAGGCAGCCATGTATCTGCCACCAGAGACAGACGCCTCTGCTGGAACCCACTTTGCCTATTGTTCATAGCCTCATGGTGATTCTCAGATTAATGGACATTGGTTAGTTTAGGATAGTAATACCATTAGGAGTTGCAAATAATACAATTTCTATTGGTATTAAAAGGAAGAACCCCAAATATACAATTATTGGTAAACCTTCTATATACGAAATTTGGTGAACATATCTGCTGTTATACTAAAATCTTTTTAGTTTTGTGCAGCATATTGCTTATATATTTTGTTTTATTATTTTTGATAATTGAATATTATAATAATTTTACAATAAAAATTCTTATGCTATATATATATATTAATAAGAATAAAATTAATTAATCTTCAAAAGTTATTGCTGTACAATTTCATAAAAGGAAACACTGAATTCTTTAGCAATAAATTTTTGTAGTATTATATATTTTAGTATTATAGTAACACTTAAATTAAGTACTAGATTCTATATTACTTTTTCTCTAAAATTAGAAGCTATTTTATTAATTTCAAAATATTCATAATTTTTATAGTCTCCAAAAGTTTTATTGATTTCTTAGAAATTTATTATTAACTCTAAAAATTCAAAAATGCAGGTATAAAAATAACTAACACTATACTGAGTCTTATTATGACTTGTCACTAAGACCCTAAAAATAAAGAGAGAGAGAATCAAAATTTGACTCTTAAAGTGTAACATTTGATAACTTTATCAAAAAATCTTATTATCTTGCCAAGACAATTTTTTCTTCAAGGTTAATGTACTTATTATGGTTCTATAAAGGTATGGTTATGCATTTTGCCAAGTGCTGCATCTGCACAATGAGTTTTTCTTTTTATAACCAAAATCAAAATGATAGAAAGTCCAAGTATAAATATGTGTACACATATGTAAATTCTGTACTATAAGTTTTATATCAATTCCAGTGTTTATTTAATCAAATTTGTAAATGAACTTGTAAGCAATTATTTATAAAGTTATCATTCTTAATTGGTAACTTAAATCATACCCAGGTGCGTACACACACACACACAAGCACACACAGACATTTTTACACAAAAAGTTTGGATAGATGCTGCAATTGATAAACTCTTTGACTTTCTCTATACTTAATATTCTTTTTGGGTTCTCACATTCGATTCATCAATTCATCTGTATGCATTAGAAAAGAACTTTCGCATCATGAATCCATATAACTACCTTATTCCTGTGTGTGTTTATATCCTCTTTCTATTCACACTGTGAAATCAATCATTAAGCCACAACCAACCTGTGAAATCTATCATCTCCTCTCTGTAATTTATAGCAAAAGATGCCATGATCAATTAGAACTGCCCTTAAACATATAATCAAGAGGATCACTGGTCACAGTGCAAATTAAGAATCATAAAAAACAATATAATGAGACAGTTATTTTTATGGTGAGAAAACATCAATACGTGATTAATATATTGCCTCAGATTTAAGAGTTAAGCATATAAAATTTTGTTGTTGTCTTATCTACTTTTAACTTTAAAAATTTCATTGCGTTTATGCTTCTGTAAACATTCTTTATGATAAATTCATTGTCCTCCAATTTCTATCAGGTTTTGCTAAATTGTTTTCTTGTTACCATGTTATGTCATTTTGATCAGCATACACAAAGGAAAATAAATAGATTTTGTTTGTTGTTTGTTTTGGTTTGGCTTGTTTTTTTTTTTTTTTTTTTGAGACAGGGTTTTTTTGTTTCCTTGGAGCCTGTCCTGGAACTAGCTCTTGTACACCAGGCTGGTCTCGAACTCATAGAATTTGGTTTGTTTCTGATCCTGAGTGCTGGGAATAAAGGCGTGAGCCACCACTGCCTGGCAGAAATAGATTTTTTTTTTTTTGTGGGTGATATTTTTTTTTATTACTTTATAAAAGTTTCCACTTCCGCCCCTCCTCCCAATACCCTCCCACTCCCCCCACTCCCTCTCTCCTCCCTCTCCAGCCCTAAGAGCAGTCCAGGTTTCCTGCACTGTGGGAAGTTCAAGTTCCTCCCCCCTCCCTCCAGGTCTAGGAAGGAGAGCATACAAACAGACTAGGATCCCAAAAATCCAGTACATACAGAGGAAACAAGTCCCAGTGCCATTATCAATGGCTTCTCAGACAGTCCCCGTGTCAGCCACATTCAGAGAATCCGGCCACATTCAGAGAATTCGGTCTGATCACGTGCTCGTTCAGTCCCAGTCCAGCTGGCCTTGGTGAACTCTCACTAGATCAGTCCCCTTGTATCAGTGGGTGAAGGCACTCCTCATGGTCCTGCCTTCCTTGTTCATGTTCTTCCTCCTTCTGCTCCTCATTTGGACCTTGGGGCTCAGTCCAGTGCTCCAAAGTGGATTCTAGCCATAATTAAAGGTCTTTGAGCCTATTATTCGTGATCCTAGAGAAGCTAAATAAGAAGGTGAACCTGAAGAAAATTATGTAGTTATCCTCCTGGATATTGGAAGTAGACAAGAGTGCCAGGCAACCTTGGGTGCACGGGAGGAGGGGGGTGGATGGAAGGTGAGAGGGTTAGAGAGAAGGGAGTAGGGGAGGATTGAGGAAAGCTTGGGGGATTGAGATGGGGGGGAGGAAGGATGGATATGGGAGCAGGGAAGTATATATCTCAATTAAGGGAGACATTTTAGGGTTTACAAGAGACTTGATTCTAGAGGGGTTCCCAGGTCCAAGGAGAGATCCCCAGATTGTTCCCTGGACAGCAGAGGAGAGGGTGCCTGTACTGGCCTTGGCCCATAACCATACTGATGAATATTTTGCATATCACTACAGAACCTTCATCTGGTGATGGATGGAGATAGAGACAGAGACACACATTGGAACACTGAACTTAACTCCCTAGGTCCAAATGAGAAACAGAGGGAGGGAGAATGTGAGCAAGGAAGGCAGGATCAGAGGAAACCTTCACCCGACGATGGATGGAGATTGAGACAGAAATAGATATTTTTAATTTAAATAAATTTTTACTTTGAAACATGTTTAGCCTATTTATTAAATACTTACAAGGGCTATGCAGATGAATGCCATGGTCTTAATCATCAGTTTACAATAAAATAAAAGGAGTTTTATGTTATAAAACAAATGTTTTAGAATCTTACTTCACAATGAAAGGAACTTGGAGCCAGATACTTGTCACATAAACTGGAAGACGGAATTTCAGTTGCTCATAACCCATATAAGTCCCAAATGCCAGCAGTGTAGGGAAAACAGACTCACCTGTCATTCTACTTTAAGAAAGTAAGATGAATGGTGAGTAGCAATCATGGGTAAGCTTTAGCTTGATTGAGATCCCTAATATTACTGAGCAAGATGCCATATCAATTGAGGAAGACTTTGTTTTATGCCTGAAACCAAAGAATCAAACAGAGACTCACACAGACACACACAGACACACACACACACAGACACACACACACACACACACAGAGAGAGAGAGAGAGAGAGAGAGAGAGAGAGAGAGAGAGAGAGAGAGAGAGAATGAAAGGACAAGTTGTGAAATTCAGATGAAAATGGCAAATAGAATACTAGTGTAACAATTGCATTGGAAAAAATATAAACACACTTTATATTACACTTTACATTAATGTAAAAGATTGTCTGGAAAATATTGTTGTTTTATTTAAATCTAACTCAGGCATGGTTAGAAAAATTTAACCCATCTAAGAAAATGTTTCAATGAATTTCTATATGATTTTCTCTTTTTTCACCCCTCATTTTAACTTTATTATTTATGAGATTATACATTACTCTAAAATAATTTCTAATTAAATTCAACTACTATCAACACAGCAGGCCAAGAGGAAAAGGGTAAGATGGTGCTTTAGTTATCCTAGAGAGTATGCTATAATGTCTAACTAATTTGCTTAGGATACAAAAATACTTGAAGTCTCTTAAATACTAATGTACAATTGAATTACCCTGACTTTATCAACTTAATAAGTACTGTGATTTGATTCTGTATTGTGTGCCACTTTTTTGTTCATAAGGACAATCATGTGTGTATCCTGAATAGACATAGATCTGCAGTTACAGTTGACTTACTCACCTGTAATAGAGTTTTAAGAAACAGGAACTACTATGCTTTATGCGTTTAAAGAGATGGTAATGGGATAGAGCATTTCACACATTATCATTCAACTTAACATCATTCAAGTCAAATACTGAAGTGATCCCATCTTGAAGCTTGAGTTCATCTCTGAAGGGTTGACTTAATGGTATCTACAATTTCCTCATTGAAATAAGTTCCCATCCAGGCTATTAAAATAAAATATGATGCTTTGAAAACTCTGAACAAACATATTCATATTATTTTTTGCATTTTTAAAATAAGTTTTTATCAGACAATATTTAGAAGGCATTTGTACCTGCACTCACTATTTGAAAATGGACTGAACCTTGAAAATATCCATATGTTTGTCTTCTGGAGATTATCTGGAAAATGACTCTACTATGGAATAGCTTAAACTATTGACTAATTAGTTTAAGAATAGAAAATATTTTCAAACAATTAAGAGTTCCTCATTAGTTTTCTAAAACTGTTGTGGAGTTTCTAAGTTTTTTTTTTTAATCTTTTATTCTCTTTTGACCTTCATGTTACTTGTTAATCTAGATCTGTGTTGGCCAATAGTGTCTTTGTGATTCCTTTAGTGTCTTTGTGATTCCTCAAGCATCCTTGATTTCTTGTCTGATTCAGCCAACATACATATAGTTTAATCTTGCACTTGAAAAACTCATGTTTCTGAAATATCTTACCTGAACAGAGTGTAGCGGTGTGGGAAGAGTGTGTCCTGAGGAAATGTGCATAGAAAATGGAGAAAATAGAAAAATATAAAAAGACACATCAGCAGGCCTCACAGCATCAGTTCTACTGGCTGATTTAGGGCTGATAGCAAGGCCCTGGGGCTGGGGTTTGATCTTGCCAATTAGGCTCAGTGAAGGGTTTCTGTTTGACCTTTTCACAAAGGAAGTAGAGGAATTTGTGTTCTACCCTTCTCTCAGCAGCTCACTGTCTGAATAATTTAACTATGTTTATACTCCTCATCCATCAAATTCGGACAATAAGTGCTCGAAAACTATTTTCAGCATTAAAACTTGTTCATTTTATGATTGCACTGTCTTCAGTAGTGACAGAAGTTCTCAATGGCACTTATACTCCATTTAAAAACCCCTTCTCATTTAATCCTTATGAATATTTGTTCTGTGGATTAATTTTTGAAAATATAAACATGAAAATGTGCTACTGAAAAGACCAGAGGAATTTGCTTCTCAGAGTTTTATGAAGTCCTTCAGTTGTACTTTGGTCATGCTTTTTATAATTTATTCTTCTACGTCTCTGTGCTGGGGGCTCTTTAATTTCATCCTTGGGTTGTATACACATATTACTGGTATTTTTAGAAGTACTTTATGAGTTCAAAATCTATTCCCTGTGCCCTCATCAATTTGAAATTACCATTTTAAGGCTGATTAAATAAGGATTAGTGCCAATGTTCTACTTATTAGGCTGTGTCCTCAACTGGAACTGATGATGTAGTATTTGTCAATAACTAGTTCACAGCCTTAAATTCCACAAAATGAAACCTTTGCATCACAGTCCATCTGGCTGAAAATTTTAAGGCAAGCTCCCATGAAGAAGAAAGCCATCTATTATGTGATGATATAAGCATAAAGTGGCATGTTTCACAGCTGTCTGATTACTGCTGGGAAGACGACTTGCAGTCCCCCTTAGCCCTCTATCAGAATCCAGAAGTGATGGATTGTATTCCCCATCCTTTAGAATGAGGATGATGGATTACATTAGGAGGATATGTAAGAATTGAAGAATCTCAACTGAAATTAATTAACATCGCAGCAAAAATGATGCTAACATTGATCTTTGCCATAGTACAAGATTGATCCGAGGAGATGGAAAAATAGACAATACACATTCTGAAAGTATAAATGATCAGCCATTCATCTGAGTATTATGTCCAATGATGGTAAGGTTTTTTGTATAAAAAAAGAGTTGAGATTAAAATTTATATTACAGCCCGGGGTCAGAAACATATACATCCACAAGGATTTTATAGGATTAAACTTATTATACCATAAGTAAATTTCACAATCTACATTGTCTATTACTGTTTTCAGAAAAGAAGCTAATAAGGATAAAGAAATCAAAAGATTTTGTGATGAATATTTTTCAACATTTTAATAGAGGAGCACACATGGTTCGATATGAGTCCTGGTAAGATTGAGGTTTAGTATTTCATGCAAGCCATCTAGGCAATCCTTAATATTGACCTCCTCCTTTGCCGTTGTTATCAGCTCAGCCTATTTTACTGAATAATTATGAGTCTTGAATGAAATAATGTCTCAAGAATATAATTTATGCAAACACTATGTAAATTTAGCTTGTGAATATTATGTAATGTTTATCATTTCTTCCCTATGTATATTGATTGAAAAAGTGCACAAAATAACTCAAGACAGCACAAGGAAAAAAATAACAAAATCTCAGATCCAGATTCTAGTTTCTTTAAATTTAAATACAAATTTTGGAAAAATATTTTTAAATTTCAATCTATTCAAAATTAAAAATTCAAATAGAAACAAGAATAAATTATAAAATTATTTTAATACCATATTTTTAAAAGTCAATTAATATGTTAATTAAGTGTATATAAATTATTTTTCTTATAAGAATCCTTTTTTATTTTTGGTTGTCTTTTTTGGAGGAGGACATTGCAAAATAGGTAGGAATATTTTTAAGCATCTATTTTAGTTATACCGTTAGAAATCCAATTGCTGGGGATTGAGAAAACAAAAACAGAATTAAAAAATACCACCACAATAACAAGATATCGTCAAACTAAATTAGGAGGAAACAGAGCGAGTACTAATAAAGCAATAGCTGTTCTGCCTGGGAACAGGTGCTGAGCCAGTACAAACAGGTCACTGGCTAACAACCCAGAACTCTTTGCCCACAAAACAAAAATGCTTAGTTCAATAGCAGTAAGAAAGCTCCTAAGGGAATCATCCACGACGGATGATAGACTCCTGTGAGCAGACACACGAGTCTGTTCTTAAAATGGATGCAACACAGAGTTTATATCTGAGAACATAAGAAGAATAAAATTTAAAAAAGTCTTTCAATATGCTTTTATTTTGCAAAGCAAGCTTGTGATATAGATACTGAACTGAAATGACAATATTCACCATATCTCCTGTAACTCTACAGCCAAGCAACTGTTCATTTTACATACTTTGCACTAAGATTCACTGGGCATCGAGTTTTGGGATATTGGTATAAGGCTAAGAGACTCTTCAACTCTCTCATGTATTCAGGGTTTCAAAATATATCTAAGAATTTTTATGTACTAGGCATTGCATTAGGTGCTAAGGATATACATATAAATAAGTCATTGGCTTTTTAAGTTAACCCATTTATCATGTAGTAGGGAAAAGGACAAGAACCAAACATTTAAATAACACGACTACTGCTGTGCTAGACACTATAACCTGGAGCATGATGGGAACTTTTCTTTACTCTGCATGTGTGAAGCAGTTCAGAGGAATAACAACACCTACAAGTAAACAGTACTCTAAAGTTGAAAGCATTAATCAAGACGGATGAGAAGAAAATAGTTTCTTGAAAACACTGAAACAGAAATGTAAGAAAAGAGGATTTTCAAAGGTCAAATGTAGATTGTAGTGAAGAGATAATGTAACTGAACACCTCCGCTGGAATTAATTACACAACGTCACCTCTAAAAGCGTCGCTGCTGATATTCATGCTTGTGCCACTGACACTTTCACTAGCACACTTTTCAAATTCTGCTGTTGAAACCAGGTGAATTTGGTTCATGAGACTTAAATATGAACATTTTATTACAAGTATCCTTTTGAAAATTCTGTGTATTCAGGCACCAAGCTGAATACCTGGTTATTATTGAACTTCAAATATGAAATAATGGAAAATTCTAGAGAAAATAGAAAATCTAGAAAAACAATCAGCACTTCAGTTTTTAAAGAATATGATGGGATTTTTCTATTAAATATGGGAGGTGGCCTCTCATCACTTAGTATTAAAGAATGACTAATGATTTTTATAATCTTTTCTATTTCTCTCTCAATCAAAACTCTGTTTCAAAATAAAGGTTACGTAGCACAACTCCATTGAGCACAGGCTATCCAATTTAAAATCTTTTTGTCCTAAATTATGTTCTTGTAATTCCTACAAAAATTTGTCACAGAATTTTATAGTATTCATGCAGATGATTAAGTTCTGAATCAGATTCTAACAGCAGGGACGGTAAGAACACAAATTAAAGGGTTTTAAATAACTGCATTTTCTTTGAATCCCTAATTGAACACCCTTAAACAAATTTACCTTTGTAGCTTTAACACACATGCAGAATGCAGTGATTCATTTCAATAAGTAAGAGAGAGAGAGAGAGAGAGAGAGAGAGAGAGAGAGAGAGAGAAGTTCAAATGTGAAAGCCTTTAATCACAAGTGCTATTAATTCCAATGAAAGTTTGAATTACAATGCTAGGCACTGAATAGAACATGTTTGAATTTGTTTCCTGCTGGCAGCTTTAATTTGAGTAGCTTTGAATTTCTTATGGGCACCCTCAAATTTCAGCTGACAAAGCATCAATTTTAAGTCACAACTCTGCTTAAACAATTTAAAAACACAAATAGATGTGAGGATAACAAGGAAGGAAAACAGAAATGAAAAACTTGAAACATGTAAGGAGAAAACATGAAATAGCAAATAAAAGACTCATGAAAAGATCACTGAGTCAAATCAGTGAATGAACGAAAAAGGAAAATTCTAAGGTAGAAGTAGTGAAAAAAAAGAACCTTAGTTTTAGAAAGAAACAAAATAAGAGCTATAACAAATATAAAAGTTATAACAAAAATAAGAGTTATAAGAACTTGAAGTAAGAGCAAAATATGAATGGATATTGCATTAACTAAATGTGTATTTTAAGTGTGACAAAATTTATAAGTGAAATTATCATGATTTTCCTTGAGAGAGGGTGTCATATAGCTCATCTCAGACTCAAAATACATCTAGATTGACATTAAACTTATTATCTTCCTGCCTCTGCCTCCCAGGTGTTTAGATTACATGTCCTACCATGCCTCAGTATAAAGTGGATTTGTTCAAATTATAAAAAGTATATAATTTTATGAATAATGAATTCACATATTGTTAAGTTCATATTCTGGACAAGGGTAGTTTGAGTAAAATGTGTTACAATTCCAATAGAACGTGTTGTATTGTAAAATGAAATGATGACTCAGAAGCTAAGAGGATAGATTGCCGAGACAGAGGATCAGAGTTCAGTTCTTGTCACCTGCTCACAATCTCTGGCTATACCAGTTCCAGGAGGTGAGATGCCTCTTTTCTCTGAGGTACCCGACTCACATGTATGTGCATATGCTCACACAGACATACACACCTGCACATGATTTTAACAGGAGTTTGGGGAGATGACTCATTGGTTAGGAGTATGAGTATTTGCTGATTTGTGGGGAAATGTGGGAATCCTTGAGTGAATGGGTGTGGAGTGGATGAAGTTCTGGGTTAATATGTTTTAATAACAAGCACCCTGAAACCTTAGCCCAAAGGGAACTGGCAATGGGTTCTCAAGGTCCTGTGTGGAAATGTTGGGAGAGTGTACAGGAAACGTAAACCACAGTTTCCTCTCCTGATATTTGACTTCTGAGATTGTTTTCTTCCACATACTCTTGATGCAACTAGCTAGCTCCTCCTCCTTGTGCTATATGTAATAAACCTTCTGATGATGTGGCTTGCTGGAAGTTGTTGGATAATAGTCCATGCCTTCATTACAGACCACTCAACTCCAATTTTACTACATTGTGTCTCAGTGCTGGGTTTGTTTGTTTGTTTGTTTGTTTTTTTCATTACCTTGACTACCCATTATGGTTTTCTGGACCAAGCCATGCTGAAATCAGCACTGTTATTTTAGAGGATTCAAATTCAATTCAGTTTCTAGTACTCACATCTGGTTGCTTACAACTGCATTTAATTCTAGCTCCAAAGGATCCGATACTCTCTTTTGGCTTCTGTGAGTACATGCACAGCCACAAACATAGTCACACACACACACACACACACACACACACACACACGAAACAAAAATCTTTTAAAATGAAAAGTAAAAAGAATGAGTTTGGTTTTTTTTGGTTTATTTGTTGTTGTTGTTGTTTTGTTTGTTTATTCTTTCAGTTCAAATACCCATCAGTGAAGACTGAGAATAAGTTGAAGATAAGAAAAACTGTTTACAAATAATCAGCATAGAAAGACTTTCTTACATAATTCAGCACCTCAGATAAACACACATGCACACACACATATGTGTGCCTGCACACATGCATGCACACACATACACAAGTATATAACCAAGAGCAGGAAGTGAAAAGAAGGAACTGTGTTAGTGCCTATAAGAGTGATTCTGTCAATGGAAATAATGCAGGGAGAGTTGGACTGTTTATAAAATTTCACTTTAGTTACCAAGAATCTGAGACGTTATGATAGGTGATTGAACACTCAGCAAAATGATAGGCTAGGGTTTGATAATCTTAAGATTCAGAGCAGGTTAGAAGACTGTAATTTTCAGTGAAATATAAAGTTATAATTCAGCCCTTAAAATATATCAAATTCCCTAAAAGTTTCCTCTCATCTATAATTACTAACATTTGCTCTGAAACAACAAACTTTTTACCACATAATTCTAACAAGAAGAAGCATAAAAACTCTAAGGAGATTAAATGAGTCAGTTACAACAAATAGAACGGAACAAAAAAAATCCATTCTGCACATTATAAACCAAAATGCTAAACACACAGAATAAAGAAATAATGTTAAGAACTACACACACACAAAAAAAAAAGGCCAAAAAACATATAAGGGCAAACCTATCAGAATTATACTCGACTTCTCAAAGAAAACTCTAAAAGCCAAAAGGTGCTGGATAATTGTGTTGTAGACACTAAGAGACCAAGGACTACTATACTCTGCAAGTCCAGACTACTATACCCAACAAAACTTTCAATCGCCATAAATGGAGAAAACAAGATATTTTTTAGTGTCTTTTAAATTGTATTTATAAATTATAAATGTATAAATAAATTGTATTACAAATAAGCTTTCCTGAGGATCCGAGAGTAAAGCAGCCCCAATTGTGAGCCTTACAGACCACACAGTAGTAAAGCAGACCTTTAATCTCGATAGCCACATGAGTTGACATAGAAGTTGTGCATACCTTTCATTCCAGTGGTGAACGCCTTTAACTTTAGCCCTAGTGAGGATTATAAAACAGGAGGACACAATCTCAAGCTCAGTCTCCCTCTGGAATTCCTGAAGGCAGGACAGCCATTTTGGACTGTGGTCAAGGTAAGAGTTGTAGGATGACTGTTTTGCTTTTTGAATCTTCAAGATGAACCTCAATTTCTCTTTCTGAGTTTTGATTAATTGTGTAACATTATTCTATGACAAAACCAGATTTAAACAATACCTATACATAAATCCTGCCTTACAGAAACTACTTGAAGAAAAACTCCAACCCAAGAAAGTTAGCTGCACCCTTAAGAGCACATTCAACAGATTATTAATTCACACCTCACACCAGAAATCCCCAAAGAAAGAAAGCACAGAAACACTACCACCCAAAATATCAAGAAATAACTATCTTTGGCCATTAATGTCTCTAATATCAATGGACTCAATTCACCTATAAAAATCAAAGGTTAATAGAATGGATACAAAACCGGATCAATCCTTTCACTGCATACGAGAAACACACCTCAATCTTAAGAGACAGACATTATTACCTCACAGTAAAGGTTTAGAGAAAGATTTAGTAACAAATGGACCTAAGAAAGAAGTGTGTGTAGCTATCCTAATTTCTAACAATAAGGACTTCACACTAAAATCAATTAAAAGAGACGGAATAGGACACTTCATACTTATCACAGGAAAAATTCATCAAGATGAAGTATCAATCATGAATATCTATGCCTCAAATTCAACAGCACCCACATAAGCAAAAGAAACATTGTTAAAACTTAAATCAAACATCACACCCCACACACCAGTAACAGGAGACTTCAATACCCCATTCTCACCACTGGACAGGTCAACCAGACAGAAACTTAACAGAAAGATAAGAGAACTAACAAATGTCATGACTCAAATGGGGGTAATAGACATCTTTGGAACATTTCACCCAAGCACTAAAGAGTATACTTCTTCTCAGCACAACATGGAACATTCTCTAAAATTGGCCACATACTCTATAACAAACCAAACAGTAACAGATACAAATAAGTGGAATAATCTTTTGTGTTCTAGTTTTTAGTCACCATGACTAAAAACTAGAATTCAACAACACTAGTTGCAGAAAGTCTTCAAACTCATGGAAACTGAACAGTGCTCAATTGAATCACTCTCGAGTAAAGTAAGAAATAAAGGAAGAAATTAAAGACTTCCCAGAATTCAATGAAAATGAATTCACAAAATACTCAAACCTATGGGGCACTATGAAAGCAATGCTAAGAGGAAAGTTCATAGGATTAAATGCCTACATAAAGAAAGTGAAGAAATCTCACACTAGGGACTTAACTGCACACCTGAAACACTAGAACAAAAAGAAGTAGACTTACCCACGAAGAGCAGATGATAGAAAATAACAAAATGTAGGGCTGAAATCAATAAAATAAAAACAAAGAAAACAATACAAAGAATCAATGAAATGAAGAGTTGGTTCTTTGAGAAAATCAACAAGATAGTCAAATCCTTATTCTAACTAATCAAAAGGCAGAGAGAGAACATCCAATTTAACAAAATCAGAAATGGAAAGGTGGCCATAACAGCAGTCAATGATGAAATCCAGAGAATCATTAGGTCATGCTTCAAAAACCCATACTCCTCAAAATTGGAAAATCTAAAAGAAATGGACAATTTTCTGGATAGACACCACATAACAAAATTAAATCAAGACCAAATGAACAATTTAAGTAGATTTAAAATGGCTAAGGAAAAAAGAAACAGTCATCAAAAGTCTTCCAACCCCCAAAACCCTGGAGTTCAGTGGCTTTGGCACAGAAATCTACCAGAACTTCCAAGAAGAACTAATTGTTCCACACAGTAGAAACAGAACGAACATTGCCAAGCTCTTTTCATAAGCCTGTAGTTACTGTGATAACCAAAGCATACAAAGACTCAACTAAGAAAAAGAATTACAGACCAATCTCCTGCAAAAATACTGATGCAAAAATACTCAACAAAATACTCACAATCTAAGAACATAGCAACATCATCTACTATTATCAAGTTGGCTTTATCCCAGAGATGCAGGGATCAACATAGGAACATCTATCAATGTAATTTACAATGTAAATAAACTGAAAGAACAAACTATTATCATATAAAGGATGCTTAAAAAGCATTAGACAAAAATCCAACAACTCTTCATGACAAAGGCCTCGGAGAGATCAGGAATACAAGGATTGTATCTACACATATCAAAAGCAATACACAGCAAGTCGACAGTCAACAACAAATTAAATGGAAAGAAATTCAAAATGATTCCATTAAAACCAGGAACAAGACATGGCTGTCTATTCTCTTCATACCTATTTAACATAGTACTTGAAGTTCTAACTAGAGCAATAAGACAACAGTAAGAGATCAAAGTGATACAAATTGGAACAAAAGAAGTCAAACTTTTGGTATTTGCAGATGACGTGATGGTATATATAAGTGTAGCCAAAAATTCTGTAGAAAACTTCTACACTGATAAACACCTTCAGTTATGTGACATGATGCAAGATCTCCTCAAAAATAAAAATCAGTAGGCCTCCTATAAAAATGTTGAAGAGGCTGAGAAAAAAATCATAGAAAAATAACCATTTACAATAGCCACAAATATCATAAAGTATCTTGGAATAATACTAACTAAAGAAATGAAAGTCCTATAAGGTAAGAAACTTAAGTGTTTGATAAAAGAAACTGAACAAGATATCAGAAAATCGAAAGCGCTCCCATGTTCTTGGATACATGGGATCAACATAATAAAAAATGCCCTCTTATCGAAAGCAATCTACAGATTCAATGCATTTTCCTTATAATTCCAACACAATTCTTCACAGACATTTAAAGAACAATACTCAACTTCATATTGAAAAACAAAAACCCCAGGGTAGCCAAAACAATCCTGTACAATAAAGGAACATGCGGAGGCATCACCATCTCTAACATCAAGCTTTATTACAGAGCTACAGTAATGAAAACAGCTTGGTACTAGCATAAGAACAGGCAGGTGAACCAATGGAATCTATATGAATACCCTGATATTAATCCACACAACTATGAACAACTAATTTTTGAAAACTAAGCTAAAAATCACACAATTGAAAAAAGAAAGCATCTTCAACAAATGGTGCTGCCATAACTGCATGTCAAGAATGTAGAATACAAATAGATCCATGTCTATCCCATGTACAAAACTCAAGCCCAAATGGATCAAAATCCTCATTATAAATCCAGCCACACTGAACCGCATAGAAGAGAAAGTGGGACGCAGGTTTGAATGCATGGGCACAGGAGACCACTTTCAAAATATAAGGCCAAAAGGAACACAGATGCTGACAGCAATAATAAATAAAAGGGACCTTCTGAAACTGAGAAGTTTCTGTAAGGCAAAGGACACAGTCAATAAGACAAAAAGGCAGCCTACTGAATAGGAATTTTACCAACCCCATGTAGAACAGAGGACTGATCTCCAAAACATAAATAACTCTAACAAGCTAGAAATCAAAATACCAAATAATCTGATTAAAAAGTGGGTACAGATATAGATAATTCTCAACAGATTTTCAAATGGCTAAAAGACACTTAAGGAGTTATTCAACATCCTTAGCCATCAGGGAAATGCAAATCAAAATGACTCTGACATATCATTTTACACCAGTCAGAATAGCTAAGATCAAAACCACCAATGATAGCTTATACTGGATAGGATACAGTGTAAGAGGAACATTCTACCATTGCTAGTGGGAGTAAAAATTTGTTCAGCCACTTTGGAACTCAATATGGCAATTTCTCAGAAAATTGGAAATCAATCTACCTCAAGACCCAGCAATACCACTCTTGGGCATATACCCAATAGATGCTCAATCATACTACAAGGAAATTTGTTCAGTTATGTTCATAGCAGCATTATTTGTAAAAGTCAAACACTGGGAAACATCTGAGATGCCCCTTGGCCAAAAAATGGATAAACAAAATGTGGAATGTTTACACAATGGGGTACTACTCAGCAGTAAAAAACAATAACATATTGAAATTTGTATGCAAATGGATAAAACTAGAAAGAAACCATCCTGTGTGAGGTAACCAAGACTCAGTAAGACAAACATGCTATTTTCTCACTTATAAGTAGATATTAGATGTAAAGCAAATGATAACAAACCTATTGTCCATAACCCTGGGAAGCTAGGTAACAAGGAGTACCCATAGAGAAACATATATGGATTCCTGTGGGAAGGGGAAAGAGACGTAATCTCCTGAGAAAATTGAGAGTGTGTGAGTAGGGTCAGAAGGGAGGTCAGAATGGGAGAAGGGGAGAGTGAAAGAGAACATAAGAGAACGGGATAGTTGAGATGGAGGAGGGACAGAGATGGAAAGCAAGGACAGAGATGAGGGAGCCATATGGGACTAGCAAGAAACCTGGAAATTCTGTAGAATCCACAAGGATGACCCTAGGTAAGACCTTAAGCAATAGTAGAGAGAGCAGCTGAACTGGGCTTCCCCTGTAAACAACTTGATGACTATCTTATTTGTCATCATAGAACCTTCATCCAGCAACTGATGGAAGCAGATGCAGAGATCTACATTGAAGCACTGGGTTCAGCTGCCAAATTCCAGTCGAAGAGAGGGAGGAGCAATAATATGAGCAAAGGGGTCAAAACCAGGATGGGGATACCCACAGAAACAGCTTATCTGAGCTAATTGAGCTCACTGATTCCCGATTGACAGAGGAAGAATTAGTATAAGGCCAAATTAGGCCCTCTGAGTGTGGGTGACGGTTGTTTGACTGGGGCAATCTGTGGAGCACATGACAGTGGGACCAGGATTCATCCCCATTGCTTAAACTGACGTTTTGGAGCTCATTCTCTTTGGAGTGATACCATGCTCAGCTTAGGTATAGAAGGGAGGGCCTTGGCTCTGTCTCAAAGTGATGTGCCAGACTTTGTTAACTCCCCTTTGGAAGCCTTACTCTCTGAAGAGTGAATGGTGAGTGGGGGAAAGATGGAAGGAGTGGAAGGAGAAATAGGATGGGAACTGCATTTAATATGTAAATGAGAAAAGATTTTTAAAAAATAAATTAATTAATTAAAAAAAGAAATCCATCTCCTCAAAGATTTTATGGTAAATGTTTACAGTTCATCTATTCTTACACATATCTTTTCCCGAAAGCATATAAACCAATTAAAAGACATATTTGAGGTTTCAGCAGATAGTGATTATGTGTGTATCATATTATCAAAGAGATGAAAAAAAGTGTCTAATCACACTTGCTGCTTTTATGTTTTTAATTGAAGTCCAATAAATCTTTCTGATAGCTTCACATATTAAGACACACTTATGACAAAAAAGGTCTTTCATTATGATTTAAAATAGCACATTCTAACAGTTTGATTGAGTACCTGGAGTTGTGTCTTCATTTCAAGAGTTGAAACTAATAATTAATTTTAAAAGCACAGATTTCTAGCTCTTGTAGGTATGAAAACATTTTAATTGCTTTGATAATTTGCTTCCCACTATCTTGCAATCTCTGGAGAGTGGGAAACTAAAATACCAGCATTACATAGATAATGCATACAGAAATGAGGCAGAGAAAAACTGACTGGCAAAGAGATAATGTATGCATTATATAGAGATTTGTATTAATAAATAATTGTTGAGATAGGTACCAATCCTAAGCAGGTACATCAATGTACAGTCATATTAAACTGTATATTATGACTGCAGTGTTGAGCGGATTTAGAATTTGTGAATGTACCTAACTTTCAAGTTCCATATGGGTTTGAGAGCTTTGCAAATTTCCTGTATTGAGTTACTTCTTCTATACAGTATTTAAGCATATCAGAAATGTTGTTCTCCTTTATAAAAAGTCATATAAATTATTTTTCTTCTCTATTATCTCAAAAAATCATATCATTATCTGATATCATGAAAATGTTGGACAATAGAACGCCACATTTAATACACAAAGGAAATTTTCATTATCTATTATAACTTATATGTTAAGATTACAATAGATAAGTAAAAGTAGACATTTAAGTTAACATGCAAAAACACATATGATTCCTATTTAATGATAATTATCATTATTATCACTTGTGTATATGAAAGAAAGTGAGACATACACACAAAGAGAGAAAGAGATAGAAACAGAAAGTCTTGCTATAATTTCCAAGATAGTCTGGATCTTACTGTGTAACTCCAGCTCATGAGTCTTTGAATGGCTCTGAACCTACATGACAGTGGTACCTACATTCCTGACTAGCATATGTCTTGTAAAAGGGATAAGTTTTGTTCAATGGCTAGGAGTTCTAGAGATCTGCTGTACAGCATAGAGAATTTGGTAGTGGTTAGTCTCCCAAAGATTTCAATTCTGGAAGGAGATACTCAAAGCAAGACAGATGATGGGAATGTTTACAAGAATGAATGCTTTGCCTGTGTGCCATGACTTTCACGGCCCTACTTTAGTGACTGTGGTAATGGTTTGTTACAAAAAGGGTTTAGTTTTCATCTGTTTGCTCTCTTGCTTCCTCTGCTTCAGAGTAATCCCTGCCCCATGAAACATAATTTTCACACTTGAAGTCTTTGAGAATATGATAGCTTGGATCAAGTTGTGATGCTGCATGAGGCTCTCACCAGGGGCAACCACCCAGATTTGATTCTTCAGCCCTCACAATCACGAGCCCAAACAAATTATTTTTCCTTCTAAAATGCCCTGTATGTACAATAACATGATGATACTTAGAGATGACAGAACTACCTGTGTATCTGAAATATTGGGAGGAAGTCTAATGTTCAGATTTGTAAACACACAGTCACACACACACACACACACACATACAATGATATGAAGAAATTAGATGAATATGTTTATTACTTGTGACACTTTAATGAATGAAGGTTATTGTGCAAATTATATATCAAAATTACCAATTTTATATATCAAATACAATTTATAGAATAACTCAATTACCCTATAAATATAAATGTATATATAGATGTATATCACCATCACATGATAGTTTTTATATATACTTAAAATATATTATATAAAGTTCCTTATTCAAAGAATTATCTACAAAATAAATATATTTATGATGACTGAAAATACTCCACACTTGATTTTGAATTTTCACTTAGTGATAAACTTAGATCCAGAAGGGCTAATATGATTGTAAGACACACTGTAAATTTACTCTCAGGTGACAGAGTGGAGCAAACTTCAGTTTCCATATTTGAGACAGAAGCAGGAAAATCTATGTGATTTAAACCAAGAGTGATTTACATAACGAGTTCCAGTCCCACTCGGGCTATACGTTAAGGCACCATTCCAATATAAAGAGTATTCATAATTAGACACTGATGTATAAAATTTAAATTAATAAATAAAAGCAGGCATTTAAGACAACAGAAAGACAAAACACTAGCCATACCAAAATTGCATATTTTTTAGATAATTAGATCCTTATACAAAAATGCAAAATAAAAATTTTTTAGATAATTAGATCCTTATACAAAAATGCAAAATAAAAAATTATCATTGATGGGCCAAGGCCAGTTCAGGCACCCGATGAATATTTTGCATATCACCATAGAACCTTCATCTGGCGATGGATGGAGATAGAGACAGAGACCCACATTGGAACATTGGACTTAACTCCCTAGGTCCAAATGAGAAGCAGAAGGAAGGAGAACGTGAGCAAGAAAGGCAGGACCAGAGGGAACCTTCATCTGATGATAGATGGAGATAGAGATGGAGACCCACATTGGAGCACTGGACTGAGCCCCCAAGGTCCAAATGAGGAACAGAAGGAGGGAGAACATGAAAAAGGAAATCAAGACCGCGAGGGGTGCATTCACCCTCTGATACAAGGGGACTGATCTAATGAGAGCTCACCAAGGCCAGCTGGAATGGGACTAAAAGAGCATGTAATCAAACCAGAGTCTCTGAATGTGGCTGACATGGGGACTGTCTGAGAAGTCATTGACAATGGCACTGGGTCTTGTTTTGTCTGCATGTACTGGCTTTTTGGGATCCTAGTCTGGTTGGATGCTCATCTTTCTAGACCTGGAGGGAGAGGGGAGGAACTTGAACTTCCCACAGGGCAGGAAACCCTGACTGCTCTTAGGACTGGAGAGGGAGGAGGAGAGGGAGTGGAGGGGGGAAGAGGGAGTGGGGGGAATAGGAGGGTATGGGGAGGAGGGGAGGACTGGAGAGGGAGGAGGAGAGGGAGTGGAGGGGGGAAGAGGGAGTGGGGGGAATGGGAGGGTATGGGGAGGAGGGGAGGAAGTGGAAATTTTTATAAACAAATAAATAAATAAATTTAAAAAATATCATTGCTGAATTTAACACACATTTATCAGAATTTCTGAAACAATATTGAGCAAAATATTACACTTAAATTTTCTTTTTCAACTTAATCTAGACTGCATCATATATGCTTGTCTTAAGTTCGAAGTGTGGCAGTCACCATCAGGATCTGAAGCACAAGAGGGTCAATCTCACACTCTGCTGCTCATGTCCCTCTTCTCACTTAATGTGCACAGCCCTCCTAACACCTCAAGAGACATTTTCTTAAAGACAACACACGAAAAGAAAATATAAAGCAAACCCATACGTTCACACAGCTAAGAAAATAATCCAAGAAGGAAATAAGACTTAAGGCAAATGTGATGATTTTCCTTTGTGATTCACCATTGCATTCATTCTGTGCCCGAGGCAGAAGCACTGCCATACGTACGAGGCCAAACCTGCACTATGCAGTGTGAAAAATTAATCTCAAACAGTAGTATTACTACGAAAATCATGACAATAATACTATAATTTTAAACCTATTTTAAGGTGTTTCCATATTTTACCAATCTAACCATTACCTTCAACTGAAAAAAGAATGACTCTTCATAATAAAGTTCATGTAGGGCAGTGAAGATAAATTTAATCCCTAGAAAGATTTCTAGTGGTGAATCCTGGGACATTTCACACCTATTTGAAATTTTTTTCTCATGCAGTTCAAACCCTATGATTTCCGCTGTAACTACTGCTGCTAAATTTAGGTCCCAAACAGTTTTGATAGGCATTTGAACAGTAGTTCCTACTGGTGTTTATGATATAGCTAGCAGAATTAACGCATGGAGAAAGGGCATGGAGATCCTTGGGAGACATACTTGTTAAATGTAACCTGAAAGCAGACTTGAAAATGTTCCCCTTTCAAATTTATTTTCCCAGGGTCCTAATAAATGAGAGCTGGGCTGCCATCCAGGTTTCTAAGCCACTAGAGCCTGATTGTTTTCTATTTGTTTCAGTGTTTAAAGCCAACAAAAGCTGCATTAAAACCAACGGTGCCAAATAGTAACAAGCATACTTTAAGCATAGCTAATGGGCAAGCCCACAGCCCCAGGTGATATTTCAAGCACAACACAGTTCAGCAACTAGCTTCTTTGTCACAATGTTTAATGAACAAAATATTTAAAGAGCTCATGTTATAAAAAACATTATATATATACATATAATATATATATATATATCACTAATCACAGAGAGATAGCTATATCGTTTACACTCTTTTTATTCTAGATATAGATTAACTTCTTAGAATTCTATAATATTTAATAGAGTATATAGAGACTATGCAGATGTGTTCTCTTTCATATTGTTCATTTCAATAAAATAAGCATACTCCCAAATATTAATTCCCTTCTAATTTTTAAAAGCATTTCCAATTGTTTTCATTCCCATCACACTCTGCTATGTAGGGGGCAATGAAACACAGCATCTCTCTAAAACATAAAATATGTAATTAAGTACTTAAAGTATCAAGTGAGATCACTAAGATAACCAAAGAATTAACTAAATCATTTTAGGTAATAAATCTTAGACCTGTCTATGTTGTCTAATTTTTGTGTTCGAGACAAATTGAGTCCTAACATATTACACTCCATTTCTTTTTTCTCTTTTACTTTTTGAGCTGGATCTCTCTATGTCATCCTGGTTTCCCTGAATCTCAGAGAGATCCATCTGCTTCTGTCTCCCCTGTGGGATTAAAGATATGCACTGCCATCCTTGGCACAAAATTCCTCTTTTTTTTTCAGGTAAAGAAAAGGTCTGTAAAACACCCACACAGAATTTGTCCATATATAACATTGTTTGTTTGAAGTTACATTTGCACTAGTCTCACATTAGTAAAGAAACTTTTTAAAATAAAAAGCTCAAACTTCTGACATAATTATTATTTTATAATTTACATAAGTAAATATGTAGGGAATAGGAACAGAGATATAAACTACATCCTTGGGATATTTAACAGTAATCCGCTTTACATTTCTTCTCTGCACTGTATTGAGTTGATACAACTCCAGTGTTAATCAGCAATTAACCTATATTAATCTGTCTAATGATTAACAGGAATAATCCCCATTGTGTTTCCACAGTTTTGCCTTCCTTAGTTCATGGAAGGAAAAGGATGACAATGAGAAATGTTTCAAGTATATGGGAAGAGTCCTTGACCCACTTAACAGATAAAATAAATTCTCTCATTTTATTCTATCCCATTTAGCGCACTACAATGCAGAAGTCAAAGTATTATATACTAGAAATCTCTATTTGAATATAAAACATTTGACAAATCACAGATATTTTAGGGAATACTAACATATCCTATTATCATGGCAACACCAATGGCAATGTCTGTCTCATATGCACAGTTGTTTTGCTTATAAATAAAATGCCTCTTTCATACTTGGATTTGCAGATCCTTTACAATTTTTTGATGCACAATCAATTCTAAACAAATACTCTAAGCTATAGAGGAATATCTCATTGTTAAGAGGCCTTGCTGGCTGTTCAGATGTTGCAGTCTACCATGGCTTGGCAGCTTTTTTCAGGCTCAATGACGTGGGACCCTCCCTGCAGAGTGAAACTTCCTGCTCTCTACCTGCTCTCTACCTTCCCTTATCTGCAGAATGGTCCTGGATCTGAATTATTGATCTTACCTGGAAGGTGTCTCTACACCAGACACCTTATTTATCTTTAGCTTGACCCTTGGTACAGATTACTGCTAGAAGACTTGTGCTAGGGTGTTTATATAGGATCCTTCTTCCACATATGATAGGACATGTCATTTAATGAAAATCAGGATTTGTTCCCAGGCTCGCCAATCTTACATATACTTATACACTGAAATAAAGTTCATCTGATTAATTGAAGTCTGTCTCCTGACAGGCTGCCTCTATAAAGTTCACACGACTTACAAGTATCTATCCTCGCTTCTGTCCCTTTGTCTGCATGGACTGATGGCCAACTGGCCACAAGACAAAGGGGAAATGTCATTTCTCATGAATGTCAAAAAACCAGCTTTATAAAGGTGGCAATGATGTAATAGTTACTGCACTTACTCTTTGCATTCTATAGATGCACACACCAGGTTCCTCCAATTTTAATTGACAATGCTAGTGTTCAAAAGCTTTCCTGTTTGGACTTTCTCTATTTATTGACTTTATTTCTACTCAGAAAAATAATTGTTATTTTCAAAGATACATATTGATGCAGAGAAAGAAGAATGAACAAAGCAAGGGCCTGCTCAGAAAAGTGGGAAAATAAGGTATGCAACTAAGAAGCCAAAGATTACTAGCCTTCAATTGCTAGTAAGGGAATTGAAGGTTAACAAGAGAGGGTAACGATGAAGTTCCTTTGAAATATATGACTCATAAAATTTGTGTTAAAATTCTTAATAAGAAAATTTCTATAACTATTGTCTTGCCTGAATCCATACTTATGAGACTATTACTTTCAGTGTGTGTGTATATATATATATATATATATATATATATAGTCTCTCTTTCATATGTGTATGTATGTATACACACACACACACACACACACACACACTTAGATATAAAAGTTTTACTGGCCCCAAACAATGAAAAGATTTTCAAAGCTTTCCCATAATCTTTGATGACTACAGGTCATTTTCCATTCAGTGTTTAATTCTGAGCTTACATTCTACCTTATAGTCTTAAGATTGCTGTCTTAAAAGCAGGTTCTGTAGAATTTTATGTTCTGCATATGTATTAATATGATCATCAAACTCTTGGTTGAGTTTACATTTTCCCTTTAAGATTGGGTTCTAGCCTGTTCTGAGAATGATTAGTGGTTGGTTATCAATATAGAAAATCGATTGCACTATAAATCAACCACAACAAAATCTATAGTCCTTAGAACTACATACTGGTACTTAGTACTCTAGCTCTGAAACTTTTCTTTCACATGTTAGCAGCTATCAATACTATATTTTACTAATAGTTTATCATATAAGATTATATGAAATACACCCTGTTTCGCATGTGAATTTTTCTCTTTAAAATGTTAATGCATAACCATTAGGTGAATATTATAATATATTTAAATAATATTCACTTTAATTTTTCATAATTTTATTTATTTTTAAGAATATCATGGGTGATGAGAAGATAAGTGCTGGAGGTTGATTTTCTCCTATTAACATGTAGGATCCAAGGAGAGAACTCAAGTCCTTAAGGTTCACAGCAAACTCCTCTCCTTCCATCCTCACTAAAAACAAAAAGAAAACACGCTTCTGTTGTCTTTGGTGGCATCTGCATTTAATCGCAGCACTTCTGAGTCAGAGATAAGGCTAAATTTCTAAGAACTCAAGGCCACTTTGATCTGCATGGAGAGATCAAGACCAGGCAGAATCAAATACTAAAACTTTGTCTCAATCAAAAGGTTGCTCTACACAAACTTATAGAAAACTCACATGGTTGAAGACAATCCCACACTACTTCTTGAACATGGAGAAATTAAACTAGTGCCTGCCTTAAATATTTGCACCAATGTTCTAGTGTTTTTGATCAGGAAGATACTCTGACGACTATCAAAACAGAAAAGTAAACTTCAACCAAACCACAAAACCTTTGATCTACAATCTGTCCCGCTTGCAAAATAAGCAAGGGCAATGGTGGCATAAACCTTATGGGAGTAACCAACCAAAATCTAATTTGACACAAGACCTACTCCATGATGTGGAACCCATATCTAACACTGTTTGTGTGGCCAAGAACCAAAAAATAGATAACATAGAGACCTACGGTAAAAGTCAAATACTAGTGAAGTTAAACGAAAACAATAACATGACTGTGAATGCTATTCTGCTATTCTTATAAATCAAGCCTTATTTATCAATCGTCAGGCATTCTCCTGCAGTGGATAGAAACAAGTAAAGAGACCCTCAGTCAAACATTATGCAAGAAGAAAGAAACCTTGCAGCCATCATCTCTAAATGAAATGTCTCCATCAAATTCCTCCACTCAGAGCCAAGGGAACTCCAAGGACTAGCAGGCAGAAAGACTGTGAAACAGAGGAGATGTGGGGGACAAGAAGAACTCAGCCCTGTGGAAACTGAGACTGAGCTTGGTTTCCCAGCACCAAGATCCAAATAATCACACAGAAACTATATTAATTACAACACTTTCTAACTGCTAAAGCGTATTTTTAGCTAGCTCTTATACCTCAAATTAACCCATTTCTATTAATCTATGTATCGCCACGAGACTGTGGCTTATTGGTAAGGTTTCAGTGTCCTTCTCTTTTGGCAGCTACGTGACTTCTACTTGACTCTACCTACTCTCTCTATACATCTCTGTTTGGATTTCCCACCTAGCTATATTATGCCCTGCCATAGGCCAAAGCAGCTTCTATATTAACCAATAGTAATAAAACATTTTCATAGCATACAGAGGAGAATCCCACACCAGCCCTGTAAAACAACTGAGAAAAGCTCCCACGAACTCACAGAGACTGAAACAGAAATCACAGGGTTTACATGGAAGTACCAGGTTCTCTGCACATATACACTAGTTTTCAGTTTAGTACTTTTATGAGTCCCCTGAAAGTATACCTAGGTAGGTCTCTGGTTCTTTTTCTTCTCTTGAAGTTCTTTTAGTTTTCTCCTCTCTTGTCCAAATTTGATATGATGATTTTCAATTTATCTTTTCATTTCATTTTGTTAAATATCATGGTATTATCTGCTAGAATCCTGTGCTTTTCTTATGAGAGACAGAAAAGGGAAGGATCCAGATGGGAGGGGAGGTGGAGAGGAATTGGGAGAAGCAGAGAATGGAAGCTCTATTCAGATTACATTGTATAAGAAAAGAATATGTTCAATAAAATAAATCAAAACAAAACAAAACTTTGTCTCAAAACTATACGAAAATGTTTTTAATATAATTCTTTCATATTAATTCTTTTTATATGCAATTACTGTGCTTGGGTTAGGGTTTCTATTACCGGGACGAAACACCATGAACAAAACAAGTTGAAAGTAAAGGCTTTATTAGGATGATACTTCTGCATCATGGCCTATCACCGAATGAAGTCAATACAGAAACACAAACGAGGTAGGAACCTGAAGGCAGATGTCGGTACAGATTCCTTAGAGAGACGCTCTTTATCAGCTTGCTTCTCTAGGCTTGCTCAGACTGCTTTCTTATAGAAGCCAGAATCATCATTTATACGTTGGCCGCACCCACAATGAGATGAGCGCTCCCATACCAATCACCGATAAAGAAAGTAGTTCTCAACTTGTGGCTGGTGATGCTTTTGGTAACCCTCTGTCTCCAAAAACACTTGCAATATGATTCATAATAGTAGCAAAATCACAGTTACAAAATAGTAGTAATGAAAATAATTTTATGACGGGGGATACCATACCCTGAGGAATTGTATTAAGGGTTACATCATTAGGAAGGCTGAGAAGCACTGTTCTACAGACTATTCTACAGCCCAATATAGGAAATGCATTTTCTCAGGGTTTCTCCTCAAATGTCTCTGTCATATGTAAGTGAATATAAATTGGTCAGTGCAATGCGTCCAAAACTGTATTGATTTTTTTTTTGATTCTAGTTTCATGATTTATTCGCTGTCTATGTCTCTTTCCTGTTTTATGGATATTTTTCCACCAGTCCTGTACTTATTGTCTCCTTTCCATCTCTTATGGATATTATTTCCCGTCCACGTGTAGAATTCCTTGGAAACTAAGTGTATTTTCTGGGTATTATTCGATATTTTGCTGTGTCTTATCCCAATGCAGATGGCATGCTTCTGAAGGAGCGCCATTCTAGTTTAAGAGATCCCATGATGCCCTGCACAAAGATCCTCTCCTGGTGAAAAGTTAGCTTGCCATTTCCTTCCCTGCTGCATTATTAAACACGAAGGAGCGATTCTCTTAGTCCCAACCATCTGCTCTTTCCCTACTAAAAACTGAAAACATCCCCTTGTGTTTACAAATGTTGCTGCAGAAGCTCTGCAAATTATAAAAATGGTTGTGAAATTTTCTTATATACTACAAGATCAAAACAAAACCCTAGTCTCATAAATCTGCAAAAGATAAACCAAGCTTTTATCACATGATCAACCCAACTGCTCTTTAATGGAAAGCAATTCTATTTACACAAAAGTCCACATGTAAATTATTTCAGCATCTGAAGTATAATATTTGCATTTTAAATATACCTTACTTGTACAGACTTCCAAAAGTACATACTCTACGAAAATGAATAATCTTCAACTCTTTTTAATTTTCCCAGATATGTAACATACATAAATTTTAGCGTCAGAAAAAGTTCAGTCTCATTGGCATAAAAGGCAAGAAAAACACATTGGACTTCTCACAGAAGGAACAGCAGACTCAAAACCTCTAAAACCAGAAAATCTGGCCAAATATCTTACATTATACTGTGGTTTTCAATAAAAAGAATTACATTAAAGGAGTACTGAGCAGAAGTGTGCTACGATCTCACACAGAATTATTGTGTTAACCCCATAAATAACTCTGTTTTAAAGTCCCCAAATAGCAATCCACACAATCGCCCAGGTAAACAAAGGAAGTTTGAGTTTCCAAGTATTTTATTTTGATCTTTATTTTATAAAATGCCACCTATAGCATAACATGTCTGCCTAGGTCTCTTTACACTATGAGGATGCTCCAAATTTTCAATTTAATTATTGTTGAAAATAATTATTTTAGCTTTCCAGGAGGACACTGGGTTTCCTAGCAGACCATTTTTTATTTTACATGGTACAGTTCCTTTGTGTTCACAAATACTTTCTTATCACCTGGGTTCCTGACCCTTGTTACCTGTTAGTTCTCAATGCCCTATTATTAAATTCTTGTCCCTATGAGTTTTTGTTCATTCTATAACAGTTATAAATGCATACATTCTTACATACAATTTGACTTGTATAATTAACTCTTTTGTTGTCAGATTCTTCAGTAATGAAAGTGTGTTTTCTTTATAAAAGATTTTCATTGCCATTTTCATCCAATTTACTCTTATATTCCAGTGTTTATTTTTCTAGTCCATTTACCTGTCTGTGTGATTTTCTTGCTTTCAGTCTAAAGTTCTGAATTATTCAGGGAATGGATCTTTGTGGTCAACACTGGAAAACATTCACACACCTCCAATATCTCCACACCTGTTGTCTCAAAACTACCTTCAATATTTTTAACAAATGATTTTTCTTGACCTTAACATGGTCATTGTGTGTACGCCAGAGAATAATTCTTTCTAAATGTAACTAACAAAGTAAATCTTACTGGAGGTGATTCCCAATATCTATTTAACTTGTTTTTAATGTTGTCCTTAAATATGATTCGCCAATTGTCAGAAATCTAATGGTTTCTTATTGTACTTATTTTCATTTAAAAAAATATGCAGCCTGTGAGTTATTTTTAAGTGTATTGTTCCTGAAACTCTCTGAAGGTAGACTTTAAGTCATGCTTGTTTTTAATTACTCATAGCTTTGGAAATATTTCTAAGTCCTAGTTCTCTCTCTTGTTCCAATTAATCACTACTGTGATTTTCTCCTTAATCTCTATAAATTTGAAAAACAAAAACAAAACACAGTTGGCAACATTAATGAGTATAACTACCTATCATCACCATCATTCCACTGCTACATTTTAGTCATTTCTTCAATAAACATATTTTTGATAAATTTTTTCTCAATTATTTGTGTTCACTGTCATTTACGTCATTCGCTGGTCTCAGCCTCCAGTGTGATTTGACTTTCTTCCCATATACCTCACATTTACAATTGCTTCTCTTTAAAATGCTAGAATTTTGAAATCACTTATGGTTTTAAAATAAAATGTTTTTGTATAAAAATTAGCTAATCATTTCTTTGTGCCTTTTCTAGGTGTTCAGTGTGTATAGTTAGTTGTTGGTCTATTTATACACTGTACTAGGTCAGTGGTAGAATAACATGTAAGGTATCTGTGGCACTTGTAACCTTGGTACATGTGGCCAAACAAGTGTGTCTTTTGGAAGTTTCCTACCAGCAGCTCAATCCTTTTTAAATATTGGTTCCTATAAATCTCGTCAATACAGAGATAATATGTTTGACACTTTCTGTCGTATTGCCTTTGCTTTCCAGAAGGAAACTTGATGTACAGTTTCGATCCAGTTAGCTCACAAATGAGGGCTGGAATATCATTTTAGAAACTTAAGACCAAAGTGAATACTTTTATTTTTTAATTTTGCCAGTAACGTTTTCAGTGAATCAGGCAACAGTGAATGGAATGTAGACAGTTTCCTAGACTCTGGGAATCCTACTGCATAGGCAGTGGTCCCCCTTCAATACAGAGTCAAATCTCATCAGTTCTCTGTGCAGGCAATACATTTGAACAGATTCTAGTACCCTAGTGGCTGCAAATGTACCCCAAAACAATTTTTATCTTACTGTTTCTTTTAGATATATAACTTTACATTCTCCAACTTGCTGAGTATGGCTGCCTTGAAAAGAATGGTAGGCCTTGCAGAAAAGGGTGATGCAGAATTACTTAGAGAAGAACAGACAATTCTGTAGCAGATTGCCTAACATATTGGTAGTTCTCAAATCACATCTCAAATCAAATGAAATAAGTTTCAGAAAGTTATTTAGCATGAAGAATACATTATTAAATTCAGCATATAAAATGTTAATGCATATCCACCAGCTCTTACTGATGCTTGTCTGCATTCTCCCTCCTGCAATATTGGAATCATAAACTTAACTGTCAGTGTGGGATGAGCATTCCTTCTCCAATCAACTAGAAGGCATGCTTTTTAGACATCATTTCTGCATCCTTAACCCTATTCCGGTCACCTTCCAGCTCTGCGAAATAAATACTGGAGTTTTAAAATGACTCATTTTTTCCTGTGAAGCATCAAGAGTGAACAAATTTTTAACCAGCTCTTTTCTTTTTGTTGCTTAGATTTGCATTTTCTTCCCAAATAATTTTGTGAGAATTATTATTGGTGATGGATCCATCATCACTTGTGACTATCTTTTTTTTTTCCAAAGTCATTGCGCAGTTTTCAAATCAAAACTTAGCTTTGACCTATGCTCCACTCATACATGTGTCCTACAACATTATTTATTCTTGCCATCGTCAATATTTCACAGCAGAAGCTCTTGGTAGATGTAAAATAATCACATAGAGAGGTGACAGTCATTCGGTACTAGATTGACATAAAGGATGAGCAAAGCTCTACACACTTGATATAGCAAGGACTTTACAATTCAGTGTACCCACCAAGAATCCTAATTCATACAGATACACACACACACACACACACACACACAGAGAGAGAGAGAGAGAGAGAGAGAGAGAGAGAGAGAGAGACAGACAGACAGACAGACAGACAGACAGACAGACAGACAGGCAGGCAGGCAGGCAGGCAGGCAGGCAGACAGACATGCAAACACACACACACAGCAATCTACTAAACAAATTGACATTTGAATTCTAACCCTAAATCACACCACTTAGGATAAAAATGAGATTCTACCTATCTGGATGAGTATATAATCCTTGTTTTTACACTAATTTTTCTGTATCATGTAAGTTTTCCTGTGTAAATATTCAACATTTTACAATGAAATGATACCAGCTATGATATGAAAATTATCTGACTTCAGAAATTTTACTCATTCATTCACTGTGTATATGTATTTTGAATACATGTGTTTATACATGTTCTCACACGTGCACTTGTGTGTGTGTGTGTATGTGTGTGGGTAAGTACATCTGCATCTACATGCACATGGAAAGAAACCAAAAATTGACATCAAATGCCTTCTTTGATCCATCTCCACCTATGTATGAACTCAAAGTTCACTGACTTGGCTAGTCTTTATCTTGCTCCAGGAATTCACTGTCTTCTTCTCCCTTGGGAAAGCGTTACGTCTATGCAGCTCCAATCACTCTCTTCTTGCCGAGTGTGTGTGCTGAGTGTTTGACTCTGTGTCCCCATGTTGCATATCAAGCACTTTAGCCACAGGATTATCTCACGAATCTCTTGCTTTAGTTTATGTCAAATGACCTGATTTTTTACAGAGATACACCCTAGTACATACTATTGACCACTTCTTTTTCAAAAGATAATATCAGCCATTGTATGTGGAAAATCTCTTCACTCTTAAAAGTGTACTAAAAAAACAGATGCCATTTTGTCACTTAATCTACTACAATTCGAGAAACAGGGTTAAGGACATGAAATTTGAATGTCCATTTATATGGTACACGATTATCTCTGTCATCCCTAGTTGTTTATGATGCCTTCTGTATTGCAAGCATTCATCGACAAGTGCATTGCCCTTTGTGAGGCCATTCTCAGAACTGTCCTTAAGTTGAAAGTTAAGTCCTGACATCTGGGAAAAGAGGAAGTAGTCCAGAAAAAAAATGAAGTTTGTTTATAGAATTTGTTGCTGCCATCTCATAAATAACATTTTATAATAAACAGAACAGTTATTTAGAAATATTTATGATTGTATTTTTATAAATCTCTCATTTGAATTGTAAGAAGTTACTGTCTGAAGTCATGTCACCAAGTTTCCCTATACTCCTTCGGTTTTAATACATACAGGTTTTAATTAATCTTCTGTGTATGTTCTTTTTATGGCAATGGCACATCAATATATGATTATGTGTACTGTCACAAAGTAAATATTATATATATCCATGTGTACATATCCAGTTATTTTTTGAACCACTTTTTTCATATGAACTCGTGAAACTAAATGGATACCATATAAAGAAACCACCCTTGTAATTATCCCTTTGTTTTACCTGTACATATTCACACTTACATCAGAGAAATTGAGGCAAAGAAAAATTTTTCTCACAGAAAATTTGTATGCTGTCTGCTATGTGGTTGCTTTTATTTGTTTTCTGCTTTCTACTTTGAAGCTAGGCTTTTGCAATGAATTGCTTAAAATTTGGTTTACCCAGGATAAATGGAGAGTAATTCACCCCAAGAAGACTGTGAAACTGTTTTGTCTCAGCAGGCTCCATTGTGAAAGCTCAGCGTGAGTCAGGGAAATGTGAGATAGGCCACACTGTAGCGGAATGCTGCTGTACATTTTAAATGTTCATGAATTGCTATGGGTAGCTGATAGGTGAAAAAACTGGACAAATGTGAACAGCATGAACATCAACCAATTTTAATTAGCACTGGCTTCCCAATTAAAAAAAAAATCATATATTGGATTGCGGAATGAGATATATAAGGGATGTGTAGCTGGTTTTAACAACATTTTAGATATGATTCATTAAGCAGTATCATATCGACCAAAGAAATGATAACATTTATGTTTCCATGGATAAAGTTTTACTGAGCTCTCACACATGCATTATCTCATTTGATCTTAACAACAGAACTGCGGGATAAATGAGGCATTTATTTCCCCCCATATTATAAGATCATAAGGCTCAGCTGGGTTAAACGACTTATCCAACATGGTAATTAAGAGTGGGGAACCAAGCTCATGCTTGAAACTCCAAATCCTTCTAAAATTTTGCTGTTAACATTATTTTAGAAATAATTTTTATTCTAATTCAAGATTCTATACCCCAGATTTTGATAACTATTTAAAAACAATTATGTTCGATTTGATAAGCCTTTTCTCAAGTCCACTCTCAAATAAAAATTAAATGAAATTGATTAAAAGACTTAGAGTTCCCACAAAGACATAGCTGAGAATCAGCTCAAACTCTGTATGTCAGGGTAATAACACAAAATTACAGATTCTTGCTGTAATTTTAGGGACTTCCAGGCTGATGCTTTCAGAGAGTAAGACAGAGTCAATGTATTTCAGATTCTTAAAACTTTTAAAATAGGGACTGAGAATGACTGAGTGTGTAAATGCTTGTCTGTCAGGCAGGGGGTTCTGAGTTCAAGCTCACAACCCCATGTGAGCCAGGTAGGGTGGCAGATGAGTCTGTAGTCCTAGATCACCAATGACAACATAGAACATGAAATCAGGAGACTCTCTGTGACTCTATGACAAGAAAGCTTATGATTCACACGGCTGCATATAACAGAAAGATCTGTGTCTCAAAATGGAATCAATAATTGGTGTTCTGTTATACCCAAATCGGTGCAAGGGACACCATTGAACACATTCACACATTCATTAACCAACGGGATGCATAGAAGCATAAAATAAAATTAAAAATAATGTTTTTTCCTCAAAAGGGAGGTGCAAATTAGAACAATCAATATTTCTTGTCTGACCTCTGTTTCTCTTTCTGTTTTGTTTCTTTCTTCAGATTTCCCCCATGTGAACATGTGGTCCAAAAGGAAATATTGCCAATTTGATACAGATGTTATCAAGTGCTATCAGGTTGTGAAGACTTGAATATCATGTCTTTAGAAAACGTGGAAAATATTATTCAGATAACATGTACCATAACACAGACAGTGTGGATATAGTGGTTGAATTCTAAAACTACATCATATACTAGTAGTTGAATGTTTGGCAAGAGAATTTACTATGTACTGTTGTATTTTACTTTAAAAATGTAGTATAAAAAGGACCTCAAGTAGTTACAAGTAAGATATAGGGATTAATTACAAAGAATAGAAAAAAATGAGTTCAGAGTCATATTACCAGTATAGTATAGACTGTTCTCATGACACTATAATTTGTTTTAAACTTAAAGTTACTGCCACTCCATGAGATAAAACCCACCTGTGACCCTTTTAAATGGCGAGAATCTGAGACTAGACAGGCCGTGGACTTCAGGGAAAGACAATACTACTCTTCTGTAGAAGGAAAGTAGCAAGAAAACGACTCCTAATGACATTCTGCTATGTTCTTAGTTTATTGTCCTACTCAGTCATCATTATAGAAACTTCTGCCTGCAGTAGATTGGAAATAATGCAGAGACCAACTACTGGACAATGTGCATAGACTGAGAGACCTTAAATGCTCAACCATAAATAGGACGTATTTATTACATCTGACTACTTAGTATCCAGGGAACTCTGCAGAAGAGGCAGAAGAATGGTTATAAGATACAAGGAAATTGAGAACACCAGGGAAACAGTGTCTTTCAGACACAGAACTGAAATACAGATTGACTCACAGAGACTGTGAAGGAATGAGCAGTACCTGAATAGGTTCGATCCTGTTAGGGTCTCAGAACTAAGAGGAGGAAGTAGACATGATCTCCCATCACTAACCACAGAACTATCCCCAAATGGCAACCGTTTTGGGAGGGTTTTTTTTTTGTCTCATATCACTATGTTTGAATATTTTTATTTTACCTTAGTGGTCCTTTTTATGTATATTGTGAGTTTGGGTTTTTATGGAGTGTGTGTGAATGTGTGTGTGTTCATGTATATGACTCAAGACTTTCTTTAAAATCTGATTTGTTTGCTTTTATTTGCCTGAGAGCTTTCCACAGAGAGAGAAAGAGTAGGGAATAATATGGGAGGAGACAAGGGATCAGATATACTGTATGAAAGAAATTATTTTAAATTAAAAAAAATAGACATGAAACCATTAAGACTAATGCACCAAACAAGGTGTGGTGGTGTATGCCTTTAATCCAAGTACTCTTAAGGCAGATGTTGGTGGGTATCTGTGCATTCAAGGTCAGTCTGCCTGTTCTACATAGCAAGCTCCAAGTCAGTTACAGCTACATAATGAAACGCAGTTTCAAAAAAGAAAAAAAAAAAAGGTCAAACAAAAAAGATTAATTCACTAAATATTGTGACTGAACACCTGTGAATTTACGTGGTGTTGTGCGCATGTGGAATCTTAGCCAAAATATAAGGAACTCCCAATTCATACAATTAGGAAAATTTTCCCTGTAATTTCAATTATATGCTGGAAAAATTACAAATAAAGAATAGTAAGTACATGTGAGATGTTTAATATCTCTAGAATAATAGATTAAGTTGTATAAATGAATGCATACTTTCAAAAATTTGGACAGCAAATACATTGGAAAAATATGGTACACCTTCAAATTTCATTTTATTTTCATTATATATTTTTAAATCCTTTAGGAATTTTATACTATATATTGTGGTTACACACACTCATCTCTGCTTCTTTAGTAGACTTCTCAGCAACACTATTTTAAAAGGAAGTGTTTCCTCCTAGTATTCATTTATGCACAAATTTCAGGTGAGTCTTTTAATTTTTTTTAAATTCGTTTTTATTCTACTTTCATACATTACATTCTGACCACAGTTCATCTCTTTTCACATCTGCAAGTCTCCCCACAACCTCCACTCTTCCAAATCCACTTTTTATCTGTTTCCCTTCAAAGAAGTAGCACGTTTCCCAGGGATAGCAAGTGAACATGCAAAAAAAAAAATCGCAATAATTCTAGGCACAAACCCTTGTAACAAAGCTTGACAATGCAGCCCAGTAGGAGAAAAAGGTACCATCACTGGTAGAAGGGTCAGAGGTATTTCCCATTACCAGGAGTCCTACAAAAGCTACAAAACTAAAACGTATATGTAGAGAGTCAAGCTCAGACCCATGCAGGCTGCATGACTGTCCCTTCAATCTCTGTTAGGTCCTATGAGCTTGGCTTAGTTGATTCTGTGGGTTAAGTTCTTGTGATATCCTCTATCCCTCTGACTACCTCAATCATTGCTCACCCTCTTCTGATTGGTTACCCTTACTCTGGCTAGTATCTGGCTGTGTATCTCTGTATCTACTCTCAACAGCTGCTGGAGGAACTCTCTCTAAGGACAAATGGGCTACTCAACAATGCATGAGTATAGCAGAATATCATTAGGGATCATTTCATTGACTTTCCTTTTGCAATTTTATTTAGTCTCTGGATGGTCCAGCCTCTGTTTCCTGCCCATCCTGGCAGTGTCAGGCGTGGTCGCCCTCTCATAGAGGTCGCCCTGTCAATAGTCAGATGCCAGATGTTGGATTAGTCATTGGTTTGTCATTCCCACCTCTTCTATGTCACTTTTACCCCTTTAGGTCTTGAGGGCAGGAAAGATTGTAAACTGAAGGTTTGGTGACTGGGTTAATATTCCAGACCCACTGCTGGGAGCCTTGCCTTGCCTGGTTACAGCACATGACCATTTGGGGCTCCTTACCCTCATTACTAGGGAACTTCACGAGGGTCACTCTAGTAGATTCCAAGGAGTTTGTGTTGCACTAGGTTTCTACATCGACCCCCAAGTTATCCCAAATAGCAGCTGTCTCTCCCACCTCCCACACAAAGAAGTTTTATTCAGATATTTAAGAAATGGCTTCATGAAATTTTCAGACAAATGGATAGAACAAGAAAAAAACATCATCATGAGTGAGGCAACCCAGTCCCCAGAAAAGCTAACATGGAATATATATACAGGTAGACATTATCAGTTAAATCAAGGATAATCATAGTACAATCCACAGACCCATAGAAGCTAAGTAGCAAGGAGGGCTAAAGGGAGGATGCTTGGATCTCCCAGGAAAGGAGAAAGAGAAGAGTTTTGTTGAAGGAATGGGGCTGGTGAGGATGAGAACAGGAGGGATCAGAAAGGGGAGAGAAGGTGGAGAGAGAGTATCAAGTGAATCTTAAAATATGGCAATGACTAGAAATTCGGTTACTCATTGATAAATGATCCTTCACAAGATTTGGTTTTTCTTCCATGTGTTATTGAAAAGTTTATTTTTCACATCTAATAATTATCCTCAAAAATAAATACTTTTTGGAATTTGGCCGAATTCTCTGACTGTGGCTGGCCCGGGGTCTTTCTGAAAAGCCATTGACTATGACACTGGGACCTGTTTCCTCTGCATATGCTGGATTTTGGGGATCCAGTCTGTTTGGACGCTCGCCTTCCTGGACCTGGAGGGAGGGGGAGGGAGCTGGAGCTTCCCACAGGGCAGGAAACCCTGACTGCCCTGGGGGACGGAGGGGAAGGAGGGGGGGAGTGGGGGGAGTGGGAGGGTGTTGGGAGGGGGGGCGGAAATGGAAACTTTTATAATTTAATAAAATTTACTAAAAAAAAAATTAAAAAAATAAAAAAATAAAAATTCCACTAAAAAAAAAATAAAAAAAAATAAATACTTTTCTCTATAATCCAAAGATTATAAGACTTAAAAGATTTGAAGCTTGAGACTTCAATTTTAATCAGTTATAATGGTTCTGAAATATGGACCATTGCATTACTTCCTCTAAGGCTTTAATCTTTATTGTTTTTAAATGATAATCCCTTAAAATATTCAAAAGCATTTAAATATTCTCTCACTTTTAGTCACTAGTGAACTCTTTAGCGGAACTGTCATTGCATACTAAAGTCCTTAATTTAGGAAAGTTCAATTCTGTGTAATAATGTCTGTGTAGCATTTGAGAGCAGTCATATTATCATTACTTTTAAAAAATACATTTATGATCTAACAAAGGATCCAACTCGGGGTCTCCAAGACAACTTCCACAAATTGACTAAATGAATAACCTTAGAAGTCTTGGAGTTGATGAACTTGAAATATAAATTTAGATAAATCAGCATGTCTTCATGTTGTTTCAGTGCCTTTAAAAAGAACAGAACCTGGACTTTTATTAACTCATTAGTTCCTGTGATAGAGCAGATATATTCAAGCCAGGATGAAAGCCACATCAAAACCATTCTCCTCATACCAGAACCTGGAGAAAATCTACTGTGAGAAACTAAATTTCTCATATTTTAGCATCATTATGAGCTGTCTGAGACAATGCACATTTATTTCTATAGCAATAAATCATTGCAAATAGACTGTTAACAAAGGATATTAATTAATCAATTATTGTTTGCTTGAACAACTTTTTAAAAGTGTAGTTGATTCACTTAATTATAATTTCAGGCCCATTGTGAATTTTCATGCTTTGTTTTTTTTTTTTTTAGTAAATTTTATTAAATTATAAAAGTTTCCATTTCCACCCCCCCTCACCCACTGATACAAGGGAACGGATCTGATGAGAGTTTACCAAGGCCAGTTGGACTGGGACTGAAAGAGGACATGATCTAACCAGACTCTCCAAATTTGGCCGGATTCATGCTTTGTTTTATCTTACTGGTTTGGTTTTGTTTTCCTCCCAGAATATTGAGTGCTTGCATAGAAATAGCACATTAAATAACATGATTTAAATTTATTATACAAGTATATATTGTTCAAGACTTTAGTTTATAAACTGTGTATGAATCTTCAATACTATGTTTCCATTAGCATCTTGTCCTCTTGTAGCAATTTCTTGAGTAATTTTAAACTCACCAGATTGTCCAGGCATGCTAGCCTAGCTGTCCTTTAGTAAAAAAAAGTATATTCTTATTCATGGTAGCTCTCAAGTGTTACAGTTTCAATTTTATACCTTGCTAAGTTAAAGACAATTTATCATAGGATTGTGTTTTGTAGTGTTTGAAATGCAAAGAAAGAGAGAAGGAAAAAATATACTTTTAACGATTTGTTAACAAAGGCAATCTTCCCTAAAGAGTCTTTCATTCTTGCACTTGATAAATTTGTATACATCCAGTAACAGCTGTTCTTTAAAAACCTGGACTAACTCAAAATGTTTTATTCTAATACTTACTTGTCTACCTATCACACCTATCAGAAGAGAATAACTCATTTTATTTTTTGCACTGCATTTTCATTATCAGTGTTTTGTCTGAAACAATGTAAATATATGTTTGCACAGATCTAGTTTTTAATAAGAAAGACCTTGGTTATTTACTAGCAGGTCTAAAGAATAGAACAATATTTTGAAGTTATAAAGAACATTCAAATAAAAATTTTATTTCTAAAATAGTCATATATAATATAAATGCACATGATTGGAACTGTTTCATAAAATAGATATTTTTTTTAAAATGCAAAGGAAATTATTTTTAAAAGACCTAATAAGACTCCCATTAATGATTATTTATGTTCAATAACATTAACAATAAATCAAAAATAAGCAAAATGAACCAAGAACAAATAAGAGCCAATTGGACTTCTAATAAATGTCTACTCTTAATTTATTTGCATACAGAAATTTGTATCTTAGGATACTGAAATGAATAGAGATATAAAAATAACAAGAAATGTATTCTGATTATTTAGGATTTGACATATCTTGTTGTAAGATACTTCTTACAAGCTAACTTCATTCTTATGATCTAGATATGATATATACAAAAGGCAGTAATAAAACAGTATTTTGCAAAATGCTGTTACTGGATTCATTCGGCATTATAGTGTGAAAAAATGAATTTATTAATGTAATAAACTAGAAATGTTTCTTGACAAATTCCCATTTATCAAATGTCTTTTATTTGATACCAAGATAGATAGCAAAAATAGGTCAATATTTAGGTCAGTTACATCAAGACCCTCCCTGGAATAAATCATACCTATATTTGAAAAAGGAAATTCGATTAGCAATTTATGCAATGCTAATTAGTTTCTAGCCACAAGCCACCTTTTACCACCCGCATCAACCTTCCATTCCAACACCTTTGGGTTAGTTTCAATCATATTTTGAAAGTTGTTTAACCTACAGTTTCCTTAAGGGATAATTTTCAAACAACCCTTTAAACTACCACCCACAGTTTCCCACAAACCAAGATGGACTAAAAAGATTGTTTCTTCAGTCTTTCTTTGATGGAGCAAAGGAAGTGCTCAGGATGAGTGACATCAAACAATTGTACGTATTCCCTTAAGCACATTGTTTTCATATGTAAAAGTGGGACAAATTTCAAATTATTGTAACCTGTTATTTTAGATCATGACTTTAAAAATTTATTTAAAATTTATTATGACTTTAAAAATATTACTCCTGTCAATAGTCAAATAGATTCTAAAAGTTTACAGTTAGAAATAATATGAAAAAATTTAATTTTATACAAGTGACATAAATAAAAATATTTTGGAACAGATTGCCTGGCACCTTCAAGACGTTAGTGTAACTGGGTGAAAACATTAGCCTAACAAGTCATTTATCTTAATTAATCTATACCATGAATTGTTCCCTTACATGGTAAAAATAGATAAATATACTACAAGACTTAAATATTTTTATTAACATGTGTACATGCATATAATTTTGTGTGTATGTTTGTTAATATAAATATTGAGTCTATATTATGATTTTAAATTTTATTTATTTATTTATTTATTTTATACCCTTACTATATCTCGCTCCCTCCTTTCCTCCCAATTCCTTCCCTTCTTCAACCCCCACATCAATGCACTCCACCTCTGATTCTGTTCAGAAAGGGACAGGACTCCCATGGATATCAACAAAGCATGCATATCAAGTTGCATAAGATTAAGCATCCACCCTTGTATTAAGGCTGGGCAAGTCAACCCATATGAGGAATAGGTTCCCAAGAGGCAACCAAAGTGTTAGGGACTGCCCCTACTCCTATTGTTAGGAGTTCCACAAGCAGACCAAGCCACACAACTGTCACATGTATGTAGAGGATCTTGGATTGTCCCATGCAGAACCTATATTCTTTAAGACAAGGCTATTCACTAGTTTAAAGATCTTTGTCAAGTAGCAGTTTAAATTATATTATCAGTTTCACTGCATAAAGATAGGAATTTGATTTTGCCATTACACTAAGAAAATCAAAAGTTTAATTATCCAGAATAAATCAATAGTTATTCTAATAATTTTGACACTAACCATTAAGCAACAAGAAACCATGGAATGAATTGACTAAATTCATACTTTAGACACAGTAGTTTAACATTAGTGTAAAAGATGAGATTTCTAGGAACAAGGGCTACCAAGGGAACAAAGCCATTTTAGGACACAAGAAGGTAAAATAGGAGTCTACACTAAAGTAGCATCTTGAGACACAATAGAATCAGGGAAAGACTGGAAAAGATGTGAGAAAAAAGTCCTGGAGACAGGGGAGAGCTGGAGTTTGAAAAAAAAAAAAAAACAAAAAAAAAGATGTATAAAATGAATAAATGAAGAGAAATGAAGTTTCAGGGATGTTGATTTTTTTTAAAGAATTTTAATAGTAATGAAGTAATTACATCACTCTTATCTAGTTGTTTGAATCTTCTTAAGAGCCTTGTGAATTGTGAATGGATTCTTTTTTTATACTGCCCATTTTATCCAAATTTATATAGGAAAATTTTAATGTATTTATTTATTATTCTTTGTATGTATCTCTGTGTGGTGTGTGAACACACATGTGAGTGCACATGAACCTCTGTGTCTGTGTCTCTGTGTATATTATGTACCTGAAGCTGGCTTAGGTCTTCGTCCAATCTCCACCACATTGCTTTTCATGCCATTAGTCTAGAAAGGCATTTTACTTGTTGAACCCTGTGCTTTCTCTTTCAGTTTCTATCCCAGTTCTGGAATTATAGACTGGTTGCTTTGACGACCTCATAGCTTGATGGAGGCTAAGACAAGAAATCCAGTCTTTGATCTGGTGTGGGATGCCCTTCTGTATATGTGCTGCTTTTACTGATTTAGTAATAAAGCTGTTTTGACCAATGGCTTAGCAGAGTAGAATAAGGTGGGAAAACCAAATAGAGAGTAGGTGGAGTCAAGGAGATGCCATGTAGAGGCCAAAGGGGAAGAACAAGTCACTGGATCTTAGAACCCTTACTGGTAGGACACAGCCTTGTGGCAAAACACAGATGGTTAGAAATGAGTTAATTTAAGATGTTAATGTTAGTTAATAAGAAGCTATTGGCCAAGCAATGTTGTAATTGGTATAGCTTCTGTGTGATTATTCAGGTCTGGGCAGCTGGGGGAAAAATGATCAGTCTCCATTTACAAAACGGCAAGCCAACATGGGGTAACTAAATCAACATAAAACTTGAGAGCTTGGGAAGTAATTATAGACACAAAAGAACAGAATGAAACATGGCTTCTTGGTAGCAGCATTTTCTTGGGTAGGCTCTGCTTGTTAGAGGAAAGCAAAGGCAAGATTCCTTCAAGAGAAGGCTTCCTCACTTAGCATTAGCAGCAAAAACTGATAGGTCCTATAAGAGCTGGCTTCCTAGTTCATGCTGGTGTCGTTACAGAGTACTTCAATGGGCTCTGTGAGCACCATGTTAGAAATTGATTAAAGGTGACATAGACCTTTTGGATCCCTAGAGCAAGGGTGGTGCACATGGATCACAGAAGTGGTGAACATACATTTGCCATGATGGACTGGGTGAAACAAATAGGCAGGGCCACAGCAGAGTTGCCCATTTAGCATTTAAAAAGGTGTTCCTGGTCAGAAAATAATTATAGATATGCAACAAAGACAGATTTAGAAAAAAAATGACCTCTGAACTGGTCACAGTGTATGTAGGCTTGAGAGAGAGTAGAAAATGAGTATAGACAGTTATAAAAAGAGATAAGTTCAAAAAACAAAACAAAGTATTTAAAGAAACAATAAAAACAATATAAAAGAGTGCAAACAGTCATATATTAAAGGATTAAAAAATTAGTCACTTAAAGATATAAAATACACAGAGATTCTGGAATATATATATTATTGTGTTTTCATCGAATTTTTTGATTGGAGAAAGAGGTTCTGCTGTTGTTTCATAAAAGATGAGAACCTGTGGATTCTTTCTAGGCTAATGTGGTTTGATAAAACAAGATCCCCCTGAAAAGGTCTCTGTGAACCCTAAAAATACTTTGCACAATAAACAGCAGGAATTCCCAAAATAATTGTTTATAATTTTTTTTCATCTAAAGGGGAATATCATATGGAAATGAATACTTTGCATTGGTATGGATCCTAGTCTATTGATACAAATTTCAGGTTGATTTGTATATGTTTTTCTGCTCTTGTTTAATGTATTATGGTTATACAGCTCACTTAAAATGTAATATATAATTAAAAATTACAAATTAGTAGTCATCTATAATAGCCACACTAGTAGTCATGTCAGTTAGGTTTTCTAGATATGCAGAGACATATTTCAGTTAGATAAATAATCTTCAACACTTCAAAGACAATGGAATATGGCACTTAAAATGTTTTAAGAACTTAGACTTTTCTTGACACTGAGATATGTCTGCTTCTGGCAGCACCAACTACTTCAGAGAGGTTGATGAGCATTGACTAAACTTGTTATGAAATTTACCTTCAATTCAAGGCTAGCCATTTAGGCAAAATCTGCTCTTGATAGTATGCTGTATGAACTGGACTACTTCACCCACAGAAAAGTGACTATTGAACTTTTAAAAGACAGAATGACCATTTGGGATTCCTGCTTCATGAAAGACTCTGTCAAACATTTTATAGGACATAGAAGTGTCCAATAACCTGCCAATATAGGTGAAACAGTCTTTCAAATTTTCTACTTCACAGAAAAGTCTGTCAGATACTATGAGCTTATAGACTGAAGATGGATGTCTCAACATCACAGAAGAACTTTGGTGACTATCCAGGCAGCAATATGTCTCTGTCAATTCTAAAACTTTGGAAATTGCTTACAATGAACTTCCTGTTTACTTAGATAAAATATCCTTCTGGGGTCTTTGAAGAGTTGCAGACAACTACTGTTTTACTTAGTTATGATAAAGGTAAATTAGATATGAAACTTGAGACTCATAAAAATAGGATAGGTGATAGAATATTTTCCTTAATTTACCAAATATAAATAGACTAAATATTGGAACTGTAATTCTTCCTTGAACCCTGTTTTGTTATACATGATATTGCTATATTAAAGTTAAAACCTTACTTTTTATTTAGACAGAAAAGAGGAAATGGTGTGGGAGGTGTGGAATATAGGTTGATGAATATTGATCTTTTGGTCAATGGCTTAGCAAAGTGACGTCAGGAGGGAAAAAATAACAGAAATATAGAGAAGTTGATGGAGTCAGGGAGATGCCATGTAGCTACAGAAGAAGAAAGATGCACAGGAACCTTAGAAACCTCACCATTAGGTCACAGCCTCGTGGTGATACACAGATTGATAGAAATGGGTCAATTTAATGTGTAAGAGTTAGTTAATAAGAAGCCTAGTCATTGGACAAGAAATGTTGTAATTAATACAGCTTCATTGTGATTATTCGGATTTGGGCATGTGGGAAATGAAAGAGCACACACCATTTACATTGATCTTCTGTTTCAAGTACTTCAACAGCATATCCATCTCTCTCCTCATTTATTTGTAAGGAGAAAATAAAATACAGCTAAGATTTTCTTCGCACTTTTGTCAGCCGTAGATTTCAGTAAGCCAGATTGTACTTTAATACTTATAAAACTGTGGTTCTTAATTTGAAATGCTTCGCACTTAGTTAATTTTTAAGAGTTTCAAAACTCTGTTAAATTCAAAATACAAATAAATAAAATGGAAATGTGTGAATGTCTCTACTGTGCAATCACAGATGGGGAGGTTTAAAGCTGTTATCAATAGCAGCAGAAATTAGAAACTAATCAGAAATAATGTTAAATAAAGATGGCATATAACTGAATATTTAATCTGATGTAATTGAAATTTAAATTCCTATTATGCAATAGAATAAGAATACAATCATCACTTCCTTCTTTATCAGTGCAGCTGAGTAATATCAGTTTGCACAATCAAATTCCACTGCAGAGTATCACGATGATATTTTATGAAGAATAGCTTGAGAAAGTGATGCTGATGAATAAATTATCCATTCAAATGCTTGAGCTGCATATAAATTTACCTTCTGGAAGTGCTATTCAAAAAGAAACTCCAGAGTCTTGATCTATTTAGAATATTTAAAGAAAGAAAGGAAAGCATTACCTTTGCCCTGTTTTTAACCTCATTTAACTCCCATTACAAAACATTTCCACTATACTAGTATGAAAATCTATTTTAAAGTGAAACCAAATACCTAAACTATATATGAAATTAAAATTATGAGCCAACTATTCATTGCAATGGCAGAGGACAGAAAGTGACTATGGCACAACCTGACTTACCATATAGAACACACATTTGTATTTTTGTTGATGTTTTTAAGCTTTGATATCATCAAAATTTTCAGTGCCATTTTGGTCCTTTTACAAACATGAATCTACAAATGAGTGGAAAATGAGAAAGGATGAACAGAGAAGTTTGATCTAATCTTTTAATGTCTGAGAATAAGATTTCAATGAAATGGAAGACTTGAATGAGAAAGATTAAGCAGAATATATGATTCCTATACAGAATATAGATAGATTCTGTAAAATTGTTTCCTAGTGAGCAGATCCCACACATGAGTCCATGAAAGAATGGGTATGGAATACATGTTGTGGTCCGGATGCAAAACACTACCTGTAGACTCATCTAGAGGTTCAGTTTGGGAAGGTTCTGATTCATCTACCGGTAAAAGTAGGTCACTATGAGCAGATCTTGAGGCTGTTGATCCTATGCTTTGTGATTGTTAGGCAGTGTGAGAAGCTGTTGATCTCTTAACCGAGCCACTATCCTTTCCCCTCTCATGATGGAATGTATCCCGTCAAACTGTAAGCCCTAGTAGACTGCTTTTTTTTTTTCCTTCGGGAAATTTCTTCTGTCAAATATTTTGTTATTGCAGTGCCAAAAATAACTAAAATGATATGTAATTATTAAAATAAATTATAATTTCATTTAATAATAGATTTTACAGATTATTGTGCTAATTTTAAGGTATTTATATGTTTTAATGATATTGTAAAACACTCATCTTTTATCAGTAGCTCCACATTCTGAGTAATTTATAAGGAATTAATTTGCACTGTAAATTACATAACTCACTACAAATCCAGAGTCACAGTTGATAAAATATTCATAGTAGGTATATTTATTTTTACTAAAAACCATATCAGTGATAAAGAGAAACATCTTCCCTAGTTACTTTATCTAGCAGAATTTTGTCTTTGTGAACAAATCCATTAATTAAAATATTTCCTAACACTTTCTTTTCAGTGGTGTCTACTCTTTCTTGGTTTCTCTTGGCAAATACTTACCATCTGTTTTAAAATACAATGATAGCTGTTTTTCATATGAAGAAAGAATAGAAAAAGAGTGGTATGACCTACTTTAGTAGTTGTCTGTCAGTTGAAATTACTGGTTTTCTGAGAGTTGAATGATCTGAAAGTTGAATCAGATCCTATCAAAATGTTGGTATATACAGAAAAGTTATAACTTTATAAGAAAGTATGGGAAAAATCGGATTGGCAATTTATCAATGTAAAAATTTAGTAGAGTAAATTTAAATACAAAAGTGACACTCAAATTTATTTAAAAATTGTATTTCATACAGGAAAGATAGTTCCTGGTTATGACATACATATCTTGGTGTTTACTCTGTGTGTGTGTGTGTGTGTCTGTCTGTGTGTGTGTGTGTGTGTGTGTGTGTGTTCCACATACCATTATATTGTGAGTTTGGGGAAAAGGTGCTATAAACACATTTTTGAATACATGTCAGATTAGGGAGTAGATCAGGACATTAAATAGAAATTCACATTTGATGTGGCCCAGTAATTGCCAGATATTTTCGGTCTTCAAATCTGCTTGTTCTGTCTACAGGAGCTGCATTTTTTCCTCAGGTTTGAGGACTGTATGTCTGCAGTTCTGAGGTTCAGACACTAGATGACAGCCTTGCTTGCCTCCTGAGGCAGATAATTATAAAACAAGTCAGGATACTTCCTTTAAGGAAGTAACTGCTGAAAAGAATAGTTTGTGCAAGCTTAACAGGTCTCGGTAACACCTAACTTTGAGCTTTACAAATTGACAAAGTGAGAAGTTTGATTAGTTTGTTTCATGTGTTTCAGTATAAAAACAATCATACAAAGCGCTATTAGTAAATGTCAATTTTATGGAACCCTTCCCATGGATTATATTAAAATCACAAAATCTCTAAAGAAACTTGATACGAACACTAAAAATTAGAGAACTGGTGTTAGAAATGTTCAAAACTCACTGTATTTTGAGCTGTGGCAATGTTTGGGTGTGACTTAAAACCTGAAAGTAATGGTATGCTGTGTGATTGGCAGTACCCACCTAGAGCCATGGATTTCCACTGAAAGAATAAGCTTTGAGATTATCAGGTTAGACACCAGATAGCAATTCATCTGAACAGAAAGTATGAAAGATGGACAATTTGACAGGATCCATCCAGAAGAAAAGAGGAGAAATTTTGCATGTGTAAATGTGGTTTCTGAAAACATATTTTGTACTACACATTATACCAAGTTGGATTTTTGATTTGTTTAAACTGGGTACAGTTGAATATTTCTATGCTTTCAAAGGAGAGAAGTAGGTCTTTAAAGATCTGGAATGCCACAAAAATAAACCAGATTGTTGATCTGTGCTTGGCTCATTCAGGAAACACGTTTTGTTGATCATCTCCTAAGGACACAAGAGGAAGACCTCCTGGTGCTTAAGCATCACTTCTCAGAACTGGAAACTGTAAAGAACTGAAGGCAAGTGGGCTGAAAATACAGACAATTCAGTTTGGTTTTGGCAAGGTATACTTCCAGATTAAAGTCCTCATTAGAAATTAACCCTCCCCTCACATACACCTTTTTGGCTACCTTAGCAGTATTTCAGCCAAAGGTGAAATAGAGACAGAGATGAACTGGGTTGCTAAAACAAACTTCCTTTGTTTATGATTAACATTTGAGTGACAGTAGGTATCATCAAGATCCTATTTCCTATCTCTAGCGGTAAAGTATAAGGGCTGTCCAGACCTAAATCCCTGCCCAGACTTAAGACAAAATATGAGTTTTGACTTCAAAGAATAGGTTTCAAAGTGAAATCATTCATGGTTTAGGAAATTAGGCAGAAGGATGAGCAGAGGGATGAGAAGAAAACTGCACTGGATTCTTTGATGGATATGTGTAATGGGTATATTCTGAAATAATCTGTCATCATTTTGGATATCTGAGAATAGGAGAAAATGAGTTTAAGCAGGTCAGTATTGTCCATTGATGTTTGTACAATAGACTTAATGAGTACCTACAATATGGTGAGACTATTGGAACCTTGTTCTTTTTGGTAGACATAGTATCAGGACAACCAATCTAAAGTTATTAACTATGAATAAGAAGAGACATTGTAAATCAGGCAAACCAAAATACAGTGTAAGATTGGCATAGAGAATGTTTTCAATCTACTGAAAATGTAGTTTATCTTAAGTTTCTACATATTAATCTGGAAACTTCACTTTATAATAACCAACAAGCTAAAAGCCTAGATTAATAGTCAGCATATTTCTAATCTGTTAGCTTTCATGATATTATACTGGTCACAAATAATATAATGTAGCCATTAAAATCACAAATGTTAACTGAGCATCTTTGCAAATATCCGCAATCCCAACATCCAAAAGGCTGAGAAAGGAAGGTTCCAAATTTGAAAACTGAATTGGCCTTAAAAGGAGAGTCTTGCTCAAAAATATTTTATAAAAGATCATAAAGACCATACAGTTATAGGCTACACTGTTGTGAACAGTTGGATGTTGAAATTAGCTGTGGTTGTTGCTAGTTAAACAACTTTCCCATTTCTGCAATGTGATATATTCAGTTAATATTTTACTGAGATTGGGGATTTAGTCCAGTGGATAACTACTTGACAAAGCCCTGAGTTCAGTCCTAAACATCAAAATAAATAAATAAGTAAATAAATAAATAAATAATGAATAGTGAAATAAAATATTTCCTTTATAGAAATGTTCTAATATTATAGAGATATACACTCACTAAATAGAGATACATTTAAATGTATGTTTGCCTGTTTACATAAACTTAAAGCTTTTTATATACTTATTTTATTTGAAACCTCAAACAATAAAAATTCATATAAAAATTTAATTATGTTCTCATAAACTGGGCTTGATCTTATTTGTATAACTAATACATGGTGTGAAACTTGTAAGGTCTCCCTTGCATAGCAGAACTTACCTATGGCTTACAAATGTCTGAATTCAAGGGACAATAAATTCAGTAAAAAAGGTAACTCTGAAGTGAGCTCACCACCACAAGTTCATAACATAGTATGAAAAAACATAAACATATGAGCCATCTGTGAAATGTCTTTGTATCCAAATATTTAAAACGTTGATATATGAACAAAGTATCCTTAATAAGTAAAAACAAATGATTAAATTACTTTAAGATAATTGCCTTCTAATTTTAAGATTCATCTTGCATTCGTCTCTAATGAATGGTAGACACACATCACACACACACACACACACACACACACATACACACAAGAGTCCACAGACAAGGGATCTACAAACCTTCAGCTTACAAGAAAACATCTTGGAGAAATATAAACCAAAATTTCATAAACGTCAGACTCAAAGACCATGGTTCTATTTTTCTAAATTTTTTAAGTCAACTACAAAAAGAATTTTGAGGAAAGATATTCATATATGTTTTTTAAAATATCTTGAAAATACATTCAGAAAATGAATTGAGTTTAATCTTACTGATCAGAGTGTATGTAAAAGGAGAGTTTATGTCAAGTGAAGAATTTGGACTCAATTATTTTGCAAAATGATACAAACAGAGTAAGATAGGAACACTCAGTAGATGATTAGCATGGTAGATGGAAAAACAGAAATATGGAAACTCTCAGCAATATCTCCATCAATAAACATACTATTCCCCAGTTTCCTTAGTTAATAAGAATAAAACTATAAACAATTGTGTTACTATTTTTATTATTTGCTTAGATGATAACAAAACAGTCCTCACATAAACTTAAAATCCTGAATTAATTCTCCCTTCCTTAGCAGCAATCTTACTAGTCCATAACACACATGGGTAGACCTATACGTATAGCTGAATACTTTCACTGCAAAACGACTCATAAATTATCGAGGAGTTCTTCATTAACCCCAAAGAAGTTTTATTGACTTTCAGGTTTGTGGCACTTGAGACTATCTGTCAAGAAACATCCTAGAGTTCTGTATTTCTCTCATAAATGTAAAACAAATATTTTCAATGTACAAGTTATGCCCAATTATTACACGAGGTTATGTATTCTCAATACACTTTCAGTATCCAAATCAGTTTGAAAAGATTATACTCATGGCTCAAAAAATATTAAATGCTTGAAAATTTTACATGAGAATTTAAGAGAACTTTAATGTTACAATATTGTAGTGATACAGAAACCAAAGTTCTCCCAGGCTGCTTAGGAAAATCTAATCACTCATTTTTTTTGAGAAGCTGATTTTATTTTTTCAGATACCTTTAGCTGATTTATATGTATCACATTTCTTAGACTTGACACTCAAGTTCATAAATTACAAGCATTTCTCAGTATCTATAAAGTATCAGAATTCTCTTTGAATTCCAAAATCTTCAAGTGATATTGCCACTCATAAAAAAACATACACATTTGATTTTAACTTATTCAGTCTTCTCACGTCATTAAATCATCCAACATCTCACATTAAGCTTACTATATAAATGTTATGTAAATAATTGCTATACAATATTGAAATAAAGTAAAATGTAGCAAGTACACATGCATTAGAATTCTATGTAAAGACACTCAGCACAGAGACTTTAGACATTTTATACCATCTCTCTGTTTCTCCGCTTTATTTTTTCTTCTGTCCTCTGCCCATGTGGCATAAGTTGAAACTGTAGGCAGGTCCCTTCCTGCTTCATTCATAGACTGCTCAACAAATAAAAGTGATTACTGGCAACACAATTTTCTCATTAGAAGTGAACCTGTGGAAGTGTTTTCTCTGCATGCCTTTTCCTTTTCCTTTCCAAAACAACTTAAAAGTATTATATATTATAGTACATTGGACAATATTTCATATTGTATTCAGTATACATTATATAGAAAAAGGGCTGAGTAGTGACTTAAATGTAAAGTAATTATGAAGTTTTAATGCAAATTAAACAGTTTCCTGAACACATCCCAGTTCCCATTCTCTTTAGATTTTCAAAAGAAACATTTTACCATCACTATCTGAAATCATAGGATAAGTTTATAGAACAGATGAATTTAGCTTACACTAGCTGGTGATAAATTGTACTATTTTTTATCTCTTTATGGAACATAAGGTCTGATTTACAAAGACTGATGAAGATTTGTAAAAGCTGAGAATTATTTTTAGAAAGAAAATTTGACATTCGTCAAATGTAATACATTTTCTTAAAGTAAAAGTTTTTCTACTCTAAAAGGGTATCATTTCTATCATTAATAATTGACATCATTTATGTGATAGATTTACTCTGCAGATGCCGCATTCCTTTGACAGACACTATTACCAAATGTCACATTGTAGTTTTACTCCTATGTAAATAGAAGCCTCAAGAGACAAACATAAAACTTTCTTACATGAAAGAAGGCACAATAAATATCAATGTCTTTGATAATCTAAAGACTTCTTAAGACAGTTAATGAAAATAAACTAAAATGGGATGTACATTTTATTTCACTGTATTTTTTCTCTCCTAGAACAAGTTGGAGGTTAATGAACAATCTGTGACGGTAAACATCTCTGAAAGTAGTGTAAACACTGCTTTCCATGAACATAAACTGGTGCACTCTGCAACTTCAGGTCAAATTGGCATAGGACCATCTGCAATTAGAAATACTATTAAAATGGCTAGTGGCTAATTATTGTTACGTGTAGTCATTGGCTCTTATACACTTCAGAATACCATACATTTGCATACATTAGATCTATACTGCGTGAAACTCTGAGGTACATGCGTTGGGTATGTACAGAACCGTCAAGGTTTGTTTTAATGCTATAATTCTCTGCACTTAAATCAAATATTCATTTGATGTAGAGTCTTCAAATCTCAAAATCTATATTTAAAGTTATTCCTGAAGTGAGGTGTTTTATTTATTTTATTTTGCTACAGCTGTGGTGCATGCATAAATACGTTTTCAGATGTGTAAACTCTATTTGGAAGGGAGTACAAACATCAGTTCTCTCAGTGATTTAAACATATGTGTGTATACATATAAATGTGTGTGTGTTTAAACATATATATATGTATGTGTGTGTGTGTGTGTATATTCAAGTTTTTTCACTGACACTGAATTTCAAATGGCGAGTCTGACTTGTCAGTCAATAGTTAGTCAAAGACACATGTGAATTCTCATGTCCTCATTTCCACATAAAATGTTTATAGAAGTACTACACCATCAGTTTTTTATACAAGTTCTGGGAATGAAATTCAGGTCCTTGTGATTATGTGGCAAACATGCTTTCCTACTGAGACACTGCAAGCACCAGGTGAGTTATATTTTAAAACCCTAAGGTCCTTTTCAGGTTATATTTGTGAACTTGTACTGAATACAGCTTGTACTTTTAAAAATTTTCCTGTGATTTAAAATAAATCAGTACTTTATTATGGACATATAAAGGATCCATCAATATTTCTCCCTAGTTTAAAAATATATAAATAAGAATAAATAGATATTAAAATGTCTAATGATCAAATACACTAGAAATAGACATATAAATATAATTTCATAAAAATCACCAAATTGTACCAATAAAGTGTAGAAAAAATAGTAAGTTTTCAAAATATGGCAATATATGCTGAGAGCATGATAACATATGTAGAGCTCTGAGGAGTTAGTAATGACAGCTGATGGAATTATCTCCACTCTTCATTTGATGGACCATGACCAAATTCTTGTGATACTTTCGTTCTCATTACACACTTCACCCCAATATTGCTGGTTTCCACTATAAATATAATTAAGCTGTATAAAATTCATAAAAATCTTTTTTACTGTGTATACTTGCCAAAATTTTTAAGTGCTATAAGGGGACGAAAAGTTACTAATACTATATAATTACTCAAATGAATGCTCAACTACAATTTTAGGTCATCTTAAGGGGTCTAAACACTGTAAATATTAAGAAAAGACAACAGTCTTAAAATATAGTGTTATTTTTGAAAGATGCAGCAATTAGAGTTCAAAATTTGCTCAAAGAATTGATAGCCAGAGGTCCAGGTCACTTGGTACTAGCAGTATCTTCTAGACATGAGCAAGAAGATGTACCTATTGTCTCAACATGTGGTAGCCTACCGAAGACCTGCATGAATGACTAGAAATTTACCTGCCATCATGGATGGGTAAGTTTCCCAAGGTCCCACCACTAGATGAAGAGGTTAAAGGCAGTCAATGATTGCTGAGAAAGAGACACATTTTCTCTAGGAAAGAACTCTCTGCCAGGCTATAAAATCTCAAGTGGTTAGCCCTAAACTCTGTTCATTGGAGTAGCACTTGATAGACTCAATTGATTGACAGACGATAGATCATAGATAGTTAGAAATATAGATGGCAGATAGGCAGTACATAGATAATTATGTTTATGTAACAATAATAAATAAAGAACAGATCATGAATTGGAAAGTGTTTAGATGGACCATAAAAACAGTTGGAGAATGGACAGCATTGTTGAAATAAAACAATCGTGAATGAAATTCACAAATATAAAATCATAATCAATTTAAAATGAATTAAGAGAACATTCTTTATATTCCTGAAAATATTTAATATATGAATATAAACAAAGAGTCTGTGATTCACATATTTTCTTCTGACACAGAAAACACAGTCTAAGGAATTGGAAAGATTCCTCCTGTTGCAGACTCCTGGTTCATTATTTAAGGTTCTGTCAATCACCATGCATGACTGTCCTTTGGGTTAGATTAATCACTGATGCAAAATTCTTCAGCTTCCTTGCTTCATTTTCTGTCACTAGCTGCCAACTGTGTAAATAAGGAATGCCCTGTACTTTTTCATTTTTAGTACTGGATCTTAATGACTGTTTCTGTCTGCTGTAACTCCATAGTAAGCAAAGAAGCTGACTCAGAGTTTTAAAATTATAGTAATATTAAATTCACAGAACTGAGAAATACCATTAGTGTTTCTGAAGATCATGTATACATCTGGCCTTTTCTTTAAGAAGTCATGTGGACCTAAATATTATGTAAAGAAAATTAAAAATGCTGCTTAACGTATTTAACAAATTGTGCTGGAATTACTGGATATCAACATCTAGGAGAATGAAAATGAATCCATATCTATTACCATGAACAAAACTCAAGTCCAAATGGATCAAAAACTTCAACATAAAGCCAGCCACATTGAAGCTTATAGCAGAGAAAGTAGGAAGTACACTTGAATGCATTGGCACAGGAGAACACTTTCTAGATATTAACCCTTGGTCGAGCTCCAGGAGTTCAGTTGAAGAGAGAGAGGAGGAAATTTATGAGAGGAGGGCTCAAAATCATGATGGGGATATTGGTGACAGTTGACCCAAGATTATGGGAGATCACAGAATCTACACAGATAGCTAGGGAGCCTGCATGGTACCACCCTAGGCCTTCTCCATGTGGGTAGCATTTGTATACCTTGGTCTGTCCCTAGCAGTGGGACCAGAATCTGTCTCTGATGCTTGCATAGACTTTTTGGATTCTATTTCCTATGGTGGGATGCCTTGATGCAGAGGGAAAAGTTTGGTCCTACCTCAACATTTTATGTTAGGCTTTGTTGACTCCCATGGGAAGCCTCACCCTTTCTGAGGAGTGGGGGGACGGTAGAAAGGAGGAAGTGGAGGAGGGAATGGGAGAGGAGCAGAGAGGGGAAAGAAACCTTGGTTTTTATGTAAAAGAAATAAAAATTATTTAATAAGAAATTCATTTATTTATGATATATTCATGAATTTATGATACATAATAAATAGAAGACCATAATAAATAGAAAGTAAGATCCAAATTATCATAGAACAGGCTGAAGTCATATGAAAAGTATTCAAATGTCTAGAAAACAAATACATCAGCAAAAGTATTATAGCCCCCAAAAGATAATGCACTCAATCTTATTAATTAAATGCATAGTTATTATTCTTTTCTTGGTCCTTTTGTGTGCTTGGCTTGCTGTTTGTTGAAGAAATTCTGTAGCTGGCAAAGGTTTTTTCACAAGAGATCTGGTTTATTTCGTAAAATTAAAATTTAAAGACCACTTCACTCCATGATTGTTTTGGTGCCTGAAAACCTTCCAAATGAAGGAGATGTTTTAAACATATGGATAGGGTTAAGATGCCATCTGTACCCTGCATGGGACCTCATACATACTAAATGTGGGGATCACTCTTCACTCAACACTTCTCCAAACTGGAGTTGAAATAGATTCTAAAACTAGGTAATGAAAGCTCAGTTATTTTTGTCATGTAGCTTTTAGAATATAATGTACAACTATTCATATATTAGCATAGAAACTAACTCTAAAAACGTTACTTTAGGAAACTCAGACATGATTTAACCTATGAAATCAGAATTGTAGTATTCCCAATTAATTCATTGTATACATTATAAATAGTGTATGGATACAAAATTAAATACCATTATATTAATAACAACACTGGGTTAGTATTTTGAAAATCACCATGAAGAAGTTCAATTTGTATTTTATATCACAGTTTATATAGTTATTAATTTTTCTCAAAGCCAAGTACTTACCCTAGCCAATGTTTGATAGACCTCATTAATTTGATCCATCATTCATTTAAGATACATAATATACATAGTAAACCTACGAAGTCATTCTTCTTCCTTAAGATGTTTTTATGTTTATGATAATAATTCATTTCTAGCAACTGTGAATCACTTTAGTACTTAGAGGCATAACTCTGTGATGTAGAGAATACAGTATAATAACTTGCTTCTTTGTCTTTTCTTTTTCTCCCACTCACACACCATCAGAAAATACCCACCCCTTTACACACACACACACACACACACACACACACACACACACACACAGAGAGAGAGAGAGATTAGATGATTTGTGTTCTGTACACACAAGGTAAGTAAGAAAAAAAAGGAGTGAATACAGGTGGATACCTCATCCTGTCTCTTGATGTCTGGATGCTTTATCTCTAGACAGTCACTGTGTTTATGAATGCAGAAGATTTATGTCTACAGACTTAAACATGAAGTTGAAATTGAATTACAGCTTTTACTTCTATCACATCACAATTGTGAAGTATGTCCTCAAGCAGGGTCTTAACCAGAGCCACGTCACATGAGACTTAAGGTGAAACACAGGAGTGAAATGCCTGAAAGTTTCAGAGTGAGAATCATTTAGTGATTTCATTTAAAAAGCAATGTGATATACTTTTATCTTACAACCACATCAAAAACTTTGTGTGTCAATATGTTCATCAGAGATATAACAAATCATGTTGCAGCAGAATGCTTTATTTCATATGATATTACTTTATGAAATGTGTAGCGTCCTTATTGCACAATAGAGACCACAAAGTTTAAAAATAATGGAAACTTCTGTTTGCCTTCTTAGTTCACTTTAAAATGAATTTCAAAATTCATTATCTATCCTACTCTTGGGAATCAAAATATTTTTTTAATAAAACTAAATATTTAATTTTCTTTGCTATTATTAGCAATTTTGTTCTGAACAAGATAAAAGATTTAAAGGAATAAACTTAACAGGATAAACAATTATTCAGTTTTTCTATATTTCAATGAATGTTGGTTCATTCTATTGCTACTCTTTTCTTCCCAAGCTTTTCCTCTCTGTTATTGTTGTCTTATATTCCCCAGCATCTCCCTGAGCTTTCTTTACGGCCAGAATGAACCGAAAGCGTCTTTCAGGTTTTGCACCTTTTGGATTTAAGGCTTCCCTCTACACCTGCATATCAGGATGTGTGACGTTTAAGCCACTTATATAGAATGTTACATAAACCATGTGAAAATTCTCCCATATACTTAAATCATCTCAAGAATTTATAACAATGAATAGTACCTAAATTATATGAAAATAGAGTCAGGAATAAAGAAGAGAAAGACAGTCTGGACATATTTAGTATCGACCATTTTCCCCTGGAATATTTTGGATACTTGTTGGCTGTGTCTGTGGATGAAACCCTGAATATTCGTAATATGTCAACTGTCTATCTCTATACAACAGGCATTTTATTTTTCCCATATATTATGTTAGCTTACATATGTCTTATAGTGATGGGCTGAAACATCAGATTGTAATGTGAATTTCTACTATGACATTTGTATTTTTAAAGACAGGGACTCACTTTGTAGACTATACTCAGAAACTCATTGAAGGCATTTGCTACCATTTCCAATCTATTGACTCTTGAAGAAGAAACACCGTTGTTGATGTGTACTCCTCCTCCTGCCCTTTGCTGGTCTCTTTATCCTTGTTTTGTTGTGCCATCACAAGGTTACTACAAAGTGACATGAAAATGGCATTAAGATAATAACGCAAATAATTCAGAATAAATGGTTTTGGAGTCCTGCTTGAATACCTTTCAAATTTGTTCATGAATAAAGGACCTTATTTTCTTTGACTAAATATATTGTCAAAAATCTAAAACATTTATTTGCATTGACACTGTGAATTGTTTTCTGTGTTCCGTAATTTCGATGCCTGTCTTGATTTGTAGATCGCTATACAGCTGCCTAAGCAGTCACAGGATGTTACAGTCTTTGTAAAATGATCAGTAAGTGACTCTCTGTACTGTTGCACTTAATGAGAGACCATAAAGCTATTCAGAAGGCCACGATGGTGTAATAAATCATTTCTTTTCTGATCTACAGCAAAATGCGTTCTTTATCTACCAAGCTGATGAAAAATACAATGCTCTTTGGAAGTCAGTTTTTGGCTCCAGTTGATTATAAAACTAATTTTCAATGATCTCACTGTAAGATACAAATAATTTCATAATTTATGAATATTTTATAGCTCCTTTAATTTATATTAAGACAATCTGAACAGTAATCTGCTCTCAGGTGAATTTAAACATTCTAGGAATATTTAAAATTTGTATAATATTTCTTACTTATATTAAATTACTTAATATAAAATCATAAAATGTGATTATATCTAAAATGCATACCAGATACCATCTTTAGGTTATATTTTATAATACTCTTATGACTATTTGCTCTATATACTTAAAATTTTCTTCCGGTTTCTGAAATGAAAATTACAATATGGTCTATAAGCAATTATATGATTTTGTGAGTGCATTTGTGTGTATACTATTTAGGCAGCATCTCTGATTTATATATACTGTTTAATTCTTTTTACAAAAGAGCTACAATTTTATTGTTGTGTGTATGTGTTTATGTCAGTGTGTGTATGTACGTGTTCTTCTGAAAGTGATGGTACATGTACGCATGCAGAAGTCATAGAATAGCCTGGAGTCCAAGTTCCTCCCTTCCACATTGTTTCTTGCTCACTGTTGTGAATGACACGCTAGGTAGCATTTAGGTCATCAGGGGTCATGCCTCTTGAACTGCCATGGGTGCACCAGGAGAAAGGTGCTTGCCATCATACCCTGCCTTACATGACTTCCAGGATCTGAACTCAGCTTTTTATGCTTATACAGCAGGTGCATTAGCCGCTGAACCCTCTCTCCAGCCAAATGAACTGAACTTTGATGTCATTGCTTTAAGTTGTCTAAAATGTAACTTTAAGAAACGATTAGAAAGATCTCTCAAATCAATAGGAACCCAAGGGCATATTTAAGAGGAAATTATAAAGTATTTTATGCTTCATATAATGTATTTTTTCCTAGAAAATATATTGAACAATTTAAAAAGCAGAGGCAGAATTAGTGTACAAGTCAATACATATTTCAAAGTAGATTCATTTCTCTCTTGCTTTTATCCATATCATTATTACTTTGGATTATATGTTTTTGTTAAACCAGTTGATTCACACCACTGAAAGACAAAAACTACTGATACCTTGGTTCATATTCCTTGGCTTCTAATTCTGTTTGTTCATATCCTATGGTAGATAATTCAACTCACAATCAAAAGTATCTCCTATCTTATAGAAAATTCTTACTTTGATTTGTAAATGCTAAAATGCAGGAGTGTGATGGAAGCATATATGGCATTTTAAATTTTTGAAAGCGTCAAGTACACTGACAATTATATAAGACAGCTGACACATACTTAGTGTAGCATAATGCACCTAAAATTCCTTTTTAAATAATGGTTACACTGTCTTGAATTTCCATAACTATAAATTTTAATGTATGTGTAAAAACAGAGAAAACAGTTGCACACTAAATAGAGCTCCAGAATCCAAGATGAATAACGACACCAGAGATGATAATTTGGAAGACAGAACAAGAATAAAAGTTTCTATATATTAAAACCGACTAGATATAAAAGTCCTCATTCGCCCTTTTATTGGATGCATATTTTAGCGAAAATATGACAGTTCTCATCCTGTACTTGCATATGTAATGCTAATTTATTAAAATATAAATAAAGCACTTCCAAACTGTGTTAAGCTTCTTTCATTCATTTTTCATATTTTTGATTTTCTCGGATGTTAAGTATTACTAAGATGTGTCAAATGTCATACTGGGTCACACATATGATCACAAAAGTAATCAGTGAGCCAATATACTATACATCCACCATATCAGATGCTGCATTAAGATACACCAGGGTCTTTTTTTTTTTTTTTTTTTTTGCTCAGAAACTTCTTTGCTTGAACATCTCTGTGAATATTTTTTTATTTCTATCAGTCAGGTATACAATTTTTGAGTAGCTGTGCCTGGAGGTACAAAATGAAGTTAAAATAATACTTTGGCATTACCTAATGATGAGCACACAGATCTACCTAGACATGTTTATCGAAATACTTGGTGCTGAGTCCCCAAATCTCTTCCTTGAGTGGAATTTCTAACAGCTGCTAACACTCAGTGGTAGATAAAAGAAAACGATTTTCTTTGTTTGTTTGTTTATTTTTGCTTTCACCAAAAACTTGAAGGCTGTTTCTAGAGAGGTAAATGTTGTAGAAGTTAGACATTGTCATAGTTTTCTTCGTCTTAAGATTTTGTCAAGCTTGTTTCCAATGCATGATTTAGACTCTTTGAAATAGGATGGTTATTAAAACATTCGTCATGTGTTCCTTGCTAATATTGCTCATGATGCTTGTAATATTATACTTTATATCAGTTCCTATTGTTTATAGTTTTGTATTGGGTTTGGATTGCTCTAGTTTGGACAAAAGGGGGACCTTGTTAGCCAATCATCTTTAAGAAGTGGGTTTTAGTTAAGCCCTGGCTTTGTTGGGACCCAGGATCAAATGTATGCACCTCTGTGTGCATGCTCTCTACACATTTCCTGTGCTATATTGCTGTGCTTGGATTTCTCCTTTCCTGATTCATGAACTTTTTCCCATTATAATAAACAAAATATAATTGTTTCATCTTTAGCTAGACTGGTTATTTCAACAATTTAGCACAGTACAGTTTTCTCTGCTAATATTTAAAAGCGTGGTCAAATGTCATATATATGTCTTGTCTTTGCTTTTGCTTTCTAGTTGTTTGAACTTTAATGAGACAACGTAGGTTCAGCTCTGTCATCCTCAAGCAAAATGTTCATAACAGTTGTTTTCAACCCCTTGATTTTCTAAAGCTGCAGTAGCAGAGTGACATTCACCAATTACACCCATATTCACTACTGTGGAAAAGTGAGAAAAATGAAACTATGGGTGATAAAAAACAATGACTGCATTGTTTCTCTAGCAGAATTTGTGGAGACGACAGTTGTGAAACTTTTAATGTGTTTTTAAAAAAGTATGTGCTAACTAAAAACCATTTTATTGCTTTAACTTACCATTTTTTTCAATTGAAAAACATAAGTTAAATATATTTCAGAATAGGGTAGAATAAATATTTTACCTAGAGTTTCAGACATTTTTGAAATGATATGTGAGGTAGAAGCAACTGTGAGAATTTGTGTGTATATGTGTGTGTGTGTGTGTGTGTGTGTGTGTTTGTGGTGTGTTTAGTGGCTGCCTATAGACAGGGTCTATTACTGAGTGGGAAGCTTACCATTAAGGCTAAGCTGGTTAACAAGCAGCATTCTGGGGTCAGCCCAACTTTGTCCTTCAATGCTAGGGTATTAAACACCTGCAGGAATTTGATGTAGATGCTGAGTATTCTAACTCACCTCACCAAGTTTACTAAGCTAGTGCTCTTACACATCATGTCATTTCCCCAGCCCTTTAAATAATGATTTTGAATGGCCATTTACATTGGAACTTCAATAAGGCATTACAAAAGTGTTGCACTGTGTTAGTATTGATGCTAGGAAACCAGAATAGCACTGTGAATAATATTTTTAAACTTTTGGACCCACATTGTAGATAATAAGTTTTTCAATTAGTAAATGAATATACAGATATAGTTATAATTATAAAGAATAGCAATTATGAAGAAATGAAATGGATATAATAGATTCATATATTCATGTATTTATCAAAATATCATGTGATCATAGAACACTGGTCTCCTGAAATGGAATATACAATTCATCAGGAATGGAGATTTTAATTTCATCAATTATATAAGTAAAACCAGAAAACAGTCTTCAAATTAGAGATCCTTCAAGCTTTCGGACTTTTAAAGAAATGGTTATTAACTTCATATGTTCAGGTTGAGTGGAGGTTTAGTAGAGAATGTCTAATTTCAACCTTGGAAAGTTGGATACAAAGGCCATAGAATAAACTGTATGGGAACGAAGAGTTTTAACAGTTTATGGCTGGAATATACAATTCAAGGAAAAGTTTAACTCCAGGGTGTATGCTGAGAGAAAATTAGGGATATGAAGAAATGAAATATTTTAGATCAAGTCAAAAGTCTTTTTATTTGGTTGATAATAAAGTCAGTGTCTAGTGTGGAATGCAGTCTATAAAATCATTAACCCAATTAGTTACTTGCAAATTCTGTATACAACCTTAGGGTAAATAGCCTTTACTTTGTAGCCCCTAATTTATCACTTGTCTACAACAGTGATTCTCAGACTTGATATCATATCCTCATCACGCGGAGCAACTTTAGGAATGGAATGTGGGGCTCCACACTCAAATTTCTAGGCAGCATGTCTGAGTTGGGGAGTGATACATATTTTACCACAAGCTGCTCTTGCTTCTCTGCTAGAGTTTTCCAGAAATCCTTGGATAATCACGGATGTCAAATAATAGAGATTCTTCATCCACATCTATTTGGGATATTTACTCACTACCTCCTACTATATCAGTAAACAGCTATGATATAATTTTTCCTTATTTAACAAACTTATTCATATGTGCTATGAAATGAGCTAATGCATCATTTTGCTTAACATAATACTTAGCACTATGCGTGTCTTTGATATTGTTGACTATTCCTTTTGATCTCTTATTGTTCAATAAAAGACCTTTAAGGTTCTTCAATAACCACAGAGTATGAAAATAGAAATGCTATTAGCTATTGTGCTTTCTCTCTCACAGAATATCTAGATACGTGAGATGCTGTTTCTGACTTGTTAATGTGCATCCTGTATCCGCTTATTTATGGCGAATTATACTGCAAAATACCAGTAGGCAACTATGTGCACATACCTATTGTTCCTTTACCTGTTTGCATGCAATTGATTTTAAACAAATGAACAGATTAAAAAAAGGCAACACTTACGTGCGTTATGAATTTGTTTCTGTGTTAGTACTATGGAGACCGGCTTTTATGATTGCATTAGTCTTCTGAGTGTTTTATACCATGATAGTAGTTGGTATCTATCACAACTTTCTTGCCACTACTGTTAACTCTGCATTTTTTTGTACCTCTCCCTCTGAAATTTTATTCTGCTATCATAAAATGCATTACCCAGACATGAGCATGTCGTTAACAAAATATTTTACACATGCAAGTACTGACCCCTGAGGCACTTCCACTTAAAGAATGCATACTTATTGATTATGGTTACTCGATTTACAGGACCAGCTTTTTATTTCTCAGGTGTTTTATCCAATTAATTTGTAGGCATCTGTTATTTAGAACTGCAAGGAATTCCTTTCTCAGACCTAAGTGTGCAGAATGCTTTCATTACTTTTATCTCGCACACTAAGAGATAGGCTAGGGAAAGGTTATTATAATGTATGACGTGACCTACTTTTAATAAATTTACATTTGCCACTTACTTTATTAGACACCTTTCTCCTCGGTGCTCACATTTGGACTCCCTTAATTATATGCTCAGCCAAAGACTTCTAATACATGAAGGCAATTTAGGAACCAAGGAAGCAAAGTCCTATCGACATTTCAAGATACAAAAATAAAGACAAAGGAGCAGAAAATAGGACTGCAGTTCCACAAAAATGTGTCTTCCTGTAACCTTCAGCCTTGAAATTGTCTGTAAGATCCTAGGTTATTTCTAACGTGGGCCCTCGAATATCCTACATATTCCAGACGTCCAGAACAGTCACTGTCTGCTTTTTTCTTATTATTCTGATTGTTAAACATATTACAAATGGGAACTCTGGGACTCCACTTCCTTTTCCCCTCAAAACCTCTAAATAATGAATGAGACTGTCAAACTCTCACTGCTGCAAATTCCCCCTTCATGTTGGCCAGGGTGGCTCACGCTTATCCTCGGGCAGAGCCACAGGCTACAAGTTTCCTCTTAACTAAGCATCATAGACAATGGCACCTTATCTCTGAGGTCATAACATGAAATCGCTCAAACTCAATGAAAGCTGATGGAATCTGCAGCCCTTCAGGATAACTGTGAAGAGTAAAAGGGCCTTCTAAGCAAGCTGTCAGCAAGTTGAAATCTAAATCTTGTGATTTTACAAGGTGGTACTTGTTTATTTTAACAGTGACACGGAGGGCTGAGGTCTGCCTGCTCACACAAAGCATTGGCTACAGTGTGCCAATAAAACAAAGATTAAAATCATCCTATTTTAAAATTTTATCTTTCAAGTCCTAGAAACGTCAATGATGGACATTTTAAAATCTTAAAAATAAAATAAATAAAATCCAACAGGACGTATCTGAAATTAACTTCCATCTTCTACATCCTATTAGCTATAGGTAAACATTTGGAGGATTGTCCTGGTGTGTTTTCCCACAAGAGAGGCATATCACTGCAGTAGGACTGGCTCCCTTCCTGCTCAGATGTAGAGCATTATCAGTCACACTGCAGTGCTGCTTCAGAGATGAGACCAGAACAGCATTTGATGGTAAGTGAGTGGCAGTGCCCTTTGGGCAGGCCACAGAGAGATAGCAGAGACAGCAAGGAGGGAATTTTCAAGTACTGTGTTCACTCTGGTCTGTGGTTAGACAAAGGGTTTATTTTTCAACAGTGTCTTAATCTTCCCAAGCAGCACTGGAGGCTTTCTCTGTACTAGTCTGCACTCTCTGTACTGTGTGCTGTTCTGTGAAACAAAGATAAGCTGTTTGGTCTCACTTAAAAAGAATGCATGAAGCTTGAGCAAGCACACACCTACCAGACTCTAAGAGTTTACTCTTGAATATTTGTAAAAGCACAAAAGACAAACAAATGGAATTATGCCAATTCCCTGTGGGAAACAAACAAATAAAACCACTAGAAACTCCTGGGATTTAGTCTCCCCAGCTAAGCAATCATTTAGAGGATATGCAGAGAGCACATTTGGATTAATTTATCCACGTCATGCACCCCTTATCTCTTAGCATATTTAAGCCTCATAAGCAACACATTCATCAAAATAATAGTGAATTCTAATATTTGCTGTGCCTTGCAAACACGGTGTTAAGTACACTAAGAAGAGCATATTTTCTTTATTTATTCTGGCAAGCTCTATTCATTTTCTTGGATAGAGAAACTAAATTTATAATAGTAAGGTAGACATTTCCTTCTAGCATAGTAAGCATTAGTGGCTAGTCTCCAACTCAGGTATGACAACACACATCTGGTCCAGGCACAGCAGAAAAGTACCATTTTAATTTCCACATTATGTGATGATTATTTACCTAAGATTCAATAGTCCCAATTTTTCCTACTGAAAGGTGTTGGGTATCTGTTGCTATTTGCTTTGGTTAATATGTATTCCTTTTTCATTTTACATTCCCTCTCCTTCCCCTTCTCCCGTACCCCTCATTTCCACCCCACACCACCACTCCTCAAAGGTTGTAAGGTCTCCCTTGGAGAGCCAACCAGTCTGGCATACTGGGCTAAGGCAGGACTAAGCCACTCCCCACTGCATCAATGCTGATCAAGGCATCCCAGTGTTAATATTCTTTAAGAACCAGCACAATGAATGGAGGCCACATCATCTCCACCTTAACAATTTTGCTGAGAATTTTAATATGAATCAAAATGACCTTTCCACATCTTATTGAGTATCAATAAATACTTACATACATTTCACAAGACAGTGGTTAAAGTGTCATTGAACTTTCCTTGATTCTTTTTTAGTAATTTATCCTATTCGATTTTCATTAGTTGTTTGAGAATTTCGCACAGGGCTTTCAGTAATATTCACAAACTGCCCAGTGCCCCCGACTCAACTTTTCCCAGTTCTACATCCCTTTCCCTCCTGTAAAACTTAGTGTTCTCTTTTACTTTTTCAAACTTCATGTCAGCTTCATGTTGCCCATATATGTCCAGGGATGTGTGACTTTCCACTGCAGTATGGTCATACTACTAGAGGGAAGATTTTTTCAGAAAACTGACTCTCCCTGGCCGGGAAGCTACAACCACTGTTTTAAACACTCCTAGGATTATTGTGAGCAGGGAAGAAACAAGCACTCGCCAATTTCCTTCATACTTCAAAGTAAAAAACACTTATATTAAAGTCTGACACAGAGTGGATTAGCTCCGAAGGGGCAGAAGAGCCCGCCATTCCTGAATCAGCTTTCTTTCCACAATGGCAGAATGCTTCTGATGATAAAAATAAAGGAAGGCTTGCTGAATTATTAAATGTTGCAAGAGGATTTCCACTATGTAATTACAGCTTAGCTTCTGATTTGATTATTTGGATAATTCACTTCATATTTTCTCGGTTAATTGCTGCTATCCATTGCACTGTATAATTCAAACAATCCTAAATTGCAGCTTGAATTTTATGACACGACCATGCCAAAATTTCTAAGTGCTCAGCACTATACAAATATTTGCAAAGAACTACCCATTTGTCAGATATTGTATTATAGATCTACCATCACTAGCTTGAAGAAGAGGGATTTTTCAAATGGAGATCTGCCCTGATATAGCAAAACAGAGTTCCAAGAAGCTGAGAAATTCTAATCCACATATTGCATCAAAATAATATATATCCAACACACTGCATGTTTCACAATCGATGGACTGTCTACTTATAAATTTAAAAATGAAAAGGACATTAATTTTATATTGTGCATTTCAATCATCAAAAGTCTACAAAATATAGTGAATAAACACTATATATAAATGATGTCAATTATTTTTTAAATGTACGAGAGATGCTCACCAACAGATTTCTGCTAAATAGGAAATGTTTTGACTGGTCTTGAAATATTTTCTATTTAAAATCCTGGAATTATATAAGAATTATTAAACCTTTGTTGACTTTATTTGACTTGTGCTTTTCACTCTAAATGGATATGTGACTCACACTTAGAGAGGACAATCATTATGCATAGGTAATGTCACTCAAACAGGTATCATTCTAGTATTCTGATATCTCTGGAGCTTAAGGTGTTATGTGAAATTCTCTATCCTTTTGGTGCCTATAGTATTCAGTCATGGTCATCTTTGTGTATAATGGTCTTTGAGTTCCTGCTCATGAATATCATTTAATTTAAAAGTGTCCTTAGCGTGGTGGCATTTCAATTGTTTTTTAATAAATAAAGACTTCTTGAAGATCTGAGAGTAAAACAGTTCCACCAGTCAGCCTTACATACCAAGTTATGGTAACATACACCTTTAATTCCAGTAGACACACCAGTTGCCATAGAAACTGGGCAGTGCATGCCTTTAATCCCAGCCCTAGAGAGAATTATGAAATGGGAGGAAACAGCTCGGAATACACAGTCTCATTCTGAGATTCTGGACACCAGATCGTTATTTTCAGACTGAGGTCGAGATAAGAGCCAATGGCTGGCTGTTTAACTTTTCAGATCTGCAGTTGAACCCCAATTTCTGAACCTGAGTTTGTAACAATAGTGCTGCACCTTAGGGTATATTGTTACCTGTTCTCCACTGGGCACTAAAGAATGAAAGACTGAGAGTGGCAGGAGGGGAAACAAAACACTCTCCATGTATCATTTTTATTTAAGCCTTTAATCTTAAATGTGTGTGTGTGTGTGTGTGTGTGTGTGTGTGTGTGTGTGTGTGTGTGTATTTGTGCACTACTGTGTGGGGATCCAAGGTTGCCAGAAGTAGATATCAGATAACTTGAAACTGGAATTAGAGGAAGTTGTGCTTTATCCCAAATGCGTGTTAGAACCTGAATCCACTACGGTGAATGATGTTAACCACTGAATCATTCTCTACTACACCTATCTTTCACTAGGGGAAATAAAATGAGGTATCATGACTAGATGTTTTAATTGTTTATTTGAAATTCTATTTAAATAAAATCAATGAAGCTACTCAAAATGTAAACGTTGTGGCCAAACCTCAATACCTCTGCAGGTGATTAATTGCCTTAAAAGAATGAAAGAATTGAAAAGATTGAAAAACAATGGGCTTACCCAAGATTTCCTCAGCAGGACGCTACAGTTTTGAAGACCATCTTGATCAGATCTCCTGCTTAGGTATGGAAAAATCTATACCTTTGGAACTTGACCATAAAGGCAGTGTAGCAGTACCATTTAGCACATCTATAAGAGCCTTAGCTGCAGGTAGGTGGTTCACTTAATCATGTTAGGAAAATCTATAGTATAATCCCTTTTCAATTTAAAAGAAACAAATACTTCTCTTAGGAAGTTTGAGTTCTCCCCAAATTGGGAGCTGAATGAAAATTAGTTTTCAGCCAAAGACTATGGGTTTAAATTGGATAAAACAGAGGTCCTATTGCTTGCTTGTCCAAAACAATGACTAGAAAAGTAGTAAAGTCTCAGTTGTTCCTTAAATGTTTATCTTTCCTATACTTTAAAATTACTATATATTTACTGAAAAATAAATAAATAGCAATTAAAAGAAAAATATGTCATACTGTTAAATTGAACATTTATCTGGAATATGGGACTGGGTTCTTGATGATTGCTGATGAATTCTTGCAGCAAAAGATGTTTTGTCCCCATATGATGCATTCAAAGTCTAGAGATTTTTGTCTTTCCTGGGTTCCAGTGTAGGAGGTTAACTTCCAGTAGCTCAATAGGTGACAGGGAGTTCTACAACCTGGAACACATGCCACAGGGCTTTCCCAGTTTCTTTTAAAGCAGAAAAATTTATGAGATGCCCTCATGCAATCAAATCAGGGTAGGTAGACAGCAATCAACCACTCCAGGAAATGTTAGACTGTGTCTCAGTTAAGGCAACTAAGTGAGGGTCGCTGCACACTGATGGAGCCTTCAGAGAGGTTGGCATTTTAAAAGACTATTGTGAATTATTAAAAGTATGCATTTTAAGTGTTATATTTTCTGTTTTTATTTCTAGTTACTTCAAATAAATAAAATAATAAGGGATACTTAGGCCTTTTTTTGTCACATTCAAGCCTTTGAGATAACAGTTTACATATACCTTTAACATGCTCCTACATGTATCAACAGTTCAAGAAATGAGATATCATTCCTTGCTTTGTTTTTGTTTCTAAATTTTACTTGGGCTTCATTAAGAATTCTTTGACTTATGTTGCCTTATTTAACTTTAGAGCTTGGCGCCTACCACCATGCAATAATCTGCCTGTTTATGATGTAACACAGAGTCCACGTACTTTTTCCCTCTAAACTTCATATTTAAACTCTGAATTCCATATATAAGCCTATATATGGAATACATATGCTTAGGCTAGACCTGAAACATACATGTATCCATCAGAGTGTAGGGACTCTGGTTACACGGGAAACTAATGAATAAAAGTCACACTATTTCATTCTCTGTCATTCTTAGAACTATATGTTCTGTATAAATGTTTGTGTTAAGGTATATGTGCATGTTTTTTTTGTATTTATACAAATAGATCATATTTTTCTGTATAATAGTACATTATATGTATACATTTAAGTTAATCAGCAAATACTTTTATATTTGAACAAAAATAATTGAAATTTGTTAGAATTTTTGATTATATATTTACCTTGCTATTTTATTAGTTTGGTGCATTAGAGTATATCTCCCTGACACAGCAAATTTACATAGAGAGGTTCTAACCGTGAAGGTAACTGTATTTGAAAACATTGGTAATCAGGAAAACGATGGTCATCATTGAAAGAGATAATTTTTCAGGATTATCTATATTGCCAGCACTCAGGAAAGTGACAAGTTCAATGCCAGCATATACTACAGAACACAATTTTGCAGGTAGTATAAAAAGAGCAGCTAATAAAGATAATTAGGTTTGAATGCTAACCACAGTGGGACCTTATTCAAAAGTGGGTCCTTATTTAACATTCTTGAAGCAGAAGAGAACACGAACTTTGTGAATAGACAGATAGGCTATGTGTGCACCTGGGGAAGGAGATAACTATTGACAAGCCCAGGAGAAAGGTCCCCATAGATGCTGCAATGACTTGAACCTCGGTCTTTGATTTTTGGGAAATAAAGTATTGTGGCATTTTATTATACAAATTCAATACAACAATAGAGTGCCCTCTGTGATGAATGATTTATATACTTAATAAATCTTTAAAAATTTCAGATTAATATACCAAGGATGGTACATGATATTCAGTATTACATGCATGAATATGGAATTTGGGTTAGCAGAGGAGGAGTCTGAAATCATGTCAAGATCAAAAAAAATACTATGCCATAAAATTCAGTGCCCATGTTTCTCTGTGGAAGTTGAGGTTAGTAACACGAAGGTGAGCATGAGTGTGTTGAACTAGGTGTCCAGTCAGTGTGTTTGAGTGGGTTGAGCTTAAGTTTCACATGAAAAGAAGAGGTCCTTAATCATAATAGTGATGTATTTCCTAGGCTCCTGTAAATCACTCTGCTCCACCGAGGTCTACAAGCTAACTTGTAGGTAGAGCAATAAGAGGTTCTTCTTTGCTAGTTACTCTGAATTTAAAGAGATCTAGGGGCAACTCATTGGTTACATTGCACTTGGTATTTCTAACTCCTCATAGCTTCACAATTTTGCTGAAAATGTGTTTAGTGCTGAGCGATTTCTCTCATACTATTCACATTTTTGTGAATAGTATGCAATCATGAAGTTTGAAAGTAAAATTTCCATGAAATTGCACTTAAAGGAAGATAAACATGTCCAAATAAAATCCTCTGGGACTACTACCAAGTCTTTATCCCTTTATTTCTCTATTTCAGTGAAGTAACATCTATTCCATGAATCAGTCAAGAATGCATCCTTCTTTCATTTCCATTCTAACTTTAAACTTTTCTATTGCTCTCTCTCTCTTTCTCTCTCTCTCCCTTTCTCTGTCTCTTTCTGTCTCTTTTTCTGTGTATGACATTATGGTATTGAAGTGACAGAAGCAATTTAAATTTAATATTTCTAAAGTTGAAGTCTTGATTTTTATGAAATTTTATCTATTTAATTTCACCTATCTTAGAAATGATACATATATTTCCCAGTTGATGATCCCGAAACACAGACTATCTTGAAATGATCTCCCTGTCTTTGCAATCATACAGAAGCTTGAATGGAGGAATATTGTGACAAAATCCCTGTTACTGGTGAGAGCTAGAACTACTCATGAAGATGAGATGCAGTTTTAATGGAGGACTCCCCAACAACAGAACTGAAGAAAAGTGTTAAAGGAAAAGAGAATTTTAAAAAATACAAAATAAAAGCACACAACCTTATTTAAGACAAGGACTATAAGCACAAGAAATTGTTGAGAGTGTTTTAGATAATTCAAAAGACACTTAGAGTGATCTAGAAACTTTAAGTGCTTCAGGTGTTTTGAAAATATTTAATGGGAACAGAATAGGAAGCCATGTTCAATTTAGTAACATTAAAATGTTCTATTTTCGTGATAAAATTAGGTGATTTTGAACCTTTGAAATACGCTTGCATATGTGTCTTATGATTATCCTTAGTCGTTTTGATCTATTGCATTCTTATTAAAGCTATAACATTATACAAATTGGAGAATTGGAAGAATCTTATAAATATTCTTAAAAACCTAATCCTAGGTCCCTTAGAAGATGCAGAAGAAAAAGATACTTGTTACCAAGTCTGATGATCTAGTTTTGATTTCTGAAACTCACATGATGGCCAGAGAAAACTGATTCTTGCAAGTTGTCGTCTTATAACCACATTACACTGTTACACCACACACACACACACACATACACACACTGCAAATTGCCTTCTCGTTGCCACATGAATACTGTATCACAAGCATGCTGACATACATACATCTCACACGCACACACACACTGCAGAATGTACACTCATTACACATGAACTCTGTATCACAGGAATGCTGACATGCACACACACACACTTAAAGTAAAACAGAAAAGTAAATTAAAAATATTAACAATGCAAGCCTAATAATTTTGACTTCTATTGTTACAGTTATGCAGCTCCTTAAATGTCAGCTACATCAAGGAAGTTAAGTTTATGAATCCCTCAAGGGACTTTTAGATTCGGATTTCTCTGTAAGGCAGAATTCTCTGAAGTAGGCAAAGGACCTCAAAATTTACTGTTGTATTAGAAAGGTTTTCCACTTCACAAATACTTCCAGTCTTAAAAAGCATATATTTCAAATGCTAATATCTCTTCTGCACCATGTTATATATAGTTCTATAATATAATGTATTCAACTCACGACATTACAGTCCTTAAAGGTCAGTGTAGCTGATTAAGCACTTGTTCCTGTATCCCAGCCATCACCTCCCTCGCTTCCCATATCAGACTAAAATGACAGAAGCCTGAGAACATCCAACGCAGTGAAATCTACCACAGGGTCAGTGAACATAGAGTGATTTCCACACCGCAGCCTTATTATGACCAGACTGGACATTACATCAACAATTGTCTCTAGAATTCTGTATTTTCCCCGTGAAATTAAACAAACATGAACACAGAAGGCTTTTTCTCATTCAGTGCGGAAAACAGGTTGGTCAAACAGAAAGGACATGGCTAAAGCTGTAACTCAGCACAAGGTGCCCTGCACAGGAACCTGAGAGTCTCAACAAGCATTATGGCCCTAAAAAGGTTGGCATTCTATAGTTTCCATCAAGTTATGGGATCAAAACAGAACATGGATCATGAAAATGATATATTCACTATAAATAAAACAGGTCACTGTTTCATTAGAAAAATCACAATGTGTCCCCGAGTTCTCACTAGAGTTGTGCCTCATGACTTTTATTTTTATTTATTTATTTTTTTGCTTCGTGACTTTTAGAGGAGTCACTTCTTACATTTCCTCTTAATGCTAAGTACCTGATATCGGCGTAGTGTATGAGAAAATACTTAAATATCCATAATAAAATAATATTACAAATCCAGATTTCATTCCTAATATATCTTCAGTAAAACTAACAATGTATAAATATATGTGTATATCATATATATATATATATATATATATATATATATATATATATATATATATATTCATACTTTGATAGCATTACTAGTAGGCTAAAATCACTGGATCACTAGTCAGTTCCATTAGCACAAATGTCTCCTCGGGTATAGAGCATAAACTGAACTCTTCAGTACCAATTAGCTCCTGCTTCACGATAAGCAGCAATACTTTACATTGAATTAGAAAGAAAATCATTAAAACTATTTTGTAGTCTAGTTTCCAGAAATTTATTTTATTTAAATTCCTAATAATCCTGATGTAGGAAAATGTGAATGTCAACAGAATGTGATTTTACTTGTGAGAAAAAAGTGTCTAGTAATGTGAACACATAGACCCTCACATAGGCCAACACAAGTAGGTGACACCTAATCCAGGCTCTCCCACAAGACTCTATCACATAGGCACTCATTTGGAAATCCTACTTTTCACAGATAATGATACGCTGACACTTACACACAGTTACACACAGGTGCTGTTCACACACACACACACACACACACACACACACACACACACTCAGACATACGCCCTCAAGCACAGGCACTCACACACAGGCCTTCACACCCAGGCACTCACACACTAGCAGCATCTCACACAGGTATTCACCAGAAGGCATTCACGCATAAGCACTCTGTCATACAGGCAACCACACACACAGATACTGTGTCTCACGGGCACCCACACGGACACTCACAGTTAGTCACACTGAGGCATTCATCCATAAGCACCCCCACAGTGTACATGCTCTCACAGAGGTAGATTTTGTAATCTCCTCACATCCATTATAATTGTGCAACATTCTACACATCTTACTTTTCAAACAGAAGAAGTTTTCCACTTGTTACTGGAATTACAAGTCAAACCTACTCATTTCTCAACAAAAGATCTTTCAGTAAGGCTACTATATACCACGGTGGGTTTTTCTACATGTGACAAATACTGTGAAACTTAAAGCATACGTATGACCATGGCATTAGTGATTTCAGCATGCCACTGTGCTAAAATGATACCACTCTGTTTAATTTAAAGCACATAGTACCCCTTGAGGAATTAATACTTATTCAGACACTCCATCATAAATTTGGACTTATCACACAAATATTTTATTAAATAAAGATACTAGAAACAATACATAGAAATGGTGACATTATTTACATAATACTTTACATAACAAACTCCTTGTGAGAAATGATAATATTAAAATTTCAAAAGTTCCATCACAGCAAGTGGTCGGTGAGGCATGAAGATAAATCAAATCCTAGTTTTTGCCATGCTGAGAAAAGACTGCTGGCTTTTAATCATCCTGATGTGCCATATGTAAATTCCATCAAAAAAGAAGTTTGGTAAATGTTATATTACAAAACCGCAGGGAGCGAGGCTATTTATAAACATCAATTAAAAGATATACTGTAGTCAAAGCTCATTAATAATATTTGACTAATCTGTTTATAATTCTCTCTCTTATTTACTAAATAACTTACTTAGATTTCTATAAAGACAGAAAGTGTCCCAATAAGCAGACGTCTGTTTCTGTCTTGAAGTTTATTCAAGGTCACTGGACAGCTTCTCAGTGACAGTACAACCAAGGCCCCTCATTAAGCATTGCAGACAGAAAGACACGGCAATTAGAGCTACCCCTGAGTAAACTGCAAAATGACAAGAGACAAACACCAAAAAAATCCATATTCCTATATTCAAAACAAACCAGTTTTAACTACCCCCAAACCTGATGTTTAACATGACTATTAGTTAAGATTAAAAGAATACTTTATTGCTAAAGAATTATCAAAGCAATTACAATTTTTATAAATAGTTTTACTAGTTATTTTTACCGTTATTCTTCAATGTCCCTTTCCTGGTGAATTTCGGGTATAGATTATCAATTTCCTCATATAAATCTTTTTGTACTAATCTTTTCAACTGTCATGAGCTTTTATCATTTGTCCTCTAAAGAGTACTTCACTGCTAGCAGTTAATCTTTTAAATGTAAAACCTAATTGAGTTCTTTCTTTGTGTTTCTTTTTCCTCTAAATATGCTTGCACTTCCTACAGGCTGGAGCTTCCTTTCCCGTGATTATCTTTCTCATATGCCACAATTTTTCAAGGTCTTGCTGGGACATAGAAAATCCCCAAGAGTTACTGTTTATAGTACAGCAACCTGTTGTGGCTCTCAGAGCAAAGGAGGACACCACCGACAACAGCCATATAGCCAGTATTAGTGTATAACTGGTACCTGGTCTATGGGAGCTTTTCTTTATAGGGTTGATTTTTTTTTCAAGTAACCATACTAATTTCCCTTCTGTGCCTTCAGGAATAAATTCTTGCTTTCAGTTTCATGCTGTACATTTCCCTTCCCCTAAAGCTCAGAGTCAGTGGACAGAAGGGACGGAAGCTGCTTTGAAAAGAGGAAATATGGCATCCTACCAGGGAGACAGATAAGAGCAAATATCACTGGGGTAGACAGCATAATTATCCTTATCTTTCCCCACGACCAGAGGCAAAGACAAGAGGAAACAAACTCCTTCAAAGAGGATGGTATCCTGTTAGATGCAATGAATCACAACAAAAGATACTTGCGAAGCTATGATTTATTTATGGTGACCCTCAGCATTTCAAAAAGAAATTGCCTAATTCACAAAAACTATTGCCAAGCACACAGAAAAGTAGAACAGGCATTCCCAGGTGTTTAATTTATAAAAGAAATTTTATTGTAAAGGCTTCATTATTTAAAGCTCATAAAGGTAGAGGGACTGTTGGCAGAGAGTTACCTCCACATCTTTGAATGTTCAGTATTCATATGTGCGTGAAATGAGGCCTGTCATATCTGTCATCTGATTTGGAGAAATTTAATGATTCAGGTCTTTCTGATGTTTGTTGTTTTGATAGAACTGGTATGTAAATTGAGTGGCAGGTGACATTTCAGGAGATTAAATTAAGGTAAGAAATAATCAAATTAACATATTGCTTTTCTAAAGTATAATGATCATTTGCATATAAAGTACAATCAAGTCTATAAATACAAAATGAACTATAGTGAGGAACATAATAAGCAGCATCAATTATATAGTATTACAAACGGGCATAAAGACAAGATTGCCAATATTCCCAACTCCACGTTGGTTTATGAGAAACTTTTGGTTGGAATGTCAGCTTCAGAGAATGTAATATTCAGCATCTTTCAGAGAAAGTGTATGTCTTAAATTTGACCTAGGAAACAAAGGTAACCACCCATGATAAAAGTTTTCCTACCTGGACCTGAAATGGGCACTCAAATGGGCTATTACACTGTAAGGAAGCCCAAGGTAAAAGGCAGGAATATTGACATAAATTTACTCAAAGTGTATATTATTTGAAAAATAAAAGAATGAGAGTGAACAGTCAAAACAAATCATTGGAATAACTCTAAGTTGTTTTATGGATAATAGCTTAGATTTAGGGTATAAGAGATTCTGACTATCATCTATTTATCTATCAATCTATCATCTGTTTATCATTATCTATATATCATTTTCTATCATCTATCTCATTTATTATCTCACTCTAATCTATCTATATTAGAATTATTTTTATTTCTTATGAAGATCCTGTTATCTCTTAGTGAAGTACTGAAATTTGCCTTTATAGAGTGAAGTAGTCACAGAAAATACTTGAAAAAGCAGTCTGGCTGTTTTCCAATAAATCGTTATTCATAATCGTATTCAGTAGGATATTTGAGTCAAAAGATAAACTTTCCCAAAATTTATTCAACAGAAGTATTGTCCATTAATATCTTTGATAACAAAAATACTCTTCCATGTACTTTGTGGCTGCTATGGATTTAAATAGGGAAAGTCTGTTGTGAAAATGTGAGTGAAATATATTTTATTGAACTAAGTTAGATTTAAGTTTGTCAACTCATGGACAGTAGTCACACTATTGGACAGAAAAGATGGTTCTATATGACAGCAAGTAGCAAATGACAAGAGTTGTGGAAAGGATTGATATCCCAGGAAACAGATTGCATTTAAGTAATCAGCCATCACAGATTTCAACAAATACAGCTAAGCAGAATAAATTCAGCATATTCCTAAGTGGATAGTGAACTTTTTCGTTCAGAAGACAAAAAGGGAAATATCAACATATGGTGCACATCTGAGTAAATATGGAGATTTCAGATTTGCTGGGCTTGAACAGCAATATGTCATTCTGCATCTTCGCTCCTTTGACAGTGGCATTTCTGAAATGATAGGCTCAGAATACTTTATAATAGTAACAAGATATTTGAAGAGATATTCCCAGCCTTCCTGTAGAAATATTTCTTCCTGACTTTGAGTTTAAGGACTTAGTCTAAATTAAATAAAAATCATTGACCAGGATTTAGGCTGACTTCAGGCATCCAGATGGCCTCTGCAGTACGTGGCTCTTCGTCTGGCTGAAGATCAAGCTCTCCTTCTGCTTCCTGTACTGTAGCTAAGCTTGCCCTCCATTACAGCAAACGACTCTCCACTGCAAAGATTCCCCACCGCGCTACTCTTCATCTCTCTGTTGCCTTGACTCACAGGGCTTTGCATGAAGAAACACACTTACAAGAATGTCAGAAATATATTCTTGTTTATTTTTTCCCTTGGGGAAAAGTTACAATATTTTGCCTAATGCCACTGTTCTTCTGAATAAAGTTTGTACAGAATCTTAGGAAATGTGTGTTCTGCTGGAGTCAGACTTTATGAAATATTTTAAGGACTAGTTTTCAGTTATGTGTCTGAGGTAAACTTTATATAAATATATATATATATATATATTATATTATATAATATATATAATATATTATAATCTATTTATCAGGCTTATCTACTGATCTCTAGTAGTATCTTCACCAGAAAAATCTACCTCCAGTTTCTGTCTGATATTATAGAGTAAGAAGTTTTTTCAGGTCACTGTTATGACAGAAATTACATAGAACAAGCTTCATGGGTGAGTCATTCAGACTGGCCATCAGGCGCAAGGTTAGACTGTAAAACTGCAAACAATTAAATCCAATCTGTCCTGCTATTGATCCAAAAATGATAAGGTATTGTTTGTTTGTTTTGTAATCTTTGTTCTAATTTTTGCTTTGTTCTAAATAACTGTTATCTTGACATATGTAAAGATTCATGGATGTAAGAAGCTAGAGTGGAGTTGGGATAACCAGCAACCGTTCAAAACTAGTGATTTGCTCTACCAGGATGCTCATGATATTTTACCATCAATAATCTGTGAAATTCACTTAATTTGAAGAAAAAGACAAAATTCTTTTTTTTCTTTCCCTTGGGGGTTGTAATGGTCTCCACGTGCATCTGAAGATGTGGTTCTTTTCCATCTCACAAACTTCAATCCAAAACTTAGCAAGGAACTCTGAAGAAGTAAGAGTTTCTTCAGTTTTGTCAGTGGTAACACCACTACACTCCCTGCACCCCTGCCTGCCCCTGTCTATTCTGTACTCTTGTCATCTATAAAATACTAAAGCATAATCATGCACTGCTTAAAAGCCAATGAAACATTGATAGTTAAAGCAACAATTGACTGATTTGTATGAAGACTTCCTACGTTGCTTCATTCACTTATGTTTTTCTGATTTGTACTACATTGTATTTTTTCTTTGTAAATCCTGTATATACTTTTAAATTGTGTAGGGTTATGATATGAGAATAAGAGTAGATATTATCAAAGAGATATCATGATACTTGAATATAACTTGAATAAACATGTGAGTGGAGAAGGCCATTTAGACAAGCTGGGAGGGGCTAGAGAGATGGCTCAGTGGTTAAGAGCATTGCCTGCTCTTTCAAAGGTTCTGAGCTCAATTCCCAGCAACCACATGGTGGCTCACAAAAATCTGTAATGAAGTCTTGTGCCTTCTTCTGGCTTTCAGGCATACACACAGACAGAATATTGTATACATTAATAAATAAATAAACAAACAAATAAATAAATAAATAAAATAAAGTTGGGAAATCCAATTATAATAACAAGCACAAATAAAACAAACAACAACAGAAAACATTAAAACAGGCAAAATAAAACAAATAAAATTGGTATGTAAAAAAGTACTGGAAGAGAGAAAAAACAATACAACCCCCAAAATCTTAGAGTTTTTATTGTGTTGTCCTGGGGTTGGGTCCTGCCATGCAATGTGGTTGATAAAATCACTAACACTCCTAGGAAAAATCTGATACTCTTTCCTAGAAACCGTCCACTGCACATAGTTTCTTGGGTAAGGGTAGTTTCCCATGTTCACTTCTACTTCTACATGCTGGGTTTAAGTCTTTATTTAACCTGTTCTGGTATTGCACATGCTGTCACAGTCTCTGTGAAAGGGATGGAAAGAATATAATCATAATATAGTGTAAGAATAAAAATAAATAAATAAGTTTAAGTGCATGGTAGGAAGCATGGTAAGCAAAATCTCAGAACTGTTAAAGAGTTACTTAAAATAAGAGAATCCTCCTGAGTAAAATTGCAGAGCTAATATGCACTAATTTACAACCTCTTAATCTCTTTGTTTTATGCCTATAGAGCTGCTGTTCTTCCAGTGGTAAATCTAAGACATCAACAATGCTACTATCTCCAAATAATTCCTCAAGTTCAGGCTGTTCAAAAGAGAGTAAATTGCTTTAAAGAGAAACAACCACCACAAACCCAAGAAGCCTAATTATTCCTTCCTGGGGCATCATTGGAGCTGAGGGAAAACATTTATAATCATTCCATAATTTACCAGAATGAGGAAATTAGCAACATATCTAGTTACAAGCTTGCAGGGAATCAGTGGCAACAGAAAAGAATCAAAACAATGATTAGTCATAGGAAACCTGAAGATCCACTCTAGAGGACTATTATGTCTTGGGCAGTTGGAAATCCAGACAGTAGATTTCTCCTGTGAAAAACTGGCACCAAGGTGTGAATGGAAAGAAACAATGAAGGAATATCCTGTTGTGGTATGCGTAGAATGGCCCAACAGATTCCTAGGTTGAAGACTTCATCTTTAGCTACTGGCACTACTGTATTGAGAAGTGATTGGATTATGAAGCTGCCACAATCACAGATGTATCAATACATTAACAAATTCAGGCTTGAAAAGGGATGAGAGGGCCTCGAGAGAAGGAAGGGATCATTTAGAATTCACTACAATGCATAGTTTGAAGAGCCTGAAAGAGTGGAGAAACTAGGTCGCTGGCAGAGCATCTCTGAAGGATGTATCTAACTTCTGGTCTTTTTCATTTTTCTATTTCTCTATAGAGTAAGTTTTCTTCTATCTCAAGAATCCTGTCATGCTATTTTAACTTCATCAGTCTCAGAAGCAAGGATGCCTGGTGACCATGGTCTAAAACTAAAGAAATTGTAAATAGAAAGAATTTTCTTTATTTTAGATTATCTCAAGGATTTTGGACATACTCACACACATACAAACCTGCTGGAAAATAAGCTCTGTGCACTGGATCTTTGACTATGATACCAGATAGATCATGAGAGGAGAGCAAGAGCTATTTATTGCAGGCATCTGTGGTTAAAGAGGTCACAGTGGGGCATGACAGTAGAAAAGACGTGACAGCAGAAAGGCCTGGAGGACAGAAGGAATGGTGCTAGACCAGAGAAAGCAGCCAGAGAACAAAGTACCACCGTGAAATCTCATTCTTTGCACGTGAAAAAGGGTCCTGTTAACATAAAAATAAAGGAAAAATAAAAAAGAAATGAGGCAGAGGGCTAATTATTGAAACTTTGTTTTGATGAAGAGGTTCTTTTTATGAATATATTATTAATAAAAACTGATTCAAGCATAAGGATGAATCCTCTGAGGTCACATAGTATTGAGGTATTTTAATTTGTTTTGTAACATACACAGATTTATTTAAAACTCCACATATTACTTTCTAGAATGGTATTGTTACTTCATTTATGCATCCACTTGTTAAGAGCCACACATTTATTAATACATGAGGAAAGGTCAAAGAAGAATAATAAAACATAGAATTAATTTGAAGGATATTTAAAATCCAAGTATGTCTCTGAGAATGAACATCTGTTCATTCTGAAGAAGAATCAACCAGAATAGTGGGTCATAGGATGAAGGAACACACCTACACATGAAGAAACTGAAATAGATATGTCTTCCATGTAGTTTGGAAGGTCAGGTAATGAATACCAGATGGGGCAGCAATGCCAGCAGCAGCAGCTCAGGGAACAAGAAGGGACATATTTCATCATTGCAGTGCAAGGCCAAAAGTCCAGGGGTAAAATACAGTTCTAACAAGTCTCACATTTGTGAATGTGAACACCAAGATGAAAGAAACTACTTCTTATATAGGCAAAAATTGGCAGCAATATTTATTGAGTACTGTTTGCAGCTAGTTGGAAACCCAGACCAATTTCTGTTTTTCAATGGCTGAGTAAATTTGCATCATATTATATTTAGAGACCATTCCTAAGCACATCTACAAGAAAAAAGTACATTAACTATCTCTGTTTTATTGGTAAGAAGATTGAAACAGAGATCAATGGATTTATCCACAATCCATGCCAGTAGTTACTGAAGTAGTGACCATGTGAATACAAGCTATTAATTCCAAATTCCAGGTTCATAATTACTAAGGAAGTCATAAAGTGAAAGAAATAAAATGGTATATGCATGTCTATTTGAGGGATGTTATAGTTTCACCAAACCAAATTGGGATAAATAAAAGTTTTATTTAGCTAACAGTTTGATGTCACAGTCTATCATTTAGTGAAGTCAGGGTAGAAACTCAAGGAAAAAACCTGAAGGCAGAAACTGAAGCAAAGGTCATGGAGGAATTGTCCTTACTGGCATGCTCTCAATAACTTGCTCATCAGCTTTTCTTACAGAATTTGGGCCCACTTGCCTAGGGTGACCCAACCCACAATGGTTTGAGGTCTCTTGCAACAGTATCAGTTATCAAAAAGCCTCCAAGATATGCTCAAAGGGCCATCCATGTTGGCAATTCCTTGATGTGGGAGTCCCCTCTGTATGCTTTCATTGGTTAATAAAGAAGCTGCTTTAGCCAACCGCTTAGCAGGTTAAAGCCAGGCAGGAAATCAGAACACACACACACACACACACACACACACACACACACACGAGAGAGAGAGAGAGAGAGAGAGAGAGAAAGAGATAAAGAGAGAGTAGATGGTAGATGTAGTCAAAGAGACACCATGTAGCTGCAGAAGGAGACAGAGTCTGAACACTTACCAGTAAGCACCATGCTAATACACAGATTAAAAGAAATGGATTAATTCAAGATGTAAGAGCTAGCTAGAAATATGCTTGAATAATTGGCCAAACAGTGTTGTAATTAACAACAGTTTCTGTGAGGTTTTTCAGGTCTGGGTTGCCTGGAAACGAACAAGCAGTCTCTGCCTACAATTCCTCAACTGAGGTCTTCTCTTTCCAGGTGACTATAGTTATGCTAAAGTCGCATAAAATTAACCAGCACCTCAGATACAGTGACATTTCCTCCTGTTAATCTAGAACTGCACTCTTTCGGGATTTTTTTTCTCAGAAAACCACACAGGAAAACTGTTTTATATCACTCAGGATAACTGTGATGATCGCCAGAGCACAGCTGGAGTTATTTCTTGGGAGAGAAACAAGAAGAAATCAGGTGGAACCCTGAGAACCTAGCAGGTGGAAGTATGTAAGCCATCAAGACAACACAGCGGAATTTCTGTGCTTAAGATGTTGGCAAATGCCCTGTGCCTGACTGAAGAAGAAAAAAAAAAAGACCAAGACTGAGAAATCCAGCCTTAAAGATCATGAGAAATGGACTGTTTAAAACATTTTAGCAAAGAATATTTGACAGAAAGGGAGATCAACCCAAAATAGACTAAAAGAAAAGGTCACATTGAAAGAGCAGAGAATGATACCATTTGGGAAGGAAAAAGTATAACCCTTGCCACAGTGATTAAAGTGCTGTTAATATCAAACATTGTAGAGTACTGCCATCAGATGATAACACACGACTTTCAGAATGGTGGCCATATTTTTCAGTCCCTTGCAATACTGTTTTGACTTCGCAACAAGAAGAAGGTTTGACCAGAATTCATGTTTTATCATAAAGAACAACCAAATTGATTATATTGGCCTTATTTTTAAGACCTTACAGTAATGCTAAAACATAAAGGCTCTTCCCATGAAGTTCCAAGCTCCCTATTACAAGAGAAGGTCATTTATAAGGCACTTCCTTATAAGGCACTGTCTTATGACAGAGGGCTAGCAGTCTCAGTCTGGCACACATATCTGCCTTCTGGAGATTGAAGTAAAGCAGATGAAGGTACCTGTAGGCTTCTGAAATCATGGCAAACAATGCAAGTCCTAGTTTGAAGTTTGGGAACTCAAGAAAGTGAATTATGTTCTCTAAGGCTCATCTTTCATGATCATCATTCTTATCAGGGAAAGGTCATTACAGTCTTTGAAAAAAATTAATAAAAGTCTTGTTTTAGAAAAAAAATAAAGAACAACCGAAATAATGGTAGCTGTTTTCCATGGAGTACCATATTTTGGTAATTTTTCTGCAATATGAAGAGTCTTTTTATGAGTTCAATAGTATGAAACAACATCTTAAAGGAAAACCATGTTATACACCTTCTATGCAAAAGTAGCTCATATTGCTCAGAATGTAATATATATGTTTATGCTGTACCATAGGGTACACAGATAGCAATGCACAGTTAAATATTGCAGAGGACTAGAAATCTTGTAGTATGCAAAAATGCAGGGTGTATGAAGGGCCTATTTCTAGATATATCTACCTAAGCTAAAACAATCTCAGTAATTTCTTTCTAAAAGGGGAACTTAGACTGTACAAAAACACAAAAATGTGTACATGAAAACTCAAATAGACTGAGATCCCGTAGAAACTGTATATTCATTTTCTTAACTTGACCAGCGTTAAGTTACATATCAACACAGGTTTGGGTCTTTAACAATTAAGGAATCTTATAGTGAAAGCTAATAGTTTTAACAGGGCTATTTACAGTAGAGTTTGAATCTTTAAATGTTAGGAATTTTGTTCAGTTAACAGTGAAACCTGAGGAAAGTTATATTAATAAAGAATAAAGCAAGTGAAAGGATTTAGTTTGAGTAAACTGTGGGTTTTACTATGTGATCTTCCATGTAGAGAGAAATGGCAGAATAATTACTGAGCATATGACATGAAAACATGTTCACATAATTATTTTCATTAATTGTCCCAGTTATGAGTTTGTATTTTGATTCAGTTCATTAAATTCTATATTTGGTATCTTCTCACTCTATCTCATTGTCACATACCAGGTCATCTTTTATTTTTAAAGTTGTTTCCATTATTTCTAACATAAGGTGGGTTGGGATTTTAAGAACTAGCCCCTGACTCTGTGTGCATGCATAAGCACACAGATACACACACACACAGACACACACACACACACACTCTCTCTCTCTCTCTCTCTCTGTCTCTCTCTCTCCCTCCCTCTTCTCCCTCCCTACTCAGATAGCTTTCCATGACATTCCAAATTCCTGTTAGAAGTATGAAAAGAATATATATTTACAGGAAAACTGTTCTATCCTAAATTGATCTTAGAAGACCAAACAGCAACAAAAGTGACAAGATTTACCTTTCCAAGGAAATAAAAAACACAAGCAGTGCCAGCTTGCAAAACCTTGTTTACTATATAACAGAGGACACTGAGCACGAAAAGTAAAAGACAAATGAACTTAGCCTGAAATACTGCCATTTCATCTGCACAGCTGTGGGATGAAGGGGAAGCCTTACTTGGATCTAATGCAATTATAGATCTCTGGATAGAATTCTTGGGAAAGAGATAATTGAATATTTGAATGTGAATAACACAGTAAAGGCTAATAAATATGAAAAGGAAAAATGTTTGGCAATACTAGCTCAAAGGATGAAAAGAAAAAAACGAGGATAATGTAAGGCTCTTTTTCCGATGTCAGAACAAGTCATGCTGTGGGGGAGGGTGATGGAAAATAGGAAGCCTACGCCTTCTAAGGTTTACACGAATCTACAGAAACACTCTAAAATTTTTTTATGAACTTAAATTTCAAGATTTTACTTAAAACATTTCATAAGTGTAGTGTAAAATTTGATTTTTCAAAAGACAGAAATAATAATGAAGCAACTTAATTTTAGGTAAAGTAGATTTTGGAATAGTTGATATTACTGGAAATCAAAATTATAATTCTTAAAGTCTCAGGTATCAGGTCATCAGGAGAAAGTACTTATGGAGACCCTGCATTGTCCTCTGGACCATTGCTTCCCTGGCACAGAAGACAAAGAATACAGAACTCATATGAGAATCACTCTTAGCCTATGCTAGTTCTCTGACTCAACAAAGTTGTAACTTTGTTGAATTAATGAAAAACATGATATTTGCTTGTTACATATATGCTTTATTTGTGTATATATATATAAAACAGCATAGAAAGATTGTTCTCTCTTTCTCTCTCTTCCTCTCTGTGATGTTTAAACAGTGACAACTTTTTTTTCTTGATTGCATAATGAATAGATTAATCATTTTTATAAAATTATATTTTCAAGTTTAAATTTTTCTCAGTTAGATTGCCTATAAACTCTATTTCTAGATAAGATAAAATATATATTTGTCTTTATATGTTTGGATCCTGCCCTAGTTAGGTTGACAATGATGAATCTTATCATTACATTCAAGTATCCTTAGATCAAAATTCCCTCATGATGTTACTACATTTTCCCCTTTCATTATTAAATCCAAAATGAAAATATGTCTTGTTATTTATTTTATGAAGTGACATATGCACTCAGTTTAGAGTTGTTCTGCTTTTAGTTTGAGAGAGAAGTCAGAATGTGTATGACTGTCCCTAACTCCATACTACTTTGTCCCTGCAGTAGTCAAAGCTTGACAGGAGATGGGATAAACACTTACTAGTAAATATGTTGTGGTCCATCTGGAATAGATGTATATGTGTGGCTGTTTCTCACTTTTCCCTCACTTCCTAGAATAGTTTACAATCATAGAGTCTCATTTAATACCTGTAATTTCAGTTAGAGTATTTACTGTTAATTTCATTTGGCATACAATAACCTAAGGGTATCACATGGAATCTCTTTCTGACCATTAACTTTCCCCAAGCACTACTTCCAGAGTACACACACACATTGTTGCTGTCACTCAATCAACATGCAATCCTGTTATTTCGATTTCTTCATACTAGCTTTCTTCCTACTTTATTTTTCAGGACATCAAAAAAATCCTGTTGCTACTATATCATGCTGCAAAATTACATGATTTTTCATTTCTTGGTGAACAACAGAGAATCCCAAAGATATTCAACACTTAATGTACATATCCTGTAATCTTCATCCTTTGCAACATTATTCAATGCTACATCCACGGCTGTCACGCCAGTGTAGCAGAAATGCTGACTGGACGGACTGTTGCCCTAGGATTGGGATTTGCGCTTCACGGAGCTACATTCCTGGCTGTCCCTTGGCAATCAGCTGTGCTCATGATGCCACCTGAAGTTGCTACCTGCACTGACTCGACTTCACTGTCCTTGGCGCTGATATGTCTGTCTTTTTCCTTGTCTTTGTGTTCTTTGTGATCCTTGCATATTGCTAACAGATCAGACTATTCCAGGCAGTTACAAATACAAACAAGACTGCTGAGGACATTTTGAGCTCTGCCCCACCATTCATTAAAGCCTTAAAAGAAGTAGCCAGAAAGTAATAGAAGGAAAATCGCAACCCAAGGAATAGAACATCGCCAACACTGCCAAAAACAACTCAGACATCTAGCGACTCAAAAAAGGGAAACACACAAACTCTACTAAACAAAAAAATAAATACATAAATAAAATAATAACCGGAGTCAACAACCACTGGTCATTAATATCACTCAATATTAATGGACTCAACTCACCTATAAAAAGGCACAGACTAAGAGATTGGATAAGAAAACAGGATCCAACATTCTGCTGTTTACAAGAAACACACCTCAACCACAAAGACAGACATCTACTCAATGTAAAGGGTTGGGAAAAGGTTTTCCAAGCAAATGGTCCTAAGAAACAAGCGGGTATGGCCATTCTAATTTCCAACAAAATTGACTTCAAACTAAAATCAATCAGAAGAGATGGAGACAGACATTTTATACTCATAACAGGAACAATTCATCAGGAGGAAGTCTCAATCCTGAATATCTATGCCCCTAATATAAAAACACCCACTTATGTAAAAGAAAAACTTTTAGAACTCAAGGCAGTCATCAAACCACACACACTAATACTAGGAGACTTCAACACACCTCTCTCACCAATGGACAGGTCAATCAGACAGAAACCCAACAGAGAAATAAGAGAATTAATAGAGGTAATGAATCAAATGGACTTAACAGATACCTATAGAGCATTCCACCCAAATAGGAAAGAACATACCTTCTTCTCTGCAGCTCATGGAACTTTCTTGAAAATTGACCACATACTCGGTAACAAAACAAACTTCCACAGATACAAAAAATATTAGTAACCGCCTGTGTCTTGTCAGATCACCATGGAATAAAGTTAGAATTGAATAACAATTCTAACACCAGAAAGCCTACAAACTCATGAAAGCTGAACAGTCAACTACTGAATCACCCCTGGGTCAAGGAAGAAATAAAGAAAGAAATTAAAGTCTTCCTGACTGAGGTAACCCAGACCCAAAAAGAGGAATATGGTATGTACTCACTCATAAGTGGATTCTAGCCATCCAGAATCTTTAGATCATAAAGGTCTTTGCGCCTATTATTCGTGATCCTAGAGAAGCTAAGAAGGTGAACCTGAAGAAAATCATGTAGTTTTCCTCCTGGATATTGGAAGTAGACAAGAGTGCCAGGCAACATTGGGTGCATGTGGACGGGAGTGGATGGAAGGGGAGAGGGTCAAAGAGAAGGGAGTAGGGGAGGAATGGGGAAAGCTTGGGGAATTGTGATGGGGGGAGGGAGGAAGGATGGATATGGGAGCAGGGAAGTATATATCTCAACTAAGGGAGCCATTTTAGGGTTTGTAAGAGACTTGATTCTAGAGGGGTTCTCAGGTCCAAGGAGAGATCCCCAGATTGTTCCCTAGACAGCAGAGGAGAGGGTGCCTGAATTGACCTTGGCCCATAACCGTACTGATGAATATTTTGCATATCACCTTAGAACCTTCATCTGCCGATGGATGGAGATAGAGACAGAGACCCACATTGGAAAACTGGACTTAACTCCCTAGGTCCAAAGGAGAAGCAGAAGGAGGGAGAACGTGAGCAAGGAAGGCAGGATCAGAGGGAACCTACACCCGATGATGAGTGGACATTGAGACAGAGACCCACATTGGAGCACTGGACTGAGCCCCCAATGTCCAAATGAGGAGCAGAAGGAGGGAGAACATGAACAAGAAAGGCGGGACTGTGAGGAGTGTGTTCACCCACTGATACAAGGGGACTGATCTAATGAGAGCTCACCAAGGCCAGCTGAACTGTGACTGAATGAGCATGTGATCAAACCGGATTCTCTGAATGTGGCCGGATTCTGTGAATGTGGCTGTCACGGGGACTGTCTGAGAAGCCATTGATAATGGCACTGGGACTTGTTTCCTCTGCATCTTCTGAATTTTTGGGATCCTATTCAGTATGGATGTTCACCTTCCTAGACCTGGAGGGAGGGGGGAGGAGCTTGAACTTCCCACAGGGCAGGAAACACTGACTGCTCTTAGGGCTGGAGAGGGAGGAGGAGAGGGAGTGAGGGGAATGGAAGGTTATTGGGAGATGGGGCGGAAGTGGAAACTTTTATAAATTAATAAAAAAATAAAAAACACAAACAAAGAAAGTAAAAAAAAAAAAAAAAGAAGTAGCCAGTTCTGGGAATTGGCAGGGTCATCATTAGGATAATTCCTTGATGATGTGGAACAAAAGGAGTTAATTTTACTAGGAAAAAACCTTAGAAGCCTTAGGCATTTGCCTGGGAAGTATGTGCAGTTGTAAACAGAAGGCCTATGAAACCTTTCTCGTGGGAAGAAAAAGACCTAACCTAAGCTGACAACATCTGAGCCCGAGAATTGAGAAGGGAAGAGAGTTGAGGTCAGTGATGTGGAGCGAGTTTCAGAGAGGTTCGAGACCATGTTTTTGAAATTTCCTAGCAGAAAGTTTTTCCAGGAGGATAGTAGCCTTTCTCTTTCTCACCCAGGATATTCTGAGCACAAGGTCACTTAGCTCGAACCAGCCAGTCACCTGGTACAAGCTGATAAAGATAGCCTAGCTCAAGGGCAATAGCCTCTCTAAAGGCAAGAAAAAGAGTCAAAATATGAGAGAGCAGAAGTCCTTTTACCCATGCCAAAGCATCTTCAAAGATTCTTTTTGTAAACTGTTTTATGCTGTTCTTTTCTGTTCTATGATTTGATGATATATGCCTTTGCCAACGATTGTAAAAAATATATAATCTTGCACTGAAAAAAGTAAAATTGCAGCAGCATTTTTCAATCACATTGAGGGTGTCTGTCTGTCAATCCTCGTTGATTTCTGAATTCTCCTGAGCCTTTGCCCTGATTTTCCCACGGTCTGAGTGGCTCACCTGAGCCGGTCCGTGGCAGTTCAAGATCATTTCAAATCATAATAATAATAATTAATTTACTGATGTTTCAGTATCTGTTACATCACATTTAGGTTTCCGTATTAACTTTTTAAAGATTATTTTATAGGACCACCTCTATTCCATGAAAGTTACTATAAATTTTAAATTAGTTTTGCATTTCTTTATTGCATGGACTGAATAAAGTATATATATATATATATATATATATATATATATATACATATATATGTATATATATATGCTATTTAATCAATTGACTTCAAGAATAACTATAATATAGAATGAAAAAATACCTAAAGAGTAATTTAGAAATATTTTCATATATACTATTAGCTAGTGAGCTAAGTAAAAGAAGGAAGAAAAGTAGGAAAATTAAGCCAAGGAAGATACTGCTGGGTAACATTTACTGCTATTTGTGAAACAGAAAGTAAAACCAGAGTGAGTGCCATGAATAGTGGAACTAAAAAATGATGAATGAATTTTAAAAAAGTAAAAAAATATAGCAGAGTTCAAAGGGGACAGAGAGAAATAAGGTCTCTGACAAGGAAGAGATATTTTCAGAACCCAGATCACACACTCAGCGCTGTGAAGGTCATGTGGTGGCAGGAAGAGCTGCTTCCTCCACGTCTGTCTCACAGCTCTGAGGGAGGGCTCCTACTTGTCAGTAAGAATGGCTCAAGATAATATGCATTTTCAGAACTGCATGAAAGCAGAAGAAAAACCGTTCTCAGTCACTGCCGAGGTGTTGAGTTGTTTTGATTTTCCATGGACCTTCCATAAATCTCTTGATCTCTGTCACAGTTTCTCACCTGTCGAATACAAATGATTTCAACCAACTCACTGAATATGTAGGCTAGCTACTGGGTTTTAAATCTCCTATGGATGATTACTTTTCTTAAACATCCATTGTGCTTTAAGTTACAATTAGGAACTTAAAATTATATTTTCTTTACTTTGCTGAATCTTTAATTGTATTTCATTTTCAAAATACTCATTTACAAAAAGAAATGGCTCACAGACAGTCATTTGCTTCCAAACGTTAAACAGATCCTAAACTATTTTGTGTCAGTAAATAAAGCTGTAACCAGCAAAGACCGACCTAAATCGTTGGAAGGTAAATGACCGTGGCACATGTAAGTGTACAACAATAAATGGTTAGTTTAGAGTACCAAAATTAACATATTTAAAAACTTGAAGGATGTGTATATGTGCTGTTGTTTTAGGAAGAAAAATCTAATTCTTCAAAATAAGAACTTTTCTTATAATTATCTTACTTGTGGTGGTTTTAAAAGAAATGGCCCCCAAAGGGAATGGCGTTAAGGGACGTGTGGCCTTGTAAGAGTAGGTGTGGTCTTGTTTGTAGACGTGTGCCACTGAGGAGGTGGACTTTGAGGTCTAAATATATTCAAGCCCCTCACCGTGAGAAAGAATAATTTCTGTTGCCTGCAAGATGTAAAATCTCAGAACCATGTCTGCCTGCATGTCACATTTTCCACCATGATGAAAATGGACTGAACTCTGCACTGTAAGCAAGCCACCTCAGTTAACCTTTTTCTCTTCATAAGTGTTACTGTGGCCATAGTGTCTCTTCAGAGCAACAGAAATTCTAATACACTTGTGAGATAAATTGGCCTGAAAGCATACAATATGATCAAAAAATATTACTGCAATAATACATTATATCTAAAACTAACTAGAAAAAGACAGAAAAGTGGGCAGAAACCTGTACTAAAACTAACCATTTCATTCAATTTCCTAAATATTTGAGAAACAGTGAGTTTATACTGGCTTGTTGTAGAATATATTTTTTATTTTAATTTTTCAAAATGAGAATTGATTAACTTGAAAAAGTAGGTCAGTAATGTATTTAATGAGTTTAATTAAGTGGTTTGAAAGTGACACACCTTAGTGGTAGTATATGATCCTTTTGATAGGTAAGTATGTTCACCAATGTTGATTTATATAGAATAACCATATCCATAGTAGAAAACAGAAGATCCAAAGTAAACTTAATTATCATTCCAAAATATTCTTTCATATTTTTAAATAATAGCAAAAATTTGTCCATGAAGTTTAATATTTCCCTATAATACAAAGCAAAGGTTATGACTGAATCCTAGATTTGACTCAGTGTTGTTTCCATATTAAAGCTGCATTTTAGTTTCAAATTTTCCATATCATGTTGAAATTTGAGGTCATACTTATTAATATAGAATGGGACAGTTGAAAGCACAACATAAAATACGTGATCTTTCTAATAAAATATGCTACACAATGTTGTGCTTTTACAATACCTAAAGAATTATTTAGTATGCTTTTATAAACAAAAGGAGACTATAATCTGACTAATAGATCCAGATTATGTAATAATGAAGATGGTCCAAGAACGTAAGGAAACAATATTGAATAAATATTACTTGATAATGTATTCTAACATAAACTTTAGAGTGTGTGTTCTAAAAGAAGCAAATGGTTGTTCTGTATCATTCATTTTTTAAATAATTATAAAATATCTTTCATTAGTACCCTTGATTTATGAAAAGTAAATATAGAGTGAGCAGTCCTTTAATCCTCATAGTTATAGTTTAATTAATCTTGGATATGGATTTGGGATGTCTTCTTCAGAGAATTCCTATAATCTAGCACTTACTAAAATAAGAAGTATTTTCATTGATACTCCAAATTATTGTATAGTGCCATAATTTTAATATATTCTAATTATACTTAGTGATTATAAAAACTAATAAAGAGAATGTGGAAAAGCATAAAGTATTTCTAGATCTAGGTTACAGCAGCATAGTGTATAGGTATATGGTGGGTGAGTTACAAAATAATAATAGTCATAATAATAATAATCCAGTACTAGTGTGAAACATGTCTCAAGAGGGCAGTCAGGACTGAGTTTCTTGAACCTGTATGTGAGGGTAACTCAAAAGCTTGTGCTTGATGAGAGCAAACTGAACATTTGGAGTACAGAGGTTATCTTGATTGTAAGAGCAGGTCTCGAATGTCACTGTTCTTTTTCAAATGAGGGAAATAGAGAGCAGAACAGGAGGCAGTGTGAGCTTGAAAGGGTGCATGAAGGAGGTCACTGGAAGAAGAAAAATCCAGCAGCCATAGCAATGGAAGGAACAGGAGCAGAGTCCTCTATAAAGCATCCAGAGAAAAGAAGTCTCGTGATTTGTACCAAGGGACACAAATTTTGAAATTAAGTTATAGAATTATAGAAAATTATGCGTTTGTTGTTTTATATCAAGTTTGTGGCACTTTTTTTCTCCCCAGGGCTTACATATTAGATGCCTGATATATAAGGCTGATAGAAGAATGGGGTGGTGACATGGGCTTTGGTAATTAGAACCAGCTTGGAGAGCTCTGTGATAGTGAATAGGCAAAGAAACTGATTTACATTTAAACAGAATGTTGACAAGACTGTGGAGTTATAATTTCATTTTAGGAGTCTAGTAAGAAATAGAGAACATAAGGTCTTTTTCTTTGATTATTTTTGTTTCAAAAATACACAAATTTGTGTTGTCAGGGTTTTCTGTCCTGCCTGATTTCTCTCATCCCACCAGGTCCCAAAGGCATTTAGCCCCAAAGAAAATCACACAGAGGTCTACATAAGTTATAAACTGATTGGCCCATTAGCTCAGGCTTTTTATTAGCTCTTATAACTTATACTAGCCCATTATTCTAGTATATTATCGCCACATGGCTTAGTACTGTTTTTAGTAGGGCAGGTAACATTCTGCTTCCTTAGTGTCTAGACAGGACTGGGGAGGAATGGGATTCCTCCATCCCAGAATTCTCCAGTTCTCATTCCCCACCTCTATTTCCTGTCTGATTGTCCCTCCTATACTTCCTTCCTGGCTACAGCCAATCAGCATTTATTTAAAACATAATTGACAGAATACAGAATTGTCCCACAACAAATATGTAAACATATTTTCATATGTGTATGAGTGTCCACATATATACATGTTAAATATGCTGAGTTTACTTTTGTTGTTTGTGATAATATGGTCTCTTGAAAGCTTAGGAGGGTTGGAAGGACCTGGGAGATGCTGGAGGAAAGACAGGGAGGGGGAAATGTGTTATAATTCTTTTATTGAAAACACATTTTTAAAAATAAGCAAATATATTTTTGAATGTTGCAAAGCTGCTTCTTGCCTTAACTATAATTAACATTTTTTCAAAAAAATACAGAATCTATTAACGTTATTGCACATTATATTCTGTGGGAATTTTTCAAGTAAATGCGATTTTCAAGCAAGTCAGAATAAGAGTGGAGAGAAAAAGACATGGAGAACATGTGAACAAAAAACAAAAAAAGAAAAGAAAAGAAATTTGATTCTCAGTCTCAGTAGCCAACATTCAGCTATAAATAGTGGGATTAAAGACATGATTAAGGAATTTCTGTTTGTGAGATGTATTTTATCATTCAAATATGTGTTTATTGTTGACTTATATGACTTATAGCTCTTATAAATAAAGCTTCTAAATTTAACTGTGATTGTTGAGATAAAAGTTTTCATATTATCTTTTTTATATCTATAAATTATCCACACATTTTGAAATAGAGAAAATATGTTCTTTTTAGTGCTGGTTAATATAGGATAGTAATGGTTGTACTTTTAAATCTCTAACTGACCTTCAAAGCCATAATCTACAATGGATCAGGGATTAGTTATTCACATAATGTCCATGTTAGGAAAATGCTCATTAGTCCTTCCCAAAATTTGTTCTGAATGAACACCCATTATCTTTCTATGAGCTTAACACATTCAATCTCCTGGTATGACAACTTCATTTGATTTCCTCTCTATAATGAGGATGACAGATGACAACTTCATGTTGCCTAAAGATTAAAACTGTAACCATTCTTAATTACAAGAACACAAAGGCAGAAGAAGTGCTCATTGTGTTATTTTAGAAGAAAGAAATGGACATTTTCATTGACTCATAGCTCAGAGATGGTATGAGTTTGTCACGGAACAAAATATTTAATTCTAAAGAATGCATGGTGTGTTCATGTTGACCCAACTGAAACAGTTTGACAGAGAAAGAGTGTCCAAAATCAGTGTATGTGTTGTTAACTGATCTACTTCTTTCTGACTTTATAACTGCTATGGAACACTGGTCTGTACCCTGTCACTTGTATTTTAAATAAACACTGATTCACCAGTAGCCTGGTAGGAAGTATAAGGCATGTGACCATTAAGGAAGTAAAGGCAGGGCAAGGAGAACAGGAGAATTCTGGGAAGAGAAAAAAGCTAAATCTGCAGTCATGATTCAGATGCAGAATAAGCAAGATGTGACTGCCTCACTGATAAAAAGTATCAAGTCACCTGGCTAACACAGAGTAGAATTATGGGTTAAGATGTAAGATATAAGAGTTAATAAGAAGCCTAAGCTAATAGTCCAACAAGTTTATAATTAGTGTAGACTTCTGTGTGTTTCTTTGGGACTTAATGACTGAGGGACTGGGCAGGACAGAAACCTCTGTTAACATATAACCCCCTAAAGTTGGTTGGTTACATATATTGTTTGCTATGTACACTAAAGTTACAGTGTTGATATCTAGATCAAAGTTTTTATAGATGACTATGAACTGATCACAAAAGAACTAGGTCATTAGCAAATTAGGAGCAATGATACAGGAAAGGCTAGTTACCAAGTATGTCTAAAGAGTGTATGTTTTATCATTCCAATAATATTAGTTTTGCTTCAATATGCAAAGAACAGCCTGCTTTTGGAGGATTGCTACAGAAAATGAAGACGATTCTCTTTCAGTGATAGTGATAAATGGACTAATATAATAAAGATGTACTTTATCATATTGATTAGTCATGTATATGCTTCATCAAACCCCCAGAATTTTGGTGACATGAAAAAAAATCATCGCTGACCAAAATAAAGAGCTAAAATTGAGAAGAAAAAAAGGTAATTTCAAGCTTCAAAGATGATATTATAGGTAATGGAGGTTAAAATAAAATTGAAACTATAAAAGCAATTAAGGTTGCCCCTTTAAGGAACAATGCATGAAAGATTGTGATAACCTCAAGTTGTTCATATTTGCATAGAAAAGGTCACTAGACATCCCTGGAATGTTAACACAGAATAAGAGATTCACTTGAAAAAGTATACGCCATTACTGGACATCCTGGTCTTCTTAGAATTACAATATAGTGATCTTGTAGGATATTATACAATTTTATAACCTTTTAAAGACATATGTATGTTTAATTATCATTTATTAATTATTTCTAAAATAATCTTTGTTCAGAATACTCTAACACTGATGCATTTGCTCCCTCAAATTTAACCTAAATCGCAGTGTCACCCAATAAATCATGAAATTCAGTTATCAATTACAATCATACTGAATTTTTGTATGTGTTGTTTTTGTGTTTATTTCAGCATATTATCAAATGTGAATAGAGACTAAGATAAACCTCCGTGTTTGTCTCTCTATTTTCTCATTTCAACTCTTTGCATAATGTGACAGGTTTGAAATACAATGACAGGCTCAGGAAAGAACAGCCTGGAAATGTATACTGTTGTGTTTTCATCAAATCTCTAAAAGCATTAAAAGAAAGAACTGCTAATTGAAAAATCTGACTCTAGATGGCCTGCAAAATGAAAGAACTCTATGTCAATTTACAGAGCAACAATTCAAAGAGTTCACTCATTGTCATCCTCATAAAAATTAATGATGTTTGATCCATTCTACAGACATTTGTTTGAACAAAGGCATAGACAACTGTTAATTCTAATTCCTCTACCTAAAGAGCAATAGTATTCATCTGCTAAAGTTGCATGTCAGGAGAGTAAATCAAATTGCAAGTTGCATTTCAAGATCGAGCATCTGCTTGGAATACATCAAACAACAACAGATGTTGCTAAGTCAAATAGCTATCAATCTTAGACTCATAATATCATTGTTGTTGTTCACTTTCAAAGTTGGTCTTCAAGTGGACAAAGCTCATACATTCCTCCTCTCAGATACTTGAATCAAGTAAAGAATCAGTGAACAAGAATCCAAATAACATTTAAAGCCAAGTTGTACTTCTTAGGAGAAAATGTCATGTAACCATTTTAGAAGCTAATGCATAAGAAGGTAACAAATATGTTGTTGTTATTGGTATTTATTTATTTTTCCTTTGCTTTTTAGGATTTTTGTTGAGTTGTGATATCTCTAAAAACTTTTTTCACTTTCAAGGCATTTTAAGAGATCATTTAATTTTATAAAACATGACACACACTATGTCTTAACATTTTCAAAGGATGATCAAGTTAAATTTCTAGCTCTTCAGTTAAATATAAAAATGACAATAATATTTTAAAATATTGAATACTTACTCAAAAAGTTTAAAATCAAAACTTTTGTTTCAAATTCTTCAGTGGCTTCTTTTGAATTTTTTAATATATGGATAAAAAGTTAGCAATCTTTTAGCTCATATTTTATGATTATCTCTTAAATTTTGTGTTATGATTTATGAACAAGAGGCAGAGTGAAAAATATAAAAAATATACTTAAGACATGTAATCCAATATGACACAAATTATTAATAGAATTGCCTTAATATACGTTAAATAAATACTTTTTTAATTGAATCAGATGTCATCGGTCATGGATTTCATAACAAGTTTACGATACAGAAATTATTTCCTCCCATAAAGCAAGGCCAAACTCCAATCATGTAGTGCTTGGTTAATCCCATTAAGTCCAGGAATTTCACCTTGTTGCCTAGCTCTTTTGTGTTCATGATTTCAAAACTGGTTAAGAACAAGTATGTTTTTACTTATGTAGACACCATACTACTCCATGAGTGCTACCAAACAGTGAAAAGCTTCTAACCGATTTATGGGATGGTTACTCTCCATCTTCTTCTAAACTTACATATTTTATGAGTCTCTGGAATTTCCCAGAATAAGAACTTGTATGTAACTATGATACACACAATACAGAATATTTTGTTTAATGATTCATTGCTTCTAGAACCTGTAAGATAAGTTTATGCATGGTTTTGCCTTAAAACTCTTTCTTTTTAATAGGGTTACCAAATAGTAGTTTACTGAGGTTTTTCTCACTCTGCCTTTGCTTTCTTGGACCTTCTTCCAAATACCTCCCTCTGCTCCATCCTCCAATCTTCTTCCTATTCCAACCTTTACAACTCCAACATAGGCCATTTCCACCTTCATTTAACCTTTGAACTTTTGCCTAAGCAATCCCTATCTCTCCCCGCATTATCCCCTTTCAAGTTTCTTTTGTTCCAAATACTTCAACACAGATATATTAAGCTGAAACTCTGCAGAAAGATACACATATTAAATAAGCATGAAGAATTCATATTTGTAGGGCTGGATCATCTAACTCAATAAAATTTTTGTTTTCTGGTATCATTCACTTTAGAGCAGATAGTTGCTTACCTAAAATGGTAATATGTACTAAACCTGTGTACATATATTTTACATACATAAATCTATGTACATATATTGTACATATCTATGCACATATATTACATTTTATAAAAGCTAGTATCAGCCTTAAACCAAAAAGCATCTTTTTTTTCTGTAAATGGAGGCAAATGTACATATCCCTGGCTCCATAAAATGTTGAAAATGAAAGATAATTGAATGCTTGGCACTAGACCAAAGATCTTTACCATCCTTGTTTCCCCTGAATTATTTTATTTTCCAGTAAGTGGAAAATTTGATAGATGGTGATAATCTAATATAAACATTCTGCTTCTTTTAAAAAATATTTTATCGAGTATATAGATGGAATACACTTTTAATTCCTGTACTTGGGAGGCAGGTACAGGCAATAATCTGAGTCTGAAACTGGCCTAGTTTCCTAAATGAGTTAAAGAAAAACCAGAGCTACACAGAGAAATCATGATTTGAAAAAAGCCCACCCACCCAAGCCTCTTTTTAAGATTTCATGAATATCTTAGAAAATGAATGGGAATAATGTAAGGGCTAACAGATAAGGGGAGGTACTGCGACATATCTATTTATTAAACATGACATAGGCTGGCAGTCATGGACTCCCAACAGCTGTCTATACTAGCATTTGGTCCCCAGCTGTCTATCAGAGACACGTCCTGTCAGAGATATTGGGCAAAAGGAATCACAGGATCACATACTGGAGATTTGGTAACTGAAAGATTATAAGAAAGTAGGGGGAAGGCCTGGAACCCACAGGTGAGCTCACCGGGTTCTGATAGTTATTTTCAAATTATACAAACACTCTCAAGAAAGTTTTTGGACACTTAGCAGCACCAAACTACTAAATAGAGAAAAATACATACAGGGAGGAGAAGCTTTGGTTCACAAATAAGAGAACTCATCTTGAACTTGTGTTTTTTAATCAACCCAGATAGATGTTTTCAACTCTTTTCAGAGGGATAGCTTCAAATATTAAGGCCTTTGATTATACTTGCTTAATTATAGACACCTACTTATGCTCATAGAAGTAGACTTCTCAGTATATTGAGTATTCATTTTCAATTTAAAACAAAATAATAGCAAAAGACACACTTGTTTTAAGAGAGTCCCAATGTCTCTGAATGAATAAACATGCACAGAGCCAATACAATATCAGCAAGGTGAACACTCCTCTCCCTTCTTGCTGGCAAGCTATAAATACTTAGATATACCATATACACACAAAATTTTAAATCTAAAATTGTTATCAAAATATAAGAAAAGTCACCCTTTTTAGCACAATTTAATTACTCTGCCTATTAATGACAAGGTTCAGCTGCTGGGAGGATAAAGAATGCTTTCATAACATCAGTGAGAACATTATTTACTTTCAAAGCATTATAAATGATGATGAAGGCTCTTCTTCTAATTAAAGGTGATTTGTACTTCTTTTGAGATAATGAGTTTCCACCTCCCCTGCCGCAAAGACAAGAACTCAAGTGTACTAAACTCTGAAACTGTATAGGGTCTTTAACCATTACCTTGTTGCCTTTTTCTACAAGTTAATCTAATTTTATAAAAACTGTCCCTACATTGCAAAAAATATAGGCAAATATTGAGCAAATAGGCTCCTTGTAAACTTGAGCATTCTTCTAATATCCAATTCCACAGGAAAAAATTAACATAAATATAAAGAAAGACTTCCTTTATTTGGAGTTCAAAAATTCCTTAGAATACCTTAAATATTACAAATACCTTTTAAAAAGTCTAGAACATGTGTTCTATCAGTCATATGATTACACTTTCCCTTTCTCTTAGATGTGAACATACCAAAAACATATTTAAGTGTGAATTTGATTTATTATAGGGAATGCAATATTAGGAATTTTAAAGGCCTGTCACACTTCTAAGAATAAGATAAATTATTTTTCTGAGAGGCTTATTTTATATATGTCGATAAGCAATCTTCAAAGCAACAAATAATTCCAATTAATATTACTCAAAGGTTTTCTTTATGTCATGTGTGTGCACTTTAAGAACTCAATCCTTTATATATAATGTATGCATTAATTATATTTAAATTTGCAAATTACCTTTTTGATTGTATTTCACTTTATTTCCAAAATGTGGAGCAAAAATGCGAATTTGCATATTAAAACTATAGTTCAAACATACTCTGTTAGGATAGAGTTTAGAATATGCAGTGCCCTAACAAAGTACTCAGTTCTAAATATTTGTAAAGCTATATGTGATAAAAGATTTTCAAGATTTATGAATTTTGAATCTCATCAGCACCATCTGACAACAAACGACCTGAATGAGCTGGGCGGTGGTGGCGCAAGCCTTTAATCCCAGCACTTGGAAGGCAGAGGCAGGCAGATTCCTGTGATTTTGAGGTCATCCTGGTCTACAAGAGCTAGTTCCAGGACAGGCTCCAAAGCCACAGAGAAACCCTGTCTCGAAAAACCAATAAGAAAAAAAAAGGCCCGAATGATTACTTTTCTGTGTATTTAGTTCTCAATTTTACAAAAACAGTTCTGATTTTTTAAACAATTTTTCTATACTTTATGAGTATTGACATATTAAACTGATTGTATATAATACTTCTGATATGCATACATACACATACATATATCAGTTTTTCTTGTTTTACCTTGATGCAGGCTGATTACACAGGAATAACTAGTATGCTTACCTAAAAAAGAAACAAGGCAAAGAAAACAAGATGTTAATTTCAAGGAGATACTATTTCAAAGCTCACACTGAGAAAAATAAGACAGGGTAGGCACTAACCACAGCTTTCCTTCCAAGTTCTATCTCAGAGTTCTTTAGAGTTGTGACCAAATCAGAGAGGAGGAGCTGTATCTGAAACTGTACAGGCTAAACAGTCTTTCCATGCATATTTTTATGCAGTTGAAGATGGTTATTACAGTCAATTCTCCCCTACCACTAGCATACAATCAATCAAATATAAACTATCAGCAAAATGTTTCGAGCAATTTTGTTATTTCTCCAAAGATCCAAGTATTATGCTACAAATGCATCATTCTTCCTTCTACTTCAGAATGAATGAAGCCTTGTAAATACCTGAGCCTGGAAACTTGGCAATGAAGGTCTATTTAGAACCAGGATAAGTATTGATGGATATGTCTAAAGAACTATGTTATAAATCATCTGGACATCCATAGATGTAGAGTAGGTCTTGAAATCTTACTATTTCTACTTCATATTAAAATAATAAACAGTACAGTTTCATAATAAAACTATTGATATCTTATTAGAGAACATTCATTGTACTTAAAAATGAAAATTTTCTTTTTTCCCATTCAACTCCAAGTTGGAGAAAGCAGCTGAAGGTACCCCTGAGTTACCATAAGACCAAGGTGTATATGGATGCACACATCACACGTTATCTGAAGATTAAACACTTCAAATCTAAAAAGAACTGTCAGTATAATGCCTTACACGTGTTGTAATTGGGAACAATACAGGTAAAGTTTGTTATAATTTGATTCATGAAAACCTTCAATATATATTATTAAGTATTCCTTACCAGTATGTGTTTATGCTAAAAACGTCAAAATACAGATCATTAGAAAGCATCTCTTAGAGTCTATGTAGTGTGTACTATCTTTTGAATACATTGAGACAATAAAAACACCTACATCTGTTTCTCAACCACAACTCCTTAGAGAGCCTCTCAATTTTCCTATCCACCAAACTCGATATCCTTTGTCCTTTCTCTTTGTAAAACCCCAACAATATACACAACAATAATTAAAAAAACAAGAAACTTACAAACTCTTCTCTCTCCCCCCCCCCCTCTCTCTCTCTCTCACACACACACACACACACACACACACACACACACGGAGGGAGGGAGGGAGGGAGGGAGGGAGGGAGAGAGGGAGGGAGGGAGGGAGGGAGGGAGAGAGGGAGGGAGGGAGGGCAGAAGAGAAGAAGAGTAGAAATCAATAAACAAGTAAAAGACTAATAAGACAAAAAAGTGCCTAAACAAAGCTATAAGAGTCAACAAATCTAAAAAAAAAAGAAAGAAAACAAAAAACAAAACAAAACACTACTGAGTTCCTTTTGTGTTGGCTAACTGCTCTTGAGCATGGGGTTTACACAGTTTAGTTAATACGCTCAGTGAGACTCCATTGCAAAAGACTAGTTTTCCTTAGTAACAGCTCACAATTGCAGATAGCTTCTTAGTTAGCAGTAGAAGCTGGTGTCCATTTCTCCTCTCACTGTAATCCTATTTGGCTTGAATATTTGCAGACCTTGTGAGTGGTGTCATAGTCTGAGTTCATATATGTATCACCCCTATTGTGTCTGTAGAAAAGTGTGTGTATGTCTTAGAAATACAATAGGTAATAAAGAATAAATAAATATTTACATACGTAAATAAATAATTGAGATAACCACATAGAAGAATAAAAAAACTGTTAGAGAATCTGATTGATGTTCAATAAAATCCAGAGGAGCTGTGTGTGCAGGGTAGATTGTTTTTTTTAAATGATTGGTTGCTATGCTTTTGCTTGGCAAAGCTCAAAAAAATTCACTCAAGTTTTTAAAATTAAAACTGGAAGAAAGCACCAGTGTTCTGTAGTTCAATAAACTGGAACAGTACATCAATAGGACATTAAGGAGCAATTTTTGGCAATTTTGGGCATGTAACACAACAATTCTGCACTGCTATTTACCAATAAAACTGTAATTCATTTTACATAATGTCTCTTTTGAGAGGTAGAATTTCTAATTGGAATATGCTGATTTTCTAATTAACATGGTTAAGGCAGATCAGCTCAATTTAGGTAAATTTCAATTTCCTTCAGTTGTATGTCTCCTACATGCACACAAATCGAAAAACAGATTATTTTCCTTTGTAACCATGTAAGAGTTTTCAGGAGAGAGAGGACATCTCAGATATACACTGCTTATATAAAGGAGATTTATGGGAAGTCTATTGTTACTTGCTACATTGATTTTGACCTATAACACTCTCACCACTCTCCGTGGACTCAAATGTGCTTATAAGTATTTATTCTCATTCTTTGTGCCATTATACATATATTTGAGATAATCTGGGCAGTGAGCCCAGACTGCTTCATTTTTGTTGTTGTTTATTTGTAGAATGTCCTAGATTCTCATGAGAGGGCACATAGTAAATTATTACCATAATTATAGAGAGATTGGCACTCTGTGACTTTAATATAAGAATATTTTGCCATTATTTTATAATAAACTGACTGCCATTTATTGAGAGTACTTCATTATAAGGATAAAGTATTTTAATTTCAGCACTGCCTGAATTTCTAGACTGTGTTCAGAGCATGGTATCATATTAAACTCTTTCAGTCTATGCTTAAAATCAGAAGTCTCTTTAAAGACAGGCATTATGTCATTTTCAAACTGTTCATTAATCTCATGCATTCCATGATGTGATTGTATAAAATAACATACTGCTAAAGAACCATTAGTCCTTATGCAGGACACATTTTCAAGATCCTGGTTGAAAAAAGTCACAATAAAATCCAGATTATAGACATGAGCTCCGATATTTAATGACGATTGCAACTTGAATCTGCTAGTTAAATCATCTATTGAAGGTTTACCTAAGATCAGAAATGTAGTCTTCACATAACAGAATATCGGTTTTCTCCTCAGATCACCTGAGCCTTTCAGAACACAAACTTCAGTGCTATTTGGACTATGATAGTGACATCATGAGAGATTGTGTTTGCAGCCTATTGTGTCCTGACTCTTACAGAAAGTTTGGGTCAGACCTCAGTGGTGGTTTCTAGCCTAGTGTTTGTCTGAATAAATCCCTCATCTCTATACATTAATTCCTCAATACTTACATGCATAAAATTAAGATATGAGTGGAGAGTAAAGGATGGGGAGAAAGTTTTGGTATCTTCACTTCACATTTGAATGTCAATAGATAAAGGATAGAATAATTTAGTTAGGATCATGTAGTTCTTGCATTCTATTTAATGTTCTTTTACTTTGTTGATAATCAGTCTTCCTTATTTTCTTTCAAGGGAAACATATCTTTTCTGATAACATCAACTAAAATGAGATTCAATACATTCAAACATACTTATGGTATTTGCAAATCTCATGCTAAAATTTAATATACAATGGCTTGGCTTGATTTTAGATATTTATTTGAGACTGCCTTTACTGTTAAACCTGTAGGTGTAGACACACACACACACACACACACAGACACACTCACACCATGCTAGGGTCAAAGAATTTATTTCCCTGAGAATTAGTCTACTCACCTATGTAACTCCTTTCCTACTTTGCACTTATGTGTTAGAATTTCTAGCATCTAGACTACTAAATTGAAGTCACTTTTTAACTTCTTAATAAGCCCAGTGGCTTTTATATTATGCCTCTTTCTATGGGAGTTACAGTTTCAGATAAGCATATACCAGCAGTATCCCAGCCTCAATCAAATCCTATTGTTTTATTTTCTTTTTTGAATTATTCTGTCCCTGAAATATTTTAGCTCTAATAAAAGCTTGTAAGGTCACTCTCATGCCTCTCAGGTCCAATTACACTGGGTTCTTAGAAACCGATTTTGTAGAAAAGCACTGACCCTTCACTTTCACCCACAAGGTAATATAAAGAAGAAAGAAACCTGGAACTGAAACATTGCCTTATTTTGTATCTGTCTCCTTCATTTTGTGTCAGATTCCTGCTTTACTCCGCAAGTCGGCATGATAATTATGCAAATAGCACCTACTTAAAATGCCTAGTACTTAGCCTACATTATACCAGACCTGAAAGCACTAATATTAGAGTGACAATGGTTTACTCCTGTTAGAATTTCCTACCAATGTCCTGTTCCAAATGCCCCAAAGACCCCTGAAAGTCTCCAGCAATCACCTTGATTCCAGTAATAACAAAGCCTCAAGCACAGATCCCTCTATGGTATGATATGACCCCAGGTAGAAGGCATCAGATCATAGGAATTATGATGTCCCTAAAATTTTGACCTCTGCTATTGGTTATGTGCAAAAAAAGCAAAAAGTCCTAATATGCAACTTCACAATCATAATATTGTACGTTATGTATCTCAAAAGTGCAAAATGGGGAAATATTACATGCTGATGGAAACTCACTTGAAATGGCCTTGAGAACAGCTCTGAGATTTCGTTTATTGTACCACATCTCTTTCTTGTTATGTACCGAATATAACGCAATTAATCATAATTAGATCTCATAATGAGATGTATTAGGCAATGTGAGAAACATATTCTAAGTCAAATTTCAGCTAGTGTCTGCAACTCTTAAAAACTCTGGCAAGCAGTAACTCCACTTAAAAATATACACTATAGAACTTTGTTAGTAATTGGTATGTTTGGAATATTATGGTTAAAATTACTAGTTCTTCCTGACATTGCAATATTTGTCTTTCTAGTAGGTAGTATTTAATTTCCTTACTATGTTGGAATTATGTGAAGCATTGGCATATGCATTCTGTACATGGGATTTTGCTGAAGAATAAAAATAACTAAATTCTCTGACACTCATCCAGTCATTGCGGGAGGAGCAAGAAATATAAAACTCCACTTATTGATCAAGATTTTAGGTTGATGCTTCTTGAATAATGGAAAGGCTAGACTTGAAAATTGACACATCATAGCGGTTTTAAGTAGTGTTTGGATATAAAAATTTCTTCAAAACAAATGCATCATTCATCTTTTTGTGCTTAAAAAGTAGATGCAGATTTCCTAAAAAGAAATAATATACTGGGTAGTAGCAGAGCATACCTGTAATCTTAGTACTTGGGAGGCAGAGGCAAAGATTTCTGTGAGTTCAAGGCCAGCCTGGTCTACATAGGGAGTTCTAGGAATTCCTGAGCTGCTACACAGAGAAACCCTGTCTCAAAGAAAAAAAGAAAAGAAAGAAAAAAAACTGAAATAATAAACAAGTTACATTTGTCTCTATACTCTCTGAAGTAAATAAAAGCTTAGAAATATATATTCTTTGTTTATCTTTGTGCCTCCTCTTCCTCCTGTAATTAGTGTGTTTACACCAGTTTTCTGATACATTTCTGTGTGGTAAAGTACTTTAAACCAAATACTTTGTGTTAAATCTATGATTATATCTGTTGTATTATAAAATTATATTTTGTTACTTAATTATATATTGGTAATTCTACGTTCATTGACATATATATTTTAGTGCACTAATTATTGAAACATGTACCTGTAGTTCATCTTTTATGAAGCATTTGTCAATCAGTCTATAATGAACACTGATAAAAAAGATACCAAACTCCAAGAGCTAGTTTCAGGATAGTTTCTAATGCTACAGAGAAACCCGGTCTCAAAAAAAAGAACAACAACAACAACAACAAAAAAAAAAGCAAACAAAAAAATACCAAGCCAAAGAATGCTTTATATTAAATACCAGAAGATTTATTTTTACAAAATAAAATACAAACGTTAATATAATTTCCTTGAAGGTCTCTTCTATGTTAATTTATATTTCAAGATGTGCTGTGTTGACCTTCTAATGTAGCAAGCACTGGAATGATGAATGGGAAGTTAGGGCTGTGCATCTTGCTCCAACCTACATTCTAAGCAGTTGTCAAGCGTGTTCACATCGTCCGTTCTGGTCAACACTTTATTTCATTTAGATCTTCTCTGAATTTGACTTTTCACTGACTTTGAAAGTTACACACTAAAGAGCAGCTAAACTAAGCAGAAAATATAAGTAACGCCAAGAAATGAAGTTCAGAGTGTTCATTTGTTAGATTTTTGCTCTTCTCTGACTACGTTAGATACCAGATGCTCCAAATAATTGGTACCCAGATAACACTGGTCATGATAAATGGAAGAGTTGTTACTTCACTTCACACTTCTTCAATGATGCTTTAACTTCCATTACTACTGCAATAAATAAGTCACTCATAATAGATGAAAAAAGATGAAGAAAGTATAACCAGAAAAAGAGAGGCTGAAAAGAGCTATGTGCAAAAAGATAAAAATGCGAATTATAGAGGTGAGATTACAAATTTAAGATTAATACATATGTGTACACCTGTAAATACTCATATATACTTGTTTATTTACATACATATAACTACGGTAAATCCTATAATCCTAATACTATGACGATGAGAAAAATCCTAAAATTTAAGGGTTTTTTTCCCCACAGAGAAATCCTATATCAAAATAAAAGAACAAACAAAACAACAATAAATAAAACAAATAACAAAAAATATTAAAGCTCTTACATACCTATTTAATTAGATTTAAGAGATAACTTGTTAAGGGAGGAACTTTATATACAATCCACAATTGAGGAAGATACTGTATAAAAAAATTTGTCATACCTGTACAACTGTATCCCAATTCTATTCTACAATATTGTACTCTACAAAATTAGTAAACTTCAGAGGTATTTATAACCTTTCATTTTATAGCATATATTCAATTAAATATGACTGAGAAAGCATGATGACTAGCTTGTTGTGTCAATGTCGTAAACAGATTACTCTATGCCTTATTCATTTGGACGTATCACATATTTGGGAGTAATAGTGGCAACACATTTGAGAAAAATCTGAATAATTTTGCTATACAAGTAGGCATATTAACAATTATACACAGTTATTGGAAAATAACAAATTATATCACCTAACGATGAAGTAAAAATAAATGATTGAGATTAGAATATCTCCATAGGAAAATATGTGATGCCATAATTATTTTGATTGCCTTATATTCACATTAAAGAAATAAAAATGAGGCTGAGCAGTTCTTCCCAGAGAGGTGAGTGGGTGCTAGTCTGGGCAGCCTGCCTGCCTGTCCGGGAAGGGAGCACAGCCCTTCCCCCCTCAGCTTCTGCAGCAGGGTCTTCAGTGTTCCAAGGGACCCCTCCCCTCCCCCCACTGCTGCGGGCCCTTTGTCTCCTGAGTCCTGGGAAGACCAGCTAGCCCTGTTGCCCTGCTGAGCAGTTCTTCCCAGAGAGGCCCTTTGTCTCCTGAGTCCTGGGAAGACCAGCTAGCCCTGTTGCCCTGCTGAGCAGTTCTTCCCAGAGAGGTGAGTGGGTGCTAGCCTGGGCAGCCTGCCTGCCTGTCCGGGAAGGGAGCACATCCCTTCCCCCCTCAGCTTCTGCGGCAGGGTCTTAGGTGTTCCAAGGGACCCCTCCCCTCCCCCCACTGCTGCGGGCCCTTTGTCTCCTGAGTCCTGGGAAGACCAGCTAGCCCTGTTGTCCTGCTGAGCAGTTCTTCCCAGAGAGGTGAGTGGGTGCTAGCCTGGGCAGCCTGCCTGCCTGTCCGGGAAGGGAGCACATCCCTTCCCCCCTCAGCTTCTGCGGCAGGGTCTTTGCTGTTCCAAGGGACCCCTCCCCTTCCCCCACTGCTGCGGGCCCTTGGTCTCCTGGGTCCTGGGAAGACCAGCTAGCCCTGTTGCCCTCCTGAGGAGTTCTTCCCAGAGAGGGCTGAGGAGCTCTATCCAGAGAGTGCTGTGAAGTCCTACCCAGAGAGTGCTGAGGAGTTCTATCCAGAAAGTGCTGAGGAGTTTCATCCAGAGTGGGGGAGATGGGCAGGCGCCAATGCAAGATTTCCTCCAACAACCTGAAAGGCAACATGACATCGCCAGAATCCAGGGAGCTTGAAACTAGAAGAATTGAACACCCTACTCCAGAAGAAATAGAAGAAATCGACTCTAAGCGCTTCTTTATGAAAATAATAGAGGAACTTAAACAGGAGGTGAAAATCTGCCGTAAAGAAATGGAAGATAAGTATAACAAAAAAATTGAGGAAATGAGTAAAGAAATGGAAGAGAAATATACCAAAAAGTTTGAAGAAATGAGTAAATCCGTAAATGAAATTCTGGGAAACCAAGAAAAAACAATCAAACAGGTAATAGAAACAGTTCAAGATTTGAAAACTGAAATGGAGTCAATGAAGAAATCACAAACCGAGGGCCGGCTGGCTATGGAAAATCTGGGTAAACGAACAGAGACTTCAGAAACAAGCTTAACCAATAGAATACAAGAGATAGAAGAAAGAATCTCAGAATCTGAGGACACCATAGAGAAATTAAACACTCTGTCCAAAGAAAACAGCAAATCCAACAAATTCTCATCACAAAACATTCAGGAACTGTGGGACACAATAAAAAAAACCAAATCTAAGAATAATAGGAGTAGAAGAAGGAGAAGAATTGCATTTCAAAGGTCCAGAAAATATACTCAACAAATTATAGAAGAAAACTTTCCCATCCTAAAGAACGATATTCCTATGAAGGTTCAAGAAGCATACAGAACACCGAATAGACTGGATCAGGAAAAAACATCCCCTCGTCATATAATAATCAAAACACAAAGCATTCAGACAAAAGAAAGGATATTGAGAGCTGCAAAGGAAAAAGGTCAAGTAACTTATAAAAGGTAAACCTATCAGACTTACACCAGACTTCTCGATGGAAACCATGAAAGCCAGAAGGTCCTGGATAGAGGTACTGCAGAAACTAAGAGACAATGGATGCAAACCCAGACTACTTTACCCAGCCAAGCTATTGTTCACTATCAACGGAGAAAACAAAATATTCCAGGATAAAAACAAATTTAAACAATACGTAGCTACTAATACAGCCTTACAGAGAATACTAGAAGGAAAATCACAACCCAAGGAATTCAACATTCCCAACACTGCCTACATTAACTCAGACATCTAGCGACCCTTCACAAGCACAACTCAAAGAAGGAAAACACATACACGCTACTACCCAAAAAAATGACCGGAGTCATCGATCACTGGTCATTAATATCACTTAATATCAATGGTCTCAACTCACCTATAAAGAGGCACAGACTTAGAGATTGGATACGAAAACAGGATCCAACATTCTGCTGTCTACAAGAAACACACCTCAACCACAAAGACAGACACCTACTCAGAGTAAAGGGTTGGGAAAAGGTTTTCCAAGCAAATGGACCTAAGAAACAAGCGGGTGTGGCCATTCTAATATCTAACAAAATCGACTTCAAACTAAAATCAATCAGAAGAGATGGAGATGGACATTTCATACTCATAACAGGAACAATTCATCAGGAAGAAGTCTCAATCTTGAATATCTATGCCCCTAATATAAAGGCACCCACGTATGTAAAAGAAACTCTTCTAGAACTCAAGGCAGTCATCAAACCACACACACTAATAGTAGGAGACTTCAACACTCCTCTCTCACCAATGGACAGGTCAATCACACAGAAACCTAACAGAGAAATAAGAGATTTACTGGAGGTACTGAATCAAATGGACTTAACAGACATCTATAGAACACTCCACCCAAATAGGAAAGAGTATACCTTCTTCTCTGCAGCCCATGGAACCTTCTCGAAAATTGACCACATACTTGGTAACAAAGCAAACTTCCACAGATACAAAAAAATATTAGTGACCACCTGTGTCTTGTCAGATCACCATGGATTAAAATTAGAATTCAACAACAATGGTACACCCAGGAAGCCAACAAACTCATGGAAGTTGAACAGTCAACTACTAAATCACCCCTGGGTCAAGGAAGAAATAAAGAAAGAAATTAAAGTCTTCCTTGAATATAATGAAAACAAAGACACAACATATTCAAACCTATGGTACACAATGAAAGCAGTGCTAAGAGGAAAGTTCATAGCACTAAGTACCCACCTAAAGAAAACAGAGAAAGCACACATTGGAGACTTAACAACACACTTGAAAGCTCTAGAAAAAAAAGAAGCTGATTTACCCAGGAGGAGTAGAAGACTGGAAATAATCAAACTGAGGGCTGAAATCAACAAAATAGAAACACAGAAAACAATTCAAAGAATCAATGAAGCAAAAAGCTGGTTCTTGGAGAAAATTAACAAGATTGACAAACCCCTATCCAAACTAATCAAATGGCAGAGAGAGAACTTGCAAATTAATAGGATCAGAAATGAAAAGGGGGACATAATCACAGACACGGAGGAAATTCAGAGAGTCATTAGATCTTACTATGAAAGTTTATATGCCACAAAGTTGGAAAATGTAAAAGAAATGGACATTTTTTTAGATAAGTACCATATACCAAAGTTGAACCAAGACCAGGTGAACAATCTAAATAGACCTGTTAGTCGTGAAGAACTAGAAGCTGTTATCAAAAATCTCCCTACCAAAAAAAGCCCAGGACCAGATGGTTTCAATGCAGAATTCTACCAGAACTTCCAGGAAGAGCTAATACCTATACTCCTTAATGTATTCCACAATATAGAAAAAGAAAAGTCACTGCCAAACTCCTTTTATGAAGCTACAGTCACCTTAATACCAAAACCACACAAAGACACAACCAAGAAAGAGAATTACAGGCCAATCTCACTCATGAACATCGATGCGAAAATTCTCAATAAAATACTGGCAAACCGAATCCAAGAACACATTAGAAAAATCATCCATTATGATCAAGTAGGCTTCATCCCAGAGATGCAGGGATGGTTCAACATACGCAAATCTATCAATGTAATCCATCATATAAATAAACTGAAAGAAAAAAATCATATGATCATTTCATTGGATGCTGAAAAAGCGTTTGACAAAATTCAACACCCATTTATGATAAAGGTGTTGGAGAGACTGGGGATACAAGGATCATACCTAAATATAATAAAAGCAATGTACAGCAAGCCGACAGCTAACATCAAATTGAATGGAGAGAAACTCAAAGCCTTTCCACTAAAATCAGGAACACGACAAGGCTGTCCACTCTCTCCATACCTCTTCAATATAGTGCTTGAAGTTCTAGCAATAGCAATAAGACAACATAAGGGAATCAAGGGGATTCGAATTGGAAAGGATGAAGTGAAACTTTCGTTATTTGCTGACGATATGATAGTGTACATAAGCGACCCCAAAAACTCTACCAAAGAACTCCTACAGCTGATAAACACCTTTAGTAACGTGGCAGGATACAAGATCAACTCCAAAAAATCAGTGGCACTCCTATACACAAAGGATAAATAAACGGAGAGGGAAATCAGAGAAACATCACCTGTCACGATAGCCACAAACACCATAAAATATCTTGGGGTTACTCTAACCAAGGATGTGAAAGACCTATTTGACAAGAACTTTAAGCCTTTGAAAAGAGAAATTGAGGAGGATACCAGAAAATGGAAAGACCTCCCCTGCTCTTGGATTGGGAGAATCAACATAGTAAAAATGGCAATTCTACCAAAAGCAATCTACAGATTCAATGCAATCCCCATCAAAATCCCATCAAACTTCTTCACAGACCTTGAGAGAACATTAATCAAGTTTATATGGAAAAACAAAAAACCCAGGATAGCCAAAACAATCTTATACAATAAAAGAACTTCTGGAGGCATTACCATCCCTGACTTCAAACTCTATTATAGAGCTACAGTATTGAAAACAGCTTGGTATTGGCATAAGAACAGAGAAGTCGACCTATGGAATCGAATAGAAGACCCAGATATTAACCCACAAACGTATGAACACCTAATTTTCGACAAGGGAGCTAAAGGTATACAATGGAAGAAGGAAAGCATCTTTAACAAATGGTGCTGGCATAACTGGATGTCAACCTGTAAAAAAATGAAAGTAGATCCATATCTATCACCATGCACAAAAATCAAGTCCAAATGGATTAAAGACATCAACATTAATCCGTCCACTTTGAACCTGATAGAAGAGAAAGTGGGAAGTAGTCTACAAGATTTAGGCATAGGAGGCCTCTTCCTAAGTAGGACCCCAGCAGCACAGACAATAAGAGAAACAATGAATAAATGGGATCTACTGAAACTGGGAAGCTTCTGTAAAGCAAAGGACACTGTCAGTAAGACAAAAAGGCTGCCTTCTGACTGGGAGAAGATCTTCACCAACCCCTCATCAGACAAAGGTCTGATCTCCGGAATATACAAAGAACTCAAGAAACTAGACACTAAAACTCTAATTAACCCAATTAAAAAATGGGGTACTGATCTGAACAGAGAATTCACAACAGATGAACTTCGAATGGCCAGAAGACACTTAAGGTCATGCTCAACCTCCTTAGCGATCAGGGAAATGCAAATCAAAACCACTTTGAGATACCATCTTACACCTGTCAGAATAGCTAAAGTTAAAAACACCAATGATAGCCTATGCTGGAGAGGATGTGGAATGAGGGGAACACTCATCCATTGTTGGTGGGAATGCAAACTCGTGCAGCCACTTTGGAAATCAGTGTGGCGGTTTCTCAGGAAACTGGGAGTCAACCTCCCTCAGGACCCAGCAATTCCTCTCTTGGGAATATACCCTAGAGATTCCCAAACATACTACAAAAGTGTTTGTTCAACTATGTTCATAACAGCACTATTTGTAATAGCCAGAACCTGGAAACAGCCTAGGTGCCCCTCAATAGAAGAATGGTTAAAAAAGGTGTGGAACATATACACATTAGAGTTTTACTCAGCGGTAAAAAATAATGACATCTTGAATTTTGCATGCAAATGGATGGACATAGAAAACGCTTTACTGAGTGAGGTAAGCCAGACCCAAAAAGAGGAACACGGTATGTATTCACTCATAAGTGGATTCTAACCATAATTTAAGGTCTTTGAGCCTATTATTCGTGATCCTAGAGAAGCTAAATAAGAAGACGAACCTGATGAAGATTATTTAGCTATCCGCCAGGAGGTAGGAAATAGTCAAGAGTCCCAGGTAACCTTGGGTGCATGGGGGGGGAGGGTTGTTGGAAGGGGAGAGGGTTAGAGAGAAGGGAGTAGGGGAGGAATGGAGAAAGCTCGGCTGACCGAGATGGGGGGAAGGGAGGAAGGATGAATGTGGGATCAGGGAAGAATATATTTCAACTAAGGGAGTCATTTTAGAGTTTACAGGAAACTTGATTATATATGGGATCCCAGTTCCAAGGAGAGATCCCCAGATTGTTCTCTGGACAGAGGAGGGGGTACCTGAACCGGCCTTGGCCTGGGACCATACTGATGAATATTTTGCTTATCACCATAGATCCTTCATCTGGCGTTGGATGGCGATACAGATGGAGGCCCGCGTTGGAGCACCGAACTGAGCCCCCCAAGATCCAAATGAGGAGCAGAAGGAGGAAGAAAATGACGAAGGACTGCGAGGGATACTATCACCCACTGATACAAGGGGTCGGATCTAATGAGAGTTTACCAAGGCCAGATGGACCGTGACTGAACGAGCATGTGATCCAACCAGATTCTCTGAATGTGGCCGGATTTTCTGAATGTGGCTGGCCTGCAGTCTTTCTGAGAAGCCATTGACAATGACACTGGGACTGGTTTCCTCTGCATATACTGGATTTTTGGGATCCAGTCTGTTTGGATGCTCACCTTCCTGGACCTGGAGTGAGGGGGGAGGAACTTGGACTTCCCACAGGGCAGGAGACCCTGACTGCCCTTGGGGACAAAGAGGGAGGAGGAGAGGGAGGGGAGGAGTGGGAGGGCGTTGGGAGGAGGGGCGTAAATGGAAACTTTTTATAATTTAATAAAATTACTTTCAAAAAAAAAAGAAATAAAAATGAACCTCATGATAATATCTAACCTTCCATGGTTATGTGACAATGACCAAATATTAAAAGTTTGAAACACAATAAAGTATATTTATAACCTGTCCTAAACAGTGACATTAAATTAACACAATAATTTTGGCAGTTTCTTTGATTTCTAAGTATTTTTTAATATGTATTTATTTATTAGGTATACAATATTCTGCCTCCATTTATGCCTGCACTCCAGGAGAGGGCATCAGATCTCATTACAAATGGCTTTAAGTCATCATGTGGTTGCTGGGAATTGAACTCAGGACCTCTGAAGGAGCAGCCAGTGCTCATAACTTTCCAGCACCCTTAAATATATTTTTTCAACAGAAGCAATATTACCCATGTGAAAAAATATATAACATAAAACCCTTATCTCTAAAAATTACTTTTTTTATGCTTTGTAATCTTTTTATTTATTTTTCCATTCAAAAATTTATACTTCCTCCTCTCCCCCATTCCTCTCTCACTCCCCCACTTCCCCTCCTCCCCTCTCCCTCCAGATCATATGATAGTGTACATCAGTGACCCCAAAAACTCTACCAAAGAACTCCTACAGCTGATAAATACCTTCAGTGATGTGGCAAGATATAAGATCAATGCCCCCCCCCCAAATCAGTAGTCCTCCTATACACAAAGTATAGAGAAGCAGAGAGGGAATTCAGAGAAACTTCGCCATTCACGATAGCCACAAATAGCATAAAGTATCTTGGGGTAACACTAACCAAGGAAATGAAATATCTATTTGACAAGAACTTTAAGGCTTTGAAGAAAAAATTGAAGAGGACACCAGAAAAAAATATATATATATACTTTTTTAAATAAGCTTAAGGATTTATTATTTTGTGGCTTAGGTATGTTTGCAATCCTCTAAGTTGTTTTAATTACACTTTCTTTCGATGTCATTTTTATAAAAATATATGTGAAGAAGGAAAACTATATATACTAGGGATATTGTTATATATGTGCAGCAACTACATTGTGGGAAAGTTGTTGACACTGTATCTGAGAATCTTTTGCGAGATACATAATGGGTGGAACTTAAAAAGTAAATTTAAAGTACCTTCTCTTTGATCTAAATTCTATTCCTTCAGAAAGTCACTGAACTAAATATTCAGAAAAAGGTTATATATTGAAACTAGGCGAAGTATTTTCTGTTGGAATATACAGTAATTGATAAGGTTCCTTTGAATACTTTTAAATAAATGCTGATATTTAACACCTAGAATAGCTAGGTAGTTTTCATTTCCTCTCAACTTTTGCCTCTGGATATGCTCAACTATTCCCAGGAAGAAAGACCGATCAAGTGCATTTGTCATGTGAGCCACGATAATAAGGTGATTCATCATAGTCTGTCAGAGTCCTACTCTGGGAAGAATGCTAGTTTTCTTAGCCTCACGTAGAATCTCTTCTGTCACTCCGGCTGAAAATTTGGTAGACATTTTGGACATGTTTAAGGCCCTTTGAACTTGATAGTAGCAGATAATTAAGTTAACAGTTACTGGGGCATTTGGTTTTTCTTTCTTTCTTATATTTATTTGCCTATGATATATATGACATTCTGAACCTATCTGAACAGTGGAAAGCGACTTCCTCACAGAACATAATCTCTTGTTCCCTTCCCCATTCCCGCCAAGTAGCTAGTGTGCGAAGTAACTCAAAATGACAAATTACACCCTTACCAAATGTCTAAGTGAGCATCTTTTTCTTCTGAAGCTCAAAACTCCGCAACCTTCTGAACTCTATTTGACAGTATGAATGTTGCAATGAAACTGCATGGAGAAAGGGTTTCTGAAAAACAAGGATCTAAGCTCTGTGTCCACAGCACTTCCATTTCAGAGATATGTCTTGTCATTCAGTTTGTCCACTCAGTCACTCTTTGTGTATCATTTACTTGAAGCCACTTGCAACGTTTACTCTAGCCTACACTTTACTACATTCTAAAGCCTAAGTACCATCATTTATTTCATACTATTTCCTGTTTATTAAAAATTTCAAATTATGTCTTTTGCTTAATTTTCTGATATTGGGTCTCACTCTATAGTCCAGGAACCCCAAGTATTCTCTAAATATCTTGCCTTAACCTTCGATATTCAAGATGCTTGTAGGGTTCTATTTTCCTACATGCTGTGAATCACAAAGATACTCACAACTCCTACGTGTAATTGATAATTTTATGAAAATGTGCTATGTATACACAATGAGATAGTGTTCAGGTGTAAATAAAGATGAAATAATTAAATTTGAATGTATTAGAATGGGCCTAGAAAAGATTATACTGAATTAAGTCGTTAATCAGACCTAAAAAAATAAGTCTTGTGTTCTTTCCCATCCAAAATTCCTAGCTCCAAACCTTAAGATACAAGGAAAAGTATCATAAAATATGGAGAATATGGGATCATAGGTGTGCATGAAGAGAGCGGGGGACATGGGAGGATCTTGAGAAGAAATTAGCAGGATCAGGGAGATATAAAGGGGAAATAGACTAACATGGAGGAGACCCACTGAGGTGAGGGAGAATAGGCAATATAGAAGAACGGTGTGCAAGGGACAAATAACTTCAAGGTCACTTGATAAGGACTCAAGATATCAAAACTGTTTAATATGCACTCTAGTATGATTTCATTCTCTAAGTATACCCTATTATGAAAATGTGAACCCAAAACAAGCTCAATACAAATGTGTGTGTCAATATGGGCCCAGCATCTCTCACTGTGGAAACATTTCTAAATCAATAGAAATCAACTTTCAGGAACATGGAAAACCTCTTATAGTCTTACTACATTAAAAGAAAACTTTTAAGTATTAAATACATTGGACCTTAATATGCATATCAATTATTGCTATTACTTCCTTTTAAACAGAATATTTTATTTTAGAAAATTTAATAAAACTATATTGGTGGGTGAAAAGTATATAAAATCAAGTTATAGTCACTGTAGTTATGTAAGTCACCATGAACATGTAATTAAAGTTTACTGAGTCATTGGTCCTTAACAAAATACAAGGTAAGATTTCTTTGAAGCATTGGTCATAAAATTGTTTAGTTAGTCTAGAAGTGTACAACCTTCTTTTATGTGTTTCTGCTCAAATCCCTCTTATAGAACACCTATGTCTTTAAAATATTTATATTCAATATTTATTTATAATAAATCTCTAGCTGTGGGAGAAATAACATTTTCCTGATTCTTTTCTGTGGTTTTCATCCTCACAGCCAGGAGAATTGCTAGACTTTCTAAAGTCCTCATAATCTCATTAATTCAGAAATATGGCCCCTTTTCATTCTTGCCCCATATTCCACGATAGCCCATTTTGCATGACCTCACAGGACGCTCCACTGACCACATCACTGTCTAATTATGGTAGAACTCAAAGCTATAGTTAATGTAAGTTATATCTGAAAGAATTTCTCTGACATGCTCTTCCACCATAAGAGAAGTTTCACCTTTGTTGCAGGTTGAAGTGCTAGATAACTCTTTAATGTAATACTTGTAGACATTTCCAACAAATAAGTTAACAACAATAAAATCTCAAAGACACAGATTGTTCTTCACTGAATTGATTATTTAAAAAGGCATATCTTATATAACTGACCATATATACAAATAAGTGAAATGAATTGGTAGGTTGTATTTATATTTTTGTGCATACACACAATAATAATAATAATGATAATAATAATAATAAAAGAAAAGGGGACTATCAAGTTGATAATGATGATAGGTGACAAGGGAGGGGTTGAAAAAAGAGACCTTGGTTGGAGGGCAGAAAAAGAAAGGTGAAGATAATTTTATTTTAAATAAAATGATTATATTTTTAATGTTTGACTTTGTTCATGTAGGATTTTTTCTGTTTGTTTCAATTATTTGCTTTTGTATATGTAAGTATATGATATGCATGAATGTGGGCAAGAGATCTACCTCAATGTTCTCTACTATATTTAGTGAGGCTGAGACCCACTGAACCTGGCACTCACTAACTTGTGTTCTCTAGCTAACCATGGTTCCTTGCTTTCTCTTCTCTCTGCCTTCCAAGCTCTGGGATAGCAGGAGTCACCTCACCTATCTGGCTTTTATGTCAGGCAGTACCAGGAATCAGAACTCTGGTCCTCCTGTTTGTGCACAAAAGACCTTCCCAACTGATTCATTATCCTAGCTCACTGTTAATATTTTAAGGGACTCCAAAATATCTCTGAATTTTTGTGTGACAAATTTTACATGATAGATTACTTCACAAACATGTAATCAGCAAATAACGAGGATAAATTGTATCTAAAATATATACCTAAAAATAAAGAATGGTGGGTAGATCATTGGTAAGAATTATAGAATACTACAGACATATTAATAGAAAATGGTTGATTTTTCATAGTAGCTAAACAAATCATAATAACATAATACTTAGCTGGGATGTAAGACAGTTGGAGGACTTGCTCTGGCATGTATAAAAGGTTTTGATTCAGCCTCAATACCATAAATACATGAGAAATAATATGTAAAAGCAATTTTCTTTTAGCTTTATTTTATTATTTTTATTTTTTCAATTTTAATTTATTTTTTAAATTTAATTTTACAGTCCATCCACCGTTCTCCCCCACCTCCTCCTGCCACCCGCCTTCCCCCATCCCACTCTCCCATCTTTTCCTCCTAATGCTTAAGGGTTCCCATGGAAAGTCAACAAAGTCTAACACATTAAGTTGAGGAAGGACCCAGTCCCTAATCCAAACACAGAAAACAATCACGGTATGGACTCACTCATAAGTGAATATTATATGCAAAGCAAAGGATAATCAGACTACAGTGCAGAGCAACAGAGAAACTAAATAACATCTCCCAAAGAGGGGCACATAGATAACCCGAGAAAGAGAAAATAGCTTTATTTTATTTATCGGTGTGCTGTGTATTTTTCTATATGTGTTCACCTGTGTGTGCCTGTGTGTGTTGTGCATGTCCCTACACAAAACTGTGTATGGTGCCACCAATGAACCAGAAAGAAGCACATTAATGTGGTTAGACCACCTAGCCAGAGAGTTGCAGGGATCTACTTGTATCTTCCCATCACTCCCTCCTTTTTGAGTTTTCAGATGTTCACTAATCTGATCAAATTTGTGTAGCTCGAGGGATGCAAACTCAGGTCCTAGTGTGTGCACAGCAAGCTCTGAACTTGTTGAGCCATTTTCTTTCTTCCCATCTTTTAGTTTTCTTTTCTGTTCTAATAAAACTTATTTATTGTTCATTTTCTGATGAACTATCTGTCTTGTCTCTAAGACAAATTATGCATTTATATAAAACAGCAAAGTTTTAGTGAATCCTCCTGCTTTTCATCAAATGCATCAGCGTTTTTTTTTAAGATGGAATATTCTAATTCAATAAGTAAAAATGAACAATTATTTTGGAGGTGTTAAAAGATTACAAAACCTTTTTAAGCTGCTTTTGCATCCTTAATATCTTCTACAATTAAATAAATGTTTCAAAATATATTATCTGCATTCATATTTTCCACTTAATAAAATTTCATGTTTTTAATAGATAGTCTTAAAAAATATAATACTGGATTGCCTACTATAGCTACCATGTGACAGATAAAATTAGAAAAGAAATTTAGTTTCCTATTAGTTGATCTTCAAAATCAGCTCAAAAGCAGAATGCTTTAAATTTTACTAAATATGTATGCATTATTCACACTCATGTGTCTGTGAATAATTGATGCTCTGATGAGGTGAATTATATCCGAATCTTCCCATAAAACTTATAAACAATTAGTTATGTGGTAATACTGTTTCACACATTAGCCTAAATTGGAGTTATGTATACACACTCCATTTTGACTGAAATAATAAAAGTTTTGCATAGACTCATTTTTACTTAGTCACAAGAAGAATGAAATTACAAAAAATTAAAAATGAATCAATGCAAATAATATAAAAGTCTCTAAAAATAATTTTTAAGACATCTTGTCCTTTCATGATATAAAAAAGCTAAACTCACTAACACATAATTTCCCAAGAATATACACAAGGGTAAATGCATTTGGCAAGCACCCTTAATATTTATTCTTGAATACTTTGAACACAAAATGAGTGAATACAAAATGAACATTATAAAAACACATTGCGTGAAACTCTCAAAGAATTAACAAATGTGAGGAAAATATCAAAAAGGGAATTGGAAAGAGGCTCAGTAGGCAGTTTGTGCATGGCAGGAACTCATCCTGAGCCATTGGACTGTTTAATTCATCTCCTGTTTACATGTTGATAAGGCACTTGTTATTCTGCAAACTGTTCGTTCCTGTATAGGATAATTCTGAACATAGACATGAGCCTTAAAACTGAAGACAACATTTTTGGCAGCTTCCTGTGATATCTTCTGGCTGTACATTCTAATAATGAAATGACACTTCAAGACATATATGGCCATTTTTATTGCGAAATAAATGTCATTTTCTTATGACTCAGTACTTTGGACTGAAAACTACCTTTCTAAGTAAATTGCACAATAATCCATGTTTTCATAATGATAATATTTTTCTTACTTTACTAATTACACTAATAATAATGAAATAATTTGTGGTGACTGGTCAGTTACAATTATTACATTTTTCTGCATTGGTATTTTTAAATTGAGAGTTTAAAGGAAATATGTCTAAATGCATTTTCTATCTTAGAAAAAGTGACTAGAAAAATTTAACTTTTTTCTTTGTTTTTTCTCAGGAATGTAGACTGATGAATTGGCCATGGAGGGGGAGTAGGAGGAGGGTCTTCTTGTTTGTCCCAGCCTCCCAGAACCAAAATACCCACACAAAAACTGTATTAATTAAATCACTGCTTGGCCCACTAGCTCCAGCTTTTTATTGGCTAACTCTTATATCTTAAGTTAACCCATTTCTATTAATCTGTGTATCACCACCTGGCAGTGGCTTACTAGCAAGGTTTCAGGGTGCCTATCTCTTGCAGTGGCTCCCCTGTGTCTCCAGGCTCTGCCTCCTTTCTCCCAGCATTCAGCCTAGCTTTCCCTGCCTACCTAAGTTCTGCCTTTCTATAGATCCAAAGCAGAACTTGGGTAGGTTCATTAATGGTAATCACAGCACACAGAGGGGAATCCCACATCAGAACGGGTGCTGCTTATTGGCTTGCTTCTGAAGATTGGCTCAACAGGATTTATTTATAGAATCCTGGACTATCAGCCCAAGTGCTGAGCACTCCCACACTGATAACTAATTGAAAAAGTGTCTTACAATTGGATCTCAAGGAGGCATTTACTCAACTGAGGCTCTTTTCTCTCTGATGACTCCAGTTTGTGTCAATTGACATAAAAAAAAAACCAGCCAGTACACAGCCCTGTTTTATATTTTATAATAGCATATAGGGTGTTGTTTCAAATTTTTCCAGCTCTATTGACAAATTGAAGACAAATATGATGGCCATGGTTTTATAGACACACATCAAAAAATGTTTTCTAATTTTAATGAAATCATGCTTGTTATGTTATATTGCATATAAAATTTATCAACAGTTTTATTATTTATGATCCTTGAGTTCTTGAATTAAAACATGAACTCACAATTAACATGAAAATAATAATAGAGACCAAACATGCATTAATTTTTTTCAGGTAGAGAAATAAACAGAATGGCACAACTCTGTAGTACAACTCTGTAGTTCTAGCACGTTCCTTTCTCCTTGGATTCCTTTGCAGTATGTTATACTGCACTTGCAACCAAGTTAATCAAATGTGAATCTTTTTCTTATCAAGACTCATAAGTCTGAAAATGGTGAATATATTGTTTACATGCTTTCTATTCGTTTAAGTTATTTGTTTCATGGATTTTGAACAAGTATATACATCATCAGGCAAGGAATGAATGAGGATGGTCTCAGGGGGAAGAAGCTATTAGGAAACTGAGGAGAAATTGTACGTAAAGGCTCTGTATTCAAACCACACTATCACTTGTCCATCACCATTAGATTTACTGACTAGAGACATGCCACGACATACCATACAGAAAGAAAGGGACATTTACAAAAGCATGTGAAAAATGCACCACCATTCAGACACTTATACCCATGACTCCAAACAAGAAAATACAGTACTTCGAAAAGCATACAGTGTGCCTAATATTTTCTTTCTCCTTGTTCATCTTCTAATTGATTGGCATACTAATAAGGAACGTGACATCAGGCGACCTACAATGGAATTATGGCAATGCATATTCCCTAGGGCTACCATTTACACTATAAATTATGAACATATTATTATGCTGCCACTTTGGTTTTTGAAGTGCTTATGTTAATTAAGGGCTAAGAAATCACACACACAGCACAATCATTTTTAATTAAGATTAAAATAATTCAGTATGTCAATACAGTACTCAATGGGACTGATGACTTAATGTGTCATCTCATTTTTATGTCTCTGTAATACAGCCATGTCTTCTGCTTGTTTTTCATTTCTTACCTTTCCTGTATATAAAGTACAAGGTCACCTTGAGATTGATTTTATGCACATGACATTGGTGTACATAAGAATTATGTTGTAAGCAGTGTAACTGTATCTCTAACATAAATTTAAAATGTGTTCATATTTTAGGCAACCATTATTTTGCTGGTAAAATTAAGAATCATCTTCTATGGACTTAATATAATAGAAAATAAAACAAATTATTTCCAAGATTATAATAAATAAATGTGAACAATATCATTCAAAATGAAGCTATGTTTTTTTACTTTAAATTCTTTTTATGTCTTACTGTCATCCTGACAAGAGTGGTCAGCAAGCTGAGTTCAAATCCATGGAGATCTGCCTGCTTCTGGGACTCAAGTACTGGCACTGAAGGCATGTACTATCTTTTAACTTTTTATGAAAGCAATTTTACCTAGTTGAGTCAATACTTTATTGTATAATAAATTATTTTTAATAAAGGGACTTGGTTTTCACTGTATTTCACAAGTACTTTAAATGTATCCAACCTAAAACTCCTGGCATTTCTAAGCTGTAAACCTTTCATCTTACAAATTATTTCCTATTATATAAAATATAGACTTCTCCAGGAAATAAAATTTGTCTTAACTATTTAAATATCACTTTCCACTGCCACGAAAGTTCAACAGTTTTTGTTAGTTTGGAGAAACCACATCTCACTCAGAAACACGCTCAGGTGATAATTTGTTTCATGCTTGCCAGAAATACAAACCTTAAGTTGACAAGCAATCTAAATGGTTGATTTTGTCTCCTCAGCCAAGCAATAAACATGCATGCAGTGACCACATTCTTGAGGACAGGAGAGTAACTCAGTGTCCTTAGGGAGCTCTCAAGCTGAATCTTTCAGAAAAGCTAGCCTAAATTGATGTTGTTGGAACTCCACAGAATAAAAATACGCAAAGTCAGAAGTGAATGCACAATTAAAACGTTTTGTCTGACAGTTTGCTCCACTTTGATTGGCAGCTTCACACCTGTGCTTGGTTCAGTGGGAAAAAAAAATAATTTCTGTTTTCAGTATGAGACAATGCTCTTTCAGAAATAACACCAAAGAAATTTCAGGGGAGTGAGCAGCTCCCGAAATTCATACGTGTTTCAGTAAGTACTGCAAGTATCTTTCAGTAATTCATATTATGTCAATAGTCACTTTTTAGAGGACTATACTCAATACTAGAGGGCGCTGGAATACACTATGAAATGGTATATACAATAAAAGCATGCTACAAGTAACTACAATTGTATTAGAAAAACGAAACCAATTCAAAAGGCCTTTTTCTAAAAGTTTGAGTACTCTGCTCTACCTCCACTGCATACAGATAAATCTTCAAAGATACAAAAATAACTTATATTTGTGAATGTGGTCCAAAAAATGCAAGAATTCATATTACCATATCCAATAACAATCAGCAAATGAAAAAATAAGGAATCTAATATTTTAATGGCTAGAGTTGCTTTGGCTGGTGCATGTAGGGCCATCTCATGTACCATAATTTGTATGGCTACAGATATAGAAAACCATTACCCAAATACCTAAAACTTAGTGCTATTATACTGAAATTTTCATCCTATCTACTTGTTTTTCATTCTTACCTGCTCTATCTTATCCAGTTGACTATTTCATTATTAAGGACATTTAAGCAATTTAAGCATTTCTTTTTGGTTTGCTAACTCAAAGTTCTACCTATAGCTTTACACCATCTAGTAACTCAGGGCAAAGTTTGCTGAGAGACATTATGTTAATATATTTTAATGCTTATAAAATAATATTTTAACTTTTTCTAGTTTTGATGGAATTGACATTCACCTGCAAATATTCTACTTAAAGGACAGAAAAAGCCTTTGTGAATAAATACAAAGTTTCAAAAGAACTATTAAAATTAAACAAAGATAGTATTTAATAAGTTGCATTCTCTTGTATTAAGTTATATTATTTTTTTTTCAATCGTGTGAAATATGGGCGTCATTGTTTCGAAAGTGTAAGAAAGTACTTTTTGCTTGCTTGTTTTGTTTTCTGTTGCTTTTCTTTTAAAACCATTTCCTTAAAAATCAAAGTGCAATGCTTAAGGATTGAGCACTGAACTCTGACTGAACGCTTCCCCTTCCCCTGCCCTTGGGTATAAAGCCTGATGCCTCGGTAGATGAGTTCAGTGGAGTTTTGCATAAGCATCCTACAAGTTAGGGAGACAAAATCAGCAACCACAGTTGGGATAGTGCCAATAACAGATGAAGCAAAGGAGGATACATAATTAAGATTTTCACACAATTTAAATAAACTTCCTAAAATGTTTTCCAGGGTAACTTCACAAGTTATTTATGCTGTGGACCCTCTCATGAAGTGCTCCCGCATTTCTTGCTGATTTTGTATTTTATTTTTATGGAAAAAATTCTATGGAGCATATTAATTTCTCATAAGTCAGGATTTGTAATTTGTGAAAACAAACTTAAATTAAAAAATTATGTGCATCACTAGGCATTTTATCAAATTGTAATATATTTAATCTTAAATGCCAACCTCAGTTCCTCCTCCCTGATCTTCTTCTGCACCCCACGCCTGACTCCATTCCACCTTCCATCCACTCCTTAGAGTGAGTAAGGCCTCCTTTGGGGAGTCAACAAATTCTGGTACATCAAGGTGAGGTAGGACCAAGGCCGTTCTCCTGTATCAAGGCTGAGTAAGGTATCCCACCATAGGGAATGGGCCAAAAAGCCAATTCATGCATCCGGCTTAAGTCCTGGAATCATTGCCAGTCACCTCCCAACAGATCAAGTCACGTAATGTCACCCACATTCAGAGGTCCTATTTAGTCCCATGCAGGTTCTCCAGCTGTCAGTCCAGAGTCCCTGAACTCCCACTAGCTCAGGTCAACTGTCATTGTGGGTTTCGCCAACATGATCTTAATCCCTTTGCTCATGTAATCCTTCTTCCCTCTATTTTGCTGAGCTCCAGGAGCTCAACCCAGTGCTTCTCTGTAGATCACTGTATCTGTGTTCAGCATTAGTGAATGTAGGTTCTATGATGACAATTAGGGTAGTTCTACTCCAATTATAGGAGAAAATCAGTTCAGGCACCCTTTCCACTATTGCTAGGAGTCTCAGCTTGGGTCATTCTTGTGGTTTCCAGGGAATTTCCCTAGTACCAGGTTTCTCCCTAACCCCATAATGGTTCCCTCTCTATAAGATATCTCTTTATTTGCTCTCCCTTTCTGTACCTCCCCCAAATTGATCAAGAAATCAAAATACCAAATGATTCAATTAAGAAATGGGGTACAGATCTAAACAGAGAATTGTCAACAGAAGAACATCAAATGGCCAAAAGACATTCAAGGAATCACTCAACATTCTTAGTCATCAGAGAAAAGCAAATCAAAATGACTCTGAGGTACCATCTTTCACTAGTCAAAATAGCTAAGATAAAAACCACCAATGATAGCTTATGCTAGAGAGTATGTGGAGTAAGGTGCACACTCCTCTATTGCTCATAAGAGTGCAAATTTTTGCAGTGACTTTGGAAATCAATATTGTGATTTCACAGAAAACTGGGCATCAATTTACTTCAAGACCAAACATTACCATTCTTGGGCGTACACTTAAAGGATGCACAGTCATACCAAAAGACACATATTCAACTATGTTCATAGGAGCATTATTCATAATAGCAAGAACCTAGAATCAACCAAGATGACCCTCGGCCGAAGAATGGATAAATGGTACGTTTACACAATGGAATATTACTCAGCAGTAAATAAATAGATAAATAAATAAATAGATAAATAAATAAATAAATATTACATCTTGAAATTTAGACACATATATGGAGCTAGAAAAAAATCATTCTGAATGAGGTAATCCAGACCCAGAAAGACAAGCATAGTGTGTACTCACTCAGAGGTGCATATTGGACATAAAGCAAAGAAAACCCAGGCTACATTCTGAAATCCCAGAAAAGTTAGGTAAAAAGGAGGACCCTAAGAAGGACAAGCATGAAGGTACTCAAGAAGGGGAAATAGTAAAAATCTCCCAGGTAAACTGGTATTGGGGGTAGAAGAGAGGGCATGGGGCATGAGAACATGAGGGATCAAGATAAAGTATTTTTTTTAAACTTTAGTCAAATTAAGTTGTGTTTTTAATAAATTCAAACAGCATCCAAGTACCCATTCCATTCAGAATGACATAGCGTTGCTCTTTGCCTGTCACATGCTGTAAGAATGTTCTAATCCTACACTTTCATTTGTTTTCGATAGTAGACAAAGGCCTTCCATGATCATTTTAAACAGAGCAAAATACTAAATCCAAAGGCACCTGGCAAGTTTTAGAGACCCGGGTGAAGGGCTTTACTTCCAGAATTTTACCATATAAAGAATAAAAGTCTTTTGGCATGAAACACTTACAAAACAAACTGCATTTGGAGGAAATTTCAGTGAATGAAGAAATGACATTTCAATTTCTATATCCAAAATTGTGTATTCAGTGATGATGCTGATGAAAATCAGCCTTTGAATGTTCATACTGGGCCTGAAAAAGGATCCAAATTAGTTTTCGTGTGTAGATATTTAAATTTGGAATGACCATTATTTTGTTTCCCTCTCAAAACTTAACAATTGCTTTGTTTTGGTTTTCCTCTCCCTAAAATAGGTAAAACTCATACTCATGCTGTAAAGCTCTGAAAGACAATGATCCTTTGAAGCTATACATTTGGAAAGCCCACTGACACATTGCTCAGACGCTAGAATGTGTCATTCAAATACAGCTGACTTTTTGTTACACAGATTATTGAGTTAAAGAAGTACTTTATTTGCTAATATCTTAATTTCATTTTGACTGGAACACATTTTTTATCTTGGTCTTTTTATATACATGAAAACATATTCCCAAGAGAAAAATAACTTCTGTTTTTGAACCCAAATGATTTGAATTTCAGCCAATACTTCAGAGATGATATTGGTTTTGTGCCTCTAAACAACAAACAGTATAGACTACATCAGTTTTGTTTTGTCTTCTGTGTAAGAAGAATAATGACACATATTCTTGTATAAATTAAATAAAGAAATGGGAAATGATATTAAAAGAAAATTATACATGGAATGTAAACCATAAAAATGCAGCTGGTTTGTTTGGATGCTTTCAGGTGTGCCAACTCCTTTTTAATTAGCAGAGAGAAGTGGTTCATACTATGTATGTCACTGGTTAATATGAGCTATGCAGATTTTAAAATTATGTCTTCACTCGAAGCATTGGCATAAATCTTTTAAATAAAATCTCTAAAATAGGTTGGATTTGTGATTTCTTTTCTTCATATTTCTACTATATCTTAACTTGGAAAAACAAGTTTTTAGAGAGTTGTTATTCAACATCTTTGGTTTTCTTCTAAGTTAGTAATGAAGCTATATTAACTAATGTTTGAAATTCACAAGGTAATATTTAAACAGTCTACATTAAAACAAACTTCATTAATTTTTATGACTTTACTAAAATAAAACATTCTACCTACCATAACCTACGAGTTAATGAATAGTGTTTCTGTGCTCAAATTAAACTTGGCCCTTCATATGCTACAAATTCCTGAGAGCTTGTCTAGATGGCTTAACATAATGTTGACCTTTCCAGGTAAATGAGACTGGTCTAAATTTCTTAGGCCTCATGCTTCCATGGGGGAAAACAGTGAAGAATTCTAGGTTTACAGAATTGTCTCTTCAATCTGCCTTTCTTAAAATGAATTTAAAGGATAAAACTACTTTATTATCATAATACTAGTCAAAAGACATACACCACATACACACATACACACACACACACACACACACACACACACACACACACACAAATGAATCCTCTTGCTTTAAGAATCTCTTCCTTTGTTCTGACTGCTCAAGCCACAGAACTGTTACCTGTATTCAGAGGGCCTAGTTAGGTCCTATGTTTGTTTCCCAACTGTTAGTCCAGAGTCAGTGAGCTCCCACTAGTTTAAGTCAGCTATTTCAACCTGGGAACTCCTGCAGTTGAGAAATACCTTCAGTAATATGGCAGGATACAAGATCAACTCAAAAAAAAAAAAAGTAGCTCTCCTGTATACAAATGATAAAGAAGCTGAGAAAGAATTCAGAGACACATTTTACAGTTCACAATAGCCACGAATAACATAGTGAAAAACCTGTTTAATAAGAACTTTAAGTCTTTGAAGAAAGATATTGAAGAAGATATCAGAAAATGGAAGTATGTCCCATGCTCTTGGATAGTTAAAATCGTACAATGGAAAAAAAAGCATCTTCAACAAATGGTGCTGGCATAACAGGATGCCAGTATGTTGAAGACTGCAAATAGATTCACATCTAACCCCATGTACAAAACTCAAGTCTAAATGTATTAAAGAACTCAATATAAATCCAACCACACTGAATCTGTTAGTAGAGAAAGTGGGAAGTAGTTGTCAATGCATGGGCACAGGAGATCACTTCCTAATTATAACAACAGTGACACAGACACTGAGAGCAACAATAAATAAATGCGATATCCTGAAACTGAGAAGCTTCTGTGAAGCAAAGGACATAGCCAATAAGACAACAAGGCAGACTTTGAATGAGAAAAGATCTTCCCCAACCCCACATCAGACAGAGGACTGATATACAAAATTCATAAAGAACTCAAGAAATTAGGCAGCACCATATCACATAATCCAATTTGAAAAATGGGGTACATATTAAAAAAGAGAATTGTCAACAGAAGAATCTCAATGGCAGAAAGACATTTAAAGAAATGTTCAATATCCTTAGCCATCAGGAAAAAGCAAATTAAAATGACTCTGAGATACTATCTTACACCAGTCAGATTGGTTAAGATCACAAACACCAATGATAGCTCATGTTGGAGAGGATATGGAAGAAGGGGAATACTCTTCCATTGCTGGTGGCAGTTCAAACTTGCACAATGACTTTGGAAATCAGTATTGCGGTTACTAAGAAAATTGAGAATCAAGCTACCTCAAGTCCCAGCAATATCACTCTTAGGCATATACCCAAAGGTTGCCCAATCATACTACAAGAACATTTGTTCAACTATGTTCATACCAGCATTATTTGTAATAGGTAGAACCTGGAAACAACCTAAATGGCCCTCAACTGAAGAATGGATAAAGAAAATGTGGTACATTTACACAATGGAGTACTACTCAGCAGACAAAAAAAAAAAAAAAAAAAAAAAGATGACATCCTGAAATCTGCATGCAAATGGATGGATCTAGAAAAAAACAATCCTGAGGGAATTAACCCAGACCGAGAAGATGAACATGGTATGTTCTCACTCATAAGTGGATACTAGCTGTAAAGTAAAGAATAATGAACCTATTGTTCACAACTACAGAGAAGCTAAGTAACAAAAAGAACCCTAAGAGAAGCATATATAGATACCCCTGGGAAGAGAAAATAAACAAGATCTCTTGAGAAAATTGGGAGAGTGAGGTTGTGGGGAGAAGGGAAGGCAGAACAGGAGGAAGGCAGAAAGGTAAGGTGGTGCGGGAGAATTGTCTGTATTCTGTCAATCATGTATTTTAATAAAACGCTGATTGGCCAGGCAGGCACTATAGGTGGGAAAGCCAGCCAGGAAGTAGAGGTGGAGCAAAGAGACTGGAAGTATTCTGGAAAACAGAAAGCTCCCTCCGCCACTCCTGTGCAGACCACTGAACCAGCAACATGTAAGCTGACAGCTGAAAAAGGTACCAAGCCATATGGCTAACATAGATGAGAATAATGGGTTAATATAAGCTATAAGAGTTAACAAGAAACCTGAGCTAATGAGCCAATCAGTTTATAACCTTATGGAGTCCTGTGTGTGATTTCTCTTTGGGATTTGCCAGCTGTGGGGTACCGGGCGGGACGGAAACCCCAACAAGCCAGCCCCCTCATGCTACAGTAAGGGTGAGGAGAACATGAAGGAATGGGATGGTCAAAAGTGGGGAAGGACAGAGACAGAGAGCAAGGTAAAAGATAACTTGATTGAGGGAGTCATAGAGCTAGCAAGAAACCTGGCACTAGAGAAAGTTCCCAGGAATCCACAAGGATAACTTCAGCTAAGACCCTAATTAATAGAGGAGATGGTAACTGAACTGGCCTTACCCTGTATTCAGATTGATGAATATCTTAAATATCATTATAAAACATTCATCCAGCAATTGATGGAAGCAGATGAAGAGATCCACAGCGGAACACTGGGCTGAATTTCCAAAGTCCAGTTGAAGAGTGAGAATATGAGCAAAGAGGTCAAGACCATGATGGGTTCACCCATTGAAACAGCTTACCTGAGCTAATAGAAAACCACCAACTCTGGCCTGACATCAAGGGAACCAGTATAGGACCAAACTAGCCCCTCTTAATGTAGGTTACAGCTGTATAGCTGGGGCAGAATGTGGGGCCACAAGCAGTGAGACCAGGATTTATCCCTTCTGCTTATACTGACTTTTTAGAACCCATTCTCTTTGAAGGGATAATTTGTTCAGTATAGACATAGTAGCAAGAGCCTAGGTCCTTCCTCAATATGCTGGACAATGTTGACTCCCCATGAGAAGCTTTACCCTCTCAGAGGAGCTGATGAGAGGATTGAATGGAGAGAAGGTGGAGGGAGTGGGAGGAGTGGAGGGAATGAGAACAGGGATTGGTATGCAAATCTGAAAAGAAAATTTTAAAAATAAATTAATTAAAAAGTATGCTTTAACATATAACAGTTACAATTTTCTGACTATTTAGAGAAACAATGAAAAATGTTAAATTGCATCTAGTTAGATATTTATATGCATTTGCCTCCATTCTGACAGCACATTTACAACATAATAATTAAAATAATTATTTATAAAAGAAGATATTATATGTTAATAGCTTGATTTTCATGATATCTCTTCTAATAGTCTTAAAATGTTTACCACCTCCTCATTGTTTTCTAAATTGCCTACTGTATGAAATTTAAATTATGATACATTTTTAATAGTTTTAGAGATAAAAGTATGTTTTCAGAACTTATTTTGTAGAGATTGTTCTTAAATGTTTAGATCATTTAAATGCATTCATAAACAGAATTATAAATATTACATTTAACTAAATAGCAAGAGAGAATAACTTCGAATGGTTGCAAGCTATCTTTTGTGACCCTAATGTAATCATTTTTCACTGTTCTTAACTCAGCAGCAAAAACTAAAAGCAGGTTTTGAAGGTCATTATGAATTTTAGGCATGAAATAAAATGAATGGTAAATGTTTTTCTTGACTGTAGCCAAGCCATTGAGCTCTGAAATAGTGCATTATGAGGTTTCATACTGACACATTCTCACCATCTTTTTTCCGTACACATCACAGAATTCCCGATGAATTGCCCATAGAAACAGAGTTAAACGTTTCTCTCAAGGTAAAACTTTATATTCCTTTCTCTTACTAAGAGGAAAAGTAATTTGTAAAGAATGATAATGTAGAGGTTTTTATTGACTGTAATAAATAGTTAATTCTTATGTTAGAAGAGCATAGTTATGGTGACAGTATTGTATATACGGGATTAATTATGCTGGTGTCAATTTTACCTATGAGACTTCAATGAAAAAGTATGCAATATAAAGAATGAAATGAGCAGTTACTCAAATATTTGTATCCATTTGTAGATGCAGTGTTTGGAAGGTTTCTGTTTGTTCCTACAAATATGATTTCTTAAAGCAGTTATCAATCATTTGTTGCTGATCTATAAGGCAAAATCTGAAACGTATGTCTGAATATGTGTGTTGAACCATGAAGGGATAGAACTTAACAATGTTTTGGGCTGATTTATGGAGATGAGTTAATATAAAGAGACAAATCCAGAAGCTTATAAAGTCAGACTGTCTTTCATGGTGCATAGTAATTTCTTTTCAAAATAAAAGGACAACAATTATGAATTTTATACCTGACATTTAGGGATGTATGCAATTGAATATAAGGTACTAGGTAATTGAAGACTCCATTCCTCACTGTGCTGGTGAGTGTGTGAAAAAATACTAATGCTCTCTAAATATGTACTTCATAGTGACACACATTTTAAATAAATCTATTTATTTATATCATATCTGCAGTCTCTCCTCCTTCCTCCCTCTTCCGGTCCATTTCCTACCTTCCCTCTCTTCCCACTCCTGCAATCCATTTCCCCAGGATTCTGCTCAGCAGTTGGCAAGTCTCCCACGAGTCTCAATTGAATATGGCATATTCAGTTGCAGTATGGTTAAGCATCTACCCATGTTTTATGGCAGGTCAAGGTGACTCAGAATGAGGAGAAGGGTCCCAAAAGCCAGTAAACGAATCAAGACAGTGACTCTTAGAGTTGTGTAGATTTGTCGTCTTGTGGAATAATAACAATGAGAACAGTGGTTGTCTCTGATACATATTTTTATTGTTAATTAAGAGACTATAGATAGAAACATTTAACTATAATGTTACTTTGACTTTTTTGTAATATGTTACAACTTTTTAAGTGTTGGGATTCTATAACTTGTGTGTGTGTGTTTACTTTTAAAAATATTGTATGTACACAAAGATTCTGGCCATTCATATGTGTGTGAGATATATATATATATATATATATATATATATATATATATATGAAAACATATAGATTTAAATTTTTGTTTTATTTTATTATTGTGTGTATAGATATATCTGCACATGTATATGCAAGATTGTGGAAGCCATTGAACAATATTGGGTGTCATTCTCAAAAATACTATCTACCATCTTTGTAACAGGGTCCGTCATTTGCCTAGAGTTCACAGGTTAAACTGGGTGGCTCGCCAGAGAGCCCCAAGGAGCAACCTGCTTCTATCTCTTCTCAACCAGGGAGCTTCCTGTGGCATTTTCACAGAGTTCTGGAGATCGACCTCATGTCCCCTAGGCTTTCAAGGAAAATATTTTCCTGACAGTTCTCTTTCACAGCTTATATATGGTTCTTAAAGCAATGGTTTGAGACCAATAAAAGCAATGAAATAAGGTAAGCGAGAATAATTGTGGCATGGCTGAAATGTAAACAGCTGATAAAATAATTTTCATCATTTTGGTACATTTCATGACTATATGCAGAGCAAGATATAGTTTACATGGAGTTTGCATGTGATAAAGAACTTTTTAAAATGTAATACTAAACGTAGAAGTTAAGGGGAACCAGTACTTATTATACTTTATCTTAAGCCTTTAACTGAGTTTTTGGCTACAAAAATTGCTTGTATGCCTGTTGCTGGCAGTTGTTTACAAGATAAACCTTAGCATAGAAATAGAAAGTTGAATAGATTTACCTGCAAGAGGGAAATTTCTAGGCACCAAATGTTGACAACTTTTTTCAATAACTTTACAATGCAATTTCTCATGTCATTCAAAAGTCATATGTAAGTCAATAAAATCCATTGCTGTTAGATTATTATCATGTAAAATGACTTCGACTAAAAGTTTCCTTCTTAAGTTAATTCTGTACTTCAGCTTCAGATACAGTTTCAGGGCTGAGATCCCTGTCATGTGAGGTGCAGTAGGTGTTCCAACATCTGCTACAAAACCCATTTATAGGCTCTGCCGTAACATCTCCAGGAGAATGGAAGATTTTTGCCTGATACTTCCCTTAAAATGAACGTTTTAGTGCAGTGGGGATTCTGTATACCAGATCATCATATATGGATTGAATGATATCCAAGCTATTTCTTAACACTAGGGATAAGTGTTCAACAAAAGTAGACCCTTTATCAAAAAATAAAGTTACAAAAAGGTCCACCCGAATGTCAAAAGTTACCATTAATATTTCTAATACATTTTAACTTAAATTATATAAATTTAACTATATAAATATATAAATTGTATATATTTCTATATAATAAAATATAGAGTCTATGCTGCCGTATGTAAGGATAACAAATTGGCTCTATTTTCTGTAGTGTTCACTATGCAAGCATAAGGAGCTGGGTTTGGATACCTTGCAGCAGCTTAAAACACCCTAGTCACTAACATCGAATCCATTCAATAAGGAAGAGGAGGCATGGAGATTCTGAGAGCTCATTGACCTGCTAGTGGAGGCAAATCAATAAGACCTCCTTGCCCCTCTATTGTGAAAGTTAGTTGAACACCATATTCATCTTTTTGGGTCTGGGTTACCTCACTCAGGATAGTGTTTTCTAATTCCATCTATTTGCATGCAAAATTCAAGATGTCATTATTTTTTTTTTTTTACCGCTGAGTAGTACTTTAATGTGTAAATGTGCCACATTTTCTTTATCCATTCTTTGATTGAGGGTCATCTAATTTGTTTCCAGGTTCTGGCTATTATAAATAATATTGCTATGTACATAGTTGAACAAATGCCTTTGTTGTATGATTGAACATCCTTTGGGTACTCATTCATAAATAGATACTATCTATAAACAAAGGACATTGAGCCTATAGTTCATGATCCTAGAGAGGCTAAGTAATAAGGAAAACCCCAAGAAAAACATTTTTAGATACACCTGGAAATTGGAAACAGACAAGATCTCCTGACAAAATTGGTAACATGGGAGTGTGGGGAGAAGAGACGGAGAAAGAGGAAGGGAGAAGGGGAGGGTTGAGAACTTGAAGGAATGCGGTAGTCGAGATGGAGGAAAGACAAAGATGAGAGCAAGGAAAAGGATATCTTGATTGAGGAAGCCATTTTAGGGTTAGCAGAAGCCTGGATCTAGACCCCAGCTAAGATCCTAAGCAGTAAATGAGAGGGGGCCTGATCTTGCCCTGTAGTCATACTGATGAATATCTTAAATATTACCATAAAACCTTCATTCAGCAACTGATGGAAATAGAGGCAGAGACCCACATAGGAGCACTGTACTGAGCGCCCGAGGTCCAGTTGAAGAGTGGGAGGAATGAGAAAAATGAGCAAAGAGGTCAAGACCATGTTGGGTACAGCCACTGAAACTGTCTCCCTGAGCTAACTGGAGCTCACAAAGTCCAGCCGGACTTGGAAAGAGCAAGTATAGGACAAACTACTCCCACTGAATGTGGTTGACAGCTACCTGGTGCGGGAGAATTGTCTGTAATTTGTCAATCACGTTTTAAATAAACACTGATTGGCCAGGCAGGAAGTATAGGTGGGAAAACCAGACAGGAAGTAGAGGTGATGCAATTAGAACAGGAGAATTCTGGGAAGAAGGAAGCTGATTCCTCCCAGTCCTGCCCAGACTACTGAAGAAGCAACATGTGAGCAGCCATGCTGAGAATGGTACTGAGCCATGTGGCTAACATAGATAAAAATAATAGGCTAAAATAACTTATAAGAGCTAATAAGTAGCCTGAGCTAATGGGCCAATCAGTTTACAATCTTATGGAGTTCTCTGTATAATTTTCTTTGGGGCTTGCCAGCCGTGGAGTATGGGACAGATACCCCAACAAGCCAGCCCTAATGTTACAGTTACCTGGCTGTGAGAGACTGAGGAGCCAATGGCAATGACACCAGGATTTATCACTACTGCCTGTACTAGCTTTTTTCAGAACATATTCTCTTTGGATGGATACTTTGCTTAGACTCGATATAGTAGGGACAGCCTTGGACCTTCCCCAAAGCAATGTGCCTTACCCTCTCTGAGGATTGGATGGAAGCAGGGTGGGAGGATGTGTGCAGGGAATGGGAGGAGGGATAGGAGTGAAAAGTTGGATTGGTATTTTTTAAAAATCTAATAAAAAAGAAAACAAAGAAACTTAGTTGGAGAAATCATAGCTTCTACAAATCTACATACATAAAAAACACATAACACACAAAATAACAACAATGGAAAAAACATTCTTTATGACTTACAATGTCTAATGTTTATACATTTATAATCATAAATATTAGCTTTCAAGAGAGTTTATTAGCACAAAGAATCAACATATTTCTAAATTTCCTGTTAGAAAATACCAGCCTAAACCTGGCACCCAGAAAATTTAAACAGATATTCACATAAAAACATTTCTATAGCTGTTCTCTTATTCTAATCATAGACTCAGTTCAGTGACATACTAACTGCAAATAGAATCACTTCTCCCAAAGAGTTGGAAGTCTAGATGTTAGTCTTATAGATCATAGTCTTTAAACTCAATTTTGAAAAGTAAAAATAATCTTTATTATTCCACCATTTCTTACAAGCCCAAACAAACTCTACTGAATTTTAGTAGAACACTGGGAGCCTAGATCTAGATTGCAACATAGGTTCAAGGTGTTTAATTAAATATTAACTTGAACTTCAAAGTACCAAATTTTCATCAGTCAGTACTGAAGGAAGTTTTTGATATGAGATTTCATGGTCGGAGGTGTGTAAAAAATTCCCCTTATGCACTGAGAAACTACAGGTTCAGAAATTGGTGAACACAGATGGAGACCCATATTGGAACACCGAACTGAGCACTCCACAGTCCAAATGAGGAACAGAAGTATGAAGAAAATAAAAAAAGTAATCAGGACTGCGAGGGATGCGAGCACCCACTGATACAAGGGGACTGATATAATGAGAGTTCACCAAGGCCTGTTGGACTGGGACTGAACGAGGACGTGATCCACCAGATTCTCTGAATGTGGCTGGCCCGGAGCCTTTTTGAAAAGCCATTGACAATGACACTGGGACTTGCTTCCTCTGCATATACTGGATTTTGGCACTCCAGTCTGTTTGGACTCTCATCTTCCCTGGACCTGGAGGGAGGGGGGAGGAACTTGAACTTCCCACAGGGCAGGAAACCCTGACTGCTCTAGGGGATGGAGAGGGAGGAGGAGAGGGAGTGGGGGGAGTGGGAGGGTGTTGGGAGGAGGGGCTGAAATGGAAACTTTTATAATTTAATAAAAAAAAGAATATAACAGAAAAAGAAAGAAATTGGTGAACACTAAATAGACAGTACAAAAAAATGAAATAAATTGAGTTTCTGTAAACATGCTTAAAACTAAGTTTTGCTCTTCCCTTGTAATGTGGCAAATCATAGAGTAATGATAGTGGGCAGTGAAGTCAGGAAAACAACAGAATGACACTCACTGGTGTCTGTTATTAGTTTGTTGTTTTCAGTTTTTTCTGCTTCTTTGTAGAACCCTTTACTCCCCAGTTCACAAAACTCTGCTAAAGCCAGCCGAGTGTCTTGTGACTATTCATACTTTAAATGCAGAAAATAGGGGAGAGGAAAGGGACTTGGAGAAGCTAAAAAAGGAAGTTTTAATTGGCTGCTATCTTATGCTGACAGGAATTCTAATATAATTTAAATATGATTGAAAGAACTTGAGATTTTTTCGGGAGTCATTGAACATTTGTCCCTGAATCCTCAGTCAATTTTGGTGGTATTATAGTGACATACTTCTTGACCTACATACCCATGCCCTTTTTCATGAGTGAAAAACACAAAAAATTTACTTAGTTGCAAATAAATTAAAACATCCTTTCAGAATTATTAATAAAATAATTCTGGTCTTTTATGTTCCTCCTTTTTATAGGCATGCTGTTGGTAGATTGCATCAAACTATGGAAGTTATTCATTTAAATAAGAATCTATTCATTCTAGTGACATTCACATAAAAAGCTTAACAAATATGAAACAAAGAACAACTTTGTAGCTAATAGAGAAGCATATTCCAGGAAGCTTGATGAATTATATGGGAGTTGGGCTAATTTATATTAGATCATTTATGGATGAAAGTTTGGGTTGGTTTCATGTCACAAAACACACAGATTTATCTGTTATATATAACATGAACTGGGCATAAGTCTTATAGATACTAATGTATATAACATACCTAAAATCCAAAAAATAAATACTAAGCTGATAATTGAACACTAAATCATATTTCTGCTCTGGTAGCTCCTCTCATATGTAATTACAGATCTTGGGATTAAGGTGAAAGGTGGTCCACATTTTGAAACTAAAAGTGCTGAGAGAAAACACAACACTTTTGTCTTAAGAAAAGAAAAAAGTATTCTTACAAAATGTAAAGATGAGCTTTGTTGGATATACATATTTATACACATACACATATGCATCTACAAACAAATTTACATATGTCAATACATAACTAAAAACAAAAGCTACTTAAAATGATACAAGGCCTCATAAGTGATTTATAGCTTTTATATTTTGTTTTCATCATTCTTGCACTATTTTTAATAAACAACTGCTGTTCTATGTCTGTTCATCATTCATTTTACGGCATTCGATGGATAGTGTTCAGGAAATATCCTATGATATCACTTCTTTCTGTAAAGCAAAATCACATTGGTTCAAGAGATATGCAGAAGTAATGTGCATTACGGAACACAGATATGGCTGTAGAGATCAATCTCTAAGATATCTTAATGTCCAACATTTGACCTACAGTTCATGTGGGAAAGGTATACGTGTACAGTTTTTAGAACCCTTTGCATCTTTAATGTCTGGTCACTTCATTTAGTTAGCACTATTCTTCTTCCATTTTGCTGCAAAATAAATGGAGGCATGTAAATATGAGGGGAAACTGAATGGTATACTAACAATTCAAAAGAGGCAAATAATGGATATGACCACTACTATACTGATCACTTATTATATTATTTTCTGTAGATTTTAAATATAGCAATTTATTTTTAATAAATTATTAGTAAGAAACTGACTACACTGTGGCTAAAAATATTACTTATATGGTATAGAGAAAAAATTATAAAGGAGTAAGAAAATTGTATCTAATAAGAGTTTCTTTGTAAATAGTTGGCACATAATAGGTCTTCAGAGAATGACCTAAAATCTCTTTACATGGAAAGAAGAAATTTATGTAAAATTGTATTATAATATTTTTTAGAGGAACAGTTAAATCAAAATATTTTATCTATCATAAAATATACAAGTATTCTCTAAGATTATACCACCCATTCAGAAATATTTATGGTGACCTAACATGTAAATACTCCAGACCAAAAAATAAAATGATAGCTTAATTATATTTGCTTTTATTTTCATCTGAGTTTAGTCTGGAATTTTGGACTTGATATAAAATAAAATATATCTTCTTAATGCCTAGAAGCTAAGATTCTGAGAATAATTAATGTTAGCTATAGGCAAATATAACCCGCTGATTTGGGCAATTAGTAAAATTTTATGGAGAGAGCACTAACAAGTCTTTGCTTCCAGGTGAATTCCAAACTAGAAACTTGACATTTCAGATATATGGTGTCAGAGAGTCAATTCAAGGAAGGAGGTCTGCATAAACTGGACATAAAGAACCCACAGAGAGAGAACTGCTAAACTTGCCTAAAGGTGAGATGGTCCTTTGGGGTTCCTGCTTCATGAAAGAGTCTGTGAGACATTCTGCAGGACACAAAAGAAAGTGACTGAACTGTCTTTGAAATTTCCTGCTTCATGGATACTATGGGCCTGAAGGCCATAGATGGATGCCTCAGCGGTACAGAAAAACTCTGGGTGACTGTCCAGGCAGCAAGATGTCTCTGTCATTTCTAGATTTTTGGAAGTTGCTTACTTCTTCTTTACTTAGGTAATATTATTTCCTTCTGTAATCTTTGATGGAATTGAGGAATAGACAGATAGTTATAGTTATCATTTTTCTTTGTTATGATAAAAGATAAAATAGATATAATTATTGTAACTCTAATTCTTGCTTGATAACTATTTGTTATATGTAATTTTACTATGTTAAAGTGAAAGCTTTACTTTTTTGTTTAAACAGAAAAAGGGGAAATGGTGTAGGAGGTCTTTCGGTATTTGTGTTCTTTCATTGGTTAAATAAAGAAACTGCCTTGGCCTTTTGATAGGACATTACTTACATAGGTGGGAAGACAGAACTGAATGCTGGGAGGAGAAAGACAGACAGGGAGGCCTTCCATGAAGTCGCCAGCTCAGAGATGTTGAATCTTCCCCGGTAAGCCACAACATCGTGGTGATACACAGATTAACAGAAATGGGTTAGATCAGGATGTGAGAGTTGACCAATAAGTGACTAGATATAATGGGCCAGGCAGTAATCAAATTAATACAATTTCTGTGTGGTTATTTCAGGGATTAAGCTAGCCGGGCAGCAGAACATAGCCTGCTCCTCCTACTGCAGAAACACATCTGGTTGTCGTTAAACTGTGTCACTAGTTATAGGAGAAAAATCTGGGTTTGAATCCTTTGCAAAAGTGTCTTGGTATATGGTTTCATTAAAATCATTTAAGTTCCTTGAATCTATTACTTCTATCTTCTTTTACTAGAAAGACCAAGGTCCTGGTCAAAGCTCAGTGGCAAAGAGCTTGCTTAGCATATGAGACCTTTTGTTCAATATTCACTGTTGAAAAAAATATATCAGAAAGAGAAAATACTGCCTTTGAAAGGTTAGACAGGACTGGTGACCTGAAATATCAATTACTCAGAAAACTGAAGCAGGGAGAGAGCAACTCTTGTCTGCCTGGGCTACAGAGTCAGTCTGAGCAATTAAGAAAGATCTTGTCTCAGATAAAAATAAAAGAATATAATTAAAAACAAAAGAATGAAACAAAAAAATTCTGGTCTATACCTTGGTGGAACAGAATTTCCTCCTATAATGCTTCACTGAAGGCCCAATTGCACAAACACAGGCTATTATTATAATTTTATATCAAATGTATATAGTGAATGTATAGATTAATCTATACACAATTCAGATGGTGTGCTCTTTTTATACCCACACCTTGTGTGAACATTTTCCTGATGTTTATCTTCGTGTTAGCCTTTTTTAAAAAATAGTTACCTTTCCCTTTGTGCAGTGGAGATATAAAGAATTAATAAGGAAGTAACCTGAGGAATGGAAAATGGTTGAAACCCACAGCCTGAGGCATGACTCATCATATGTATTTAATAACTTGAACCGTAACTCTCTGCTTATTTCTACAATCTCTTCTTAGCAATGTCCAAATTTTCTTCCTATTCCTTTCCTAATGTTTTAGCAATCTGTCTTGCCAGCTTATAACGCATCATAATACATTATAAGTTTCAAGTAGTTGGGAAGTTTTCAATAGAACATTATAGGGTTCATCCTTTATTAAAGCTGTTTCGGCAACAAATACATTTCTAGTTTGCTCTGTTGCCTACGAAATACGTAAGTTCCTATCAATGAAGAAGTTCACTTCACATCTGATTGATCCATTTGAACAACTGTGACTTAATATAACATAACTTCATTTTCACTAAAAGAGTGTGAGTTTTCAGTGATGAAAATAGCATGTTCATGTTTTCAGAGACAAGTTGGAGACAACTCAGGGTTCTAAAAAAAATTACAAGTGGCAAAGATCCACCTGCTCCAAACACGGCAGGAGGAAGTGTGGTTTGTAATGCTATGCCATTAGGATTGTTGCTTTTCCTTTTGGCTGAAATTTTGATATTTTCAACATTTTTTAGTCTTCTGCATTCTGTCATTATATATCAAAATAGAGAACCTCAGATCATAGAAATCTTTTGTCTTTTGAATAAAATGACAGTTAAAAATAATGAGACATAGATTTGAGCGTTAGTGTCCAATTTAACAGACTCTAGAATCATTTGGATGATGGACGTCTGGAATTTTCTTTCTAAGGGATTATTCTGGCAACTTTAACTGGGCTGTGAAGGCATACCCTCTGATTGTGCTACCAACTCTTAAGAAGAGGATAGTGTTTTACTGTGGGTCTCTGAATCTGTTTCCACCAGTTGCTGGATGAAGCCACTCTGAGAGCACACTGTTGTTAGGCATCATTACACTGACTTTAAAAAAAATACCTTTTTTTATTCTTGGTTCTATCCTAGGTCTCTAGGTCATCTGGTCTCCTTTGTCCCGGTCTCCAGGCAGTATCAGGGGTGGGCTACTCTTCTGGCATAGGTCTCAGCCTGGATCAGTCATTGGTGAACAACTTCGACAATGTCTGTGTACCCCTTACCCCAACCCCTCCCATAAACAGGACAGATGATAGGTCAAAGGTTATGTGACTAAATGGTGTCCCAGTCCCTCCACTTGAAGTCTTGATAACCAGTCATTGGTGACTAACACGATTGTCATCATGAGAGCCTTCATCCAACAGTGGGTAAAAACAGATACAGAGATCCACAACCAAACATTAGGCTGAGTTCAGGGAATCCCACAGAATAGGGCCAAAAATATTGTAGCAGTCAGAGTGAAATTACCAGAAAATCAAGAGAATCAACTAACCTAAGCTCATATGAGCTCAGAGACTGAACTGACAAGGAGGGCACCTGCATGGGACTGAGCTAGGTCGTCTGCATATGTTACAGCTTGGTCCTCTTGTGCGACTCCTAACAGTGGGAACTGGCACTGTTTCCAACTCCAATACTGGCTTTTGGAACCCTATCCCTCATACTTGGTTGCCTTGCCTAGCCTTAATAAAAGGCAAGGTTCTTAGTCTTACTACAACTTGATATCCCATGCTTTGTCAATATCCTTGGGAGGTGGAAGGTCTGCTCTTTTATGGATGGAAAGGTAGAGTGGATGAAAGGGTGGCAAAGAAGAGATATGGTGGGGGAGCTGGGAAGAGAGAAGGAAGGGGAAACTGTGGTTGCTATGTAAAACAAACAAACAATAAATAAATAATAGGAGGAGGGACCCTTTAAGAATGGAGAAAGCAAGCTGAGCATTAGCATCACACATCCACTGCACTTTTCTGACTGTGGACCTTATTTGCTTAGTTTTTGAAAGGCCTTGCTGCTTTTAATTTCAATATGATGGAGTATAACTTGAACTGTGAGATAAAATAAAAATGTTCTCTCTTCAGTGTTTCTGTCAGTGCATAGTATCTCATCATCAGGGTAATACGGTAAAAAAAAACCAGTTACATATGCAACACATCTATATGATTCACATGGCCATGAAATGATTTTGATGTTCAAAATTGAGTTTTCTCTTGATATTGCATATAATTAAGATGACTCAAAGATTTAATTATAAAGTCCGTATTGGTATGTCAACACCATAACATTTGTAAATACACACAATACACATATACATTAAAAGAAAAAAACCTCTTATAACGAAGTGAAATGGTTTGCTGATCATTTCACACCACTAAGTTATTTTGAAAAATAATCGACATTTGAAAACTTTAATCACAAGCAGTATTGCAGTAACTTATGGGGTAGAGACAACTGGACAACTGGAATTTGCTTTCAATTTGTTAGAGTCATAAGATCTGTTCTCTGAACTCCATACATAGTCCAGCTTTCTTATCAGCTCCATCAAGGGCTTGAAGACAATAAAGTACAATACCTAGTTAACACAGGTATTAACAATACCTACTTCAGAAGTAAATGTTAACAATACTTAGTTAAAATAGTTAAGAAGTTCTTAAAAGAACTGCTAGAAGTTATCACAGGTAAATATGTCCCACAGAAAATTCCACTGGATTAAATTTTTCTGGCTACTTATATCATAATCCACTTAACAATGAGCAATAGAATCTTGCTTTATCTTTTTCTTGAATGTAAACATCATCAGATCAGGAAAAGAGTAGTGAAAAATACATAGAACAAAGGTCTAGCCTCCACTTCTACAATCTATGAAACTCCACATATTAAATACAATCTACCCTTAGCTATAATACTCAGTGTTTAGTTCTACTTTTTATAATTAACAAACTCTTATATAATCTCTATATGAAATTTTCATTTTCCTGTATAGAATAATGCTGGCTGACCAGACATTGAAATGGAAGACTGTTAATACTGAATTTTCTATAAATAACTAATACTGTGATACAAAAGACAAAAATGATAAGGAAGAGACCAATTAAATATTGATGGGAATAGTTTTAAAGTTTTGTACTCCTTAAGAGAAAATAAACAGATGTTTCTGTTTTTGTTTGACCATAGTGTAATCTTTCAGTTTGAGGCTTTATAAACACACACTAGAGGATATACTTAATGGCAATAGTCTTAACCAATCAGATTACTACTCTGTGCATTGTGCTTCCTAAAACAGCAGTCCAAAACAGAGCTGAATGAAAGATTTTCTATATGGTCATTTTCAATATGGCAAAAGGGAGAAATGATTATCAGAAGGGATTTTCTTCACAGAAAAAAAAAGATGTGGGGGTATTTATAAATCTCAGCTATTACAACCTATATATCCAAAATCCTAAGATATTTTTGCTGTCTTTAAATATAGATAATACGTAAGCACAGTGATGCCTTTCTGAATCAAACTAGCATAGTCTACATTTCCAGGTGCAGGAATTAAAATGCATTCTGCTTCTATAGATCTGAACTATTTTATAGGACATGCTTTATTTTGAATTGATTATTAAAAATGAAAGCATAGATTTCAACAGAATGAGTGGGTTGTAGAATTAGCTTCCCTCTCCTATCTTTATAGAAGAATGACAAAGACCTGACCTTGGACTGAGATAGGAAGTGTGCGTGTACATGAAAAACTCATAAAAAGACACGAATAACAAATCAAATAGAGGCACAGTTCATTCATCTGCTCTCTTCAATATGTTTCTATTTTTCTCTGTTACTCTTCTGTTTACCTTGTTATAAAATATCATTTCAAGTGGAAAATGTTTACTTCAATGTGTGTATTGCGAAAAAAAATAGATTCTGTAGGAAGATTAACTCTAGCGTATAGAGGTTAATCCTGGGAAAATGTTTATCTGTTTCTGTGTGGCTAGAAAAAAACCAGTACTTAAGTATGTCTCCCAGAGTTTATCAAGATATACAAAGAAGCTTTTTTCTTATAACATTCCTGAAAGATGCAAATTACGTATAAGTTTGTCAGGTCTGGTGAGACAAATCGCTTTTGGAAAAAGAACAGACATCTCAATAGAATGGTGAATCATTTGAAGTAGTGTGCAATTAGACTGAAATATAGAAAACTCTCTGACAATGTTCTTTAATGACTCATTCTTTTGTCTTATTTAGATAATAGGCAGAAACTATGTGTTTTGCCACTTCTTATTTCATTTTTAAAAACTTGTATGCAATTAATACAGTACATTATAATTTGAATATCTTTAGTGCTTTCAGTTATCAAGGCAAATAAACTCTTGCAGTTGGTTTTAATTAAAATAATGAAGTAATAGCAATAGTGATTTATTAGGAACATTACACACCTAGAAATAGTGCCTGGCTATTAAAATTTCCTTCATAGTCATAAATTTCCATTCATTTTAAGTGATTAGATAAATGTATTGCATTGCTCCTGAAATATTTATAAATGACTTGCAGGACTATCCTTATTTATAGAGTTTCTTTTTCTTCAGTATCTATTGAACTACAATATAAAACAAATGGCAGCTTAACACCATTTTAAATTTATTCTAAATGCATGATAAGCAACGACTACTTTTCAAGGATGCATCCAAAGCCTGTATAAAATGCAGCTATTTATGAGCCCTCAATGATGCTGAAAGAATAGTCAAGATTGATATTTACTAGGTTCCTCACTTTAAATTTTTGTAGCTGAAGATATTCTTGGGAGACTGAATTATTGCATTATTGCAAATAAGAATTAGAACAGGGATAGATATGGGTTTTTCTTTCATATATATATATATATATATATATATATATGCAGTGTCACAAAATGAAATAAATTTTAGGCCATATGTTTGGTCATTTTCACACTTTACAGAAGATGGTGGCACACATTTACTTTTCCTAGAGAGTTGAAATGATTCATCAGATGCCTGGATATCCTACCTTGAAATTCATACATATTCAAACACAAAATAAAAAAAATGCCAATAGGTTGAACATTTACTTATGTCAAATAAGTCCACATATCAGCAGAGATTTTTGCAAAATCCCCAAAGCCCCTGTCACAGGTGTATTCCCCATGTCTATAACTTTCCTTCCTTTATTCACCACACAATTAAAGTTATCTTTTCAATTTTAAGGTTGATTTATCTCTTTTATGTTTTTTGCCAGCTATGTGTTATTGAAACACAGTCTTATTTTAGAATTTGTATCGCAGTGATTGATCACATGTACGTCTTCCAGAATTCATAGAGCTCTATGATAAAAGGTAAACAATGTTTCTAAGAGACATAGATTTTCAGTCAGGGGGAGAGGACAGAAGAGAGAACGAGGGATGTTTATTATTTGGGAAGCAGAATGTCTCTAAAGCTTGAAGACAGGAGGAACAGTCATCTTGACAAATTGTGTTACAGAGTAATGTATCTATTCATAATACACACATACTGCCTTTTTCTGTAATATCAAAAATAAAACCAATCACCACCACTACAACTACAACCACACCATGACATCACCATCACCACCACCATCACTGCATCACCACCAGAATAACATCACTACTATCACCACCACCACCACCATAAACACACACACACACACACACACACACACACACACACACACACACACCGCAAAACAAAACAAAACAGGACAAAAACAACCAGTACCAAAACAAGTACCTAAAGGTTAATTTCCCAGAGGAGTTGAAGCAGACAGTCTGACAGAATTGTGAAATGGCATTGAGGAGAACTGTTGGTGTTCACACATTATCAAGGCTCAAATTTAGAGGTAAAAGGTACAGCTGACCATCCAGCATGACTTTATTTTCTTTTAAATGGTTTGTATATGCTTTTGGGTGATGACTAACTCTGTTGAAAAAAATCAGAAAAGGACATGCAAGCAACCCATCAGTTAGTTCTTTGTGTTTAGAAACAATAATGGGTGTCGCTACCAATAGCATGAACTGTTCCAAGAAATTAGTCTATATTAACCCATCTTGTCTTTGCTTGTGCAAGAAGCATGAACTACTATTTATCCTTCCATTAAAAACTACATGCCAGAGAGAAAATATAGTTTCCCCAAATAGGAATCGTCTATATTTTTTAACCGGGGTAATTAGATGCTTTTATGCTATGAACTTATCTGTATGATCTGTCACAAAATATGTATCATAGAATCATATCAAACATAAAACTTGACAAAAAAACAAAGACAAAGAATGATCTGATTCATTTTATGACTATAAGTACTTTTGAAAGTAGAAACTGGAAAATTATTAAGTTATTAGTAGAGAAAAACTCTGGTAAGTGCTTGGTGTGGTAGGTATGCATATGCCATAATTTTTAGTATTACATCAAACTTGTCTGCTTGGAACATATTGAAAACAGATCAAAATAAAGCTGCAATAAAATTGTAGTAATTCCCTGTATGTGTAGTAAGAGGAGCAGGCAGCGTCCCACCACCTGGCTAGCTTACACCCGAAATAACCACACAGAAATTGTATTAATTAAATTACTGCCTGGACCATTATTTCTAGACTCTTATTGGCCAACTCTCACATCTTGATCTAACTCATTTCTAATAATCTTTGTAGCACCACGGGAAAGATTCTAACCTACATCTGTCTTTGGCAGGAACTTCATGGCATCTTCTGTCTGTCCTTCTTCCCAGCATTCTGTTCTGTCTACTCCACCTACCTAATTGCTACCCTATCAGAAGGCCAAGGCAGTTTCTTTATTCAACCAACGAAGCAAAACACAGACAGAAGAAGCTCATACACAATGTATGTTAATGTAGATATAGTTATTTGTACTTTTTCTATATAAAGTTTGTTATATAGTGTTATAATTAACATATATTTTTTATATTGTATAAATTGTACATACATATGCGTGACTGGACATATTTGTATTTCCCATGTATTGATATCAATAAAATGATCTCCTTAGTGTGAAAGGATCACATTGATATCTTACTACCATATAAAATCATTTTCAACAACTACGGAAATTTCATTTGAAATATAGAAAATAAACTTTGAAAAAAGTCATCTCTAATACAAACTCAGAAAAAAGGAATGATGAAATAAATCAAAGACATTAATTAGAGTGCCAAGGTATCTTTTTTCTGTGCAAATATTATTAATGTTTAATGTCTTGAAAATGTTTTTTCATTAATAAACTTTCATAGAAGTAATAACTTTGAATGCTACACTTCTTGTATAAATAAAAAATAATTTCTCTACAGTGACAAAACTCTGTGAATGAGACCTGTGTCTCGAATCCTAGAGGTATTATCAAATTATTTTTACCTTGGTATTATTATAATTTTCATTCTGAAAGCATAGGTAACATGCTCCTCAAAATACCACATAAATGCTCATAATAAGATAATTACAAAATGGACCAATTTATCATTTTCTGAATCATTTTTCAATGTATTACTTTATAATAGTAACAAAGTATTTACTTCAATGCACTTGGGATTCTAACATCATTTGAAACTCCTAACAAAAGAAATTTTCTGCCTTTTCTTACAGACTAAATAATGAAGTAGCTGTATTTGTCTGCCAGTGCTCAAGACTTTGTAGTTTCAGCCAGTGTTTCACAAAAGTTTCAAGATTAGTAAAGCTGACAGATACAAGGTCAGTTGTCACTTGCTTTTGAAATCCAAATATGCTTCCTTGATATAGTACATGGAGAACTTTCCAGACCTGTGAGCCATTTTGTGTAGCTTCCAGAGACAATCTCTTTGTAACACCTTCTTAACTGTGACTTTCTAATCACTATGCAGAAGATTGCACTGCCTAATTAAAGCACTGGTGCAGTGATGAAGATAAAGAATACAGAGCAGGGCTGCGAGCTAATCTACAACTCAAACACAGAAGCAACTTGTCAGTGGTGAGGGTATATTTTATCGACAGCTGTGTCCAATGAGGGTGAGTTATGAAGTAAATATTTAATATTAATGCATTCCTGCCATGATTGTTACCTCCTCCATTATCTCTCAGTGTGCCTAGTAAAATAATGAACACAGTCACTCATCAGAGTTCCATCTTAAACAGCAGACACTTTAAAGAATAATATTCATTTTCAGTGGAAATGTAACACTCATTGTAGTAACTGACCATTTAGAAATCCAATGATATAAATGTATAGTTAATCAAGTTAACTGTTCTATTTATTGGTCAGATTTTATTACGAATGTTTAAAATATACACAGTATTAATTATATATATGAGCAAGAGACAGAATTGATATAATAATTATCACTTTGTGTAAGAAATTGATGGTTCAACATGTAAAAGGAAATTTAGCATCACTGTACAAATGGCTTCCACACACTATGATAGAAGGCTTTGATCTTCCAATTCACTTATTCTGCCCTTGCTAAAACAATAATATTGTCAAGATGCTTGATCTCCTTTAAGATTGATTTTTCTCATATATTAGAGAGACAGAAAGTAAAGGCGAGTGATGCAAAGAAGAGAGACAAGAAGACTGAGAGAAAAGCAACAGTATCCTCAATCTTGGGGTTTAGTGAGCTTAAAGAACGATTAGCAAAGTAAACGAAGCACAGTAAATAAAAATAAATGTAGATTGTGCATCTCACAGTATATAACATGTTAACAATTCCAGTTATACAAACAAGAAAATAATTATCATTTTAAATATGCCTTGGACTTTACTTACAATCTTTTTAACTTAGATTGATATAATGTAATTTAGAAACAATCAAATACTATAACATTTATAGGGCCTATATAAGTGAGTGGTGATGAAATAATAAAGTATGATAACAAGTTGCAGATTTATATATTTTCTGATATGGACATATATCTATTTGCATGTATAACATTTAAATTCCTGAAAGCACAACTAATTTTATCAAAAACATTGAACTGTATGACTCCATTCCCAATTATCTATCCTTTTCTGTCATCCACCTAACAAACTTTTCCTAGGAAGGCATATAGAACACTGAAAGTGTAATAATCAACTAAAAGGAGGCTAGAGATAGATTTACCTTAAATAAACTGTGGAGTTTTTCAAGATCCTTTTTTTTTCCATAGGAAGACAAACATTCAATGTAAATGCATCATTAAAAATACAACCACCCCAGTTACTTGAAACCTTTGATATCTTGATTTCTCAACTGGCAGGTTGATATTACTCATATGCCCACTCATAAAAAAATTCTGTTACCTCATAACTCTTGTTGACACTCTTACAGGATGGGTAGGACCATTTCTGACCTCCAGGGAAACAGCAAATGCGATGGAACAGATACTCCTAGACCACATCATTCCTTAACTTGACCTGTTACAGATCATCCAAACGGACAAGAGGCCAGCCTTTACTTCTAGGGTCATGGAGCTCACGTCGGAAGCTCTCAACATTTCCTGGAAACTCCACTTTCCTTACCATCCACAACCTTTTGGAAAGGTGAAAAGGGCCAACTGACTCATTAAGCAACAACTAATAAAGCCCTCCAGGATATTCTTTCTCCCCAATGCCCTTACCTGCCTCCAGACCACTTCAAGTACTCCTATAGGCCTAAGCCCTTTTGAACTCCTTTATATAAGGCCCCTCCTCCTTAGTCACAACTTCCTTGCCCAAGCTTCTCCACTGGCTGGGTACCTTCCCTACTTTTCCCTTCTGAGGTCCCTTCTCCATTCACATGGTGACAGCAATCTCCCTGCCCTCAGATCAATGAACCCAACTACCCCTGAGCCTGCCCTGCTCTCCCTGGTGGACACAGTACTCCTGAACGGGTAGCTCCTAAGAGTCTCCTAAGGCCCCAGTTGATAGGACCCTGCACCGCGATTCTCACACCCCTTTGGCCGCCAAGATGCAGGGACATCCATGCTGGTAACACCTCTCCAGGCTCAAACTGGCACCAACTCAGGATATTTGGTCTGTCCAGCAGCTGGGACACTCCACCCTCCAGGTTTCCAAAATATCACATTGAAGGGCCAACCCACAAGTTTTCCTGCCAAATTCATCTTTTTCAGTACAATTAAGACAGGTATTAATAATCTGTTTTTCCCTATAACTGACCTTTTCTGCTTCCCCAATAAATGCCTGATGTCTCCAGGAAGGCAGTTAACTGGATACCACCCAGAGTGTGAGCCCATCAACTCTTGACTCCTCCCTACTTGATGCCATGCCCACAGGAAGTAGCCAGACATGAATCAGCATCCATATATCCAAGGAATCTGGTATGTTCTGGTGGGAGCTTCAACCCAGCCCCTGGCATTCATACATGTAAAGATTCTGGGATGTTCTGGTGGAAGTTACACTCCAGGCCCCCACCCCCATCTCTCTCCAAACCCTGCCAGATCTCAGAAAGCTTGACTAGTGTTGACTCCTCCCCAGAGATGCTCAGGACCACACCCACAGCGTATTTATACTGAACTCCACCCAGAAAACAGACCTGGAGTTTTCCAGTCTTTCTTTCCCAACTTCTCTCTGTGGGGTTGGAAAATCATCCGGGAGTATTTCATCCATTAAACCTGGGCTTTTTCTAATTTGATTTGATTTGTTCTGATTTGGGTTGTTGCTTCAGTGGCTTAATGAGGTTCAGTAACTTTCAGTTCCTTCTGTACTTTATTTCAATGCAGTTGTTTTTTAGTGTGAAGAATATTAAGAGCATTGGCTTGGGGAAGAAGGGAGTGTGACAGGGGAAGAGGAGGGGACAGGAGAGGGGGAGGTGAATTTGAGGGAATGTGATAATCGAGATGGAGGAAGGGCAGAGATGAGAGCAAGGAAAGAGACATTTTTGATTGAGGGAGCCATTGTGGTGCTAGCAAGAAACCTGGCACTAGAGAAATTTCCAGGGATCCCAGCTAAGAACCTAAGTAGTAGAGGAGATGGTGGGTAAACTGAACCTGATATATAGTGTGATGAGTATCTTAAATATCACCATAGAACCTTCATCCAGCAACTGATGAAAACAGAGGCAGAGACCCACAGTAGAATACTAGGCTGAGCTCCCAAAGTCCTGATGTAAAGTGGGAGGAGTGAGAATATGAGCAAATAGGTCAAAACTGTGATGGAGACATCCACTGAAACAGTTTACATGAGCTAGTGGGAGCCCACAAACTCCAGACAGATAGGGAAGTTAGCAGCATGTTGGGAACTGGGGGCCACCAGACCCTGAATTTCTTGTAAACAACTTGTTTTCCTCTGCTCTGAGCAGCCTGTAGCTACTCTGAGCATGAGACCCTGATGGCAGGGCAGTGGGTTCTGATGAGTGCAGTTGAAAGATCCTGAGAGCTGGGCGTGGCCAGAGCCCTATATAAGCTGCCCCTGAGCATAATAAAGTGGGCATTCTTGGCACTCTTCTATCAAGGGTGACCCATGTCCCTGTCTCTCTCTCTGTCTGTCTGTGTGCGTGTATTTTTAAGTCTCCAGCCCAGTCCCCAGTTCGTTTACATACCTGTCGTGGCATGGGCACTACTGGTGTAGCCTCCACTTAGCACAGATGGTATGTTTTACAAGGGGAGGTCCTCAGTGAGATCAGGAACTACGGATCCCTGAGAGATCGCCCATAATTATATAGAAAAGGGGCATTCTTGGCATTCTTGTCCCAAGGATGTCCCCGTGATCCTGTTTGTCTGTCTGTCTGTCTGTCTCTGTGTTTGTGTGTTTTTAAATTTTCAGTCTAGTTTCCATAGTGCACAACAAGTGGAGTGGAACTGCTGTAGTTTTACACTAGATAGGTACCAACTAGTCTCTCTGAATGTGATGACAGTTGTATGGCTGGGGCAGACTGCAGGGCAGATGGAGGAAATGGGATAGGAACTAGGATTGGTATGTAAAATAATCATAATAAAAAGATAGTTTGTTTTCTTTTAAAAAAATATAAAGTTCTAAAAAAAAGACTGGTCCAGTTGAATTTCTAATGTTTTCCCCAAATATTGCCTGACGTTCAAAAATTGTTCTTTGCCCGACTTATCATGTACTACAAAGCAGAGAATCCACCTGAAACACAAAGACATACATGGTAGAACCTCTATTTGGTCTATCTTCATAATACTTGATAAACAACATTTTACATGCAAGATACAGGTCTGCACACATGAATTACATGAGTGACAGAAGATCACATCAGCTCTTGCACTTGTAATAATATATAGTAAACTCTTTATTATGTTCTTGTAATACACTGTGTGATTGTGTGGGACTTAGTGATTTTAATCTGTTTTTAGTTATTTGAGAATTTTGCATTTTATAAATCACGTTTTGATCATTTCCTACTTCCCATTCTGTTTTCCCATATCCACACTTACTCACCCACCCCTGTCCATCTAACATTGTTCCTTTGTATTTTAAAATTTCAAGAAAAATTTGTTCTGTCCAAATATTCTTGAATGTGTGACCATCTGTTGGAGTATGCCCAAACTCTCAGGGCCTATACTCTTAGTGAAAATTGTCTCTCCCTTTCCCAGCAGCTGACCATTGTCATTAAACCCACAGCTTGTAGGATTGTGTTCAATTCTCCTCTCCTTCCTGGAATTCATTCTAGATAGGGTTACATAGCTTTTGCGCTTTTGCAATTCTTGTAAATTTGTATGTGCATCTTTTCTGGTAGTCCAGATGTTTTTCTTTAATTTCCAGTGTTGATATTGTAAAACATTATGATTTCCGACTCATTGAGAACTTCACCTTTTCTCTGAATCAGAGCTAATCTGATAGATTTTGGGTTGTTATTTTCCTGGCGTTGTATTCTTTCCCCTTGCTCTTCATTATAAAATCCCTAGACTGATGTACAATCCAAGTGATTACCCAAGCAATAAATTTAGTAATGCTTAAATAAATCTAACTGTACTTAGCTATACTACTTGACTTTAAATTGTAAGTATGCTTAGAAGTTGTTTCTGCATGACAGGCTGACATACTGGTATATATGTACACATACTAACAAGAGCTTCTTCACCCATGAGTGGAATTCATTCGAAGTAATCTCTTGGCAGACCTTGGCAACAGGTCTCTGTAAGAGTTCCAGCCATATCTTTGGCAACAGTATGTCCATGTTCTAAATTTGTGTTAATTTTACATGGTTTACGATTTACTCTGTGACTACCGCTTCCTTATTTAAACATTGCCACGTATATATCAGGGTTGGATCTCGTAAAATCCAAAATACATTAATGTTTAAAATAAAAGTACATGCAGGTGAAAGCATTTGAGTAATCCCTTTATTCCTTTCAATATTGTTATTATTTGAAATAAATATTCCTTTACTAATAACCATGATTTTCCTAAAACAGTGAATACTTCATAAAATGTTTCATACACTGTTCTAAAAAATGCAGCCCTATTTCTCACGCTGTGTGATATGATTACCTGTGTCTGACTTTCCTAATGTAATTATCACTTTTCTCTGATGTAGGTAATGTTTTTAATGCATTCATCATGAATATGAAATCAAACTAATATACAAATACAAATTAACTTTTCTTGAGTTATCAATAATCAGCTTAAATTTTCCATATTGGGAAATCTTTTATTATGACATAATTTCTTTCCAATAGTCACTCAGCAACATTTCTTTGGGTGTTGATGATTTGTTGTAATAGTTTTAATGAATACAAACTACTAGAGCTGTTAACTCTGATATTGTTGTGATAATGATTTTATAGACATGTCATACTGCATGATAAATTGCATCTCTACCTGACCCATTATAAATATTCAAATGTTCCCTCACTTGTTATGGAGTTCAGGAACTTTGAATTTCACTAATTTTAGGTTGCTACAATGCTCCATACAAATGAGACTCCCTATCTTGTTGCCAAGAGAGGGTGTTAGTGAGAATTTCTGGGGCTCACCAACGTGGGAGAAACTTTCACCTCGACATATGTACTGTGACATTGTTTTCCACATAGCATTTAGTGAATTCAAGAAAAGCACCAAAACTGGCTGCTGCTCTCAGTGCTGGCTATGGGAGGCCAATTCTCTGCTGGATCAAAGGTAAGTTAGTTCCAAGACAGGAAGTGAGAGGAAAGTAAAAGCAATTTCTCTCAGTTTCCCCCTGAGCTCCCGAAATTCTCCTTGTCCACGAGGGGCTGAAAACATTCTCTATCAAAGGTTATAATCCAACAAAAAAAAGTTACAAAAGTTCTATTTAATGATGATGATGATAGACAGATTCTTCACATTTAATTAGAAAGTGTGTTTTTTTTTTTCTCCTACACCCCGTCAGCTAAATATTTGGCTTCTCACATTTGTCTGTGTGAGTGGGGACGAAGGGCTATCAAGAGAGGCGCGATTAGTCTGGAATCAAGGTCTGTGGCTGACAAGCCACAGTTGATTGCTGGAAATGGATTGTCGACTAAAATGAGAACTATGCCATACATCTACTAACAACCCCTCCAAAGCATCTTGTAAAACCTGGGATATCTTTTCCCCAGTGCTAAACATAGTTTCACAGGGTATATGTTCCACCCCCAAACCATATTCTACTTAATTAATATTGGAATAACCTGGCAAAACTCCTTCTGAAATTAACCTTTGGTGAAATTATAACCCACAAATGACAAAAACATATAAAATCGAGCAAGATAAATTTAGTCTGAAATTACGGAAAGCCTTCATTAAGCCTTAATATATGCTGTCAGCTTTGAACTAAATAATAGATGAGATTTTAACATAATCAGAAGAGAACTGCTGCTACCTGCCTCTGCTGCTGTCACAATGAAATTGACAACATAATTCTGAAAATAAGGCCTTCTCCAAGTCACTTCATGGATCTGACAAGCACACGGTATTTAGAATTATATCTATTCACACAGAAAAGGATTTATCGAGAAGGAAGTAAGAGTTGAGGGAAAATCAAAAGCGCTCTGCTTTAGGGAATAAGGCATCGCTTGATTTATAAAAGGAGCAGAGCCACATCATCTCAGAGCAATTCCTTGCTTACAGAAATATTCCCATTGTTACTTCATGTATCATGACTTCCAAACAAGTGTTATGTGTTTAGACAATCTTCAAGTAACCAGCAAAAACAAGACCTATGCATGTGTGTTACATGCCATTGGTATGCCCATTTGATTCAATAATCTCATTCTTGTTTACTAATTTATGTCACTCTCATTATAACTAGTAACAATAAGGATTTTGCTAGCTCTTAAAAAAATTAGGGTTTGAAAAATAAAACTATTATACTTATATCCTTTAAACCTATGTATTAGTGCAAAACTTAAGTTTGTGCAACGGTATTCTAATATTACAATGCTTAATATTAAGTATCCAAACATTGGTTTCCTTTTGAGGTGAATATTAAACGTATAAAAGAGAAAAATGACTTGAGATTTTAAATTCTGTTGTGGGAAAAGTGTTACAAAACTAATGGTTATTTAGTTATATATGTATTATTCAACTGTTCAATTACTTGCTAACTATTTCAGTCATTTTTTTCCAAATTTGGACTTAAGTGAAAATGCGTTTCATCGCTTACGTGAAAAGGGATTATCTCCATGTTAAATATCAACCCATAAGCACACACAAAGTACCAGAAAGTCTTACGCGCAGTCGATCATTTATATGAAATACAGACGAGTGAAGGAAACCAAAAGCAATTTCTGCGTAACAACTTATCATCACTCTACAGTAATGAATTTAGAATGCAAATATTTTTCTTGTTAAAACTTCTCATTACATTTTCTATACGCTCTTAATTTGGAATAGCAAGCACTATGAGATGATGGAGTTAATAGCATGCTTGTATAACCTGTGCTGCTTAAATACAGGAGTGATCGTATCATTTCTATTATTCTTCCAGCCCTCTAAAATGGGACAGGAAGAGACACAGCAGGGAGACGCTCATGAACTCACCGGAAAGCTAAGTACAATAGACAGGTCACATTTTTGAATGGCCAACTTTGAAGTGTCTTTACTTCTGTATTACAAATCATGTCATATTCAGAAAGTTTAAACGCCGAGGATCTATTGAGCACTGTCCCTGATCTTCAAGAAGCCTGAATTTCCAAAGAGACACATATCTTTTTTTTTTTTTTTGTCCTTTTCATTATACGTCTCCAAGCAAAAGTTCAAGATGGGTAGAAATAAAAAAATAAAGCAAGAAAGAAAGCTTAGGAGCTTAATCTGAAGGGATCCATTTTGGATCTTAATAGCAAAGGAAATAACAGTAATTGAAAATGAAAATACAATACGTCTAAAATGTTCCATGCATAAATAAAAGAAAAAGATAGCTTAGCATCATAACTTACTTATAAATATATAAAAAGCTTAAGTATCTAGGTCTCAGTCCTCAACAAACTTCTCAGAGCTATGTATCCTGAATAAGCCTTTTATTAGGGGAAAGTATAACTGTCCACATAAGATTTCATATTTCATCTTGGAAAAAAGTATATTGATGAAGAAAGGAAATAAATATAATTCTACAAATTTCATAGAAAAATTTAAACTTGTGTTAGATATTGAGTCCTCAATAAGACTTTGAGTTACCAAGATGTTATGTTTAAAATTTTGAAAACAGGACAAACACATAATTTATTATATTTTATGTTTTCTACGCCACTTAGTAAAATTACAAGTAAATAGCTTAATAGCCTGTTAGCTATTTTATAAAAATTTTAGAAGCTCACCAACTCCAGCCGAACAGGGAAGGAACCAGCACAGGACAAAGCTAGACCCTTCTGAATGTGGATGACAATTTTATAACTGGGGCAGACTCTGGGGACCCTGGCAAAGAGACCAGGATATATCCCTACTGCTTGTACTGGGTTTTTGGAAACGATTCTCGTTGAATGGATACATTGCTAAGACTGGATATAGTGGGGAAGGTCTTGGTCCTTCCCCAAAGCAATGTGCCTTGCCCTCCTTGTTGAGTAAATAGGGGTGGGGTTGGGAAAAAGGTAGAGGGTAGGGGAGGAGAAGAGGGAGTGAGAACTGGAATTAGTATGTAAAATGAAAAAGGATATTTGTTTTCTTTTAAAAAAATAAAATAAAAGATGCAAAATTAAGGTGTATGGAATAAAATTGAATTCTAGTATCTGAAATCAATGAACTGGACTAGTACAAATACTTCTCATATAATTTTTAAAGGCCATTTTTTTCTATTTAGTTTATACACGCACACAAGTGCACAAACACACTCACACACACACACACACACACACACACACACGACCATGATAGGAATATTTTTATATCATTTATTATTGTGTATTTATTTATATGTATTTATACCTATTGAAAGCAAATAAAAGTCCTTTGCAATAAATGAAATCAAGTTACTGAAATATATGAATCCACTAGTTCTACGAACAATGATTCTCAGTTTATTATGGATAACTATCAATAGACTGTAACTAAACAGAGAGTTCTTGAACAAATTAAATAAGAACATTGGCAATATATCCCACAAGAGAGGTAGTTTTCTGTACCAACCAATGCAGTGATAGCAAAAAAAAAAATCATAATGGTTTACACTGTACAGTTAGAGCATTTTCAAAGGGTCTGTGCAAGAGAATATACAATGAAATTCTGTGAAGGAGCACTGGGCAATACTTTAGCTATATAACATAAAGAGTTTGTTTCACCCTAACAAGGTACATGGAATATAAAGAACTAACTCAGTTCTTTTCTGGAATATAAAGATATGGAAGAAAATGTCACATGTTTCTATTGATGTGAACTATCATATGAAAAAATTATTTATCCTAAATCAGTTATGGTGCATGCCCAAAATGTCAAGAATATTGCTGCAGAAGCAAGAGTATCAGTTGTTCAGTGAGGTGAGGCTAATCTGGGATACTGAGAAGCTGTTTAACAATAAATTAGCAATAACTGTAACCTAAGAAAAAGCATCACCTTAGCATTGAAATGTGGTACATTGAATATTCTAAGAGTATGTGGTAAAAACAGAAAAGGAGGCTGAAAAACATCTAAACATATTTTCATAAAGTATATCTGTGTGCTATGTTCTTTTAGAGAGAAAACAGGACCAAAAGGCCAACTTTGCCCCAAATCAGTAGTGAGTACTCCCCAAAATCTCGCAAATGAACATAGCTACTAGAGTTTTCAGTTAACGAGTTGCTCTCTCTCTCTCTCTCTCTCTCTCTCTCTCTCTCTCTCTCTCTTTCTCTCTCTCTTTCTCTCTGTCTCTCTGTCTCTCCCGTCATTTTTAGCATTAATGTAATGAACTAGCTAGAAAAAAGAAAGCTAAAAATAATTTTTGAAGTTAGCATGTCACAAGTTCCTACAAAAATTTCAACTAAAGCATTATGGAAAATTAGGTGAATATTTTACCGATGCCGGTAAAATTACATAATTACATTTTCGATAAATTCTGTTGGGTCATTAAGTTACTACATCAGGACATGTCTCAAGAAAAATTTTAAATGGATTAGTCATGGTATTGGTGTGAAGTTAGAAATGTGATATTGTCAGATTCCTGGATTGTCTCAGTCCTGGGGGAGAAAGTCATTACACTTAAATTCACATGAGGTTAGTTCATAAACAGGTTTGCCAATATTTCAAATTATATCGTAGGGATAGTCTAGGGCTTGACAACTGGGACAATAGTTTGGCAAGGGCATACCCTACTGGGTAGGTGATTCCTCTGAGGAGACAAAATTATAGATTAGATGTTTCTCCTGAGATCACAGAATTAGAACAAAGGGAGTAAACGGTCTTAAGGGATCATTTTGTCAGACAGTGCTAACCTGATTAGTTGCCCTTCCTTACTGCTCTGTTGATGTTTCTATCCAAATAACTGGGCCAAGGTACTAAGCAGTCATAGCTAAGTTCTTCAAGTCTCCAGGACCTCATGTCCTCACTACAGATATTCAGTTAAGTGTAATATTTTAGAAAATAGAACGTATCATTGATTGAAGCAACAAAAAAGGAAACTCAAGATTTTGTGAACTAGTTGTAGTATAGATGCTGTATTACATCAAGATATGTAGATATTATTACTTAAGATGAATTAGTGTATGTCAGAAGTGGAGAGCATAATATTCCTGTAAATCTTAGACAAAGGGAACTAAGAATTTGCATTTATGCTGTTATGACAATTAGAGATAGGAACTAAAACAGGGTGAAAAACAATTTAGTGACCAGAAAAAAAATTAAATTCTTCTTTCCAAGGATCCCACGATGATTATTCCAATAGATTTTCATAAGACCTAAATTTTCTAGTTAACCATATGAAAAACCGATTAAAATTTTCAACAACAGTGGATAACATGTAGTCATAAGGAAGAAAGGTGTGAAGAAAAAGAAGTACAGATGGTCTCCAGGGGCTTCTCCTTCTGTTTTGTTTTAACATGATCCCTGCTTGTCTTTAGCTGGACTTGCTGACTTGTGTCTGAAATCTCATAAAGATTACCCAGCAAAGGGTAAGATTACAGTTTCTGGGTTGACAGCGAAAGGCAGAAACCCGTTTTTATCTCTTAAACTGTTGTGCTTCATCTCTCCCTAGACGCCTGGGCATGGGTCCTGCTGAAACAGGGGAAAAAGCTCCTTTGATCTAAATTGAAAGTCAGTGGGGGGCTGATGAGCCTTTGACGCCTCCTGCACAATGTTGCTGTGAACTTAACATTGCTCCCCAAAAGTTTGCTAATTTCAAAAGTCAAACACAATCCGAAACCAAATGCAAAGCATACAGAGAGATGAGCCTTTTGCTCTCAGACCCAGACTTGCATTTTTGTTCTGTCAAGGAAGACAGAGCTCCAATTCCCCTCCAAAAGGAGTCGTTGTCCTATGCTTTCTTAATTTTTTTTTTTAGAGCAGAACTTTTGAACTTTTGCTGTTTGTTTGTAACATAAATATGGAAAATATGAATGAAGCATAGGGGAGAAAATCACAGTCTTAAAAAAGACCTCCCATTCATTTGAGGAGATTGTGAATAATTGAGGCAGGGATTGATAAATGCACACATGCACACACCCACAGTGAAGAGCAAGGTAAATGCAACAGTTATAATTTATATCTTACCAGGCCCAATTTCCTCTGACCTGCTGCTAAGATTTTATTATTTTTTTACATTAAAACAATTGCAATGATAAAAATAAAGATAGCCTTTCAAAATGGAAATTTAAATTCATTTGTATAAAATCTTTTAAAAAAATGAAAGGACTGCCCATATCCTTTAAATTGCTTTTTTTTTTCTCTTATAAACCCTTAGCTACATTCTGAAATGCAGGGCAGCATGAAAAAAAAATAGCTTTTGGAGATCTTTTAATTATAGATCAATAAGTATGTCTGAGTGCAAAATCAATTATTAATTTATGTAAGCTGAAAAAATTGGTATACTTTATAAAGTTGGTTTCTGCTTTCCAACTGATCCATGATTTTGGATAACATATTAAGAGGATAATGCATTTTTTAACTGCTTCTAATGTTTTACTATGTTGAGAAATGATCACTAAAAAAGAATCTCACAATTAGTTGAGACAGCTAGACTCAGACGTGATATGTAAACGTTAAACAGAATGAAGCATAGTAGCTTATCAGGTAGAAATTCTTCCTGGTTTTGTAGGGCTTAAATGTTAATATATGACAGCAAACAGTTGAGGCAAAACAGATGAAAACATTTTTTTAACTGTAGCTAAAATGTTCTCATATAAAATCTAAAAATGATCTATCTTTGGTTGAGTAAACTAGTCCTTTTTTTCCTGAACATATACGATAGAAATAAAGTCATGAAAGCATGCAGTAATAAAGGGCATGTTTGGTGGTCTAAAAAACAAGCATCAAAGATGAGAACGGCCCAGACACATCTTAATTCGCACTGTGTGGAAGTGGCATCAACACTCAGAACTACATGCGGAGTTCAAACAGACTCTCCTTTTAATCTCTCTTCAAAAGGCAAAGTGCTGAATGACAACCAAATAAGAATAAACTGAAAATGAATCTGCAATAAAACAAGCGATACACAATTAACCATTTTCTGTTTTACATAACACAAGTAACGTGTAAACTGAAAGCAATGTCCTTTCGTTCCACCTAACTGCCTTAAGTCTAGCTTCTTTCAGCATTTGGTTCTATTCACACTAATTTAATATTTCTCAGAACTTAGATTTGTAAAAAACATCCCCTCTAGACATCTTTCCTCAGTTAGTTTGACATAAATCAGTCATTTTTCTCTCCCTCCCCCCCCCCCCCCCGCCTTGCTAACAGGGCATAGAACCTTGCAGTTCAGCTGCTTCTCTCCTTTCATGGTGAAAACAATGGCGAACACCAACAGCTGAACAACGTAACAAAGTAGGAAATTTTTCAAGAGGAGGAAAGGAAATATTTCCCATTTTGTTTCAGGAGGCAGGATGCTTGGAACTTACATAGCCAGTTTGTTCTAAAAAGATAAAAATCTATCTGTCGATCTATCTGTTGGTTCACATTCCTGTTTAGCTCATTAGATTCTAAAACTCCTAGAAACACTATAAAAGAACCCATGGTGGCTGCCTTTGCCTGTAATTCAGCACTCAGATATAAAGGTAGGGCTTTCTGTACATTCAAGTTTAACTATTTCTGCATAGTAAATTCCAGGCTAACCGGAGATACTTAGCATACCCTACCACAAATAAGCAAACAAAAATACACAAAACACTTTAAAACCTCCTGTTGTCCTAGAAAAGGGAAAGGAGAGGGAAAATAAGATTGATATTTTCTCTACATTCTGTTAAAGAATAGTAAAATTTAGGTCCCTACTCTCTAGCTCAAACAGTATACAGAGAACCACAGAATATCAATCCGTTTCTCTGTGAGAAAAGAACAAACTTTACATTACTGTTACAGTTTGACTACCTTTACTATTTGTTTTTCACCAATATTTTCCTTTACGCAAAAATCTCTACCCATAGGCAGAGAAGTGATGCTATCTAGAGTAACAACAGCATATTCTTAGTGACAATGCTGCGCAGGTCAAGAAGACAGTCATTTCCAGTGATCAACAAGCATCTTAGATCTGTTCTCTGGCACGGATGAAAATTGTTCAGTAGGAGAGGCGGAAAATTTTGCATGGCCATTAGAAAGCAGGAAAATGTATGTCATAAAAGAGATAAGACATATTTTGAATGTACAAATATATTCAAGCTCAAACCCAAAATAAAATGTGTATCTGAATATGTAAGAAGAACCGGAGACAGCAGATATAGGTATGGAAGGAGTGAATCTCAAAAGTGATTGTTGAGTAAAATGAATTGATTTTGGGCAATTAGAAGTAGTTCTATTTTCCTTAACTGTTGAAATATAAAGGAATTTGGGAAATGAATGGAAATATATGCTGAAAATTTTTGAATGAAATGAATAGGCTTTTTATACATTTAGGTACCTACACAAAGTGTTCCCAAAGTCAGGTCATATACTCCATGTATCTAAAGCTTTGAGAAATTCAAGTACATATTTAGCTTATTTTAGTTGTTAATCGCTTATTGTATTTAATAGTATTTCAACATCTATCATGGGTATTATTAGAAATATAGTTTGTTTTTCATTAGGCATTAGCCTTCTTTCAGGCATCTGCTGCCGTACTTGAATACCATGATGATTTGGACAGGTTATTGTCATATCTGTAATAAAAAACTTGTTTGGTTTGTTTGAAGTATATATAACTGAATCCCCAACTATATTGCTGAGAAACAAGATGTTTTCTATGATAAAATATTTAAATAAACAAAGACCACGATCATTATGTGAGTATAATTTTGTATGCCACTTTTTATAGAAATATCAAAGTTCATCATGTAAGATATCCTAAAAGATATTGTAACTTTTTTATCCCTATTCAGATTCAAATAGTAGAATTGAAGAGATTTTTTTGTTTAACTTTAAACATAGCCTGATAAAATGTCTAGAGATAATTAAAAATAATACTCAAAGCATGCCTGACAATCACCAGCGGGTCACAGCAGTGTTTACCAAAGAATAATTTTAAGATTGAACAAAAGTGGAATTGTTTTGATTTGTTTCTTCTCTATGAGCTGTCTGTAAAGTGAATACATTTGCCTTTCAACAATGGGATAACTTCAGCAATTCATCTTTTGTTTCTTAAATTTTATGGAGTTTGCTCTTCTGCAATTTCATACGTGTATAATGTGTACTTTAAAGTATATATTCCCAAGTCTACCTCTTACTCCTTTATCCACCCCCTCCTGCTTTGCCCTGCACCTAAGCAAAATTGGGTTTTACAGTAAATTATTTTTAAAGTTCACAAAAAGTATTATGAAGGAGTTGGTATTAGAAATTAAAGTGAATTCATATTTGAGAAATAACAAATAACCAAATAAAATATTGGTAATTTAAATATTTAAAAGATGATTACTTGAAAACATCTTCAAATTAAAATTTTAAAAACAATTAAATACAAGTTTTGAAACCATTGATGTTAGCTTTTATTAGAGGCTTAATATTATTAATGCTATTAGTAGTACTAGTAGTTATAGGGATATATTTAAATATCCTATCTTTTCCTGTGATATGTATAACCTAGCAATTTTTAAATGGATTTTAGCTCCTCCAGATAGAACAATGGTAATTAAAATATATTAGACATAAATTAAAAAGAAAGGAAACCCAGGCAAAATAGTTAATTTAACACACAGTTATTCCTGCATAAATTGAAAACCAATGGGAAATAAAAGCATAATAGAAAAAGCTTAAAGTTTAGCCTAGCTATCGTTCACCTGGACACATTCCTGTTTCCTTGAATTCCCAGGAACATGGGTGAGTTTTCACAATGCCTTAATTAGGCTTACAAAAGATTTATGAATATCTTTCATGTTAGTCTTTCAAGTGAATATTCTTTACATACCCATTTTTACTCGCATGTGAAACTTTTAATAGCTAATTGTTCCATGCTCTAACACTGTGTGGTCTAGAAATCTAGCTTCCTATGTAGTTAAGTAGGTATATGGGTTAGAGCTCAGACATTGTCTAGGAATGGCTGCCAAGTAGACTATCAATCTCACATATCAATTGTCTCAATGAAGCTGTCGAGATAATGGAGTTTCAAGATGGTGTCTGCTGATAGCAGACAATACTGGCTTTTTGTTAGAAGACATTTAAAACTGCAGCCAGCCAATATCAGCAGAGGCATGCTCAGACGCTGTCAGGGAAATCCAAAATTACTCCTTTAAAGGCAGCGTCTCATCTTCCTAAGGAGGGAAAATTAAAGACACAGAGTTCTACACTATTGAACATGAAAACAAGGTCATTGATATCACTTTCTGATTAGTTTGTGTGCGATCATTATATTTTGTTCTACACACTTTAATGATATTGGCTAGGAAAGTGATGGTAGTTTAGTAACCTGAAACTATCATGAAGCATGTCATCATTAGAGACTGACTAGCACATTTTAAATGCACAGACATGCACATACTTCCACCTCCTTGTTCACACATGCAGGAGCACGCACGCATGCGCGCGCACACACACACACACATACACACACACACACACACACAGAGTCATTTGGGCCATGTCAATGACCATCATGAAATTGTTTGAGGCTCATGGGCTTTGTGTGTCTGCTGGCTTTTGTCCAGCACTTAAAAGAGAAGTCAGAAAAAAAAAAAAAGAGAGAAGTCAGTCATTAATAGAATCCCCGTCTGCTGAGAAGAGTCTTTGTGAAGCTTCCAGTTGCAACTACAGGATCCTGTGATATTAAGCAAAAGGTACAATGGACAGACTATAAAAGAGCATCCATATGCCACAGACATCATGAATTGTGTTAAATTAGTTTCTGTTGGAAGTCTTTCTTTGCATGTCTTTACCCATGCTATCAAGTCCATCCAGGCCTAAGGCTTATGTACTTTAAACAGAGACATTTTTTCCTACTTATCAACTTACAAATTCTTTAGTGGGAAAATTGTGACAGCACATTCTTTGAAGACATCAGTAGAGTGGTTGTAGCAGAATATTGTTTGATCGCAATATAAAACCTGTTTTTGTCACTTAATTACTCTTGCTATGAAAGATTAAGGTAATAAATGTGACAAAATAATAATTAGTGCAATTAGCAACATGTACCGAGTGACTTAGCAGTGTTTCCCTAAATACACTTTACTCCTGAATTCAAAGGGAATTTTAAAGCTTTTGCATTTGTGTTTTATTGTGGTTTTAATTTTTAAGGTATTTTTTTCTTTGTTCCTTTCCCAATCTAATTTAACACAGGAGATTGTCCCCGTGTTTAAAAATATGCTTCTGGGGAGGGATAGTTAGCAATTCTGTGGAATCATTATCAGTATTATCAAGATTATAGGTATTTAGAAGATATAATTTCTAGCAAAGCAAGTTTATATGCAGATTAAAATTGTCTTGATTAGAATCCTGTATCATGTAATAGGAAAGAAACTAATGCTAGCCTTTCAACCATCAATGAAAATCATCGAATCATGAGGTAGCTCATGAGTATAACCACACTGAAGTGAATTCAAACTTATGATTCTGTAGTTACGCGGGTTTGCAAGTATTTATATATACTTACATATGTTTGTAATGTTATCTCGATAAGTATGTTAATTACACGAGAAACTCTTAAGGGCATACACAATGGCTACTCTATACAATGCATTATTACCCCAACTAAGTCCACAGTGCTTGATACATGTTTACCTGTGACTTTATGGTCATGTTTCATATAAAGAAGTTTTCAAATCTCAACTGAAACTATGCATACTCTTTGTAGGTGCAGTATTTTGACTACATGATGTTAATACAATGTTTAATTTGTGTCTAAATGCTTACAAGATTGGACATTTTAATTCCAGTTCTGGTACTTATGATAAAGCGTTCAGTTCGTTTAAGAATGTTATTATAGCCCTCTAGAGCTCAGCCTGATGATAGCTGTAGCTGCTTCAGGCTTTCTAAAGAGCTCCTTCAACTCCTCAGCCACACTTTTCATGGTTTTATTATAAAAAGCATGGTATTGCTTTTTAGGACTCTTACTGATGGAAGGAGTAATTATTTGTCTTTTATCTTTCAAATAAAATCTTCAGGTTTTGTGTTATATTTTATAATTCTTTCTATTAATAGTTTAGCTCTTTTTCTTTAAAATGCTAAATGAGAGATAGTTTGTGACAACTTTCAAGCTGCTAAATAGTGAAATGAGGAAGATAACAAGAATATCCAGAGTATGCATTCTATGCAAAAAAATTGTGACAACTACATTTCTTGTATTCCTGATTGACATTGTCATTTGAGGTCAAACTGTTAATCCTCAACTGAGTTTTTTATACACTTCTAACAATATTTAAAGTTACAAACTTAAAGCTTTCTAGGTGTATGCTTTTAGAAAAAAAATCAGTTAAAACATTTTACATTACACATTATTTTCAGCTACATATTGTGACTTTGCATGTTTTTATTATCCTTTGAACTAAGATTACCCACCAAAAATTTGGTTTGGAAGGGAGGACACAGCTTAGTGTTAGAGATTTGTCAACGATTCTTGAGCACAAGGATTCAATAAGTTGAAATAAAAACATTGAGTTAAAATATTCTTTTATTATTTAAAAGAAATTTTCATTTTAAAAATGAAATAAAATATCAAATCCTTGTCTAATACTGGTTATTTCTTGCTGGAAAACTAAAAATCTGACACTAGAGATGCGTAGGGTGCAATAATAAAAAGTATTAGATGATTCTCAAGACAAATGCATGTTTGTAAAATGCATATATAAGATATGAAACATTTTTATGTGTATATATAGTACAACAAATATTATCCTACGTTCAAAAAATTAAGTTTTATAAACAAATACAAGAGTCAATATTGTTATGTAAAATGTATGTCTATATGAGTTAAAAGGTAACATTCCCTTTAGAAGAAACCGAAATACTTATTGCTTTGCCTATTAGTCAATGCATTTTTGAGCACCTTTTTGAGAATCTTCTATTTCAGAAAAAGGGAACCAGAACTACCAAACTAGCAAGAATAAGAATCTAAGGAGTGTTCATCCCTAAGGGATCATGCACACTTCATTGTCCCTTTAAGAACTCAGGGATTATTGGAGAAGGGTCAAAGGAGCAAAGAGCTAGATGTGGTAGATAAGGACAAAGATCTTCTGGACACACCCAGGAGTCTGTATGTGTAAACTCAATCTTGTTGTGACAGCATGCAGGAAAGCTGTGCAAACCACACCAGACAAAATCCAAGTGTTAGCTGCTGGGAAAGAGAGGACCATTTCTTCTATGAGGTATCGCCTGTTATGATGAACCCGTTTCAGTGGAAGATCACATATGCAAACATATTTAGGGATCCCAAATTGTTCTTGACGTGTTAAAAAAAAAAAGACACAAAGTTGTGTAGGTAAGCAAGGGTGGAATGACCGGGGAAGAATTGGAGTGTGAATTTAAAAAATTCAAGATGCACATACACATCTTCCTGACACATCATCACATCTATTTTAACATACTTACTTGCTAATATAACGAATATTGTACAATATGAAGCTCAAAGTTAACCATATGATCCTTTGAAAATATTGTCATTGTTAAAATCTCAGAAACACTAGGTAACTATAAGTATTAAGAATTATTTTGACTCAGTTTTGATTCTAAATTACTATTTTCAAATAAATCTATGCATCTTTCTTGCATGTTTATAAGCTGACATGTTTTCAAATGTGCCCAAAAGACCATAAGACTTCATTTTCAAAAAGTAAGTACAGGCTTTCAATGTCATTATTCTCAGATGTTTTTTCATAAATACTTTATCAATTTCCTAAATAGCTACTTTTTAAAAAATAAAAGTATAGGAAATCACATCTACTGTAAAAAAAAAGAAAGACAGAAAGAAAGAAAGAAAGAAAGAAAGAAAACAAAAGAAAAGAAAAGATGAGGAAATGAGAGAAAAATACAAAAATTGTAATAAACTTTCTTCATTTTGAGTTATCTCTTAGATATATCGCTGAGAAAATTTTTATGGAACCATTAAGAACCAGCATTTCAAAATATCTTTTTCAAACACTAAAAACTGATGGTTTGAAATAACCATTACTATGTTGTTAAAGATGCCCTGAAAAGAAACAACTGAGTTAAAGACAGTAATACATGTAGGGCAAATCAATGCATTAAAACAAATAGACAAAAATAAACCAAGAAAATCAAGAGCACTAATGTGGTTCTGTAGCCCTTGGAGGACTTCACGAAATTTCCCCCATCAATACAAACTGCTCCTTTCTACTTTATATTTAAACGTCCATTTGTTGCTATTGCTCTTATAATGGATGTTGTTATGATACCATCTCAGGGGAATGAGATGAAAAGTCAAATACTTGATTTGTTATTGGGAGTTTTAAGTAGCAATCAACATCCTGCCACTCACTTGGCATGTGAAAACCTTAAATGCTCTGAGTCTTGGAATATCTTTTTAGTAGACATTAAAATTTTACCAACAATCTATGTGCGCTCTAAGAGTTACAAAAATTAGTGTGCTTGGGGTACACATTGAAACTGCCATATGTTAAGATAGTGCTTTCTTTTCTTTTCCATTTTTCTTTTTTAGTAAGTAATGGAATCTTATGTGCAAGAGTGCAGAATGTAAGTGATATTTCAAGTTGGAAAGGAAGGCCACACAGTTCTCTATTTAAAGCTGAAGTCCTGTAGACTTGCCTGAGACTGAACTAGTGAAGCATTTCACTCAGAAATTGAGTGCTTTGGACTGCATATAAGTACTTTAAAATGCTTCTAAATAAATGCTTCCCTATCATCCAGTTCATGGGATGAAATTCTATGAAATGACACTTCACACTAATAGCTAAATTATTGACCACTGTTAATGTGTTCCTAAATACAAAATGGATTTAAAGATTTTTAGAATAACATTGTTAGGTAATAATTTAAATAAAATGCCACTTTAAAGACATCAGCTCTGTGTACAGAATGGACATATAACAAATTCTTTCCATTAATTCACATAATAAAATTTCATAAGTCCAAGCTGTAAAGTATGAACTAGGATCTCTGAATATATCTACCACATTATAGGAAACAGATGAGGTATTCCAAGGAAGATGTGCAGTAAGATACCTCTGGGGACTGAAAAATAAGAACTATGCTCTCTGTGGCAAAGCAACAGGAAATGCTCTCTAAAGCAGTCATGCAAATGCACACAAACATTGATTTACATACCACCTTTCTCTGAAAGTCTTTATTAGCCTGATTAATAATTTGAGCATTGTATAAGTTTGTTATTGTGTATGAGCATTCCTAGTTCTAGAAATTAATGAGAAAAAAAGAAAATCTATTAATGATTCGTTGGCTAGAGACATGGATCAATACTTCCAACATATAATACAGTTAACCTTGGTTTTTGAATCGGGACTTAGGGTTGATATGAGATCAACCTCTGACAAATGCTTTGAATGAGTTTCTAGTGACGTAGTTGAGGTGGGAAGAATCACCATATTTATGGATTACTCCTTTCCATGAATTAAGAACCAAGACCAGTACAAATTTAAAAGTAAGCCAAGAGCAAGCTTTCATCTTCCTCTGCTTCCTTATGGTGGATACAATTTGATGGGTTGCCACACGCTCCTGCTAACATGACTTCCAAGCGATGGTAGACTTTATCTCTCAAATTGTGAGCCAAAATCAACTCTTCCTTTCTTGAGTTGTTTTTCTTGAGTAATTTGTTAGAGCAACAGACCTGTAACTAATACACTATGTAGTGTGATGAGTTTGGTCTCCAGAACCTACTTGAAAAGCTGGCCCTGTGTCACCTGCTAGCAATTCCATCACTTGATAGACACAGGTGAATAGCTATACTGTACTTTGTAGTAAATCTGGACAATGTGTAAGGCCAGTGAGAAAACATGTCTTTAAAGCAAAGTGGATAATGCTCCTGAGAAAGCACACCACATGGTTGACCTCTGGCCTCCACCCATGCCCACACATGTATATTCACAGGCATATATAGGTATATTCATGAATATATATTACATGCATGTAATGTATGCATGCATGCATGTAAACACACATATATACACAAATTTTAAAAAATGAAGATTCTTTGAAATTCACATTCTATCCTAAAGGCAATGCATGATCTCTCCTGTATCATCTTCTAAGGTATGAGGTATTAGCCCCATGGCCTCCGGTAGAGCAACCAACACTCTATTTTGAGTTATAATCAAATTTCTCCTGATACTATTTATTTTGTCATGTTTGTTCACTAAGTTGTTCAAAGTACTCTCGAACTTGAAATCCTTCTGCCTCAATAGTAGTTAGAATAAAATGTATGTGGCAATAGGCCAAAAATTATAAGCATTTTTAAAGAATCAATTTCATTAAACTGCATTATACTAAGGGTATAATGTGCAAAAGCCAAGTAAATTAATAGATCTCAGTGTGTATGTGTAGCAAGATTTCATTGTGTAGCTTTGACTGATATGTACATTTTTATGTAAACTAGTCTAACCTTGAATTCTTAGAATTCCACTTGCCTTTGCTTCCAGAATGTTAGGATTAGAGAAATTTACCAACCTACATGTCTATTTTTAAACATATGTACAGAAAAAAATGTAAAAGATATCCATCTATGGAACTAGAATTCTAAAATAATCATAGATTATGCCAAGGTTTTGTAAATGAGATTTACAGCCAGAAAAAGATATTCTGAAAATATTGAAAACTGAAAAAAAAGTTGTGAGTCTATCAGCTTATATCATTACACTTAATACGTAAAAACTTACAATTCCTAGATAATTTAACTAAAAATTAAAAAAATGAAGGATATTTTCATGTAGTATCATTTAAATCCATACTTGCTTGACTCCAAAAGTCTTAATATTTTTACTCTAAGTTTCTTTAAAAGCAAAGGTTAATAAATTTGTGACCATAAAACTTTAAGATAAAAGTTTCTTTAAATTTAATTTACTCAAGTAACAAAATTTTATTTAATAAATGTATAGTGGTGAGCAGTTCTTCCCAGAGAGATCCCTCATCTGGCGTTGGATGACGATACAGATGGAGGCCCGCGTTGGAGCACGGAACTGAGCCCCCCAAGATCCAAATGGAAGGAAGAAAATGACGAAGGACTGCGAGGGATACTATCACCCACTGATACAAGGGGTCGGATCTAATGAGAGTTTACCAAGGCCTGATGGACCGTGACTGAACGAGCATGTGATCCAACCAGATTCTCTGAATGTGGCCGGATTTTCTGAATGTGGCTGGCCTGCAGTCTTACTGAGAAGCCATTGACAATGACACTGGGACTGGTTTCCTCTGCATATACTGGATTTTTGGGATCCAGTCTGTTTGGATGCTCACCTTCCTGGACCTGGAGGGAGGGGGGAGGAACTTGGACTTCCCACAGGGCAGGAGACCCTGACTGCCCTTGGGGACAAAGAGGGAGGAGAAGAGGGAGGGGGGGAGTGGGAGGGCGTTGGGAGGAGGGGCGTAAATGGAAACTCTTTATAATTTAATAAAATTACTTTCAAAAAAAAAAAAATAATAAAATAAATGTATAGTGGATGTTGCAGGATTTCTGACATATTCGTGGATTCATAATATTTTAGAGAATATAAATAATATTAATTCGAATTATAATAATATCTTAAAATCTAACAATTTAATGGAAATATGCTAAAATCATTATCAAATCTAGAATTTATTTCCTATATTTATGTATACATTTATTGTATTTTCATTTTTTGTATTCTATTTTCTAAGTTTATTTTTAATTGCGTTTTTTGTCCACTTAGAATCAAAATTTAAAATTAATTACTAGCTTCCATGGGAAAGCTAAATCTATGACCAAATACCATATTTTTGCAAATTGAGATTGATATTAATCGGTGTACATCTGTTTTGTGTACAAATATGCATGTTGCTTTTCAGTGTTTTGATACACAGGATAAATTAAATTAATATTCTCCTGTGTTTCACAAAGTAGGTTTCTATATTTTTTTTTCATTTCTTTGATATGCGCAAGTCAAGTTATGCTATGAGTTTGTAAATCTTACTCCAGATTTTTACTATGCCCCTGATATAATGGAATCCAAATTTGTCGAGCTGTAGTGTGTGCTTGCTAAGTTTTCCTTCACTCATTAAGTGTTCCAGTTTCACGGAACAGAAAGACTAATCCACCCTCTCTTTCTGAGGAACCCGGGTAACAGCTCATTTATTTTGATGGGAACAACATTGCAGTCTTGGGCTGTTTACCATTTCTTAACCCTGCTCTGAATTCCTGGCCCTTTATCTGACATCCACAAGACAAGTATTCATTTGGAAACTAATCCACTGGAACCAATTTGTATCAGATGTGAAGCTCTTGGAGGAACTAGTCAAATCATTGGACTGGGACAAAAAAATATTTGCTATCAATGCTATTGCCAGTCAAATGAAATAATGCAGGTGTCTCCTCGTATAATTTGTTTTTTGTGAAATGAGATATCTAAAATACTTGATGGGAGAGTTTCCTGAGTTCTATAATAGGCTTTGGAAATAGGATGGTTTTAAGCCTTGAGACTTTGTTTTCCGTATTCCTTTTAATAGAAGTGTAATATTTGATCAACAAAGAAGAGTGTTACGGTACTCTACTACTTGCTAAGTAAGAATTTAAGCAACATGAGAATGAAATTATGTCAGACACTTTTAGAAACGCATGTGTTATAAAGACTTTGCAATCGTATTGGGACACCAGTGCTTCTCCCGGCGCTGATAATTCATGCATAAATACTTGACCTAATAAAAGGAAGGCTTTTCATCCATCTGAGGAGTATTGCCCTGGAATAGAGCTACCTTTTCTATTTTCTCATAATCCAGACCCTACAGCAGAAATTAATTATCAAAAAATGCTCGTGGTGCTTTAGGTGAGCTGCTTCTTCCTTAACAGCACTGGATAGCATTGTTGACATTTTTTATAAAAATGATCAAGAATGACTTGTATTTTTCTGTAAAACACTCATAATAATTTGTAGACAAAATGCTATTGCAGAATTTGTTTTTATCAATGATTTTATAAATAAAATTACTAGCATGCATAAAACATGTTAATCAATGCCTTTCATTATATCATTCTGATATGTTAATATATCTTGCTTTAATCACGTCTTCTTTCTCTCCTACCTTACTCACCCTCCCACAGAGCTCAGTATCCACTTATTTCTTTATACATGAAACAAAAGAAGCCTATGCAGAGTGAGTGAATGACGACTATGCGAAACCACAAAACCAATTAAACTTGGGAGTAAATAGGCACACATAAACCTCAGACAAACAATGACTCTACTTCAAAGGGACAATTAGATTTGTGATATAAATTATATCATACTGATTATTTAATTGACTGTTTTCCAATTATTTTTTTTAAATTATGAAGATATGCCTGTGGATTGTTGTGCTTTCATGTTGGGCATGACCATTCCCATCCTGAAACAGAGCAGCTGAGATGACTGGATACACTTCTCATAAAACTAGGAAGGCTGATATTCAATCATAGAACTTATGGGGACTCCTAGAACTCAGGAAATCTACATGAAACTCTTGGTAGATATTCACAAGCTCCACTATTTTCTACAATTATAACCAGTAAACTTGGGAGGGATTTCTTAGTGCTTTGACTGTGTAAATTAGGTTCAGCTACTTGAGAATCTCTGGCAATCTGATAAGCAACAACAAGAATAATAATAGCACCCCAAAACTTCATTGATTCAACCATACAGATTGAGAGGAATAGAATCCTTTCCTTGGTCTGCCTTTGTCTTCCCTACTGAAAACAAATAGGAGTTTTCATATCTATATAGGAATAACCAGGTGATGTTACTGTACATCAACAAACTAAATCTATATAATGATCTATAATAATGCCAACTATGTGATGAAACAGAGAGATAGGTTTGTTAGGATACTGCACAATTCAATTGCATTCCATATTTTATGACTTTTTATTTTGTTGTGTTCTATTTTAAACGATGCATAAAAAGGAAAAGATTAGGAATTTTTGTCTTAAAAATAATTATGAATCAACACATTGTGACATGTATTAGTATAACTCATTACTGGATTTAGCCTTGACCATAATTTCACCAAGATCCTGGAAAGACTTATTCTGTCTCTTTAAACAAAATGTTTAAACTCCTTGTAATCTAGAAACAGAAAAGACTTCAGACTAGCAGAACAGCCTATGATGAACTGCTGAATGTCATTTGCTTAGTCAGAGCACAGAGACATGCAGGCAATAAAAAAAAAAATTCTGTGAGCATGTTTGTAAAACATAAATGCTTAAGCAGTTTTTCGTGATCTCAGCTTGTGGAGTAGATGGAATTCAATCTCGAATAACAAGATGAATGAAGTGAAAAGTAGCCATCGCTTTATCATTTCTCAAGTAGGCTACAAAAACCATTGCTTATATATGCATAAGGGCCGAAGTTTTATTATTCTGCATGACACAATCATATTTTAAAACTCTATTAGGAGGCAATTAAATACAAAGCTTGGTAAATGGAAATATTGAAACGAAACTAAAATCAAGCACTGTGTGTGGAATTAACATTACAGTCAAGCAACTTTGACCTACAATATATAAAATGCAAATTGAAAGACTAACTTTAAATTCTTCTCTCTCAAGTGTCTCAACTATTCCATTAGATGACATTTCAATTGTTTTTAGATAATGCACAATTTTGTTTTAAACACCCGTGTTGACGTTTGCTTGAATAATAAAGCTACTCTTTTAAGATCAATATGATGCTTTGAAAAACCAATTCAACTGAAGACACAATTTCATGTTTATAACTGTATTATTACTGTGAAACAGACAGAACATATATGAATGTTACATTACTTAAAAAGTTAGCTATGAGAAACAATTGATAAGCAGATTACTGAAAAGACAAAAATATTTTATAAAATATACAAATCTTTATTTTAAAAAGGCAGAGCCAATGTGTAACTTCTGCCAGGTCAGTGTTGATGATGATAAAGGAGAGATATCATTTATCAAGAGGAGCTCATCCTTCAGAAACGTCTTCCTGTCTAAAATCTTGCTGAGACAGAAGTGGAATTTTAAAAGTGTAGCCATGAAGCATCAATGTCTCTGTACGGACTTTGCTAAATAAATGACTCTGACATGAATTTTTAAGAATAAATTCCAAGAGAACAATTTGATAACTAAATGTCCTGGTCACCGGATAAGCCTTATTTTAGATTTATCAAATTAATAGTCCATTCATTTACTTATAATCAAATATTTTCAAAAAGCATAGTGAAAACACACACATGAGAAAAAAAGGAAGGATAACTGAATTAATTACCTAGAGCACACTAGAGATTAAGGTTAAATATAAAAGATACTTTCAAGAAGTAAAGGTTATATATAATTACGATCTAGAGTGAGTAATCCTCACATTTAATTATTAAAATGAAGGAATTGTGAAATGTTCATAGAAGTTTAACATCTGTATAAGATTCATTTATTGCTATAAAATTTTAAATAGTCACAAAAATTGCAATATATTAAATGTTACCACATAGCTTTTAATCAATTCCAACAATGATTTACTCTTTTTATACAACTGATTGTTTTCACACTTATTCTGTCACATTTTAAGTATTTTATACTGACTATCAATACTGAATGTTAATAAAGAGAAAATGGATACTAGTTTTACACTTATCTTTGAAAAGAATGAGTCAAAATAATGATGAAAATGCAATATAGTAGAAAATGTTTCAAACATTAGTCTATCTAAATAAGACCATTGAAATGCAAAATATTTAATGGATATTAATATTCATAAATAAAAACATAAATCTGTAAGTAAATTAAATGATCATATTTATGTGGATTTGTATTCAGAATACATGTATAATTTAGATAAAAGTCTTAATTATAACTAAGTGCATAACTTTGACTCCACATTGAAAAACACACTGATCCATGAGTCTCTAGGAGCATGTCAATGGTTTTATGACTTAGATTCTTCTGTATAGTTTTAAATTTACAGTGATATGATATTGGAAATTGAGAATATTTAATTCTTACAAGATAATGGGAACTATTTAAAAGTGGCAATATTCAAGTTGAAGGAAAAAGAACATTGGAGACTTACAAAACATGAAGGATGGGTCAGGTTTGAGAGCTGCAGTCATGTACCAGAACAAAGAGAATGGGTTTATATTTAAAGTAGTGACGGGCTGTCAAGAACATTAATTTAAATGTGACAGAACAATGGTTTGTAATGTAAATTAATAGGTGTCAAATCAACTGTTTTGTTTTGTTTCCGAAGAGGACCAAATGATGGTACTATTTTCCCAGTGCCAGAAGAAGTCCAAACGTCTATGAGACCATGAAAGCTCATGTCATAGTTCTCTGTCAGATGTATAAGTCTTGAACTCTAATGAGATTGTGATATTTTTATTTATTTATTTATTTATTTATTTATTTTACTTTTCTATCTCTCTTTTTTTTTTGAATATGAGTGTTTGGTAAAAATTCTATTGGTTACTAAACATTCCTGAGAGAAACAGAGTTTATCACAATAGCATTATGAACAGAAGCTTGATCTTGGGCATGCTAATGACTGCATGCTCTGAAATGGAAGAGAGACTTAAAATCAAATGACCAAGTCCTTACAGGATGCTTAGAGTCCTCTTAGGAGACCAAATATTACTACAATGAACATCATCAAGGACAAGATTTATTCACTTCATATAACGCTTTTGACTCAAACCCAAGACAATAGTCATCTGCTATTGTTTCTACTATTTTTGTCATTTATGTATCTGATGAAAGGCATTTGAGAAATCTAAAGAAAATGAATTAATGCAATGACATTTTCCTCTTAAATATAAAATTTCAATTTTGGCCTTTAATCTTAAAATATATTACACATTAGGAATTCGCCTAATGGAATTTCATTACTTAGAAGTTCTCAAAATGTAATGTATTAAAAAGAAATAGTTACTTTGACTCATAACAATGTTTTACACTAAGTAAGAAATTCTTGCTTTTGCAGTTTATAAGTAGGAAGATGACTGAGTCTTAACTTGAAGAATAACATTCACTTATTTAACCTCTAACTGAATATTCTGATTAGAATATAAATTTTTCCCTAAAAAAACTGAAGCAAGAATTTTGGACTCCAGCCTTAGCTTAATAGCAAGCCATCAAATCTGAATAAACATGATAGAGATAAAGAAAGAAAAATAGAAAGACTTTCAAGCTCAAAATGCACTTAGTACTTTTTCAGTACATATTTTATTTGAATAATTATTCATTAAGATTTTGGAAGCAATGAAGTGGCTCACAGTTAATGACATAGTGGCCAATGAATTTTTCAGATAAATGTATTGCGTGCAATGTTTAGACCTTAATAAGCTTAAATTATTAAAAAACATTCACCTTTTGGTAGATAATTTTATACATTTTCTATCTTATAGATAAGTTGCACAGTGCCAAAGAGTGGAAAATGACAATAAAACATAAGGATGATCAATAAAGTTATTTCCAACCTAAGATAAACTCATTAATAAATTACATGTGAATAAACTTGAATTGTAGAATACATGGTTTCCAAACTATAATCTTTGTAATACTAGACTGATATGTTATATATTTCGTACACACACACACACACACATATATATATATATATATATATAATTACATTTCAAACATAAAAGAAAGAAAAAGAGAAAAAAAGTAGGAAAGGGAAAAGATTTAAGAAAAAAAGATGGATTCACATCTTTTAGAAAGTCTCATTTAGAAAACAAGCAACAAGTATGCCAAGGGATCTCAGATTCTCTAGTGTAAAATAACTCCAATCTCCTGATTAGATCAGCAAAATAATACACATAGATGGACTGTTTATTACATTTATATAATTTCAATCTTTTCTACAGACATCATTTTTAAATTTAATCTCTAGTCTTTCTTTATCCCAATCCATCAAACATAAAAATATGTATATTCAATTAGAAAATCAAACAAGAGCTAGTTCCAGGACAGGCACCAAAGCGACAGAAAAATCTTGACTCGAAAAACAAAACAAAACAAAAAAACAAAAAAAATCAAAGTAAATAATTCATTTACTCATAGTTTAATACAGTATAATCTGGAATCTACCAAGATAAAAGATTGTATCTCTTTTTGGGTCTATTAAATTCTATATTGCCATTTGGTCGCTTTATATCAAAGTGCAGTTCAACATCCATCTTTAATCATACTGTTTGAATGAAGAATCCCATTTCTCACACAGCCTTATTTACATGATTTAATATAAGAAGATTCCCATCAATATTTCAACATTTCCTCTACCAAAGAATATAATTCATGTGTCTATCGATGTACACCCCGCCTTTCAGGATCCCTCAAGGGCAAGAGGCAGATAGAGCCTATACAGATGAAGACACCAAGTGAGCAACCATGATTGCCACTGCGAGGCTTTCAGGAAATGTGGTTTTATTCTTAATTACAACAAAAGCAACTTAGAAAGCTTTAAGAACAACAGGCAAAAATGACATATAGTATGTAGAACTAAGACGAAAAATAACTGCTGAGCTGCCTAAAGCTTTCATTATAAATGAGTTAAAATAAGAACTCAAAAGCAAAATATTAAAATTATAGATATGTAAATGATTTCCAAGTGGAATTTTTGTCTAGATATCAGCAGCCCTATATCTAACTGAACCTTGTATTCACTATATACCATCTCCAGCACTCAGTGGGGAGAAAATGCCATCAGACAGGATACAGACTCAGCAAAACAGTCAGACCCTGCTTAGCTATTAAATGGGTCACGTTAACATGAACAAGTACTTTTAGCACTCAGGGACCCTGGCTCAGCAGTTTCAGTTTTGTTTTTAGATGATGCTAAATTAAGGAAGATATCTAGCATCTCAGAGGATAATACAGAAATTATACTTCAAAGTGACTTTTAACTTTAAATACTATCCTAAATAGAAAGAGCAAATTTTCACTTAATACAGGAAAATGAAACAACAGACATGGAACCAAGCAAAGCAGAGTGTGACCATACACAATCAGGGCACTTAATAATCTCCATAACAAAGGAGAGTTTCAAGCTCAGGCAATGTTACAAAAAAAAAAGCAAAATTTTTTGAGAGCTGTACTCCTGATGAGAATAGCATAGCAAGAACTAAAATTAATAGGTTTTGATGAATTTTATTACTTCAAAATGGTGAGTATGTAGATGAAGATGCTATTATATTACATTTTTGAAAATTATCTTTGCTGGGACACAATTTTTTGAGTAAATTTAATTGAAGACTTAGAAGTTATTAAGAAATTTACTGTGGGTTAGAATTAACTTACTTTTTCATTGAATATTTTTCTTCCAAATCAACAGCAGAATTATCAATATTTTATAATGAGAAATGAGTTTACAAATAAATGGTTGGCTTTAGAGACATAAAGGATGACTTCAGGTCCCAGGAACAGCTTTGATACCAGCAAGAAAAAAAGTTTGATTCTCTTCAGGTTGCAATCCCTAAAAGCTGTGCTGTTTGTGTGCTGTTGTGATTCTAGTCTTCATTTCCTGGTGAAATTCTCGTTTGAGTCACCAAAACAATGAAATTCAGAGAGAAGTAGTTAAACTCGTAACTCTAAAGCACTGCTCGGGGAGAAACTGATTGGTAGTCTAGCCCTATTTTTATGTAACCTATAATTGGAGAAAACAATTCCATTTTCAGGGTCTAGGGGGCAATATGCAAATGAGAATTCATCTTCACAATGGAGTTTCTGATTTCTTTCTTTGTAACCTATCTTTATTTGTGAGTTCCTTACTTGACAGAGGGTTCAATAACCCCACTTCTCCAGTGCTCTTACAAAGACCAAGAGAAAAGATTTCTTTCCAGGCTGGTAGTCACAAGTAAGCAGTTTCAGAGGTCCTCTAATGAGGCAATCCATAATAGTTTTCCTAACTGAGTTTCTTCTCCAGCCATAGGGAGCAAAAGTAATCTTATAGAGCCTGTTTTAAGAATAAACATGCTGCATACACACACACACACACACACACACACACACACACACATATGCACGTACAAACACACACGCACAATCCATGCCCTAAAAGACAGTCAATAAGTACCTATATAATATGATCAATCCATAAAACCATCTTGAATAAAAATCTCATACATTCATTGATGTGATATCTAGACTTCTGTTCAGTCTGGACCTCAAAGAATTATAGTTTTTTAATGTTTTATAAATATATGTGAATATATTATAATTAGGTTAAAATCCTTTTGTAAATGAAGATTATGTTCAGATAAAAATGTATTGCTCCATTTCTAATTATGGTCTCAATTTATTTGTGATATATATCTCTCTATATATATGCTTATATATTATACCTTTACAAATATAACTTCCATATGCTAAATATTACAATGAAATACTAATTTTCTTCACATTTGCTAGAAACAAATAAATCACCCTGATTATTTACTGCATATGTCTATAATGTTTTCTGATATTTTTCCCTCCTTCATGTGGATAGCAAGCATCATGACTAAAACTCAGTGATTATTCTTTCATCTCATGTGAAATGATGCTGAATAATAGAAGGTGACTGTGGCACTGGTGTGAACAAAATGAAAGAAAAAGCTACATTAGCAATCTTGGGACTCAATTTGTTTTTAGTAAATATTAACTGGGTACTTATTAACTGCTATGAAAAATTATTTCTAACGACACGTTATATATAATCCTTTCAAGGCCCTGACAATGGGATCACAAGACTGGACTCTGTTATTTGTATTTCAGTACATAAGCTAGATATTGTTTTACATATGGAAAAAGTCAGGCAGTTCTACTCAACCCCTACACAAGGTACGCCACCTACCTAGTGCTCCTCCCAATTAGAAAACAAACTCTAATTGTAAACATAGTATAACAAGGCATTTAGAACAGGAAATGAATTCAACTACTTACAGCTATCCTATAACTTGTGGGTAAAAGAATATGCTTTAACTCTCAATTTATGTAAATTAAGTAAGCCTTATTTTTGCCAAAATCTTTGACTATATTCCAAAATGAAGTCCTTCAGTCAGGTATATCTAAGCTCTCTGCAATCCTCTGCCATGATTCCTGCTATCTTTTAGCCCCGGGCTCTTTTAGCATGGCTCACTGAATGGCACCTTCTTTGGCTGTACCATAGAAGTGCAGTACTGGCTAGGGTATGAAGATGCATTTTAATTTTTTTTGAAATGTTTAAAAGGAATTATTGTACAACTCAGAGTAATTCACTTATTGAGAACATGTCCAAAGTCAATGAAATAGTGTGCTCAAAGAGAGCTGCTCGCTCATAATCTTTGTGGAGAGGAAATAGAAAGAACTAAGTGTCTATCAATTGATGAATGGATAAAGGAAAAATTATGGATACATACAGCAAAGCATTGATCACCATACAAGAATAAAATCCTATCATGTGTGACAACATGAACGAAAACTGGAGATCATTGTATAAAATCTGCCAGCCACAGAATGACAAGTAGCAGTATGTGATTCAATTTGTTTGTGTAGAAAAGATGTTAACAACTGGGAAGGTCAGAGCAGGGAGCGACAGAGAAAAGCTGATGAATGGGCATGAGGTTAATTAGATAGGAACAAGAAATCCAGGTGTGCGTTGAACAGCCTATGACTATCGATGGCAATGACTGTACATTCCAAGTAAATGAAAGAAAGGACTTTCAGTTTTACCACGAGTTAAGGAATGAAATGTGTGAGAAGTTAAAAGATTACCCTATTTATATATGACAGAATGTGCACATGTATCAGAACATCACAGTTCTTCATAAATATTTACAATTTTTGTGGTTTTGTGTGAATTAAAAGAAATGCAAGTTTAAAAAAAAACTGTGAAAAGGCAGAATGAATCTGAAATTTCTATTGTCTTCAGTGTCAGTTACTCTTTGTCAACAATCAAGTTTTTAAGCTCACAAAGATTGAGTCTTTCAGCTGCCTATTTTCTCCTAAGGTAAATTTATATACTTTGTTCAGGTCATGTAATGTTACATGTGTATGTATTTTTTTTTAGGAATGATCATTTTGAGAAGAATACTTCTGTTCTTCCCATTCTTTAATTGTTTATGGTTCTTTTTGCTTGTTTGCTTGTTTGTTTTTTGTCTAGCATGGAGGCCTCAGTGTGTTTCACCCTTCCATGTTAACAGGACTATTGGAGTCATTCTTGTTCAGCCTGCTTGGTCAGTCAAGTCGAGGCTTTCTGAATGTGGCTACAGATGTTCCTAATAGAAACAATCTTACAGCAAACTCCCTATCTAGCTCTCCCGTATTTAGTAAACCTTATCTTCCACAATATCCCTAAACCTTAGGTATAGTTGTGTTGTTGGTTTATCAGTTGAAACGGCGCTCAGTCTCTCTGTATTTTATAATTGTGTCTCTTTGTTGCAAAGACAAGCTTCCCTGATGAGGGGTGAGAACTACTTTTGTCTGCAGTTATAACAACAAATATTTAAAACAAGGTAAAAACTTATTCTGCTTCAGTGAAATGGTTGTATGTTCTTCTCCAATATCCCTGGCTTCACTAGCTCTTGGTAGTTGGCAAGATTTCCAGTATAATAGTAATATTTTTTGAGGCAGGGCTTGTCTTTGTAACAGCCTTGGTTATTCTGGAACTCACTTTGTAGACAAGGATAGCATTTTCATTGTCACAAAAGAACAAAACAAAACAAAACTTTCTTGCGTCCAAATGTATTATTTCTGCCATATGCTTATCTCTTTAAATACCCTCCCCAGCTTACATCTTTCACAGTTTATAACACATTGTATGTTCATTTTAAATTCCTTCATCTTTGCTTCTTTAGAAAGCATCAGCAAGAACTTCACAGTCAAAGTTCATCAAATCTTTTCCAAAGGCTAAGTTTTATATTTAAGTTTTAGAACTATGGATTTTTTTGCCAAAATAGTTAATAGCAATTTGTTTTTACTTTACATGTGAAAAAATCCCTAATTTCAGCAACAGAAAAACAACAGAAGATTAAATTGAGACATGAAAGATAATATGGTGTTTATATAGATTGTACTTGTTATACTATTTATCCTGGTCTCCTATTTTAATATGTGATTATACACATCAGATCTTCTTTCTATTTTTTGTGATAATTCCATTGTTTGGCACACAATAGCCATTTACCAGCTGTGAATTAATACAAAGAAAAATGAATGATATTCAATTCTGAATCCAAACAATCAACATAACCAACATTTTAGGTTATAATTGGAGAATGTGCATTAAGAGATAAAGAAGTCTACCAAAGTTTGTACTGAGTATAAACACAATTTCATGTTTAATTAGGTAAGAATTAAACATTATTTTTGCTAATTGTGTATATGTGTTTCTAAATGAGGCACATATTATGTTCATGCCTTTGTCCAAAACCACAGCCTAGTAAAAATAACATGTAAACATCGTTATTGCTTTCAACAGAATATGAGTTTTATGTTTCTTTGCAAATTGTATATCCCTGCATTTTAATATTTTAAAGTTTATTTCCTTATATAGTTAGGTAGTAATAAAGCTAATGCTATTATTATGAATGATAAACTGAGCTTTAAAAGATCATGTGACTTCTCTAATCGGATAGCAAAGCTAGAACATGACATTCAGGACATAGTCCCTATCTTCTAATCACAGACACCAGATTGCATTATAAATCAGCTTCCTCCATATCAAAAGTAGACATCTATTGAGTTCTCAAATAAAGTTCTTTCAAAATTTAAGTAGCATTTTACTGCTCAAATGTAAAGCAATTAAGCTAGAACTTTAACCTTCCCCATGGAATACTTCCTGCCAGCCGTATTTTGAAGTATTTATCAGAGTACTCAACTACTGTTTTTTTTTTTGTAATTTTATTAAATTATAAAAAGTTTCCATTTACGCCCCTCCTCCCAACGCCCTCCCACTCCCCCCCTCCCTCTCCTCCTCCCTCATTGTCCCCTAGGGAAGTCAGGGTCTCCTGCCCTGTGGGAAGTCCAAGTTCCTCCCCCCTCACTCCAGGTCCAGGAAGGTGAGCATCCAAACAGACTGGATTCCAAAAATCCAGTCTATGCAGAGGAAACCAGTCCCAGTGTCATTGTCAATGGCTTCTCGGAAAGACTGCAGGCCAGCCACATTCAGAAAATCCGGCCACATCCAATCTGGTTGGATCACATGCTCGTTCAGTCACGGTCCATCTGGCCTTGGTAAACTCTCATTAGATCAACTACTGTTAATGACTCTGAACTTTCTTTTCAACGCAGCAAGTAGCAAAACTGTCTAGATTAAGCTTTATGTTTGTTTATAGTATTATCAATAACTTAAACAATCTGAAGCAGCAAAACAATGTTAAATAAAAATTCCTTAAGACTAGAGAAAGCAGAAGTCAGGAGAGAAAGGAGATGGTGAAGTAGATGCCTCTTTGTAGTTTTCTGTAATGCCCGTTCCCTTAGCAAGGAAGACGTTGTATAACTTTTCACTTTGGTATCATAACATTTTTCAGCGATAATGGGAAGAAAATACATGGGCACATAGTTTTCAGTGTTTGTTTTTACCATGTTTCTTCTATTGTTTTATTTCACTTTAGGTATGAAGGAACTATATATCTATGGTAAATATGAATTTCATAATTCATTGGAAAGTCTTTGGTGTCTTAAGGCCAAATAATTACTATAATATTAATAAAATTATTTTTCACAAGGTAACCTAGGAATGACTCAATAAGCACAGTATATATACACTACTTCTACTTCTAAACTTATCCCAGATTCAACTAAAACTGGGCACAAATTCCCTTCCATTTTGAAGGCTTATCACAAATCTTGAAATTCCATTGAAGCCATAGAAAAACAGAGTATAAAACAAGTTTCCACATTGTGTCTCTAAGAACTGAAAACTGATGTGTTTCTTTAATTTAGAATTCATCAAAGAAAAGTGTTCACAACTTCTAGAAGAAAGTTGCTTTAAATAGCTTTCACAGGGAGGTTTAAACTGATTGAGAATGAAGACAGATATTTTTGCATGAAATTGATTGTTTGTTGGAGATAATGGTGGGCTATTATGACTTCCACAAAATGCTGAAAGATAGAAGCATTTTCCAAGGATGATTTGACAGTACAGCTGCTGAATCCCAAATGAAAGATTTCAGACAGACAATACCTGCTCCATCATTACTTAATACTATATTGTGAGCTCAGAAGTTAAAGATTCTTAAGCTGAATATATTTATCAAAGAACTTATTATGTATGATGTTGACATTTGAAGTGTTTAAAGTATTTTTAGTCAGATACTGTCAATTATACTCTATAAATTCTATAATGGAGAGTTTTTATGATTAACATCTAAATTCCAGTAAACAAAACAAGAAGACAGACAAAAGACATAATTCATCTTTTAATTTTCTCCTAACGCATTCAGCCAGCACATACCATCCATAAGTTAAAGTTTTGGAATATTCCTTAGACAAGACATTTAGTCACTTGTGTCTCATTTTTGATATGTTAATGATCATATATGTAGATACACCTCCATGCACCACTTCCACTTTAAAAGTAATTTACACAGCTAGGTGGGGTGTTATAATTCTAAATGGCATGGCCCATTAAAATATTTTGAAAATTTTGTGGATAAAATTATGAAGTTGAACACAACTAAAAACATGATCCCAGGCTCTTCTTCATAAACCTCAACTTAGAATAAATATCTTTCTAGGAGCTGTATTTTTGTCGTCATTTATTTGGTAGTTCTAAATCTTTTCCCAGCCTTCCCTGCTGTGCAGAAACTTATTGGAAAATGCTACTTTACTGAACTCATATAGGATAATCTGATACAACATCTCATTGCTGCATTGTGTCTGTGCTTAGTAATTTTTGCAAGCTAAAATTTGAGCATAGGAACAAGACAAAAACATTTTATTGCTTTTGCTTTGCACACTAGGCATGGCTTTTCCCATCAGAGAATCATTAAGTCTAGTAATTTATAGCTGGGCTTTCTTTGTTGAACTCTGTATCACTTTGTCTACTTAGAATTAATTTGTTTAAGCATGTATGATAGACAAGGTGGGGCAAAGAGCTGAGTTTCAGACCAGAAATGTATCAACTACTATTTGGAGTAAGTAAATGCATTTGTAACCTTTGCCTTCATTTCTTAATTATATATGTATTACCCCTTATTTGGAGACATTTAAGTTGAAATAATTCTCACTAATGGAATTATAAGTGGTTTATGCATCAAATTTCTGGATATGTGCTATAAGCACTATCATAGAGAAACAAAAATATATTAATAAATATATATGATTTGAAAGTAATATTTTGTCCAAATTTTATTATTTATTAAAATGTATAAGGTGGCATATAACATTTAAATGGCAAAAAGTAAAATGTTTCATAGTATAAAAAATAGGAAACCGAAGCTCCTTTAGTAGGTATAGAAAAATATGTTCATGCCTAGTTTAAAAAGATAAGTTATATATTTGAATATATTTAACAATTTAATATTTCTATCGTATTTAGCAATGTTATAGGATACACAACCATTCTTTTTAGACTACGTTTTAAAATGCATTCAGGTAACCACGTAAGCCAAACAAAGAACATTGTGTTAGGCCCATATAGTAAGAATGTTAAAGCCTTTCTCAGCAATGCCGTTACACATGCTGGTTAAGCATCTTAGCTGCTAATATACTGAACTCTTCCTATGATGATGAGGCAGTATAAGATGTCCCACTATACTTTTGCATATATTTTATCTTTTTCTTATAACATGAGAAGGCTGCAGTTCTTATAGTCTTTACCTTAAATAAGAAGAAACTTCAGAATAAGAGCACTTAGGAGATAAACGAATATTTTTTACTTTCTTTTCATTTAAGGACTAAGAAAATGACCAATGTTAGAATGAAGTGGACTTAATCATTTATGTAGTTAAGACTTAAACCAGACCTGGATTGCTTTTACCTGAAAAATTAATACAAATATTCAAAAGAACTGTGTTATCTCACTATTCAAATCTCATTACATTTATATCCGTTTATATATGATTTGGCTTTTTTATGTTCTGAAAAATAATTTTACTGGGCTTCATGTATATTAAATCCTATACTCTATAACTTTCATTACTTAACGTGGTTCTTCATTACTACTTTGCTTTTACTTAAGACAGTGCTGTTCTGTTTTGCTAGCCATGCCACACTGACCTCACCTCCCTGTCCACATACGTGTACCTCCTTCCTAGCCACACACCCTTTCAATCTATTTTGAAAAAGAAGAAGAGGAGGAGGAGGAGGAGGTCAGATCATTAACCATAGCCTGCACTTAGCAAATAAAACCAATGCTGTATTAAAGACAGTGAAATATTTTTGAACTGTTAAAAGGGCTGTGTCAAAAAAAAAAAAAAGAAAAGAAAAAAGAATTGTCTATAGGGCTTAAATTACAGGCAGACACAGGGACAATGGCTATTATAAGGATGAGGGGTAGATGAGTCCTTCCAGAGAATTTCTAGTAAATTTAGCTTATTCTAACCAAGTCTATCCAAGTTTAGCGTAAGTGTCCCACATCCAAAAGTCTTGAGATTAGAAGAGTTTAGGAATTTAAAACCATTACCAGATTTTGGAACATTTGAAAACAAATAATGCAATGATTACTTGGAGGTGGGATACAAGTCCAGACATTGTTTTCATTTACATTTTGCATAAAACTGACAAGCAACCTCAGAAATGCATACACTATTTTTGGTGTACATGTGTGTGGAGAGATAATGATCACAGCAGATCCTGTGATGAATTTTACACTTTTGGTGTTGGGTTAGTTTAAAAAATGACAGATTATAAAACATTTTACATTTCACATATTTGTTCCTGTGGTCTATTGTTGTTGTTTGTTTGTTTGCTTGTTTAGATACTGAATCTCACTATGTAGCTCTGGCTATCATGAAACTTACTATGTAACTCAGGACAGTGCAAAACTCACAGAGATCCACCTGCCTCTGCCTCCCAAGTGTTGGGATTAAAGGTGTTCCCCACCTATCCCATTTGCCTCACACCAATTTACAAATGAGCACAAGTCAAAATTAATAAATGATCCATATACTTTTACAATTTTTATATATGTGAAATATATATAAACATATATAAAAGTTTGGTGTCACTTTTAAAAGGTGAATGATCAAGCTGCTTTTGGTATTAACTAATAGGAATGATTTTTATTGTTCTTAAATATTTTGACAAAATATAAAACAAAATAATTTGTACAAATAATGTAAAACTCGTATGTATTTATTTATAAATGCATCTATAATTTAAACGATTTTAAATACACTTGTCCTTATTTCATAAATAAGCAAACAACCTTCTTAGTTTAAATGCAGAAATATCATACAACCTAATATATACGTGTGTGTGTGTGTGTGTGTGTGTGTGTGTGTACATTTGCACCCCAAGTCTCAGTCTCTTAGGTGAAATATATGAGATGAAACGTTTTCGGTCACAAATAAGTGATAGCAAAACTACTAGGCTTTTTCTTTGTTTTTGTTTCTGCTCTTTCTTTTCTGTAAAATGATACCAACAGAAGAGTCAGAAAATAGATTAAACAAGTCTGTGTTTCAATACTTAATGCCCCCATACTGGTTAAAAAGAAAGGAAATCACTTGCTGTGCTTATTCATTTGATTGTCGGGCTTTTCTGTTATTGCATTGTAAGCTATTCAGCTCAACTTAACCTACACAAAAGTCTACATGAAGCAATTATTCAATTGTAAGCAATACCCGAGTAAGTACAGTAAATGAAGCAAAACACCATAATATTAACAATGTTCAATGCCCCGAATTTCAATTTTATTGAATGACACATAAAAAAGAAAAGCTGCAAGACCATCAGTAGTAGGTAATTAGTTTGCATGTACATTTCTAGGACATATGGCAAATATAGTACAAATGAATAACTTTTAGTAATCAATATTCAACCTGAGACAGAATGCAAGAGAATAAATGATTTGCATCCTGCTCGAGCTTTGAAAACATGATTATTCTGCATGAATTAATTTCTACATGTTAAATAATTAATACGAAGAGATGACAACCATAATTGAAATTAGCTCCTAAATATTGCCTACACTCTTAAAAATAGAAACGCTTGTGTAAAGAAATATATCTAGGCAGCAAGCAATAACTGAGAAACATTTTTAACAGCAAATGTTCCATTTCTTTTTCATGTGCATTTCTTTATTTCTGACCCAACCGTGTTACAGGACAAGATATTATTGTGCTAAAGCAAACTCAGAAAAAGATGGAATTATACCTGCAAATTCCAGCAAGCCAGGAAGTTTTTCACTGAGCCTTGTGGTCACCAAGGCTGCGTGATTTTTCAGAAGCGATTGTGATCCTCACCTACGATTATTAAACACTTCAAGGGCCCAGAGATGGGCATCAGCATCATTGGTGACAAAAACATGATATTTAGTTTCCTTATTGTAGAGGCTAGTGAACTCTGCGTGACATTTAAACAACAACGGAGTATTATTTGATTCCCAAGTGGGTAGCCAAAACAAAACAAGAACAAAAACCAAAATTATGACTTTAACTGAAAAGGGAAACCGAGAGCAAATTATTCTCCTCAAAGTTAACCCACCAGCTTTGTCTGTATTAATAACTTTAAATCCTTTCATGTGCATATCTCTCAAAGTCTTTTTGAAACATGCAATGTCCACTCAATTCTGAAATGCCTTTAGGCAGAAAGTTTATAATACTGAAAGGTATCCGTGTTCTTCTTTGAGATGGCTTGAATAGTAATTTTGAATTTTCTGTTCTTCAAATAACCATAAAAGTTACCATCTATTATGATTTTTATATCAGATGTGTTATATTAAAAGAGAAGTGGAGTTCATGAAATTACCTTTAAATTTTTGATTCAAGTTTAAATACTGAAGCCCATAATCGAGGTTATATGAGGTGATATACTTATTCTTATTTTCAATAATAAGAAAATGGATGCTCCGTCCACTGACATACTGTTGGTAACCAAGAATGAAATTTTCTCTATTTTTGTTTAAGGACTCAGCAGTATGGTTCAAAGAAGCATGTATGTCTTCCTTTATCTAAATTTTTCTCTCAATGTTTTAGTATTTTATGAAAGATAGACTCTGTTCCTTAAATTGCACAATTGAGAACCTGAATAAAAGAGAATATCTGTTGCATTGATCAAGTGTCCTTGCTGTGTAACATACAATAATTAACGTTTATGCCCAAGACTGATATAGCTGGGTCTGGAGGAAGATCGATTTCCAATTTTCTGAGAAACCACTATATTGATTTCCAAAGTTTGTGTAAATTTGCACTTTCACCAGCAATAGAGGAGTATTTCTCTTGTTCCACATCTTCTCCAGGATAAAATATCACTTGTGTTTTTGATATTTTCTGTTTTGGAGCCCTTGTCATGTTTCAGTGTGAAGTAGTTTGAACTACAATTTACTACTCTTCTATGGAGGATTGAGAGAAAATGCTCCCGAAAGGGAGTGACGATACTAGGAGGTGAAGCCTTGTTGGAGAAAGTGTATCACTGTGAAGGCAACTTGTAAGGTCTCATGTGTGCTCAAACTATGTCCAGTGAGACAAGCAACTCCTCTTGCCTGACTATCAAGATGTTGGACTCAGTTCTAGTACCACATGCACCTACATGCCACGAAGATGTCACATCATGATGGTAGTAGAATAAACCTCTAAAATTGTAAGCCCCCACAATTAATTTTTTAATAACAAAACTCTTCCTATGTGTTGCTGTGGTCATTGTGTCTCTTCACAGCAACAGAAACCATAACTAAGACACCTTTCATGCAATATTCAAGTAGAAACCTCACAAATTCATTACCATCTCTTCGGATGCTCCCTGTGGGAAGAACTGTAAGTCACCTTTGTCCCAACATTCGTTTTCTTCACAATAAAAGGTAGAACCAAATTTAAGTATATATTAGAGATTAATGATGGAGACATATATCCCAATTTAGGAAAGTGAACCCATTTTACAGATGTTAACCAAAGATAAGTATGTGCATACATAAACCAAAAGAAATTCAAAATAAACAGAATGACAGTACAACAGGCTGAATTATAAAACACATTTCTTCCCTACGCTGATTTTCTTTATGCAGATCCCCAGAAGAAGGTTTGACCCAAACTGTAATTTGGACCTTACTACCATTCTTCCTACTGTAAAAACATTTTGTCAATTGATACTTTAACAAAAATTGATATCAATTATTTGTCTTAGTATTGAGTTTAGTAACCTGTAGTCTTTTGGTAAAAAACACAGGCACATCCACTATAGGTTTATCTGAAATACAACTTGACAAACACAAACTTTACAACCTATGAAATCAGAATGTCAAAGATCTATATTTGAATGAACAACCTAGGTAATTGGAAAGCATCAAAGTTAGAGATTCATTGGTTAAGCAATGCTCACTATAAATCTTGAAAGAAGACAGAATGGAAATATTATGACTAATATACTGCTAATAGTTTTAAAAATAATAACCATGATTTTTCAAGTTCCAAGATATTTGAAAGCACATATTGAAGGCCTACAAATGTAAAAACACTTTTCAAGGCTAGAAAAAGAGTGCATATTTTATGAATTGATGAACTCAGCTAATCTGCATGACATGATTAGAATCTTCAGCACTTTATGCCATACTACCCTGTCTATATATGGCTCTGTTTTATCAGTTTACTAGTAGGATTTCATATATATTCTTTTTAAAATAGATTAAAAGTACAAACAAGACTCAAATGCCCGTATTTTACACCCCCCTTATTTATTAGGCATGTTTGTGTGTGTTAATTTGTGTTCAGATCATGTTTCAAGAGCTAGAAAAGCAGTAGCTTAGAAAATATAGTGAAAAATAAATGTGATCAAGAATGTGATTAAAAAGACATGACCCCTAAACAGGAGCTTGATAAGGAAATCCCATGCTGATTTTGTGTAAATGCGCTCAGCTCTAAGCTATTGAAGAATGTGAACCTACAGAATGTAGCCATTTCTGTACAATCTTAGGATGAAAACTCTGGAAATAATATTTTCTAAGAATATCTATGTGAAAATTGATCTCAAAAATCTGATATAAAAATATCAATCATATTATAAAAGTAAAAGACATTGTAGTTATGGTTTTTCAGGTCAGCCCATTTTAAAGCAAAACAATGGGAAAGGTTAAATTTTTGGCACAAACAGCTTGTGTTAGATAACAAGAGAGTGATGGCTGTCCTCTAGGAAGACTTACTTTTCTCATTATGAATGGCATTGGCATTACTATGATGTTGCTTAATCTAGCATGAAATGCCACTATAAATAATATATTATACACTACTCCCCACAAATTTGCAATAATTAAATATCCTTGTTGCTTAATCCCTAAGAGAAAATATGTTTGATGTTGACAACACAAATTGTCCCACATAAGTTTTGATCTTATTTTAAATCAGTCTTTAATCTATTTGTTTATAAAACCTAACTTTAAAATCAATGCACTTAACCAAAATTTTATTTGAAGTGGATAGTTTGTAGTCAGAGAAGCATTAAAAAGGCTCTTTGAAATACTGTTAATAATACACAATGTTAATAAATATAGCTGAATTTATTAAGAGATCTTATAGTCTACCTTACTAATAATTAAAGAAGTGACTTGAAATAATAGTATTTGAGTATCTGCAAAGGTTTATTTTAAAAACTACTTTGTCTTTTCAATTATTCATATGGAAATAGCATATTTGGTGGATATTTGTATTTAATAACTTTACTATTTCTGAAACTGATGTTTTGAATCATTTACAGTACAGATTAAAAGTGAAAATGTAATTTAAGAAGACCCCTTAGACTTCAATCAAAATTTCTAAATAACAGTTTCTGAAAATACATTCAAGCAAAACCCTTGTACATCCTCACATGAGATAATTCAAAGACTAATACTCTTAGAATGCATTCTTAAATCCTGGATATGAGAAAACCTGTTTTTATAAGCCTGTGAATAAAGCATCTTAAAATACAGTTAAAATGATATATATGCACATTGTATACATAATTGAAAAACTATTAATAATTCAAACTGATTCTCATTCAAATTAAGTTTTATATAAAAAAGGTATGACCACACTGTTTGAGAATTTTAGATATAAACAGTTTATTTCAGACTTGCAAAAATTATTCTTTATTTTTTTAAAAAAATATGGATGACTGATTATAATTCTTTAGGCACTAAAAACTTCAATTGAAAAAGCCAGAACAATTAGATAGCTTCACAGGAAAGGAGTAACGCTATAACATCTATAACTGATAATTTATGTGTTAAGGGGAACATCATTTCGACTCCTGCTTTTCCCCAAATACCATACAAATAGGAAGAAGAAAGTTTCAGAAATTCATGAGAAATGGAAGGCATTGTGAACTTAAGTTTGAATAAAAATGTAAAATCCTGGAGGTGGTTGCAAAAAGCCATAGGGGGAGCTAGTAAATTGCTTATTAGAATTATCAAGTTAAAAATTCCATGTTAAGAATGTAAATCAAAGTTTCCTCTGGATTGCTTAGCCAGCAGAAAGAGCTGAAATTGTGACGTTTGAACAGTATTCCTCTATCAGAAAATGTGTGTGTGTGTGTGTGTGCGCGTGCGCATGTATGTGGTATGTGATATACTCTGTGTGTGTCTGTGTGTTTGTGTGGTTAGTGTGATATGTTATGTGGTGTGTGTGTGTGTGTGTGTGTGTGTGTGTGTGTGTGGTGATATGCTATTCGTACGAGTCTGTGTGTATATTCAACTTATTTGGTATTTAAAGAGAGAGAGAGAAAATGAGAGAGGAAATGATACAGGAGATTCACCAGCAAAACTTTTAATGAGTCGCTGGAAGCTTTCTATTGCAGTGACAAATACTTTATTCTAACAACTTAGAATTCGGGACTGGTTTTGGCTCATACTTTTACACAGTGCCTACCTGTTTGTGACAGGCCTATGGAGAACTGTTTGATGAGACTACATGGACCTAGAAGCATTTTATGAAGGCTAGAAAGCTAATTAAAAGAAAAATAGTTGCTAAGGTTCATATGTTGAATAGAGATCATTGTCCCTTGTGGTACAGTTCAGATCTAAATCTAATATCACATGTGTTTTCCTGCCATATTAGAGGTTTATATTCATTTCTCAGGCTCAACTTCACTCATTTATTGATTTCTAGGAGAAAATATTAGTATTTAATATCACTTTGTCATTGTGCTAATTAACTGGGAAATTCTTATGAAGGAGATGTCTGAAAACACGGAAATGGTCAGCTGTGAAATCAATTTATCAACAGACCAGTGTCCTCGTGAGCACCTTAGCCTTGGATGAGGGTTGCATTTCTACACTTACAAATGTTCAGAAATTGAAACATTCTGTCAGTATTTGCACCACCTTTATGTATTTTTGTTTTTTCTACAAGCTTTTCTTAGATCTAGACAAGCTAAGGCGATCATCTTTGCTTCTAAGTCTTATACTGAAAAGACCGATGTATCCAAAAAGAAAATTATTGCTGCCGCTAAGCAGTAGATACTAATTTTGTACTCAGAAACCCTCTTTGTAAAATGATGATTTAAGTAAATATTTTTTTGAATCACTCAGTATTCATCAAAGAAATGCACAGTTTTCCGGAAACCTGCTGCCACCTTCCCTGAAATTATACACAAATATAGATTAGTGTACTTTGAGCTTGTTGCTTGAAAGATTTTATGACTTCCTATTAAGTCTAGTTTCTTAATTGTTATTTTTTCCCTTTATTTTCCAGAGCCCATAGATTTTTCAGCAGGGAACTTCTTACCTCTATTAAATCCGTCCTTGTCCTTTTACTGGAGACTGTGCTCGCTACTTTATGACAATTTGACTCAGCTGGAGTCACTTGAGAAGAGGGAACCTCAGAGGAGAAACTGCACCTCCAGATTAAATTGTATCCAAGTTTATGGAACACTTTTTTTAAAAAATTCATGATCGATATGTTAGGACCCAGTCCATCCTAAATGTTGGCACCACTGGCGTGGTGGTCTTAGGTGTTTGAAGAAAGTGAGATTAGTAAACTTTGAGGAATTAGCCAGTAAGCATTGTTCCCTCATGTCTTCTTCTCCAGTCCCGGCCTTCCAGTTGCTGGCCTGGGTTTTTTCCTTGCTTTCCTTAGAGATGAACTTATAAACTGTAAGATAAAATAATCCCTTTCCTCTCCAAGTTGCTTTTAGTTACAGTTCTTTACCACAGCAATAGAAATCCTAACTAAGACAGAGACTATTGTAGGAAGAGGCTGCTTGTTCATTTCCCAGGCTCCCAGACCTGAAATAATCACACAGAATCTATATTAATTAAAACATTGCTTGGCCTATTTGCTCAGGCTTCTTATTTACTAACTCTTACATCTTAAATTAACCTATTTGTATTATTTTTTATTTTAACATGAGGTTCTTGGTTTACCGGTAAGGTTCTTGGACATATGTCTCCTTCAGCAGCTACATGGCATCTCTTTGACTCTGCCTTCTTCCCTCCTCTATCTGCTTGGGATTCCCACCTTACTCTATTCTGCCCTGCCATAGGCCAAAGCAGCTTTATTTATTAACCAGTAAGAGCAACACAAATACAAAAGGACTTCCCACACCAGACTACAAGTAGATTTATCTATCATTTTGTGTAAAATGTTTAATGCAAGATTGGATTAAAATGGTATATTTAAAATGAGGAACCACAGTGATGACATCATACCAAATTACTCATGTGTCATTGAGAAAATTCTTTTAATAGCTTTTAAAAATCTGTCCTTAGATAATCTCCAGTTCCAAAATTGTGGCGTTCAACTACACAGAATTGGAAGTAAATGATAAAAATGTAGAGGACCGTATAGAAGCCCTGAGTTCAGTTTCCAGCACCCATATATCCTGCAACTAACAACTGCTTTTAACTATTGCCTCAGAATGCCCTATCACCTCTTTTTTGTCATGTATGCAACCAGATGTACATTTCCCTCGCCACACATGTATACATAATTAAAAAACTAAAAATTAATAAATTTTCATTAGGCTTATTTATTTTCACGTACTCGACAATAGAATCAATATAGATTTTAGTATTATAGTATTATTGGAAACACATTTAAAAGAATAAGTTACTATTTACTAATATGTCATATGTTATCTTACATATTGTTGCAGTTTGAATATAATTGGCCCCATTTAGGTCATAGGAAGTGTCACTATTAGAAAGTATGGCCTTGTTGAAGTAGGTGTGACCTTGTGGGAGGAAGTGTGTCACTGTGGGCGAAGGCCTTTAAGTCTCCAATATTCAAGCTGTGCCGAGTTTAGTCTACTTCCTGTTGCCATAGTTCAAGACATAGAATTCTCAGTTCCTTCTCCAGGACCTTGTCAGTCTTTGTGCTGCCGTGCCCTGTCATGATGATAATTGATGAAACCTCTGAACTGTAAGCCAACCCAATTAAATGTCTTTCTCTATAAGAGTTGCCATGGTCATAGCAATAGAGATACTAAGACAGAAGCTTTAGTGCCACCTCCTAAGAACTTATGGAGAGAAATCAATTACTTTCAAACTACCACACATTTATAATAGTTATAATATATAACTACCTTTGTAATAATCCATTCTAGAAATAAGAAACATATATTACATGAATAAGCCAGACTACATTACTGAAACATACAGAAATCTCAATTTGTAATTACTCTGACTCTAAATCCACCTACTTCTTCTGGGATTCTCTTACAGAAAGAGGTTACATCTTTTTTAATACAATTCATAAAATTCGATGTTGGTCCTGGAAATCTGGCACCTGAGACACTTGAAAGAGTCTCTTGCATGTACTGCTTCTCAACCCAGTCTTCAGCAAGGTCAGTTTGTTACCTTGTAATCAGTAAGAGTTGGTAGATCTCTATGTACAGACAAAAAGGAATCTGTTTTTCCTCCCTTCTCTCACAGAGCCCTCCCTTCTCTCACAGAGCCAGTTGGTACTAATTTCCTAACACAATACTTGGATTTAATGTATATTGTATTTGTTATGCCATTCAGCTGGGAAATCTAGGGCACTTTGTTTTCTTACATTTTTAAACCTATGATGCAATTTGATGAGCACTTTCTCTGTAAAGAATAATCCTCCTTATTTAATTTGGTATATTATAAATAAACATATCAATTAGCATGCTAAAGTTCACTTAACTTGTATGTATCATAACAACATTCATAAATACTGTAATAATAAGTAAAGTTTCTATGACTGTTCAGCCCAGCAGGTTAAGTGTATAAAGTTTTTTGGGATTTTTTTTGGGGGGGTTGAGTTCATGAATTCTACTACAACTGAGTACAAACTCATATTTCCCTAGTCTTAAATTAGCATCCCAATCCTTTATATACAAGTAGAATCCAAACGGTAACATCTTTTCTAAATCATATTACTTTTCTTCTTTGTCAGTCATCATTAATTCATCAGTTTACAAGATGTCTTCATCAAACCAAGTTAAAATTTCTATAACTGCCAATAAAACATTTCAAAGGCATTATGAATTATTATGCTTCAGGGTACCCTTATTAAAAGGACTGCTTCAACACCTGTTTTATTTGAAAATGACACCTTTGCATCCTGTGAATGAGACTGCTTTTTTATCGGTCCTTTGACCTATCTAACCTTTCCTGTCATTCAAATAAAGTCAATTTATGTTGGAGATGTGTTGTTTGAGAACACCTTCTAAGAAATCAGTCTAATTTTCCTCACAAGATCGTTCTGAAGCATAGTGAAAAACAGGCCTGCCTCCATCGTCGGCTTAAAAGCCATTTATAGTAAAGATAAACTAGGCCCGTTCCTGTTTATGATTAAACTTCTGATTCACAAGTATTGGGTTATGCCCCACCAGTAATCTTAACTACAAATGGTTCTGTACTGCCTGTCCCAGGAAAGGTAATAATGTCTTTGTTTCAAAGGTTGCTTATAATCGTCTTGTAACCCTACTTTTGTTTCAAAGGCTATAAGACTACATGTGACTCCGTTACTATGATCACTTGTTATGACTCCATTATTTAGCCCACCTTGTGACCATTTCTTTGTTTCAGGAGCCTGTATAGGACTTATTTTTTAACTTATGTTCTACTCCTATAATCCTGGCTACATCTGTCAAAACCCACATTTGGGAACCCTCTAGCCCTGTACTATAAATCTGCCTTTCTCAATCCAATGCTGACTTCTTGAACTCCTCCTTAGGGGTACACAAAAATATACATAAATTTAAAAAAAAAAAAACTTGTTTTAATCAATTGCTTTCTTTAATTAATTTGGTTGTGAGGATTTGTGTCAAGAATCTTTCTCTTCGCATCTTTGGGGTTAATACACGGTGCTTCGATTTCTTTGAGGTAGTTCTTTACTAATATCATTTACAGAGTTTGAATTATATATTATATTTTAGAATTTTTAAGAGTGTTTCCTCTTCTCCATTCAGAATAACAATTTTTCAGTTCTAGATTGTTTTCTGTTGCTCTGTTTTTGGGGAGGAACAGGATTGTTATTGTTAGGCCAAATCCTCTCAGCCCAGGCTAAATTCTGAAGGATGGGTAGGGTGGGTTGAAATTTCCTGGCGCGAGTGAAAGCACGAACAAGCAACACACCGGCTTAGGAGTTGATTAGAGGAGATGTGTACAGGCCTGTGAAGTCGGTGTGCAGAGAGAGAGGGCTGACGATGGCGCATCCAGCTTTTAAAAGCTGCCTAGTGCATGCAAACAGGGGGGATTACCTGGCTACGTCATACATGAATGACGGAGCTCACGCATGCGCACTGGGGTTCACGTAGCTGAGGCATACATAGGTGATGCAACCATGCCAACCGTGATGGGCCTTTTAAGGTCCCAGGACAGCTAGGTGTCTGAGGGCTTGTCCACACGTGTGTGGCCCTGGAACCCGGATGTGCCGGCCATGCTGGTTTGGCTAAAATCATAACATGGGTACTATGTAAATACCTACGGTCAGCATTCCTCAGGAACCTGTGGAACGGGTTTCCTCTGGACAGAGGAAGACACTAATATCATTTTCCCTTACCTATTGCAAAAGGAAACAGGGCTCTCTATTGACATTGCCCTGTGAAGTAAGTATATCAGCATATTCAAGCACATGACCTTATGGCCTCTCTACTATGGTGGCCCCTGGATTCCTTCCCTACCCCAAACAGAAACTACTCACTCTTTGTGAGTGTTTTCCTCTCTTGGCTCCTCTTTGTGCCTCTGAAACATAGCCCTGGCCATGATCAATTTACTCCTCTCTCAGCCTTGCCCTCCCCATAGTAGCCTTGTTTTCTCTGGATTATTCCACAGGTTTCTGGCTACTCTCTCTCATATCTACAGAAAAAAAAAAAAATCTTCTTCTACCCATAGATCAGTCACTCTGGTGGTTTCTCTGTGTCATTACTTACAATTTAGATGTTAGAGTCCATCATCCTTGACAGTCAGAAAGGAGTTTAGGGTTAAAACTGAGCCTAACACATGGGAGAACAGTGCTTACATGTTTGCTTCCTCTGCTTTTCTCAGTTGTCAGCCTTACTTAACACAGAAAGAACAACCTGCTCATAGGGTGGTATCACTAATACTGGGTATCAATATCCCTTGTATCAATCACTAGTCATTAATCAAGAAGAAGCCTCACAAAGACTCCCATAGGCAATTCTCAACTGAAGATTCCTCTTTACTGATATTTGCATTTCATTGCCAAAAACTAGCTAGTAAACTTGACTGTTGTGTTTTCTATGCAAGTGATTTTAACCATTTGTAATCGCTCAAACTTCAAATAATTTATCTTTTTTTTAATTCACTTTTTCCCCCTATTTCAAGGCAAAGTTAGTTAAGTTAGAAAATGTGAATTTTTTGAAGGGTGTCTAACATTACACAGAAATTTTCTAAAAATAGCAAATCTGAAATGAACTGAGTAAAGTCAAATGTCGGCAGGCATATGATGTTTTGTCAGAATAAAAGGAGGAGATAGGTGTAAAATGAAAATGAGTTGAATGACAACGGATAATGCACCACAGTGCTCTTATTTAAACGTTTCTCCAATGCTAATAATAGCCAGATTAGAGTAGCACCACCCTGGCAAAAGCATAATAAACATTCCTTAAAAATTGTGTGGTGGTAATTTAAAGACACGAATTATAGAAGATGGTGGGCTTCAAGGGTGGATGTGTATGAGTGCACACATTTATGTACTTAATCATTTTAACAGGGGCGTGGAAGCAGCAAATGTCTTGCAAAGGCTCTGCTGTTTCTTTCATCTCTTGGATCAAACTTGGTACCATGTGTTCCTTCTTGTATTTCTCCTTTCACACATCGAGCAGTGATGAATGAACCAGGGAAGATGCAAAGAGAAGGAATCAGTCAACTGGAAAGAGAAAGGAGCTGCTGCAGAGAACGCTCCTGGGCAATGACAGGAATTTGTATGTAAATCTAGTAAGAAGGGAAATAGGCCCCTGATATTCACAAGCTTTTTACTCTTTAATCTCCCATCCATTCTTGTTCTACTTTTTTCCCCCAGGTGTAGTAGTCTTAGGAAGAAAATATGACACCATCTGTCTTTTAATATGTGCACATTTTTTTCACATCTATTGACAAGATTCACTCAGTACAATTTCATTAAAAAGTTCTCATTTAATTTTAACATTGTTACTGTGTTTTTTTTTAATTATTTACAAACTTATAGGTTATAAAAGCATTTACCTAATTGGCCACCCTGTCCTGATTCCTTCCTCACCAATATCCTCTCCCTCATTGACTTCCGTTCTAAATTCACGATAATAATACTTTTCTCGCATTTAACTCTCCACTTGCGATTTAAAGTCTGAATTGCATGGGATAGCACAGACACGTCTTTTATTGCTTGTGTTCTGAAACTCGGTGCTTGTGCTATATCTCTGAAGAAACATTTCTACCCTTAACTCCAGGAAAATTTCAACCTTGAAACCCTGTTAAATTCAAACTCATTTTTGATTCACCTTGGATTTAGTGTGACACAGACTACAACTTTTAAGAATATATCTATTTTATTGTTTCCATTTCTCTGACTATAATCTTACAACCTCATATATATTCTACTGGAAGACAATAAGGAGTGTTTGGAAATGTTTATCAAGAATAGTAAGACATATTTGTAACTATCCTAGTCAAAGGGCTTCTTTAGAGCTTGTAAATATAAAATCTGTAATTTTCTGGTTTGAGACATAAGTTTCGTGGTACATCATGTTAAGTCACAAGTCATTTGTTAGAGATAAACACCAGTTGGCTATAATCAATCATTGTATATTTATTTTTATTAGTTTTGAGGAGCGTGTCTGCCTGGCTCTATGTGTCGCACAGGTGTGATTGTGAGACTTCATTTGGATACTGAGAATTTAGTCCTTTGCAAGATCAGTAAGTACTCTTAACTGCTATGGCATGTCTCCAGTTTTGGTGTTCTTTTAAAAGTCCTCAACAGACTACTCTAATTGTTATCAGAGAGCCTTCTTCCAAGGACTGATGGAAGGAGACACAGAGATCCACAGACAAGCACTGAGTTGAGCTCTGGTAGTCCTGTTGAACATAGGAAAGAGAGAACGCACAAGTCAGGGTGGTCAGGGTCATGACCTTGAAACCCACAGATTCAGTTGCCCTGGCTCCTGGGAACAGCTAGGGAACCTGCACAGGACTGACTTAGGCCTTCTGCTTGTAGGTGACAGTTGTGTAGCTTGATCTGTTTGTAAGGCTTATGGCAGTGGGATAGAATCTGTCCTTGGCACTTTATCTGGCTTTTGTGAACCTATTCCTTGTGCTGAATTGCCTTGCCTTTGCCTTTGCCTTGAAGCATGAAGAGGAGCTTGGTAACTTGATGTGCCATGCTTTGTTGATGCCCATGGGAGGTCTTACTCTTTCTGATTAGAGAAAGAGAACAGATGTGGAGTCAATGGCAGGGGTAGGGAAGAAAAAAAGGTAGGTGGTGGAGGGGGAAAAGGGGTGAAGGAACAGGGGACATCTGATGAGAGGAAGGAGGAAAAACAGCAATCAGGATGTAAAAGAAGTGAAAAAAATCAGTTAATGAAAAGGGGAAATTATTTTGTTATACAGGCATGCAGTTACATTTATAGCCTTGGATTATTCAAATACAATTTATATAAACGATTAAACTATGCTGTTAACAGCCTTCTGGAGAAAAGCATCCTCCTAGAGCACATTACTACCTTGTATTTTCCCTAAAAAAAAAAATTCCAGGATCATCTTTTTTATGCCAAATTAGTTTCTATATTTCTGTTTTACCTTTCAATCAAAATCACAGAATAAGAGAAGATAGGGACTGAGTATGGGCTTCATTTAAATATTTAATGTAGTATTGAAGGTTGATCAATTTAACAGAATAGGAAACTATGGCTGAGGACCAAGTACTTTAAAAAATTTTGGTAGAAGTGTTTATACTGAGATAATTATGACATTATTTGTGCATGTAAAATATGTCTTCTTTCTATATAGAAAATCTATGTAACATAGTTTTCCATATATTTGCATATATGTAGATAATGATATAGATAGATATATATATGAATGATGTATATGAGGATGAGATGACAGATAGCGGGTACACAGAGAAGCTGAAGGAGAACTTTAGAGATGATCCATTCCACATAAATGGCACAACAAAATTTAAATATCTCTATAAATGTTCGTTTCATTATTTCTTTTAAGACATTGGGTAATAAAATTTATTCATAAATTTGCAAAATAATTTAAATCAATGAATTCTCATCTTCTAAAATACAACCAATTTTAAATGTGAGCCATTGGAAGGCAAGTTATCTTTCCACCACTAGGGGGCACCAAGGATGGTTAGCTATCAGAAGCAGTGTAGGGATAAAAATGAACATGGAGTAAAATGAAATAATCATACAAGCCTCTTAGCACATTTCAGGAAGAGGAAAATAAAATGATTAAATTTGTATTTGTATTACAAATAAATAATACTAGGTTTATCCATCAAGGGTGTTGTGGGACAACAGATAAAACTTTGAGTAAATAACAGTTAAGAATTTGGAGTGGGCCATGAATTCTGATTGAACTTAACTGTGGGAGCATGTGCAATGATTACAGCAAACAGTAGCTAGCGTCTCAGACTCACAAGTAATATGTTATCCACTACCAGGAATGTTTTCATCAGTACTAACAATTTTTCTAAATAGTTGCAACATGGTTGCCTTCTGTTGCTGTGTCATGGCCTAAAGAAGATATTGAAACAGACATCCAACACACCTCATACATCCTTCACACTTATAATACTACAAATAAGCAGGCATATCTGGACAAGTAATCCAATTTTCTCATTTGAAACTTTTCAAGACTATGTCACCCAATTCACAATATTAAATATTTGAACAACTAGATATTTTGTTAATGACAAATATTAGAAAACCAGCCCACAAATCACAATCCCAGAGAACCCAGACAACGATGAGAACCCTAAGAGAGATATACATAGATCTAATCTACATGGAAAGTAGAAAAAGACAAGATTTCCTGAGTAAATTGGGATCATGGGGACCTTGGGGGAGGGTTGAAGGGAAGGGGAGAAGTAAAGAGGGAAGCAGAGAAAAATCTAGAGCTCAATAATTATAAAAAATACTAGAAAACATTCACACCACAATTCAGTAGCAGAAGTTATGTTAAGGAGATATATTAGCTTTTATTTCATCTGTGTATGGTCTGAGTTTGTGTTAGTGTATATGTATGTGTGCAAGGGCAACTTGTGTGTGCTGGTAAGTGTAATTGTATACTCATGCACGTGGGTGTCAGAGGTAAGCTTCTGCTAGTGACATGTATCTTTTTTGAGTCAGGGTTTCTAATTGACTTGCAAATCGCCAAATAGACAAGGTTGCCTACCAGAAAACTGTAGGTGTCTGCTTGTCACCGTCTTCTCAACTCTGGGATCACAAGGACATACCTAAATGTGGGTATATTTTTACTAACATTTTCCCTTCATTCTATACACTGTCCAGTTTCCCCTTCTTTCTCTCCCTCCTCCTGTTCCCAATTTTGCACTTACCCTCTTCCCCTCCATTCCTCCTCCATTCACAAAGGGGCAGACTTCCCAGTGACTTGCACAAAGCATGCATGGCTCATCAAGATATGGCTGTGTCAAGCCCCTCTCCTTGTGTAAAGACTGGGCAAGTAATTCAGTATGTGGAACAGGTTCCCAAAAGCCAGCTAAGTGCCAGGGACAGGTTCTGAACTCACTGCTCAGAACCTTACAAAGAGACCAAGCTATACACAAGCTATACAACTGTCACACACATAAAGCCTTTTTTTTTTTTTTTTTTTTTTTTGATTTATCTCTCTTTAGCCCCCAGTTATTTTAAAGAGAGAAAAAAGTTATGATGTCTTCTCTGGGTTATATCTGCTCTGGGCAGTTATGGTGAAAGCTGTTCAATTCTGTCTGATCCTAAAATTCCTGAGCCTTCACTGCTTCACTCTCCTGTGTAGGGGTGAAGTCACCAGCCAGAGAGATCTCATGCTCCTGACGTGTTTTCTTTCTTCTTTTTGTTCAAAGTTCACGGGCCAAAGATTTACCCAAAGTTCTCAGTTAAAACCCTGAATCTCTAAGGCAAAATTTTAGGAGCTAGATTTTGGAAATGACAAATTCTTAAAATCTGATGAATATTCTCCATATGTAGTGCAAACTCCTGGATGCAGAGAGTACTCCTCAGATCTAGACAAAGAGACCTTGGGTCCAGTACCCATGTAGTCTTCTCATTTCAACAAATGCTTACAAATGGTACCCCTGGCATGATGACCATGCAGTCACCAATTGAATTATAACTCTGGAGGAGTAAGCATTCTTTCAACTAAAGAAGTCACTCATTTCTACATACTGATTCTCGCTCGTACACTTTTTTTCCCCCAGAAAATTGTACTAAGACTACCTCTGCCTTGGTGACTCAATTCCAGTATCTTCACCTATGAGACAAATAAAAGTAATACACTGAAAGTGGGATGGAGAACCTGAAGGATTTTAAATTTGTTAAGGTGGGACATAAGGAAGTTTGGTAGTAAAGAAAGGAAATGACCAAATTCCCAATTGGTTTTGGTTGTTTATGGACTGTTTATTTATTTATGTCTATCAAAAGGAAATTATATTTAGGAAGCCTGTAATCTGTTTCTTAAGGTAAACCTTTCCACTGTTTAAGGAATAACTTGAAAGAGAATATACGCAATTTAAGCCAAAAATACAACTTAATTACCTTAATTCAATGAGAAGCAAAGGTCAAGGCACCAGGGCAAGGGGCACAAAACAGAATTGGAAGGGAATCCAGGTCTGCTCTATAAAAAGGGCAAAATCAGATAGCCTTCGTTCTAAGGACTTCTTCCTAAATATAGAGAGTGTGTGTGTATTTGGTATAGAGAATAGACTACATCTGCTATGAGTTAACACAACTCAGAAAAGCTACCCCTTTTGACAATGAAGTGTTATTATTTGACTGTTTCTACTTCCTATTGATTTAAGATTGTGATGAAACACACATCGATTAAGTTTTCCATTTTATTCACTTCTAGGAATGAAGCTCTTTGGCATTGTTTATCTCACAGGATTGTATATCCATCACCACTATTCCAGAACATCTTTCATTAGTTCAAGGAGAGATACTAAATGTTCTTGTGACAATTAATCTTATTTTAGGATTGTTATTTACACCATGACGATTTCATACATGTGCACTATATTTTGAACATATATATGCCCTGTTTACCTTTCTTATCTTTTCCTGCTTTATGTCTCAGTGTGTGTGTTTGTGTGTGTGTGTCTGTCCTTTCTCCTCTTCCTGTGTGTGGATGAAGAAGTGAAAGACTAGCTCCTATGTCTTTTCTTATATATGTTTCATGGTTTATAACATGGGCTTTAACCGTCTGGAATGAATTGCAGACTGTTGGATCTTGATAAAACGTTTGGAAATTTGACAAGCAAGTTTAAAACTTGCCTCCAATCACTGAATTATTATATTTGTAATAAAGGGTATAAACATCATATTGATTTCTAATAATCTTTTGGGAATGTTATCATCTGTGAAATTTCTCTGTCCAGTATATGAAATCATGATAAAACTATTAATTGTTATTCAGGAGTTTATATGTGACCTTGTTTCTTTATTCTTTGAAAAAATTCACAAACTTATAAAACTGACATGTAATTTTAATTGTTAAATTTTGATTTACTGTTCGTGTGTGTGTGTGTGTGTGTGTGTGTGTGTGTGTATGTATGTGCACATGTGTTTTATTATTGTGGGTAAATAGATAAATGTGTCCATGATGTAAACGTGGAGGCTCAGAAGACAGCTTCTGTGTGCCACTTGTCTTGTTTCACCATGAGCTCTGGGACTTGAACTTTGATTGTCAGGGTTATGGTCAGATAAATCACTGAGCTACCTCATCAGCCCTTGATAAACCTATTGAAGAATATTTCATTGTGAGAGTGCAGAATATTTTTAGGTGTATAGGATCTTCATGTATACTTATGAGATGGAAGGAAAGAACTTATCAGTATTGAATTTTTTATGTTTTTTAAATTTTCTATTTAAATATGTATTAAAATCAAACTCTTTAAAATAGTCATTTTATATTAGTGCTGATTATTTTTCAATGCAAAAAAGTAATCAACTTTTTATGGCTTACTAAATCTATACATGCATCTCTTATTATATATTCATTTTACTTTGATATTTCAGTTTCAGCAACAAATTACATTGGAAAAAATAATGATATACAATTGTCTTTTCCCTGAATTGTCAAAGTAGCATGTCACATACTGAATGCTAGAGTCCCTTAGGGAACAGGTTCAGGAAAAAAGAATAAGGATACAAAATTGGTATCTACACATTGTTTTCTTTCCTTAGCTCAAAATTCATATTTTTGTAATCATACGTTTTTTGTATAATCAACTGCAAAGCCAGAAAATGAATTTAAAAAATTAAACAGTAACTATATCCTGCAAAATCTTTTTTCTTTTTAACTGTGTTTGCAAGGGTTGTGCTGAGTACTTAACCAAGGCTGCCACACCTGCTAGGCAAGCACTCTAAAGCTCGCCTGTGTCCTGCACCTTACATGTCTTCCTGGCAGTTTTTTCCTTCCCTCAGATGCAGCAAATAGCTTATAGAGATAGGAAACATTACAATAAATGAAGTCATAGAAAAGAATATGAAAATACTGACTAATCCAGGATATGACCACAATTAATTTAGCTGCCTAATTCTGGATTGCTTATTTGAGTCAGGACTTAAAGTCTAAAAATTTAAAAATAACATAAAATATGCAGCGTTCAAGAGACATTACAATTTCTAAACTATTGTCCTAATTTAAGAATAGCAGATATCATAATACTACACATCTTTTTAAAAATTATTTATTTATATTTTATGTGTTTTTGTGTTTTGTTTGCATGTATGCCTGTATGAGGGTGTCAGATCTTGGAATTACAGACAGTTGTGAGCACCATGTAGGCACTAGTAATCGATCGATCACAGGGCTCTTTGGAAGAATGTGGGAGACTGAAAAGGCTCATTTCCACCTTGTCTGACAATCAGAGAGTTTGGAGATTTGACTAGCGTGGTTATACTGGCTACCTCAGGAGGTGAGTGCTTGGTTCTTTGGAAATTAAGATAGCTCAGTGCCATCCTGATGGGTGGTCAGGATATGCAAATGTACTTCTGCTCCTTCCTTCTTAACTACGAGGTCACCTAGGGAAGGGCAGTCTTCAGTGTGTGTTACCTAGAGAACCTTTACTACCTAGACAACAGAATGCTAATGAGTTGATGTCTCAGAGTTGACTGTGTGAGTTACCCTTTGTATCATGTTAATAAAGTCTTTTGTTATTTTTCTCCCCATTTATGTTGGGTATAAAAGCTGTGGAAAAATGAAAGCTGGCGAATTTGAGGATTTCAGGCACTGGAAAGCCCTCCCGGTATTTTCTATGTTTTCAGAAAAACAGCAAGTGCTCTTAACTGTTGAGCCATCTCTCCAGTCCCACAGCACTTCAAATCTTCAGCAGAAGTCAAAAGAATATAATTAGAAATTCTCTATTATTTTGATGATAAAGTTTTGAAAATATAAAATCTTCTAGTAAATGGTTAATAAAACTAGGTCATTCCTCCAAATACTAGTCATGTTAGTATTAATATTATTTATAGATTTGTGAATTTTATTTCTTTTACAAAGGACTAAAACATTTTATTTTTCTTTGCACAGTGATGTGATGTTGGAGCCTAAATATCTCACTCAACGATAGAAAATTAGAAATCATCATTTCTTTAGAAATGGAGAACAAAAACTCTTGCGTATTTTATTAGGTAGAATAAACTTACAGAAATAAATGCAAATGTTCCCAACTCACCACAAGTAACAACCCAATTTGATCAAGAGGAAAAACAGCAAAACAGACACTGGGTTCTAAGACTTGGTCTTTTCCACCCTGTTAGATGTAAAGATGAAAGGGCAAATTGGGACTTGATCCCCTGCATGCCTGGAGAAATCAGGGAACACGCAACTGCTAGTTAACAGACTGAACATATCACGTTATGAGGCTCTCATGCTGATCAAGGAGGCTGAGGATTTCTTTTCTACAGCATATTATAAGCCACAGTGGCCACAATACATGGTTGCATGCACAGGGAACTAAATATATACCAACTGAACAGTTAACTTGAGTACAAAGTCAAAAATCCGCAACAAATCCTAAGACCCAGTGCTGATATCAGACCCAAGAGTCATACTGATTCACATCTACTTGAAGGTGGAGTCTAGGATAGAGTCGCCAATCCATACTGAGTACTTGAGTTCCGGGGGTACCAATGATCTTGTTCTTTGCCCTGCTGGGAGCTATGGTCGTGGTCACCTTCTATATCTGGTCACCAATGCCTGGATACATAGCCGTGCTACCAGACAGCACCATGGTGGCACACAGGTACTTCTAGATGCCCACATCACACTACATTATGGAGTTGAACGTGATTGCATGGATGCCACAGGACTTCAAGGTCAGGAAGGAGGGCTGGTAGAGCACTGGTGGACACTGGAAACTTCTAGTGCCAATGATGATCACCTGCTCATTGGACAGATTACAGCGTCTATCCAAGGAAGAGGTGTTGCAGCATTGGCCATTTGTTGCTCAAAATCCAGGCTAATATTGCACACATTTTCCTTCATGTCTACTATCATGTACTGATAATATATGACTCTTAGAACATTTGATCCTTTGTTAAGCATGCTTTAATGATCTTTTTTACATGAATCAGTCATACAAACAGTCATGTAAATAGTCATCGGGTAACTACTTCTAACATTTTTTCTCTGCTAGATGAAAAACTATAGCCTTCGCCCATTGTGAATATATACTTGGAAATTTACAATAGTTTATGCTACTATTGTTGCACAACTCAGAAAAATCACTATGCTTTTCCCAATCAGCTTTGCCTTAGGACTTCATGATACTTGTAAAATTTAATGTTAAGTTCTAAACATTCAAATTAAAGTTATCACATATGACTAATATCTTTTTGGTAGCCATAGATCTAACTATATTTAAAATAATTCATTGTAGTCTTATTGTCCTGTTATGATTTCACCTACCAATACCAACTCCAACTCAACGGAATGAGTTCTCCTAACCTACTAGCGTTTCTAGATTTCCTCTACTTCAATTCATTTTGTCCTCCATATGCCTTGAATTGTACAGGAAATTCAATTTTGCAAGGAGCTACAAGGATGATACCAAATCTAAAATTTGTATAACGAGTAAGGATTAATATGAAGGGCTCCAACCAGATGAGAAAAACGTCACCTCTAAGAATCCAGGCAGATGGATCCTAGCTGTGAAGTCACCCACAATTTTGCCCGATTTACATTCTGAAGTACCATACTATACAGATTGATTCTTAAATTCTTTAAGCAGACCTACAAATGAAGCTGGAACACAGAGAGGTTAATACAGTTATTATATTGAAGAATATAACTTTGATTTAATCTATACTTATTATAATATATCCATATGATTATCTTAACTTGGGAGGGTATATTTTTAACATCTAATTGTAATGGATAATCATCAGTAGCTGTGGCATTAGAATCTGTATGATGTAAGTTTTGCCTCAAGAGATACATAGAGGACTCATAGTGACAGCTGAAATATTAAAAGGCTATCTGAAGAAGAAAATTGCATTTATCTGATAGAATTGAGAGAGCATACTATTATATTGGCAATATTTTTGTGACAATATGAGATAAATTTTGTTAGCAATTGTAAGTGTTTCTATAGCCTGTGTCATACAATTATATAGCTATGTTGATACGAAAGTTTTCAGCAAATGTCTATTGGGGACAGTAATTCAATTATACCAGATGGGAGGACATGCATCGGCATGAGGGAACAGGATTGCTGCAATCACTTTCCTCAATCTGCAGCTGATGAGATTTATCCTTCATACAATATCATTTCCTCTTAGGTTAGGATAGAATCTTTCAAGGCATAACTAACTAGCTCATTCTTTAAACCCATATCAGTTTTTAAAACTTTCAAAATGCTGATGTCTTTATTTTATCTTTTTTTAACTCTTTAAGGAAAGAAATCCCACTATGTTCTAACTAACATGTTTCTTCTTCACTGTAAAGCTCTTTCCGTATCCCCCAATTTGTAACCTGCACTTTAAACACTGAGAATGAAGTGGAAAGCTGCCAAAAGTGTCTTTGTCATTTGTAGGCATACATAGAGGGCTCTTGTTTTCAAAGTCATTGCAGAGGGAATTCTGTACAGAGAGGTCCATAGGACATCAGCTCTTCAGCGTTTTGATGATCATTATTGAATCAGCTATTCTAATTTCAAGAAGAAATTACCATCTCCCTCCTGCTGGATGTGTGGATTCTGAAAGGTCTGGTCAATGTAGTTCACATCCTCAGACAAAGAATAAAATGAATGGGAAACTGACACCAAGAGAATTTAAATGTCCTCATCAAAATAAAGATTAAATTATGGACTCTAGTGTAATTCTTATGGGCATCTTTTGACTTGCCATGTCTGGCTTACTTATTTCCCACGACATTTGCAAATGAGGCAGTATTTTCTTGTTTAACTTGAAAAGTCTTCGGCATTCTTTATCATTTATCTTAGTCTGAATAATTGGAATTAAAATTCTGTTTCCACATGAAATTTTTTCTAATAAAGTCCAAGCTTATGTAACTCTTTCAGGTTATCCAGTACCAAATATTTAGCCCTAAAAAAAAATCAATACAAGTAACATTATACATAATGAACTGGTTATAATTAGGATTATATGCAAATATATATACAGATATGCATATAATAATAATAATTAAATTGAACACATAAATTCAAAAGTGAGAAAACTGTTATATGGGAAGTTTCAGAGGGAAGAAAGGAAGGGATAAACATACTTATAATCTCAAAAATCAAAGAAAAATTTTTCTTGTCTTTATTGATTATAATTAACCACTTAAAAGATTTCTTTGCACTTTTCATAGAAACAAACTTACTACTAACCCTCTTCATATCTTAAAAAAAAGAAGCAAAAAACCTTTTCAGGTCACTTCATTTTACCTTTTATCTTTCAGTTGACATTAATTGAGCTCTTTATGACTGACTGTATCTAAAACTACATAAACATAAGGAAGAAATGTTTTCTAGGCACTTTTAATCTTTGGGGAAGGATAAGCAAAATGATTAGCAAACTTAGGTGGAGTCTATGCACACCAGGGAAGGCAGTGCAAACACGTACAGAATATATTTTAATACACATTTAAACAGGACCAAATTGTTCAAAAGCAGATATTTGAACAGTTTTCTGAATGGCATCTTTTCCATTTTTTTCTTACATGGCATAAACATCAGACTAGGTCCCTGACATACTTAAATACATGATATTTATTATGAACATGCAACTATCATGTGACATTTACCACTTAGCTGCAAGAGGAGTCCTCTGTTGTATAAAGGGATTCATAGCAGAAGGAGATTCTTAAAAATATTTTCCAGTTGGTTGATAGTTAAGGATATTTTCATGCTTAAGATTGTGCATAGTTTATATTTTAGAGAGTGTCTATTGCCCAAGGCTCCTTTTCAGGAATGATAAATAGGTTGTTTAAGAAAAGATATTAATTCTGGGAAAGATTTATTGAGAATTATTCCTGTGAAGTGTAAAGGGTGCTACCTAACTATTTCCTCTGTGGTGAATCACTACCTCTTAAGTGGGGAAGGGAACAAATTGTAAAGCTAAGGAAAATTCAAATGAGAAACAAGACAGACAAGGCTTAGGAAGTATACAAAACTGAGGAGACCCAGGAAAGTCCTGAACATTTACAAGGCAGTTTCTCCCTAAGGGTATATCAGCATTAAGCACTACTGGGGATAAGAATCCCCAGAGCTGAAACCAGTGGAATGTTGTACAGGTAACTCCAGGGATGAAGCTTTGTATACTATCACCCAGCTTACATGGGGTTGTTGTTGAGTCCCTTCTGCTCCTGTACATCTACTAATCTTAGAGATTTAACTACAACACAAACATTAGTTTGCTAATATAGGTGGAGTGGGGTCATTTGTTTGTTCTATCATCAGTGTTCTCTCTGAGATGAATATATGCTTGCTGCTCTCTCCCCAGGTAAAATTATACAACAAGGGAAAGCAAAAATAGGCAGCAAAAGTCTTTTCAATTGCACATAGTTTAGACTTCCGAGATCTGGGATATAGGAGAAGAGTGAGAGAGAAGAGAAATAATTTCAGAATGTGACACACTTCTAGGACACCAAAATGAGGGATCAGTAGTGGTATGAAAATACGCAAAATGTTTTGATTTCCTCAAATGGCTTGAACAGAAAAATCCCACAGAGAGAATTCTACCTCATTGATGTTCAATTGGTTGCTGAGTTAATAACATTGAAGAACTAGTGAGAAGGCTCAGTGGTAAACAGCTTGCCATGTAAGTGTAATGGCCTGAGTTCAGTTTCTCAGAGACCCGGAAAAGCCAGGCACAGTAGCAGGTGTCTATAATCCCTGTGTTCCTGTGGCCAGATGGGCATTGGAAACTGGAGAAATCCCAGAAATTCTTGGGCCAGATAGCTTGGCACATGTAGCCCAAAGAACAACAAGCAGACCCTGTCAAGGTAAAAGCAAGGGCAACACCTGAAGTTGTTTTCCAATATACACATGTATACCATTATAGGCATGTGCCTGCTTTCACGAAAAAGTACCCCCTTTGCATGTGCACAAACATCCGCATCCACACACATGAGAGGGGAGTGAGGGAAGGAGGAAGGGGAGACACAGAGGAAAACAAAGAGAAAGAGAAAGAGAAAGGAAGTATTATAAGAGGCTTTAAAAGAAGATACTGACAAAGCCACGATTTTAAATGTCATATTCTTTGTTTTTATACTGGAAAGAAATGCTTTATTTATAGACTTATATATTTGCTTCCACCTTTTCAGATTCTATCAAGATGTTATCTTATATATTTGTCACAGGAAAGAATCTGAATGAATGGATGCATAAAGTCAACACTATAATTCATTTTTGAGGTAATATATTACCTAGCATCTTTTTGTCACTTTATATAGCCCTAGTTATGTATCTGACTCATTGTTTCAATTGTGATTTCTTGCTAGGCTGCTGACTCATTCTTTTGCTCTCTTTTGCAAGAATGTGTAAAGCATGCATACGTTTTTAACATTTACTTGCCCTTTATCCACTACTCTCTCCAGAAAAAGTCATTAAATAGGAAGAGCAGAAATAACATGGATTGCAGTTATTGTCAAAGCACTTTGCAAATATCAAATGAATAGTCAGTGCTGCATGCCTGGCCTTGAAATTCTGAAGGCAACCTTTTGTTTTTCCATTTGATTGCACATATATTACAAAAGAGCTAGCATGTAATACAGCATAAATCATGAAGGAAATGTTTTGCTGGAAATTGTTGCTAAGGATGCCCAGAAAATAACATTAAATTCTGTAAAACTTTTGGAAACAGGACATCAAGGGCACAAATCTAGGGACTGGGATTTGGTTAAAGTATAAAATATATAGTATATAGCATATATATATATATAGTTATTATATATATATAATAACTAACCATGAATATTGATCAAATGTGATATACAGTAAATACTTTTAAAGTATAGAAACTAATAGTTTTCTCTCTGACAGTTTATATGCATTGCCTCTTAAATACTTTGTAGCGCCATGTTTTTAGGTTTCACTAATTATTTCTTCAGATAGCAGCTTCATCTAGATGTGAATACCATTGTTTATTGTCCAAACCAATAAGACACTGCAATGCTATGATATATGTATACTATTAGTGAACTCACTTATTGAAGCAATGATATTTACTTTTATCCCTACTGACATATGACTGAATAGTACTTCACCAAGCAAAATGATGGACACAAAAGGCAACCTCTAGAAATATTTCAAAATGATCAATACGTGTGGTTACTGCCCAGCACCATGCAGATATGCACATAGGTGGCATATTGTACTTGAATAAGGAATTAACAGATTAGCTTTTGGCATAAATGCCAATGTGTGGATATACTTTAAAGATGCTATCAGACACATTGACACATACAGAGAACACTTGTGTATCACATATATACATAAATAAATAGATAAATAAACAGATAACAAACAAACAAGTAAATAAATAATGCTACCTAAGAACATTCACCAATGTCCTGGGAAATGTGTCATCTCTCCAAGGTCAAAATTTTCACTTACCAAGTGCTATCTGTATGGCATACTTAAGTGCTTTCCTTAAATATACATCTTGCTTATGTAGAAGGGAACTTACTACAAAATCTTTTCTAATTCTCACTGCATGTCATGAAACGCATAAAAAACCTACAACATAGCTTTTGTTGCCTTAAAAAATAAGGCCAGATGAACATAAATGATTTTTCTGTTTTTAATGATGGAAGTTGGGTGACTGCTAATTTAACCTGATTGGTAGTTTGCCATTTTCTGCTTAAATGATGAGAAGTTCCTGGTTATTGTAATGGTGACTAACTAAAATGTCTGTCATTCAGGCATTTGTTATTTCCTATTCAATCATTGATTACCTGATCGATTATGCAGCTTCCCTTACATTTCTAAAGAAGTTCAAAAATGAAAAACACTCTTTTCAAAAGGCTGCCCAGACTCGTAGCACTGCTATTCAAGTTTAAGGATGTAAAACACTGATTACATAAGAAGCTTATAATGCAAAGTCAGAAAGCTTTTGGACAGAATTCTGCAGCTTTCATACTATATGTAGCTACTTTAAATCTTTCCTAAATAAATAGTTTACAGTATAATGTAAAAAGTAGTACCAACCATTTTGACAAGCGTGGTTATAAAATTGAGAAATGACTCAAGTTGTTTTTTATATGTGAATCTGATCTTAGAATTTTCAGATTTATGTATTTAATTTGGAGTATCTTTACAGATCAAGAAACTAGAAAGGGCCCACAGTAGAGTTCGGTCTTAAGTAGACTCTCCAGTTGTCAGTGTTTTTAATGAGACTATTCAGAATAATGCAATCTCTTGCAAATCAATTAGAAAGTGAAACTGTAAGCACACCCATTGTGAAAAATATATGCCTATGCTACACAATAAACCAGATCTGAGTCCTTATTCACATGAAAACATCAATAGGAAAACAAGCACACACTAAGAGATGACCTTTTACTCTTATACAGTGATGTATACATAGACAGTAAAAGTTGTTTAAATTCTTGAAGACTTATATTAATAAAACATGCATAAGTATCTGAAATTACCCTAATAGGTTACATTATAAGAAATGAAATTGTTGGAGGAGGAGCTAGGACTTTCCCCAACCCCATAGACTCCCAGGTCAGCCTGCTCTGCTGGCTCCACCCTGCTAGCGCCTCCGCCAGCCATCCCAGCTGCCATCCAGAGGGCCATCTGAGGGGTGAGTGTGCTTCCGGCCTGCGGCAGGGGCCCGGTGAGGAGGAGCTCGGACTTTCCTCAACCCCATAGGCTCCCAGGCCAGCCTGCACTGCTGGCTCCACCCAGCTAGCGTCCCAGCCAGCCATCCCAGCTTCCATCCAGAGGGCCATCAGAGGGGTGAATTTGCTTTGGGCCTGCGGCAGGGGCCCTGCGAAGAGGAGCTCGGTCTTTCCCCGACCCCATAGACTCCCAGGTCAGCCTGCTCTGCTGGCTCCACCCTGCTAGCGCCCCCGCCAGCCATCCTAGCCTCCAGCCAGTGGGCCATCAGAGGGGTGAGTTTGCCTCAGGCCAGCGACAGGGGCCCTGCGAGGAGGAGCTTGGACTTTCCCCAACCCCATAGACTCCCAGGTCAACCTGCAGTGCTGGTTCCACCCTGCTAAGCTCTCCCGCCTGCCATCCCAGCTTCCACCCAGGTACAAATTTCGATATTTCTCCCCTCCCACTGGGGCCATAAAATTTCCTCAGCTCAGCTGCCTTGCACACTGGGCCTGCTCTGTAGGCTCATCCCGGAAAGAGGGAGTGCCTGTGCTTCAATAGCCTGCCTGAGGAAAGGTAGGCATTCTATCAGTGAACTCCCTGCCCAACAAGGGAACCTGACCCGCTACCAGAAGTTCCAATAGAGAGCATTTGAACGAAGAGATGGGCAGACGCCAAGGCAAGACCTCCTCCAACAATCTGAAAAACAACATGAAAACACCAGATCCCAACGACCCTACAACAGAAGGATTTGAACACTCTAACCCAGATGAAGTGGAAAAAAGTGCCATTATGAAAGAAATAGAGTCCCTTAAACAGGATATGAATAACTCCCTTAAGGAACTGGTCGAGAAGTATAACGAAGTTTGAAGAAATGAGTATAGAAATGGATGAGAAATATAACAAAAAGTTTGAAAAAATAAGTAAATCCGTGAATGATACCCTGAGAAACCAAGAAAAAAACAATCAAACAAGTAAAGGAAACAGTCCAAAAATTGAAAATTGAAATGGAGGCAATGAAGAAAACACAGAATGAGAACCGACTGGATATGGAAAACCTAGGTAAACGAGCAGAGACCACAGAATCAAGCACAACCAATAGAATACAAGAGATAGAAGAACGAATCTCAGATTCTGAAGATACCATAGAGAAAATAAATGCTCTGGTCAAAGAAAAGAGCAAATTCAACAAATTCTCTTCACAAAACATTCAGGAAATCTGGGACACAATAAAAAAACCAAATCTAAGAATAAAAGGGATTGAAGAAGGAGAAGAACTGCAGATCAAAGGCCCAGAAAATATATTTAACAAAATTATAGAAGAAAACTTTCCCAATCTAAAGAACGATATTCCAATGAAGGTTCAAGAAGCATACAGAACGCCGAATAGACTGGATCAAAAAAAAAAAATTCCCTCGCCATATAATAATCAAAACACAAAACATCCAGATTAAAGAAAGAATATTAAGAGCTGCAAAGGAAAAAGATCAAGTGACTTATAAAGGTAAACCTATCAGGCTTACACTAGACTTCTCTATGGAAATCATGAAAGTCAGAAGATCCTGGATAGAGGTACTGCAGAAACTAAGAGACCATGGATGCAAACCCAGACTACTATACCCAGCCAAGCTATCGTTCACTATCAACGGAGAAAACAAAATATTCCAGGATAAAAATAAATTTAAACAATTCGTAGTCACAAATCCATCCCTACAGAAAGTAATAGAAGGAAAATCGCAACCCAAGGAATCCAACATTGCCATCACTGCCTAAAATAGCCCAGACATCTAGCGACCCTTCACAACCACAACTCAAAGAAGAGAAACACACAAACTCTACTACACACACACACACAAATAATAAACGGAATCAACAACCACTGGTCATTAATATCACTTAATATTAATGGACTCAACTCACCTATAAAAAGGCACAGACTTAGAGACTGGATAAGAAAACAGGATCCAACATTCTGCTGTTTACAAGAAACACACCTCAACCACAGAGATAGACATCTACTCAGAGTAAAGGGTTGGGAAAAGGTTTTCCAAGCAAACGGACCTAAGAAACAAGCTGGTGTGGCCATTCTAATATCTAACAAAATTGACTTCAAACTAAAATCAATCAGAAGAGATGGAGATGGACATTTCATACTCTTAACAGGAACAATTAATCAGGAGAAAGTCTCAATCCTGAATATCTATGCCCCTAATATAAAAGCACCCAGTTATGTAAAAGAAAAACTTTTAGAACTCAAGGCAGTCATCAAACCACACACACTAATAGTAGGAGACTTCAACACACCTCTCTCACCAATGGACAGATCAATCAAACAGAAACTCAACAGAGAAATAAGAGAATTGCTAGAGGTAATGAATCAAATGGACTTAACAGATATCTATAGAACATTCTACCCAAAAAGGAAAGAATATACCTTCTTCTCTGCAGCTCATTGAACCTTCTCGAAAATTGACCACATACTCGGTAACAAAGCAAACTTACACAGATACAGAAAAATATTAGTAATCACCTGTGTCTTGTCAGATCACCACGGAATAAAGTTAGAACTCAATAACAATTTGAATTCCAGAAAGCCTACAAATGTGTGGAAGTTGAACAGTCAACTACTGAATCATCCTTGGGTCAAGGAAGAAATAAAGAAAGAAACTAAAGTCTTCCTTGAATTTAATGAAAATAAAGACACAACATACTCAAACCTATGGGACACAATGAAAGCAGCTCTAAGAGAAAAGTTCATAGCACTAAGTGCCCAATTAAAGAAAACGGAGAAAGCATATATTGGAGACTTAACAGCACACCTAAAAGCTCTGGAAAAAAAAGAAGCAGACTCTCCCAGGAGGAGTAGAAGATTGGAAATAATCAAACTGAGGGCTGAAATCAACAAAATAGAAACACAGAAAACAATCCAAAAAATCAACGAAACAAAAAGTTGGTTCTTGGAGAAAATCAACAAGATTGACAAACCCCTAGCCAAACTAATCAAACGGCAGAGAGAGAACACTCAAATAAATAAGATCAGAAATGAAAAGGGGGACATAACAACAGACACAGTGGAAATTCAGAGAATCATTAGAACTTACTACGAGAGTTTATATGCCACAAAGTTGGAAAATGTACAATAAATGGATTGGTTTTTAGATAAATACCATTTATCAAAGTTAAATCAAGAACAAGTGAACAATCTAAATAGACCTGTTAGTCGCGAAGAATTAGAAGCTGTTATCAAAAACCTCCCCACCAAAAAAAGCCCAGGTCCAGATGGTTTCAATGCAGAATTCTACCAGAACTTCCAGGAATAGCTAATACCTATACTCCTTAATGTATTTCACAATATAGAAACAGAAGAATCATTGCCAAACTCTTTTTATGAAGCTACAGTTACCCTGATACCAAAACCACACAAAGACACAACCAAGAAAGAGAATTACAGACCAATCTCACTCATGAACATTGACGCAAAATACTCAATAAAATACTGGCAAACCGAATCCAAGAATACATTAGAAAAATTATCCATTATGATCAAGTGGGCTTCATCCCAGAGATGCAGGGCTGGTTCAACATACGCAAATCTATCAATGTAATCCATCATATAAATAAATTGAAAGAAAAAAACCATATGATCATTTCATTGGATGCTGAAATAGCATTTGACTAAATTCAACACCCCTTTATGATAAAGGTGTTGGAGAGATTGGGTATACGAGGATCATACCTAAATATAATAAAAGCAATATATAGTAAGCCGACAGCTAACATCAAATTGAACGGAGAGAAACTCAAAGCCATTCCACTAAAATCAGGAACACGACAAGGCTGTCCACTCTCTCCATACCTCTTCAATATAGTGCTTGAAGTCCTAGCAATAGCCATAAGACAACATAAGGGGATCAAGGGGAATCAAATTGGAAAGAATGAAGTTAAACTTTCGTTATTTGCAGACGATATGATAGTGTACATAACCGACCCCAAAAACTCTACCAAAGAACTCCTACAGCTGATAAACACCTTTAGTAATGTGGCAGGATACAAGATCAACTCCAAAAAAATCGGTTGCCCTCCTATACACAAAGGATAAAGAAGCAGAGAGGGAAATCAGAGAAACATCACCTTTCATGATAGCCACAAATAGCATAAAATATCTTTGGGTAACTCTAACCAAGGAAGTGAAAGACCTATTTGACAAGAACTTTAAGTCCTTGAAGAAAGAAATTGAGGAGGATACCAGAAAATGGAAAGATCTCCCCTGTTTTTGGATTGGGAGAATCAACATAGTAAAAATGGCAATTCTACCAAAAGCAATCTATAGATTCAACGCAATTCCCATCAAAATTCCATCAAACTTCTTCACAGACCTTGAGAGAACAATAATCAAGTTTATATGGAAAAAAAATCCCAGGATAGCCAAAACAATCTTATACAATAAAGGAACTTCTGGAGGCATTACCATCCCTGACTTCAAACTCTATTACAGAGCAACAGTATTGAAAACAGCTTGGTATTGGCATAACAACAGAGAAGTCGACTTATGGAATCGAATAGAAGACCCGGGGATTAACCCACAAACATATGAACACCTGATATTTGACAAGAGAGCTAAAGGCATACAATGGAAGAAGGTAGCATCTTTAACAAATGGTGCTGGCATAACTGGATGTCAACCTGTAGAAGAATGAAAATAGATCCATATCTATCACCATGCACAAAACTCAAGTCCAAATGGATTAAAGACCTCAACATTAATCTGACCACTTTGAACCTGATAGAAGAGAAAGTGGGAAGTAGTCTACAAGATATAGGCACAGGAGACCAGTTCCTAAGCAGAACCCCAGGAGCTCAGACAATAAGAGAAGCAATGAATAAATGGGACCTCCTGAAACTGAGAAGCTTCTGTAAAGCAAAGGACACTGTCAGTAAGACCAAAAGGCTACCTTCCGACTGGGAGAAGATCTTCACAAATCCCTCATCAGACAAAGGTTTGATCTCCAAAATATACAAAGAACTCAAGAAACTAGACACTAAAACTCTAACTAACCCAATTAAAAAATGGGGTACTGAACTGAACAGAGAATTCACAACAGATGAACTTCGAATGGCCAAAAGGCACTTAAGGTCATGCTCAACCTCCTTAGCGATCAGGGAAATGCAAATCAAAACAACTTTGAGATATCATCTTACACCTGTCAGAATAGCCAAACTCAAAAACACCACTGATAGCCTATGCTGGAGAGGATGTGGAATGAGGGGAACACTCATCCATTGTTGGTGGGAATGCAAACTTGTGCAGCCACTGTGGAAATCAGTGTGACGGTTTCTCAGGAAACTGGGAGTCAACCTCCCTCAGGACCCAGCAATTCCACTCTTGGGAATATACCCAAGAGATGCCCTATCATACCACAAAAGCATTTGTTCAACTATGTTCATAGCAGCACTATTTGTAATAGCCAGAACCTGGAAACAACCTAGGTGCCCCTCAATAGAAGAATGGTTAATAAAGGTGTGGAACATATACACATAAGAGTTCTACTCAGTGGTAAAAAACAATGACATCTTGAATTTTGCATGCAAATGGATGGAAATAGAAAACGCCTTACTGAGTGAGGTAAGCCAGACCCAAAAAGAGGAATATGGTATGTATTCACTCATATGTGGATTCTAACCATAATTAAAGGTCTTTGAGCCTATTATTCGTGATCCTAGAGATGCTAAATAAGAAGGTGAACCTGTTGAAATTCATGTAGCCATCTGCCTGGAGATTGGAAATAGACAAGAGTTCCAGGTAACCTCGGGTGCATGGGGGGGTGGGAGGGTTGTTGGAAGGGGAGAGGGTTAGAGAGAAGGGAGTAGTGGAGGAATGGGGAAAGCTAGGTGGACTGGGATGGGGGGAGGGAGGAAGGATGGATATGAGATCAGGGAAGAATGTATTTCAACTAAGGGAGTCATTTTAGGGTTTACAGGAGACTTGATTATAAATGGGATCCCAGGTCCAAGGAGAGATCCCCAGACTGTTCTCGAGACAGAGGAGAGGGTGCCTGAACCGGCCTTGGCCTATAATCATACTGATGAAGATTTTGCTTATCACCATAGATCCTTCATCTGACGATGGATGGCGATACAGATGGAGATCCACATTGGAGCACCGGACTGAGCCCCCCATGGTCCAAATGAGGGGCAGAAAAAGGAAGAACATGAAAAAAAACTCAGGACTGCGAGGGGTGCGATCACCCACTGATACAAGGGGACTGATCTAATGAGAGTTCACCAAGGCCAGTTGGACTGGGACTGAACGAGCATGTGATCCAACCAGATTTTCTGAATGTGGCCGGATCTCTGAATGTGGCTGGTCCGGAACCTTTCTGAAAAGCCACTGACAATGACACTGGGACTTGTTTCCTCTGCATATGCTGGATTTTTGGGATCCAGTCTGTTAGGATACTCACCTTCAGGGACCTGGAAGGAGTGGGGAGGAACTTGAACTTCCCACAGGGCTGGAAGCCCTGACTGCTCTTAGGGATGAAGAGGGAGGAGGAGGGGGAGGGGGGAGTGGGAGGGTGTTGGGAGGAGGGGCGAAAAAAAATTAAAAAAAAAATAAAAAATAAAAAAAAAGAAATGAAATTGTTCATGGACAGACTATAAGGGAAATTCAGTAGTCTGTTTAAACCTAAATTATTGGCTTAGTTATCATTGATTATGCGTAAATGTTTATATTTGTGTATATAGTATATATAAATACATATTAAATGAAAATGTATATATAGCACATTTGTAAGTATGAAATGGCAGAAATGAAACATTGAGAAGGAGCTGTGCGGAGAGGAATGAAGCACATGTCATAGTCAGTGGAGTGAAGATAAACAGGTGGATTTCTACACTGGATTGGGGATATACAGGATTAGAATAAGGCAAAGGCAGAAATCTATTAAAATTTAGTGTTCATGAAAACATTATAAATAAACCTGTTCCTTTGCATAATAATTTGAAAGTGAAATATTAATAAATATTTAGAGAAAAAAACTATATGTTTTTGTGAAGTGAAGGATAAACTCTACAATTGAATTAAAATACTAGTTAAGGTTATTCTAAATCCTGTGGCAGGTACTCTAGATCAAAGTTACATAGACGGTATAAATTCAGTCCATTGAATATTTGTAAGAAATTAGCAAATTTTTATAAGTTGTGTTGTGTATAAAACAAAATAGTCATGCATATGAAATAATATGTATGAAAAACTATGATTAATAATGTCAAGCAAATATATTTTTCTTTCTAAAGCTTTACTACTGAATTACATACATATCTTCCCCCTTTTTCACTCAACACTTAAACATTTCTGATAGGTATAATCAATATTTAGTATATAATAGTTTTCTTATAACCACAGACATTTTATGTAAATTGGAGAGTTTAACTCTACCCCTTAGAAAGCGATTGAGCACCTTGTTTGTCATTCAACGTATTTTCTAGAAGCATTCATTCAGCTGTTGTTGACTTCTGCAAACAGATTGAAAAATAGAAATGTTTGCCAAAGCCTTCTTGCATAGAATGTGCATTTTTCAAAAGATGTCAGAGAAGAGGATGGGTGGCAGTAAAGGATGAAAGCTGAAAGCTGAAAATGGCCTCAACTCCAGTTACAGAATAGACGCCAATGTTTTTGTCTCTAAAGTGTAAGTGTTGCCAGTAGAACACAAAATGAATTTAATGGAGCCCCCAAAACATAACAACTTGAATAAAATGCATTTTTGTTGATGAAAAAAGAAAACAATCTTGTGGGTCACAATGTTTTGATCCCGTGAATTCAGTTCCCTTTGAAGGTTATTATATTGATTTATGGAGTGTCCTGTTATTATGAAAGGCTATTGCCTTCACTCTAAGGCTTTTCTTTTGCAAAAAGAAATGCGATTATCCAGCTGATATCATTAAAGTAAAGAGTAAAATTACATTAAAATGCAATATTTGAGAGTTGAACATGAAAGTCAAAGATTTTGCCTCCCTCATCTAAATTTTCCAAGCCTAGAAACCATTTTTAGTGAACTCAGACCAATTTTCAAGAGGAAATGAAACACCTGATTTCTACTATCAAAGACTTTTTCTTTAGTAATTTAGGAAAGTTTAAAACACTCATTTTTTCTTTAATCTAAAATCAACAGCATAGAACAAATAACATTCCATTTAAGGAGAATGAATTACTTCACAAATATGTTTTGTATGGATGCAGCACTACCCAGAGTAATTAATTTTACCATAGATTTACCATAGCTAAAAAAAATTGTCAGAAACACAAACAATTTTTAAAGATTGATACACATACATGAATCTACAGTGTTATTTTGTTTTTATACCTTAGATACTCAAACCAACTGTTTATAATATAACTTTTAAATAGCTTACTGCTTAGTACAACACACTTATAGTTAAATCACTCGTCTTGTTGCATTTCATCATCTTCAGTGATAATAGCTTTAAACTGTTGAATCATTAAATAAAATAACCTAAACAGAAAAGCAGATAGGCTCACTGTTGATTTCAATAAAATCTTTCAAGAACAAACACTGATTATTGTTAAGTTACATAAAAATATTCTGAAGGAGTAATTTATTATAAACTCATTCAAAGGGGGAAAGAATTACCCTGATGTTCAAATAAATAAAGAAGACAGCATAAGAGAAAACCACAGGTCAATATCATTGATAAACATAAATGTAAAAATCCTCAACCAAATATGAGAAAATTGTATCATTTAAAAGGTGATTTGCATTGATTTTCTAGGCTCCATAGCAGGACAATACTATTTACAATGTATTCAGATTGGTAAGTGTGATAAATCTGCACACATAAACCAACTGAATATAATATATAGTCTAGAGTTTTACATATGTAACTTCATCTGATTGTCTATAATGTTTCAATAAATGGTTCTAGGACAATTAATATGATATGAGAAAAACAGGTAAATCTACATATTAGAAGAAATCAAGACATTGTATAAAAACATAAATACAAAACATGAAACTTTGAAAGTACTAGAAGAAAACATTGATGAAACACTTAATTAAAACCTCCAAAAAAAAAAAACAACACAATTTAGAAAATAGAGTTCAACAAATCTTCTCCTTAGTAAAGTGAATGACAGAGTAAAGAGAAACTATAGTGAGAAAAAATTCATGCCAGCTGTACTTCCAACATCTGGCAGATATGTACAAACCACCAAACCACCAGCAAGCAAGAAAACCAGGAGCTAATAGCTTGATTAAAAATTAATACCGACAGAAGGAGACATCTTTCAAAAAATATACAAACATCAAAATGTAGGTGGAGAAAAGGGCCAGCCTCAGTTAAAATCAATAGACTGTTGACCAAAACTGCAGTGTGATACCTTTTTCTAAAAAACGACATTGCCTTAAAAAAATAGCTAAAGGAAGCAAGTGCTGGTGAAGGTGAAGAAAACGGAAACCTTTGCCTACTATGTGTGTGGTATAGAAATATCCAAAACGAGGAAAAGTGAACTTGACTATTAATATATACCTACATTAGCCTGGAGGTGGTAACACATGTCTTTAATCCCAGCACTCGGGAGGCAGAGGCAGGCAGATCTCTGAGTTTGAGGCCAGCCTGGCCTACAAGAGCTAGCTCCAGGATAAGCTCCAAAGCTACAGAGAAACATTGTCTCGAAAAATAAAATATAATAAAATGAATATATACCTAAATAAAGTAGATAAACATACTCATTACCATATCTTTGCTTCCCTACTGCTATGGGATGACCAAAAGAAGCACGGGGTGGATATTTTACTTCTACTTACCTGTCACAGTCCATCCTAAATTTAAGCAAATTCAGGAACTCAGGGTTTGAGCATGGAGACTGGAAATAGGTACAGAACATGGAAGAACTAATCTTATTGCTTAATTCTAAGGCTTAAATTCAATTGACATTTTTTGACTTATCTTTGTTTTTTTATTTATTTAAAAGGTTTTTAAAAATCATTTTGTGATGTGGTATGTTATTCTGTATATGTATTGCTTTTATTGGTTACTTAATAAAGCTTTTCTGGGCAATGTCTTAGCAGAGTATTACCAGGCATGAAATCCAAACAGAGAGAGAGAGAGAGAGAGAGAGAGAGAGAGAGAGAGAGAGAGAGAGAGAGAGAGAAGGTGCAGTCAGGAAAACACAGTGTAGTCTCCGAAAAAGAAAGATGCCCACAGGAGCCGGCTGGACCCTTGTCATCAGGCCATGATCTCATGGTGATGCACAGATTAATAGAGATGGGTTAAGGGTTAAGTTAAAATGTAAGAGCAAGCTAGCAATATGCCTAAGTGACTGGCCAAACAGTGTTTTAATTAATACAGTTTCAGTATGATTATTTCAGGTCTTGGAGGCTGGTCAGGAACAAGCAGCCTCTGCCAACAGAATAGCACAAACACGGCTCACTAAATCCACATACAACCAGAGAGATCTTAGAAAGGAAGGAATTCTAGACAGAAAAGAGCAGAGTTCAGTGCAGCATCTTTTTAACCACATTTTTTTTTCCTTATGGCCTCTGTTTGTTGGTGGCAAACAGAGGTGCCATGGTTCCTTTAAGAGAGGTCTCACTGATTCAGCCAGCATTGGTAGCAAAAGCTAAATGGCTTTTTAGGGAAGGGTTTCCTGGTTCATGCTAGTTGCACCAACAGCTCTGGCCCATTCAGGAGACCAAATGTGTCAATGGGGTTTGTGAGCAGAGTGCTACATGAACATAGACCTGCTATGTGCCTGGAAATGGGGCTGTGAGCATGGCTTGCAGAACTGGTACTGAACAGACATCTGCCATGTTGGACTGGGCACAGCCAAAAGGCAAAGCAGCCTTAGTCCTAGCCATGCTGCTTAGCATTTTAAGCAGCATCCTGGACACAAAAGGATTACAGATACGCAATAGGACAGATTCAGACATAAAAGACACCTAAACGAGACACAGTGTGTTCAAAAAAAAATGTATGTAGGCTTGAGAGAGAGTAAAATAATAGATGATTTTATATATATATATATATATATATATATGGTTTTTAAAAAGTAAAACAAAGTCTTTAAAGAAACAGAGTAATGAAAAATAAGCCACATAAAGATGGAATATACACAGAGAGTCTGGATAATGCATATTATTGTGTTTTCTTTGACACAATAGTGAGTTAGCAATATGGTTAAGTGATTGGACAAGCAGTATTGCAATTAATATAGTTTCTATGTGATTATTTGCATCTGGCTGACCAGAAACAAATAAGCAGCCTCCAACTACAATTTTACATACAAATCACAGTTCCTCCTCCCTCATCTCCTCCAACTCCCTTTTACCTACATCTTTCCAACACCCCCATCCCTACTCAGAAAGGGTAGGGCCTTCCAACAGAAGTATACAAAGTCTGGCATATTAAATTGTGGAGGAACCAAACTTCTTTCTCCTGTATCGAGGCTGAGCAAAATATTCCTCCACAGGGAATGGGCTCCAAAAAAGTAGTGTATGTACCAGGCCAGTGTCCTTACGGATTGCCCAAGTCACAGAACTGCCACCCATGTTCAGAGGGCCTAGTTTGGTCCTTTGCAGGTTCTCTTTCAGTCCTTAGTCAGAGAGCTCCCACTACCTTGGATCAGCTGTCTATGTAGGTTTCCCCATCATGATCTTGACCCCTTTGCTTATATAATTCCTCCTCCAACTCTTAGATTGGCCTTCCCAGTGCTTAGCTGTGGATCTCTGCCTCTGTTTCCATCAGTGAGTGGATGAATGTTCTGTGATGACAATTAGGGTAGTCATCAATCTGATTACAGAGGAAAGACAGTTCAGGTACCCTCTCCATCATTGTTAGGAGTCTTAGCTGAGTCATCCTTGTGGATTCCTGGGAGTTTCAATGACTATTTTTATATAGCCTGAGGTCCTCCTATTCATAGTATGCCGGAGCCTCTATATCAGTTTGTAATCAGAAAAGTGTCCCAGAGAGAGCTTTCTATCAAATTTGATAAAGCCAATTTCTCAACTGATATGCCACCTTCCTCTGTGTGTCGTCAAGCTGACAACCAAGATCAACCATCACAATCCCTATGCTACAGATATCAGCATTCCTTGCAGTCAGGAAATGAGAGAGAACTAAATGGTCCATCATGATGAATGAATACAGAATATTTTCAATCATTTGAAAGAACAAATCCCTACTCTTGACAACAATCTGGATAGAACTGCATATAACTGAGATAAATGAAAAAAATGAAAAAAAAATGAAAAATGATGATCACATGGTTCCATTAATTGTGGAGTATGAAAATGACTGAATAGAATAGATGAAATAATGGTAGTTATCAGATTCAAGAGGAACGCATGTAATAGCAGAATAGAATATATTAGGAAAACCAAATTATAGTTAGAAGCAAGAAGCTAAAATGGGAACTTTGCATTCAAATAGTCATCTTCTGGACCCCTAAAAGCTAACTTATCATTCAAGTGTTAGAGTCCCATAGAAATGTATAATGTGCTATATATTTTAAATAGCTAAACACAGAGATTTTTACAGTAAAGAAATTGTAAACATTTGAAGACAGGTATGCATGTGCTGTATTTACTTATTAGTTAGCACTGAGTAACATTCTGGGGTCAGTAGATTCAGTGGAAAAGGAAACGGGTCCTAATTGTCCTTAGTGCATCTTTCTGTCTTACACACACTAAATACACTAAATTATTTATGGAGTGCAAAGCATTACACATGAACCCAAGGCAGGTTTTAAGACCAGTCTTAGATGGTAGTCAGACACCACATGGAAGTTTCAATGAGCAGGAAAGGGAAGCATTGAAGTTGAAGAAGGACCTGCCACACACACCCTTAAGGAGGTAAAGATTGAAAGAGTTGAAGAGACAACTTTCATATAGAGGGAAAGATGAGGGGAGACAAACAAGGCAAATCCACAGCAAACATGATTTCAAATCTTACAGGAAGGAGGACAGATTCCATTTTTAGAGAAATAAGAAACACTCCAATATTTGGAGGATTGTTTAGAATGGCTTTTACTCTTATTTTTAACTCACAAATAACATAATCATAGCCCAAATGGTATGAATATATCCATAGGATTATTTTATAAAAAGGTGGCAAGAATAATTTCTAAAGTACTAAGTATTTCTTTATTCTTTTTTATACTTTTTATTAAAAATTTATTTTATTTTCTCACATAATATATCCTGAGTATGGTTTCCCTCTGTATTCTCCTCCAATTGCCTCCATATCTCCCCATCCATCCACATCCATCCCTTTCTGTCTCTCATTAGAAAATAAGGAAGTTTTTAAGGGATAACAGCAAAATAAAAGAAAATAAAATATACTAAATAAAATACACAAAAGTAACATTAAAAACAAACACACCACAGAGATGGACAACAAAAACCAAAGAAGGGAAAGAACCCGAACTAAAGCACAAGAATCAGACTTATAGGTTAGCTCACTAAGTAATCCCATAAAAGCACTAAACTGGAAGTCATAATGCATATACAAAGGACCTGATGCAGATTTGTGCAGGTCCTGTGCTTGCTGCCACAGTCTCAGTTGTTCACCTGAGCATGTTTATGTTGATTTAGAGGCCCTTGTTTTCTTGTTTTCTCCATCCTCTCTGGCTTTAATAACCTTTCCACATCTTCTTTTACAGGACTCGCTGAGCCCTTAACGGGGGGGGGGGGGGATTTGATGGAGAAATCCTATTTAACAGTGTGTATTCCAAGGTCTCTTACTTTGTGCATATTTTCTATCTATAGATCTTTGCTTTTGTTCCCATCTGCTGCAGGAGGAAGTTTCTCTGCCGATGGCTGGGCAAGCTGTATTATGCTATGTTGGGAGGCCCTGATGGTTTCAGGTTGTAGTCTAAGAGGATCTGTCTAACAATATTCTTAAAGCTTGGCATCATGAAGGATTTTCTCCCCAACAAGGTTTCCTGTTCTTTATGGGCCCTTGTTTGAAGAATATCTGTAGGTGTGAATGTCTGAGTTATCTCAAGGATGACCCTTGGCATAGTTTCTTGCAAATGATCTTCTTCTGATGTCCATATGATAACTATGTTAATGCTCTAGTCATTTTAATATGGCTGTGCTTCCATTAATCCAGCTATTAAATAGGAGTGAGCCACTTAATGCAAATTAGAGTTTGCCCCCAGGCTTTCCAGTACTATGTATTTCCTATACTCTGGAATGAAGTTGAGTTGTCTCACTGAAGTCATCTCTCAGAGGTCTATCTCTGTGGTATCCACAGATGTCAGAAATGTGTTCCCCTCTTCTGTGCCCTCCACCTTCGTGAACCGATGACCAATGATCCCCGAGGAAGAAGACAAGCAATATTACATTAATTATTCTTTTTAACCGTCATGATACACTCTAAATAACAGAAGATCCTCCAACACCAAAGGTAGCTTACATTTGAAATTAATACCCAATTAAATCTGACCTCAAATTTGGCATTCCCTGAATATATTTGGCATTATCCCCTGAATTATCACTTTTCAAAATAAATATGTAGGCAGAAGTGATGAATTCACTTCATCTGTAAGCCATCAATGGGATTGTCTTATTTCAAACTTCCAGTAACTTACAAAATTTGAAATTAAATATTCATAGGTAGGTGTCATACATTCATTATTTGGTATGAGCCTTAGATGAATTCACCATAATGCAGTAAGGATTTTCTAATGCAAGAATGGGATAAGCTGTATTTTAATTCATGCTTTCACTGGGCACTTTGAAATTAAATATAAAGCAATGGTTTTCCCAAGGAGGTCCAGTATTAGAATACTAGGTTATTTTTAATTAGTCTTCATCAGCAGGGTGGGTTTACCTATGTGATTGTCCATGTGAAATGCATATAAATCCTGGAGCATCACTCATGAATTTAAATCAGAATGCTCATCACCTAAATGTTGGCAAGGTGAAAGATAAAAGCCAGTGAAGGTCCTTCCCAGCCTGTGTCACTAATGATAAACAGTATTAACTGCTTCTGTAGGCACTAATGCTGCTATCTTGGGAACACAGGCAGCTACCATGAGAACGGTACAGCTTCACTAATCATACTTTTGTTTTTCACAAAATACCAAACAAAATCTCAACAAGGAAACAGTAAATAATAGAAGTTTTGAACAAAATAAGGTCACATAAATATGTGGATCCCTAAATATCTGGTGCATTCCTCATTAAAAATCATGCTCATTATTGAAGCATTTTATTATATGTAAAGACAAAAAAACCAAACAGAATAATAGAAAATTTAGTGAAACCTAACTGAATTCATTAGAGAGCATCTCTTGTCTAAAGAGATCGTGAATTCAGTCTATGTTTTAATACTACAAAATATTTATGCGAACAAAGGATGCCGTTTACAGAAATTAGCATTTCAAAATTGGATATTAGCAACAATTTATTTCTTCTAGTTCATTTAAAATCTTCCTTTGTGGTATTATATCTCATATGTAAATACATTCAGGAAATTCTATTGCTTATAATTTAGAATGCAAAACATTCATTATTGAGTAAATTTTAAGGTGTGTTCCACAAATTGAGAAAAGTCAAGCCATTCTACATAACAAATTTCTCATTCCCTTCAAAACACGACAAAAATTCATTATCTATTGTCCTAAGAAAACACACAGAAATTCATAAATTTGCTTTGAGCACTATATAATATTTGGTTACTTCTCAGCACTCTAAGAACTATTACATCTCCAAATCATCCACAGTTTTTATTATGTTCAATGGCCTGATATTCTTGTTAGAGTTTTCCTTCTTAGATAACATTCCTAACATGTTTTACTCCAATTTTCTACTTCCACTACATTTTCAATAGGATTAATAAAATGATGCTTCAAGAAGTTGGAATTAATCAACCAATTAGTTAACTCTGCTACTAATTATACAAAAGCCTTGTCTTGTGGTCCCTGCTGTGTGATTGCTTTCAAATGTTACAGGGTGACTTCAGTTACTAAATTTCAATGGGGGAATTGTTAGTGGTGCTATGTTAAATCGCAAGGGCAGCTAAATAACATGCATATAATGTAAAAGACATGTATGACCAGCCAGAACATGCCCTTTAAGTCTGTAAAACTCTCTAATGAGAATGATCCTGAAAAAAACAAAAACAAAAACAAAAAACCTTATGTTTGCTTTGACCGATGTCAGTTTTGGTTCCTGTAAAGCACTGTGACACTAGTATCTATTTTCTAAAGTTGTTTTGCAGAGTAAATTACATAAAATATATGAGCTTGTTAGAGTAAAAGCTGAATACATTATGCACACAGTGATTGGCTTATTATATTTAAATGGGTCACTTTAGGAATGGTTATTGAGGTATATAAAATAAGAAGGGAAAATACTGACCACATTTATTTAACTACTCTGAAAATAGCACATAAATAACATATAATTAATTGCCTAGGAAATAGGATACTGAATATTTTATAATGTAGAAGGATAATCTACTAAATTATATGGACAAAAAAAATGAGGACCAAGTTTTCTAATTTTATTAAAGTGAAATCAGAGAGAAATATTAGCATATTCAGTTTTAATAGGCCAAAAAATAGCCCAATGGGTATCTGATTCTAAATATGTTTTTGTCATTATTACCACCTTTTATATTTAAGTTATATGTTTATTATATTTATTATCAACTTTGCTTAGAACAACATAGATTGGGTTGTAAAACTCAATTCTATCACAAAGAATGGTGAATTTGGAAGAGAATTTTGCTCATCTGACCTTGAATTTCCCACAATACAAAATGTGGAATCTATATAAGGAAAAGACTATGGATGAGGACAAATTCTGTGTTGCACAGATACCATCCCACCCTCTTCAAGACTGCTAAAATTTTGCTGCTTTACAGATAGGGGAAAAAAAAGAAAGATCAAAGATTGATTAATTTTCATCTAAATAGCTACTGTGTGTCACACAGACTGTTCAAACACACAACACACGCACACACACACACACATCCACATACACACAGAAACATTCACATTCACACTTTTAAGAAGAATTAGACAACACTTGGGTCTAATTTTGAGTTCTTTCTCTTTAAAAAATAACACGTTTTTGTTCATTTGTTTTCAGGGCTCTCTTTGAATTGCCTTCATGTAGAATAAGATATTTTAAAATTCTGCTTTTCAGTTTCAATTTTTAAAATAACAAAGTATTGAAGTCACTACCAAAAATGACCGAGAAAGGAAAAAAGTACATATGAGAAAAGGAATAAATGAAAACATTTTAGAATGATGTTTCTCTATGGTAATATTAATATTAAAAAATTAAGCATAAAAGTCACTTGTATTGACTATTTCAGACCAATGCGTCGAAATTTCTATAATGCAAGGATATACATCTGCAAAATATGTGAGAAGGCAATATAAATGGAGGTTTTCCATTGTTAGCTGCCCTTTTCCCAATTTGTAATTATTCTCATTCTTGATATATCAATTACTTATCCTATTACCACAGGGAAGGTTAAAACTGCACTTTAAGAAAATATCTGAAGATAGTACTGATTCACATAGTGCTAACCCACGCTTCTGTAATCATCGTGTCGAAGATCTGAGGTGCCACTTCCGCCACTGTATGTTTTGCTCTTCCCTGTGACTATTGTAGAAGATAAAATTAGATCATCAGAAGTCAGTGGTCTGTGAAGGACACAATGTCTCTCTCTCACAACTGAACAATTGTTAGTCATGTCCAACTCTCAAGCTTGGCACTGAAAAGTTATGAGCATTCAGGAGTTCTAGTCATACACAAAATTCAGTTGATAATAGCGTTATTAATTGCAATAAAAGTATTGAAGAGGTGTCTTTGCTAAGAAGATAGGAAAAGATGCATGAATTATTTTTTTGTGGAAAATACGTGAGTGTTTTTATTTCAATGATTTCTTCATCTTGCTTCCTATATATCCTGCAGGGTATGAATTTATTGATCCCATACTAAGTTCTAGGCAATTGCCTTGGGTACAAATGATATAATTATAAATATGTATTTCTCTCTTGTGGGACTACATAGAATATTAGGGAATAGATGTTTACAAGATGACAATGTTGTATGATTATTACGGGCACATAGAAAGACTGGGATCACTAGTTCTCATATCATTCATATTAATATGCAAGATTCTGGAGTCTTGAAAATTCATTGTATTTATTTTGAAGCTCTTCTGTGTAGTAACTTAGTATTACAGGGATGTAAATAAGCAGTTGTAGAGATGGAATAAGGTATATTTCTTATTTATTGGTTATTAGAAATAAATGTTGACTTCAAGTAAATTTGAAGATTTTTAGATTTACAAAATTGACTCTTTAACACATTTTAAAGTTTATTTCATGTGGATACGAAAGTATTAAAATATTCTTAATTTTGACTTTGTATATCAATTAATCAATTGAGAACATAATATTATGATATATTTATTCCCTCTGACATGCAATATTAGCTTCCTGATATACATTGAAAATGCATGTTTTAAGGCAAGTCAGTGATAAAGCTATCTTTAATAAATTTTAAATTCTTTTGAATATTTACTTTTATTTATACATCTAAGAGAATTGCTTGTAAGTACGCATGTGCTGCATGTGCAGGCTTAGGGATCACAGAGGCCATAACAGGGGTCTGTTCACTTGAACCTCAGGTTACAGAAGGTCATAGGCCACTTCGTGTGGATTCTGGGAACCTAACACAGATCCTCTGCAAGAGCTGTAAGCTTTCTTAACTGATGAGCTCTCCCTCGGCCCTAGTCTGTAACAATTTTAGATATTTATTCAAAATACATTTCCAATAAAAGCACTAGTAGAAAACTAAAACTTTTATATTCTGTATTACAATTGTTATAATTATTTTAAATAGATGTATCAAAATTCAATTAGAATAAAAATTATTCTAAAATGCACCATTGATAAGAAATTATAAAATAAGAATACTAATTTAGCATATACATAGAGTAGCATAAAAAGCACTATTGATATTGAAATTAGTTTTAATATACCTCATCTTAAGGACATTGAAAGTAAATTCTAACATTAAATCAAATTTTTTTGATTTGCCTGAGTTAATTTTTACATAAATACTTAGAGTCTTATTTATATGATATGGTATTTTCTCCCCCATGCTTAACATTTTTCTGATAAAAAACCTTAGATTACTTTCCTTTCAAAGATTGTAAATGAAAAATCACCACAAATAACAAACCTAACAAAACAACATTCTGACTGCGTTGTCATATTTATTACAAGACGCTCGGTTCGCTGCATTTTGGCATTTTATACAACTGGTTCTGACAGTGATTAACAGAGTTTGGGCTTCCGCAGTTTCACCCAGGAGAAATAAAACAGCAAAATCTCCGCAGGTGTGTAATGGGCCAGAGACTTACAATCTGTTCTGCAAAGTCAGACTTCAAAGACTTGAAAAAGCCCAAAAGTTGGCAAGGCCTCTATCAACACAATTACTTAGGGTATTTTTTGAAGATTTCAAAGGGAGCTGAGTGGCTAATTGAGAAGTTTTCATCCTCCAATTTGACTTCTGTGCCGGCCTTTCAGAAGCCACTTTGCACCGTGTATCTCCGTACCCCAGGTAAACCGACCGCAACTGCATAAGCAGCAGAGTAGTTGTGTATTTACTTGCACTGCCAAGGAGACTTCACTTGTAGTTGCTGCAGTGCTTAACTGAAGCTGGGGAGTTGTTGGAAGTGCCAAGATAATTACCAAATGACAATCAGGTGTCAGCTAGTGGCTATGGCAGCCCCAGGACAAGTGACCATAATTGCTTCCATGATTGCTTGATGCGAACCCAATATAAAACTTACCCAAGAAGGGTCAGAAAACACATGATCATTTCGATTATAGGAATGTTCATTTTCCCGAGAGCTATTCACAGTAAAAGTTCAATAGTTCTATTTCAGTTTTTAAGCATTCAGTTTTTAAGTTCTATTTCAGTTTTGACCATTTTTGTGGTTACTCAGGTCACAATGCATGCTTGGCGTATTGTGCGAATTCTCTCTCTCTCTCTCTCTCTCTCTCTCTCTCTCTCTCTCTCTCTCTCTCTTTCTCTCTCTCTCTTGCAGTTACCTACTTAACCTAAATGTTATCCTACTTCTAAATGTTATCCACTGTTCCACAAATAAACATTTTAAACAAGCAACAAGCAAACCACCACAAAGAGATATCATCTAAATAGTATGTTCTGCATGGTCATTGGTGGGTGGGTTTCCTTAATCTTAAATTCTGCTTATAATTTTTAATCAGAGAATCTAATAATCTCTGTCAAATATTGTCAGTACTCACAGAAATGAAATAAATTGAGTGGTGAACCAATATTTTTAGTGAATTTAATAGTCAAATGCATTTATTGCTATGGTATTTTGTCTGGCATATAGTTTTCACTATTTCAAGTATATTGGGTGAAATTACTAGGGTCACACACGCAAACATTAACAGTAACAGTCAGGATGGCAAGAGAAAAACCCTCTTCTACTTCATCATATTGCAGCATTAATTCTGGTATTCCTCTTCATTCCCTTTGTGAAAAGAGGGTGGCTATTTTAACAGACAAAAACTTCAGAAGGACAAACATTTTCACCAATTTTACCAACAAATAATATATAGTTGCTATGTGGTTTTAAAACCAGGTAACCAATCTTTTCGTTTTAAACTGTGTGTTTCAGAATGGGAATAAGTAGAATATTTATTTATGAAGTATTTTTAAGGTGTAAGCAAAAGCAGAACTGCAAATGCACTACCAGCATTTGAACTGAAATTGTGCAATGCTATGCTGATGTTTGCAAATGCCAGCAGAACGAACTCATATCACTAATTTCTTGATGTCTTTTGTTAAGGGAATGAGGATAGAATCCACACACAGCAGAAGAATCACAGGGGTTTGCTCAGCAGCTGAGTTTCCTGACCAAAGTAACTGCATCTCTCTGCCAGGATGCTTTAGCAAGTTTCAATCAATAATGTTAACTTGAAGTGAGTGTTGACCTCCTTGAACTTGAACCCACTGTAACATTTTATTACAAAGATTGGAGGGTATAATAACTCACTGTTTTAATGAAAGAAATAGACTGTTTTAAGTCTTACAAAAGCCATCATTTATATAGTGATGTTAATTTTGAGGGTTGATGTGTTTTAATCTCCCATTTCTCTTGCCATTCTGTGACAGAAATGCTGAAGCCATGTGAAGGTTACAAACAGTGTTCACTAATAATGGGCTCTCATGTCCTTGCAGGTTTCACTTTGATGGATATCCATAGTGTTTTCCCATGGCATAATTCTACTGAGGAAAATCACATCTTGAAAACATAGCTAGTACTTTCACCTTCAAATGTAGTTTGTATAGTTTATAAGAGAAATAACAACTAAAAATAAAAAAGGCATATTTCATCCTACTGCTTTGATCTTTTTGTGCTTCCAGATTTAATTGAGGAAAAATAAAAATACTTACAGAACAAAAAGAACTTCATACAGTATAATTTTATATAGGGTCTATATAGTCTTACAAGCCCTCTTTTTGTCATTAACACAGTTAGTTACTTTCACAGTGAAAAAAATATCCTTGTGTGTTCTCTTGTGGAACGCTATTTTAACTGGGCAAAAATGTGTTGTTGCATTTCCCTTGCTGCCTTTGTTAATGATGTAAAGATATGTTGAATTTGGTTTACCGTACTTGCCTAAAGGCACCTGATTGGACTAATAAAAAGCAGAATGGCCAATAGCTAAGCAGGAGAGAGATATGAGGGACTAGCAGTCAGAGAGAATAAGGAGGAGAAGAAATCTAGGGGAAAAGAGAAGGAGGAATAAAGAGAGAGACCAGCCTGGGCCAGAAGTCAGGTAGCCACCAGTCAGCTAGTCTTCCAAAAGCATGGAAACAGCAGGAATGTAAGATAGACAGAAAGAAAGAATGGCGAATAGCCCTTAGACAAAAGGGCTTTATTTAGACAAAACATAAATAAAGAGAAACAGATTTCAAAAATTAAAAGAGCTAAGGTAAGGGAGATCAATCATGACTACTAAGAAGTCTCGGTGTCATGATTTGGGAGCTGGTTTGTGACCCTAAAGAGAGCCTGTTAGCATTCTCTAAAATGCCATTTTAAAAATAAAGCTTTGGCATAGGAGGTGGGCAGAACAGAGGTGAGTGAGGAGTCCTGAGATGTGGGCAGAGGATGATGATGCCATAGAGAGAAGATGAAGAAATCTGACTGGAGCAGGGACTGAGTAATAGCAGAGACCCTGGTGGAGAACAACAAAGCTCATCAGGCACTCTGTCCAGGTATCTGGTTAAGACAGCAACCTACCAGTGTCTGACAACCAGTGCTGGAGTACAGTCAAAGTAGTCCTTGAAGTCAGCGCTATAAAAGAAATTCAATTCTAGTGGAGCTAAGTTCCCTTCAGAGACTGGGACGTGGGGCCCAGGAAAGTCAAATTTCAGTGTGTGATTAGCATTTTTACTTTTAAGATTCCTGTAGTCAATGCAGAACTGGAAGTCTATGCTACTGTGACCCAAATGTTACTTTGAATGCTGTTCCAACTACAACCTTGACTCATGAAGCCCCAAAACTCTTTCTATTAGTGCGTAGACAAAATGGGATCTCATGAGCAGCTCCATTTGACAAGACCATGTTTTACTGTGAGTGGTCATTGCTTTCCCTCATGCAGACCCACTCCAGGGAGAGTCACTGGAAACAAAACGTTTCTATAAACTCAAGAAGATGAATAAAAATTGAAAGGTGAACCAACAGATTCATATATATTACAAAAATATGACATATATTCCACTCATGCCCCTCCCTAACTAAACCAAGTCACTTAAAAGGGAACCCAAACTTAGAGGTAGCTGAAATGTCTGAGAAATAATTCACAATTTTTATTTTTAAAAGAATTAATGAAAACAGAGTCAAACAAATAGATGCAATCCTTAAATATTTCCAAGACCTTGAGAAGGCTATCTACAAATTGAATGGAACAGTAAATTTCACTCTGTCACAGAGGAGAAAGTCCAAAATACTGAGGACAATTTGAAAATAGAAATTGAAATATTGAAAAGAAACTAGACAGAAATACCTCCAATATTTTTAACATAAACAAATCTCCATATGTTAACATTCATTTTGTTAGAAGGTTATAATTCATCGCAATAACCCTTTTAATATTTCCATATTTATTTATCTTCAAATATAAACATAAATATTTTATGTTTATAACATAAATTATATTTAAATTTATATTTATATTTAAATTATATTTAAAACATAAAATACAGAATGAAAAATCAAGATACAACATTTGAAGTCTTTCAAATGTTTGTGCTATTCACCAGTTGTATAGATTATACTACAGATGCAACTTATTTTCCCTACTGTTAGTAGAAACTGGTGTATTAGATGGTCACACTTTATGTAAAAATTAAGCTGTCCTTTTTAAATGCCATTATAAAATTGTTGACATTCCTGTACAAAACAACATTTTGGAATGTTTGAGACCTTTCAATGGGAAATACTATAAAATGAATCAATGGGTGTTTTAATAAGGTGCTAACCTGTTCACATTGCATTTTATTTCTGTGAACTTGTCTGTAGATTTCTATATAGAGTACTTTGAAGATACTCCTCACAGATGTCTGTTTCAGAAAATTGAGTAAACTCATTATCATTCTCAATATACACACATTACAGAGCCACCTCACATAAAATTGTAAGTAAGCAGATTTTACTTAGGCTGCTGGGTACTGATCACAGAAATACAATGTTTTCATAACAATATTTTGTTCCCACCTTTTGTGCCTTGGTCCATAGTCTAAGAACTTCAGGAATACAGGACTGAACATAAAGGGCTTTAATAGAAGTTTAAGTAGTGAGGCGGAAATCTGCAGCTGTCAGTCCCTATCTAGATATAAATTTATCCAGGACAACATGTCAGTATAAGTGACACACTGAAAGAATGCAGCAAGCTCAATAGTGCATCACATGGAAAAGGTACAGTCATAGACACAGATATTAACTGTGACATGCCTGTGTGTTTTTCATTCAACACCATGATCCTCTCTGACACAGTGCTGCTACGATATTGAATAATTCCTACAGAAGGCATGCAAAATGTGAGGGAAAGAGGGTGAAACACACACAGCAACAGTAAAACCACGAGGGTTGTAAGCAACGGAGAGGAAGCTTCATTTGTCATTTATTTTTAAAAATGAGCATGCAGACTTCTTCCCCTCCCAACAACCTGCAGCTCATTATCTAAAGGACTTTCTCGCTGATTTACAGGTGAACATATAGAAACCTTATCAAGGACAGTCTTTCCCTAGGCTTTCAAAAGGACCTTCTAAATATTTGCATGCCACTTTAATCAGAAGAGTAATGAGAGCCATTTCTAAATGACCTACAGATGTGGCTATTTAGCACCTGCCTATCTCTATTGAACATTTTTTTTTATTTAATTCCACGTCCTTCAAATGGGGACGAGTGGACAATTGCAGCCACAAGTATTTATTATTCATGTGAAGTAATCTAGTCACTTTTTTTTGATTATTAAAACTTTAGGAATAACCTGAAAGGTAGGAATGTGACTTCTTTTCTTTTAGATAGAGAAGTAGAATTATTTGGCTACACTCCACCTATTTCAGCAAACATACGGCTCTCCCCGTACTGGGAACATCTGGTCGTAAAAGGTGAGATGTAATTACTGCAGGGAGAACTAAGATTTTCCATATGCCTAATCTCACTGGGAGAGTCTTGCAATTTGCTAGACGTTCAAACCAAAGTTGCCTGGTCTTAATTGTATCCTAAAAGCCTTCCCATGACTGACACCACCACGTATCATTTCCAGAACTCCTCACTTTATCAAGACCTATGGAACAGCAAGGAGAAATTGTGGAAAGATGTCTACAGCTGGAAGATCAGAGGAGTATTAGGAGATGCTTTATTCTGGTACAGCCTGGATAATTCAGTCATTATCACATAATAATTATATCCACCTATACATGATCTAAATGACAAAACATGTGGAAGTAAGGTAGGGGCTAGTTAGGTAGAAGAAGGATATGAGTTAGAGGGAACAATTTAAGATTACATAAAAAATAAATAAAAATGCTATCTAAAGGCCTTGTCCAGATAATTGAAGTTAAAAAGATTTCGCCTATCTTACACTTGTAGTGTGTGCTGTTGTGGTGTTTTACTTCATGTTGTAGACGTAGGGACTATCCATAGAACATTCACAGGGAAGTGTCTGTGTGGGAGTAGCTCTTAGAAAATCGCAGAAGTCCTTCGCTCCCTGATTTTCAAATATTTCTTTGAAAAATAGCTCTGTCCATTATGGATTTTGTGTCTTAACATGAAAAAAGATAAGAACTAGGTCTCAACAATTCCACAGTGTTTTTCATCCCTTCCATGTATCTTTGGGCCTGTTTTGATAACGAGACATACCTGTTTCAGTCCAAGACAGCAAAAAGAATAAAGAAAGGAAGGAAGGAAGGAAGGAAGGAAGGAAGGAAGGAAGGAAGGAAGGAAGGAAGGGAGGGAGGGAAGGAGGGAGGGAGGGAGAAAGAGAGAGAGAGAATTAAGTGTAGTCTGGCTTACCATTCTCTCTCTCTTTCTCTCTGTCTCTCTCTCTCTGTCTTTTTCTATGCATTTATCCTTACCTCTACTAATATTGAACTCTGTATTAAAATGTTTTATAAGTATTACACTACTTTGTTTAATAAAAAGACACATAAATTATGAAAGAACATTTAAACTTATTTTTTAATTTTTACTTGACATGTTTTTTATTTTTTGTAGTAAATATGTACATAAAGCTTATCATAATTAAAAATATGAAATAAAATGCAAAGTTCAATAGCTTTAACTTGGGTGATCTAAGTCTATAGAAGGTCACTGAGATGTGTAGATTTTAGGTCTGGTTAATCTTGCTGTGTGTTTTTTTTTAAATTTTCATTTCTTGTATAATAAAGTTTTAATTAAAGAATTATTCTCTTCTCTACTTTCTCCTCTTTTTTTGGTCACCTTGAGACTATCTATAAAGTTTAGAGCACATTTTGTAGCTGTTTTCTGACCAAACAACTACTCTGTACAAAGACAAGCCATAGATGGTAATATTGCTTTACATTTCATGTTTAAGTGGGTCAAATCAGTATACAGTTCATTGTGCACGGGCTAGTAATAATTCCACTTAACACAAACAAGGCTCCTCAGAGAGGGGGGACCTTCAATTAAGAAAATGCCTCCAAAAGATTGGGCTTTAGACAAGCCTGTAGTGAATTTTCTTCATTAGTGATTGATGGCGGATGTCCCACTTCAGTGTGGGTAGTGCCATACCTGAAGTGGTTTTCCTGGATTCCGGAAGAAAGCAGGCTGAGCAAGCCACGGAGAGAGCAAGTCAGTCAGCCGCACTTCTCCACTGCCTCTGCACCAGCTCCTGCCTCTATATTCCTACCTTGCTTGAGTTCCCATCCTGTCTTCCTTTGAGGATAAACAGTGAAATGGAATCTTAAATAAAATAAACCTTTTCCTCTTTAAGTTGCTTCGGTTATGGTGTTTCATAAAGCAATAGTAACCCTAACTAAGACAGTGTGTTTCCTAAGCTTTTTCAGAAAATACATCAAAGTGGTGCTGAACTTTACGTCTTAAGTCTTATTTTGTCCCAACATAAAAAACAAAGCAAACCAAGTCTCACAGATTCATAACTTAGGTAAAAATTGTGCTCTTTAAACACATCTGGGCATAGTTTTAATATCCAAAAAATTGATTCCTTAATTGATATAATGGTACATGGACAGGGTCTCTTCTTTTTTGTCCCGCCCCCCCACTACATCTGAGTATATTTTGATAGCCTCTAAAATTATTATTTCCACCATTAAAGGTGCATTGTAATGCTTCTCTGAGAATGCTTTCCAGTGGGCCCAAATTACTTTGAAATGCTCAACCGAAGGATAATAAGAATAGACAGAGATTAATCAGTTTCTTTTAGAAAGGCTGCCTTCTTGTCCCAGGGAAATATGCTCATTTGCATGGTTGAAGTATAGCATACTGAGTTCTTCGCCCCTGCTACCCTTCTCAGTCAAGCCTAACACCCATGAATCACTGGCAAGTGTAATGAGGCTGTAAAAGATGTCCTGGTGGGAAGACTCTGCCAAGTCCCTTAGGATTCACGAGAAGACAATTTATATTTGTTTGTGTTTACACGAAACTTTTGTCACATTATAAAGTGTTGCAGAAAAGACCAATTGCCACTAAGTTGTTGATTTTGCACAATTTTATATTAAGTATAGAATAATGCATACAAGCTTCTTTCTTATTTAAAGCTCCAGTGGTTTCCACTGAAATCAATGTTTGGTTAACCAGGCACTATAAAAGCCTTGGTGTTATGATTTGTTTCTGGACCACATGATTATTATATTGTTAATTTAAAACTAACTTAACAGTGTGCAGTGAATATGTCATCATAATGAATATTTCTTGCAGATGCTACACATAAACAGTTTGTCAAAAATAGTTTCCCTATATCTCCCAAATTTGTTATCAATGTCATTGGCTGTGCAATTTATTTTTTTAGGTCACTCACTCTTTAAATTGAGTAGTCTAATGCATCATAACAAATAATTTTCAGAAATCAGTAGGCATGAGAAAATGCATATTCAGCTCACAGACTTTTAATTGACCCTACTCACACCTACGGATGGCACTCCTAGACAATCTATTTTGTTTGTTGCTGCTCATTTCATTAAACTCTAAATTCACAAACTGCTTGTAAAGCCTATCTCCGTAGTTCTGAGTTATATTAGCTATTTTGAAATGATTTATCTAGCAGCAGACTGCCTGGAAATTCAGGCTTAGTTTGACCATGGAGTTTTCTTTGTTTTAGAATTGAACTTGAAGAAAACCCCTTTAGAACAGCATACAGCAATGGCTTCTATTGCATTGGCCATTATCGTCAAATAGTTTTGATTCTCACTAAGTGGGGCTGAGTTTGTATTGTCATCTAGTGGGTTAAGAGTGAGAATTTTCTGTATTGTCTACTGAGTATTTCACTCACCCATGACAAAGAATGATCCTGTTGAAATATCCTTGTGTAAAAATTGAAATAACTTGGTATATTGTGCCTTACAGAGGTTAATTTGAAAGATGTAAGATGACCATAGAATTTTTTGTGACACCTTTGAAAACTGAGTCTGTAATAATCCCATGTTCTTAGGTTTATTTGTTTCTTTGTTTCTACATATTGAAACCTCTATCTAGAGATTCTCTATATAATTTTTCTCTATCTGATGTGACCTATTCCCTTAGAATCACCTATAAAATTCTCTGTAGTTAAGAGCTTTAAATAATGCAGCTACATTCACTTTTCACTGATAATTTAATTTCTCTCAGGAAAAAAAAAGACAGGACAATCCCTCTACTGTCCTACTTTCAGTGTTCAGATATGTGAATATACATTAATGGAACTAATGGTGAGAAAATATAACACAGATATATCATAAGATGAACTTTAATAAAGGATCATATTTGATAAATATCAGTTTTACAAAAATAATGCAACACTTCACTGTAATATGTAGAAATTAACTGTTCTTTAATCAGATATATACAATAATAGATAGAATATATTTAAATTTATAGTACTAGTTTATGACATATGCCTTATAAGGCAGGTGAACTAGGTCACCTTTAAGAGATGTTCTGAGTGAGAGAAAAGAGATTCTAAAATAAGAAAAATTTAGAAAGCATTAGGTAGAAAAATAGAAATAATCTTGAAAGTTGGGTTCAATTAATATATATTTCAAGATATTTAATATAGATATACATGTGCTAATATTCCCTTGAGAGTTTATTTCAAATGTTCCAGCAATTCAAATACAGTTTTCCTTTGATTAGCACCGATTTTCATAGCTTGTTTCCAGGACTGATAGACAGTATTGGTAATACAAATTCAAATAAAGAAATTGAAGTTTTTTATTCTTCTTTCTTACTTTTATGCTTTTCCACATATAATAAAATTTCTATATAATTACTATAAAATGAGTCCCCGGAGTTGATTCACTGGTCTTGGTTGCTAAGCTGGAATCTCATTCCTCCTTCACTGTTCTATGACTATGTCCCTCAACCTGAGGGAGTCCTTGGTCAAGGCTCTCCACACAGAGGAGGGTCTTTCATTGTCAAGCATACAAGAGTAATTATGTTTCCCAGATTGACCCTCCATACAAACTATCAAAAATATTCAATCTAAAGAGAAGAATAGCAAAATTTATAATGATCTTGATGAAAATTCTAAATTAACAAGGTCTAGTGATGCATGCCTTTATGCCTATCAAATTTCTGGGAGTCCCAGGACAGATTGATCTTCACAAGGAGTTCTAAATCAGACAGTGCTGTGTAACAAAACTGTCTTTTAAAAAATTTTTAATCATTTTTTTTCTGTTAGAATAGCTTGCATTATCTCAATTTAAGGCTTCTATTCTGGAATTTAAAATTAATAAGGTCATAAATATGTATTAAATATCTTTATATGATCTTTTCAGAGTTTTACTTAGGAAACATCATTGCAATATATTTCTACTATAGTTTAATTGTATATTTGCAAGCAATAAAATTAATTTCTAAATAATGGATGCTTTTGAGGGCCTCATAAAACACCAAGCTGAATAACAGTTATAAATAAAACCAAACACAAATGTAAAGTTACTAGACTATTATAAGTACCATGTTTGAACATTCCTAACTATATGTCTTTACCAGAAGTAGACAGTTTATTAATGTACCTTATAAAAGATTGGGCATATTGTTCTATTTCCTGTATCATATAAACCAATGCGAGTCAAGAATTTATCATATAAACCTATCAAAATTTACCTTTTATCATGGATGCCCATAATCTTTCATTGACTTCCGGGTGTCTCTGCTGGACAGCTCATTAATGTATAGAGGTAGAGTTGGTACCTGAATGTAGCCTTTACCCCTACTTTTTAATCTCTGTAGGCTATGGAAAGAGAAACTTTTATACGAAGCCAGCCACAAAAACCGCAGTCTTCAATCTGTCTGGCCTTCAAGAAGTGCTGGGGCAATGGTAACGCAGAACTTGTAGGAGTTAAACGAAAAGTTTCGTATAACGTGAGACCCACAATACACCTCAAAAGGAAACCCATGTCTGATACTATCTGGATGGCCAGGAACTGAAAACAGGATAGTATGGAGAACTAGGGCTGAACCAAACATGACTGTCCCTCCCCTTAAAAAGAAATCAATGAAATGATGCTTAACATTCTGCTATCTTCATAGATCAGTCCATTGTGTGTGTTCATCTGAGAACTTTTCCCTAGCAGAGGATGGGAGCGGTACAGAGCCCCACACCAGACACGATGCTGAGAGATTGTATAAATTGGAGGTCTCCTTTGTATTCCTCCCCTAGGAGATCCGGGATTCCTACAGAAGAGGAGAAGAAAAGTCTTTAGGAGTCAAAGGGGGTAGACAACACCCAGAAAATGTGGCCCACTGAATCAACAAAGCAGGCCTCAGATGGGCTCACATAGACAGAAGTTATAAGCATAGAGCCTGCGTGGGTCTGAATGAGATCCCCTCATATATGGTAAAGCTGGGGTGTTTGTGGGACTCCTAACAGTGACAGTAGGTGTGTCTCTGACTCTTTTTCTTGTTCTTGGGTCTCTTCATCCTATTGGGTTGCCTTTACCAGCCTTAATATAATTAGTTTTTTTTTTTTGACTTGTATCTTGTTTAGTTGTATTTGGGTATTTTTGTATCTTGTTTTGTTGTAGATGGGTGTTGTCTCTTGGAGACATGATCTTTTCTGAAAGGAAAAGGAGAGAGAGAGTGGTTTTGGAGGAAAGAAGAAATGAGTGGATGGAGCAGAAACTGTGGTCAGGACAGATTGTGGGAGAGAAGAATCCATTTTCAATTAAAAAGATAAAATTAGAAATTTGACTGCAAACATCGAAAATAACAAAAGCAAACAAAAGTTCACAAATGATACATGTTGTATGAAGTGATTCAATGGAGCAAAATAAAAAACTATTCTTATGTTGTTATTGAAATGCCAGAGAAGATGGTGTCCATGTCAGAAATTAAAAAAAAAAAGAAAGAAAGGAATAAAGCTTGGTCATGTGAAAAAAAAGAAAGAAAGAATTCTCTAAATGCCTATTTATAAGCTGTCAGCACTACTAACAAAAATGCTGATAATGTATAGGACACATAAGAACAACAAAACTTAAGCATTATTTATCTACAATCACTAGTGTCAAGAATAAATAAATAAGTGAATAAATCTTAGTGTTGGCCTCACTTCTTTAAATACTTCAGACATTTTTACTCTTTTATAAATCTTACTTATTATTGAATCCTGCTATTCAGCAAAATATTCTTTCCTTGAATCAATTTGAGTATTCCTAATCTTCACTCTAAATGGCATCATATTCCTATATCATCCCTAGTTATTTTCTCATCAATACTCTTAAGTATCAAATATTCCAGTATTCTCTATTGTATTCTCTATTGTCCTCTTTTGAGGGCAGAGTTTAACATATAAGTCACTAAACTCACATTGAAAAAAAATACTTATTTGAGGGAAAATGAGTTTTTCAAAGAATATATTGCATAAATTTATGTATGGCATAAAATTTAATCCAAATTTTTTTAAATTCTTTTTGAGTTTGTTAGGTATTTCTTGCACAGTGACATTTCCCTTATATATACATATATATATATATGATTTAATAATATATTTCTTCTCCTCAAGGGGTACTTTGGTTCAGTATATAATATTTTGAATAATGAATATGAATTTTTTTGTTATTGCTATAAATTTTTATTCATACTCAAAAAATTTTACATATTAGCTATTTTCACAATATACTTTAAAGCAGATGTTGTGACATCATTCTATAACTCATTTTGTCATCCATAATAAAAGAAAAATTAATTTTTCTTTCTTCATGTTATTTAATATAAAATTTATATATACAACTCTCATCATACCAGAAACCAGTAGTCTTTTGAAAGTCTTTATTTCATAATTTCCCCTAAAATTATGTTGTTATTTAATGGATAATAGTTATTATTAAAATTTGATTAACAAAAATATACATGAATATATATATTAATGTGTGTATGTATATGTGTGTGTAGACCTCAATGCCAATAGTCCAATTGATAAAAATTAAAAATAAGTATTCTAATTTTGTTCTTAGAAAGATAATATTGTAAATAATTCAAATGCTCAAATTTTCATTATAAAGCAAGGGAAAATAATTACACAATTCGTCAAGAATTTCAAGTGCATTGATTTTGAAAAGAAGGACTTAAATCTATTGAGTGGAATGGAAACCAAAACAAAATATCTAATGAATATGTGTTAGCTCTTGAGTGAGAAATCAATTATTTATAGCAATCCTATATAACCAAGTATAAATGAGTGGCACCTAGGACAGGAAGATGTAAGATAAAACTAGCAAGAAGCCCTTAATAAGATGTTTTTATAGGAAAAAGCATCTCACTGAAAACACAAGCAGAAAAGCAAAGCTTTAACACGGGAAAACTGTAGGGAATTCATTGCACTAGTAAATCAAACATAGCAGGAGTCTTTGAATTGTAAGCCAGGAGTGTTGACATGTGGATAAAGAAGTAAGGGGAAAGCTAGAAAGGTAAAACACACAAGTAAAAGAACCAAAATAAGAGCACCAATTCCAATTTTCACAAAATTTCCTTCATTGCAATTATGACACTGTAATTAGAATTATTTGGTGAACTCTTCTAATCTAATGGCATACTGCTGGGGTTTTATCTGTTATAAATGTCACTGTCTTCGATTTCCCTAAGGGAAGTTTGAGCTTCGCCATTATCCTCAATGAGAGGCTCTTGTTCACTTCAATTCTAAGTCTTAAAACATAAGCAAGGAAAGCAGTCTCACACTATTATACAGAAACAATGACAAACGCATTACACCATTATATTAGAAGAGCCCAAGGAACAGATGATTTCACAGTCTTTTGAAAAACAGGCAAATATGTGTACAGCAGATAGATTTAAATGAAAATCGGGGATAGATACAAGTAAAACAATTCATTTTAGACAGATGTGAGAAACTTCTACCTAAGGATTTTCTAGCATTAAATTTAAATCTTTATAAATCTTATCACTATTCTATAAACAACAGTATATCGTGTGTCTGACTACATGAGGAAAGAAAGTTCCAGTCCATTAATAACTCAAACCACATGTATTCTGTACATACTGATAATGAAACTTATTCAAGAAGCTTTATTCAGGTGAATAGACATGCCATTCAATTATCTAAGAAAGTGACTTTCCTAACATAAAATTTGGAACATCAAAGTATTGTTCTAGATATTTTGGGAGCAAATTTCTATATTTACTCTTTATTCCTTCACTGTATACATAGATTATGTCTTAAGAAAACAAAAGAACTCTACAATTGAAACAACCAAGAGCTAAACAAAAAAATTAACCTTCTTGCCCTAGCCCCTCAAACATAGGAAGATATAAAGGTATTTCTTAAGCATAAATTTGAAAATAAATCCAACTTTTGATGACTTTGCAATGTGATCACCATGCTAGAAAATGATTGGCTGTTCACAACCACAAGATTTGGATAGCCAGCTATATTCCTCTGTCTTTTAGTGGGCAAGAGAGATCACAAATAACTTGAGAGTATAGTGCTTGTATTATAAATCTGTTTTTAATCTGGGGTTAATTTATAACATGTACATTTTCCATGTTATATTTTAGATATAACAAAATAATATACATTTATAAGGTTAATTGCATTTTCTAATAATTTACATCCTATTAAACATTCAAACCTTTCCAATTTGTGTGTTATATGCACACTTGTATTGATCTATAAAATACTACAATCATATATACTTTATATGTAAAGTGTCTTTGGAATAATCACAACTTCGAATTATGGTTAATCAGCAAATCTAATGACTCTATAGGTTTCAGGATTTTTGTCCATCTCTGTTTGCACATACAACAAATTGTGTGTGTGTTAATATATGTGCATGTGCCTGTGTGTCTGTTTATGTGTTTGCTTCTCAAATAGGAAACGTGCCAGTATGTATATACCCGTGTGTGTGTGTGTGTGTGTGTGTGTGTGTGTGTGTATGTATGTGTTTCTTAAATAGGAAGTCCATTCTTCATGATTAATTCAGGGAGCAAACACAAAGAAGTCACCTCCAGACTGTTGAAAACTCTCTCTGTTTCTCTCAAAGTCTTGCAGCTTTCCTTGAAGAAAGAATTCCAGCGTGGGGACTATATTCTAAATCTCCCTTTAAAATGGTACTACCCAAGGAGAGCCAAGCAGAGGCCATAAAACCTTCAGCTAATTTGGAAGTGTTTTTCCACATTTCAGGACTCCGTGTCCTTGCAAGCAGCTGAGCAATTCCCTCCTTCCCTGAGCCTGAGCTGTAAACTTTACATATGTGAGCAGCACAACCTCTCCAAGTCCTATGCTGCCAGCCTTTTGGAGCCTCTGGGTTCCCCTATCAAATGGAGCAGGTGGTTAAATATTCAAGGTCACTTGAGGGACAAGGTTTATTGTAGTTCATGGAACAGTGGATTAAGAATAAAAACCAAGTGACAAGTCTGTATTCAGTTATCCAACTGAACCCTTTTAGGGGCACCAGCAATTTCCTTTCATTATATATTTTTGCTAATTTTGATATAATACTTTGATATTCCCATTTGAATGAACAAAATAAGCTTTTACTTTCAAATTGAAAATTAATCCCGCCGTTCCTTTTACACTAAATAACCAAGGATGACTCCTTTCTCATTTCAATGATATTCATTTTAGAAATATTTTATGTGAGTAAGCCTATGTAATAAGGTTCAACAAAAAATAATCCACAGATTTAATACACGTATTAAGCAAATGGTCATTTACCTTTTCCAAATAATGAACTAACTGATAAACATAAAAAGTTAGAATAAGTCTTCTAAATAAAACACTTATACAACATAGCTAAAGGTTGCCTTTTTAATAATTTGGAGAATATTCAATGCTTTTCTTAAAAATATTTTGTTTGATTCCATATATGTACAAAATACTTCCAATAGTCTTTTAACGCTAAACCATACTCCAATTAATGCCTTTCTTTTTCAACTTTTCCTTGTATCATCAGGGAACATTAATATATCTTTTATCAGACAGGTCACTTTCTGAAATAGATGACTTAATTACGGCCTGCACCGTTCACTATTTTAGCAACTCAAACTTTACTTTTTTCTCAGATTTAGGAGATTTGTCTATAATTTAGAAATGCAAACTAATATTAGGAAAATAGATAAAGAAACTTTAAATGCCTTAATTTGGGGCGAAAAATTACAACAGTGTACTTTCTGTTTTCTGAAAGATAGAAAATTAATTTTGAAATTTACTTTATAGATTCTGTTATTAATTTGTACAGAGATTACAATTCAAAATTATGTTATAGATAATAGTTTTTTTTCCTTGGCAATGGTAAATTTGTTTTTTTTTTTTTTGCCTTTGGTGTCAAAATCATTTCCTTTTGTATTCTGATCTAATACAATTCAATACTATATCCTTCACATGTCTTATACCTCAGAAATGATCTCTCTTGTTAGAACCTTTTGCTCTAGACAGGTATATTCTTACAAGCTTTGGTAACACCCTGGTCTTTACTTCCCAACTAAACTAAGTTCCTTGCCATACTAGAGCCCTGTGTTATAATGCAAATAATTGTTACAGTTCAGTTGATGATCCTTGAACTTGTACTTTGCTTGGCAGTGCCTACCTTCTGTACTAACTTAGTTTTTGAATATCTCTCCTCCCTCTTCCTCTTTCTCTCTCTCTCTCTCTCTCTCTCTCTCTCTCTCTCTCATTGCATATCATTTTTAACAGTACTTTTAGACTTTTAAATTTTACTTCCTCTATATTCATCTCTTATGTTTAATGACAAGACATAAAATTTTGTTTAAAAATGATAACTAACAAGAGTAATTTCATGCTAATTATTATTATTTAGAATTTTGGTCTAGCAGAGTTAGATCAGTTAGGTTTTTTTTATGTTTCTTTTTCTTTTTCTTTTTTTTCAAAGTTTATTAAATTATGAAAGTTTCCATTTCCGCCCCTCCTCCCAACACCCTCCCACTCCCCCACATCCTCCTCCCTCTCTATCCCTAAGAGCAGTCAGGGCTTCCAGCCCTGTGGGAAGTTCAAGGGAAATGCAGATCAAAACAACTTTGAGATATCATCTTACACCTGTCAGAATAGCCAAACTCAAAAACACCAATGATAGCCTATGCTGGAGAGGATGTGGAATGAGGGGAACACTCATCCATTGTTGGTGGGAATGCAAACTTGTACAGCCACTGTGGAAATCAGTGTGGCGGTTTCTCAGGAAACTGGGAGTCAACCTCCCTCAGGACCCAGCAATTACACTCTTGGGAATATACCCAAGAGATGCCCTATCATACTACAAAAGCATTTGTTCAACTATGTTCATAGCAGCACTATTTGTAATAGCCAGAACCTGGAAACAACCTAGGTGCCCCTCAATAGAAGAATGGTTAATAAAGGTGTGGAACATATACACATTAGAGTTCTACTCAGCGGTAAAAAACAATGACATCTTGAATTTTGCATGCAAATGGATGGAATTAGAAAACGCTTTACTGAGTGAGGTAAGCCAGACCCAAAAAGAGGAATATGGTATGTATTCACTCATATGTGGATTCTAACCATAATTAAAGGTCTTTGAGCCTATTATTCGTCATCCTAGAGAAGCTAAATAAGAAGGTGAACCTGTTGAAAATCATGTAACTATCTGCCTGGAGATTGGAAATAGACAAGAGTCCCAGGTAACCTCGGGTGCATGGTGGGGTGGGAGGGTTGTTGGAAGGGGAGAGGGTTAGAGAGAAGGGAGTAGGGGAGGAATGGATAAAGCTAGGTGGACTGGGATGGGGGGAGGGAGGAAGGATGGATATGAGATCAGGGAAGAATATATTTCAACTAAGGGAGTCATTTTAGGGTTTACAGGAGACTTGATTATAAATGGGATCCCAGGTCCAAGGAGAGATCCCCAGACTGTTCTCTAGACAGAGGAGAGGGTGCCTGAACCGGCCTTGGCCTATAACCATACTGATGAAGATTTTGCTTATCACCATAGATCCTTCATCTGACGATGGATGGCGATACAGACGGAGATCCACATTGGAGCACCGGACTGAGCCCCTCATGGTCCAAATGAGGGGCAGAAGGAGGAAGAACATGAAAAAAACTCAGGACCGCGAGGGGTGCGATCACCCACTGATACAAGGGGACTGATCTAATGAGAGTTTACCAAGGCCAGTTGGACTGGGACTGAACGAGCATGTGATCCAACCAGATTTTCTGAATGTGGCCGGATTCTCTGAATGTGGCTGGCCTGGAGCCTTGCTGAAAAGCCACTGACAATGACACTGGGACTTGTTTTCTCTGCATATACTGGATTTTTGGGATCCAGTCTGTTCGGATACTCACCTTCCGGGACCTGGAAGGAGGAGGGAGGAACTATGTTTATTTTTCTTACCAAGCATTCTTTTTTCAAAAAGATGATTAAATAGAACTGGAAAATACATACATACACCCACACACACTCTCACACACACACACACACACACACACACACACACACACACACACATACACATACACGTGTGTGTGTGAACAGGTCCATGGGTGTTGTGCTGAATACCATGCATACAGTAAAAAGCAGGTCAAGAAAAATATATATAATTTATTTATTTTTGTTTTATATGCCTTATTGTTTTGCCTATACATATGTCTGTGGATGATTGATGTTGGAATTATAGACAGCTGCTAACTGAACCCAGGTCCTCTGGAAGAGCAGTCAGTGCTCTTAAGCAGTGAGCCATCTCTCTAGAAAATATATGAAAATATTAACAAGGTCAACAAAATCAGATGTCACAAGGAGCTAGAATAATAAATATGAAGCCTTGGAGTATGATTCCTACAACACAATGACAGAGACAATAAAATAATAATAATAGTAATAATAATAGTAAATCCTTTAGTTAAGAAAATTTGAATGTAGGGAGAATTTTTAAGCAATATACACAGGATGATCTTAAAAGTTCTGTTGGAAGGAGGCTGCTTGTTGGTTCCCAACTGCTCAGCCCCGAAATAGTCACACAGAAATTATATTATTTAAATCACAGATTGACCCATTAGCTCTAGTTTCTTATTGGCTAACTCTTATATCTTAATTTAACCCATCTCCAATAATCTGTGCATCACCACGAGGTTGTGTCCTATCAGCAAACTTTCAGTGCATCTGTATCTGGCAGTGTCATGGCTTCTCCCTGACTCTGCCTTTCTTCTCCCAGCAGTCAGCTTAGTTTTCCCCAACTACCTCAATTCCCTAAGCAGGTCCAGGACAGTTTCTCTATTAACCAATGATGTTTACGGCATACGGAGGGGAACCCCACATCAAAGGTGCATCAATGACAGTAAATAACAGGATGGTTGATCTCCAAAGGAAGTGATGGTTACTCACTATGGATTGTAGAGTCAATTTTCTCAGAATATTATCAAGCGGAATTTCAAATGAAAATGAGCATATGCATAGGTATTTCTGAAGACTACTAGAAGATTCAAATGAATAAAATCTAAATACTGTTTTATTCGTTTTTATATGTCTTGAATGTCATCAGAAAAATTCTGTTATTCTGAAAAGAATGGTAATAGTGATAATTAGTAGTAGTATTAGCAGTAGGAGCAGTATCTATGTATTTATTTAACTGAAACCAAGGGCTGATAATGGGTGTCAACTGTGTAGTGTTTGTGATTCTAGGGTCTAATCCTCATCAGTAAGCACACTGAGTGAGGTGGCACACACCAGTAATCCTAGCACTGTGGAGATGGAAATAATGATTAGCAGTTCTTTGTATATACTCGTGAAGAGGAAATAAATTTCTTCTGAATTAGTCTTAATCTAGAAGCAACCACAGAAAAATGATGCTCTTCAAATTCTCTAGAATATCCTGGGGAAGTTACACAGAGCATTATGTGGGAATGAAATTTCCTGCTAAACATCTCACAGCAAAGACTTTAAATTTTAGTGGTCCTATTTCTTTATGAAAAAAAAGTTGACAAATAGATTGAAAATATGAAAGTCAATATCTTCTCAGTGATATTTGGTTACATGAAAATCTTTGTAAAAGTCATAGAACATCAAGACAGTTTTCAGATAATTTTAATATATTTTCTGAATAATTAGGTGAAAATTAGCCACTTCTCATGTATTTATTACTTTCATTTTCCATAGGAATACTGAAATGCATATTGGGATTTCTTACTATTAAGCTCTGAATAGTTACTTTTCTACTTTGCTGTGAGATGTTATAGATATATTATTGCTTTACACTGTAAGGTTTTACATGATCAGAAGAGATTATAAAAGCTCACAAGATGGAAGGATATTTTATCTTTGGGCAAATATTTATTGTCAATTCATGGCTCCTTCCTTATACACTTCTCCGCATCTTTGGAGAACTTATGAAACTATATACTTCTCTGTATTGCTTTGCTGAACAATTGCTTTACTAAAGCAATAATGCACAAAATTCCTTTTCTATTAATTAATGTCATAAGACTTCTGTAAAGCTGATGCCTAGTTAGTACCCTAGATGCTACTATAGGCAGTATAAAAAGTCATTGCTTTGAAATTAACTTTGCTTCTTGGGATAAAGTCAATAAGTGAATGATTGTACCTACAGAAAGCATGAGAATACAGAATAAAAACAAAACAAAACAAAACAAAAACAGTAAAATGAAGTAACACAGAAATCAAAGAAACAGAAGGAAATGACATAGAGAAAGTCCAAGAGAGGACCAAACAAAACACGTCAAGAAACACGCCTCTAGCACAGATAAAAGAAGATCCAAGATATGCTTCGTTAGAAGCAATTCACTTGCTATATAGTGTCACATTGTTCTTTCAATACTTATAGAAATGGTTCACATTTCTATAAACTATAAAAAAATAGTTTGCATTTTTAGGCTTATCTATTGATACATTCATTATTAAAATAATCTAGCTTACTTAATTTCTAGGTTTTTTATGCATCATTTATAATGCATGTTCTTGCATGGATATATACAATGCATTATGAAAATTATATAGTCCTTTGAACATATTTTAAAATGTTATTGCTTAAGCTACTGTGCAAGTCACAGAATTGATTAATACACTTTGTTTTGTCTTGTATCATGACATCTATCTACTGGATTTATACTTGCCAGAGTTAATACAAAAACTATTTAAATTGGCTTTATTCTGAAAGAAAAATGTGTTCTTCTTTTTCTACTTTACAATTGCCTACTCTTTGGGTTCTGGCGACTTACAGTCTAAGAGTAATATCTGTGATCTTAAAGTCAGTTGATCTCTTACTCTACTTAAAAAATTCAGTTTCATGTGAACTGTTTACATGTGTGTATACACATGTGTGCAGATGACCTAGCTTGTGTTGCTTGTGTGGAAATCAGAGTTCAGAGTTCGTGTGTGTGTGTGTGTGTGTGTGTGTGTGTGTTTGTGTTAATGTAGTATGAATATCAGAAGCTTTTAGGTCAGGCAGTGTGGTATAGGCCATGGTGAATAGGAAAAAAGAGCCACTGATCACAAACTAGGAGGAATGAAACTGACAATGAGTTTTTCTCTTATTACCTTAGAAAATTTTGTATAATATGTGAAACTGTACTGAGAAATTATGCATAAATGCACATATAGCTTTATAATACATACATCTTTCACCCACAGAAGAAAGACAGAGAAAACTGACAGAAAGATATAAAAAGTTAATGTTTTGTTAATTAATAGATTTAAAAAAACCATATCAATCCAAATTCCCACACCCTCCCCTCCTCCCATTTCCTCCACACACCCTTCCACCTCACTCCCTCTAATCCTAAGAGAGAATAAGGCACTTTGCTTTGTGGAAGTTCCAAGGCCCTCCCTACTACATATACGTTGAGCAAGGTATACATCCAAAGAGAATAGGATCCCAAAAAGCAGTACATACAGTAGAGATAAATCCCAGTGCCATTGCCAGTGGTCCCTCATTCCACCCCAGCCCTACACCTGTCAACTACATTCAGAGGGACTAGTTTGGTCCTATGCTTTTTTCTTTCCAGTCCAGTTGAAGTTGGTGAGCTTCCATTATCTCAGGTAACCATTCAGTGGGTGAACCCTTCATAATCTTGATCTCTTTGCTCATATTTTCATTCCATCCACTCTTCAAGTGGACCTTGGGAGCTCTGTCCAGTGCTCCGATGTGAGTCTCTGCCTCTGTCTCCATCTGTTTTGTAAATGATTATTATATAGGAAGTTTTGTCACCTCACCATGTTTTTACTGAACTAATGAAATATTGCACTACTACAAGATGTTATAGTGGTTACTGCTTTCACTGTGTCAGCAGTCTGTATTGCTTCTAAATACTTTCTTCATGTGAAAATTGTGACTGTCTAACGTTATGCATAACTAAATTAAAAATATACAGTGTACTCTCTGAATTTACTGGTTATAAAGGTTGCTTGGATTAATCAGCAACTTAAAGTGTTTCTACTGAACTTGAATTTTTAAACTCCTATCTAATAAATAGATTCTGTGTGTAAAGACTGCTAGAGAATGCCAGGACATGAAACGCACAAGTCTAATGCAAAAATTTGATATGTAACTAGCAAATAAAGCTTCCTGTTCCTGCAGGCAGCTTGCATTTTCTATGGAAGTCACTCTTCTACTATATTCAATCAATTAATTCAGTCTGCCAAGGAATGCTAATGTCATTGTAGAGTAAACAAGCATCTGCTAATAGATATTTCTAGAATTAGGCATATGCAGAGGCTCTGATGGAGGCAGTGGTGTTCAAGTCTGTAGTCTGAATGACTACTAAAAAATGCAATATATTTTAGGTAAATGTGTCCCTATGGGATAATCTAGATAATAATGTAAAAATGGCTTTCTGAGTTTAAAAAATATGGGGTTCTCTATGAATGTCACAACATTGCCTAGAAATATTATCTGCAGTACAAAGAAATTAACAAAGAAGAAAACTATTGAACACGAAGATTTCTTTTTAAACAAATAATCCATTTAAGACAGAGCACTCTGAAAAAGGAGGTAGATTCTCATTTAGTATGTCTATAAATTCCCCTTTTGATTCATCTACTTACTCTAAGGTTGAATTGAAAAAATGGCAAACAATACTTAAACTGAACAAGCAGGATTTAATTCACTTGCTAAACAACAATTCCAGGATGTAGCAGGTTCATCTGAAGGCAGAAATTCTCTGATAAATATTTAAGTGGAAGTCAAATAATGTAACTCTATTGCAATTTTTCATTCCCTGGCTTTAAGACTTAACTTTTAGTTCCAACTAAATACAATATAGATAAATATTTATCTTTACACTCTGTATACCTCCTCATGTAGGTATCCACCCAAACATAAGCCCACACATATAAACATACCACACATAACCACATGTGCTGAAAATGCAATAAAAGAGGAGTAAAAGGGGGTCAGTTTAGATGGCTCGGAGGGTAAATGGGCTTAGGTGCTTGATGCCAAACCTCTCAGCTACAGGTGGACCTTGTAACTCAGCATAGAACCGGAAAGAGCTATTCTGGAAGATTGTCCTCTGATCTCCCACCCTTCTCTGACATGTTTTCAAACCCCGTGCAAAAGAAATATTTAGATTTTAATTAAATTAAGACTTTGTAATAAAATAAACATTACTAAGGACAATATCATTCCAAAATGAAAAGAATTTAGTTAGAACTTAGAAATCAAGATAATTGTTCATCTCACTGTGACTTAAAATTCAGAACTTTCATTATGTATCCTATCTGAATGAAAACATAAGTAATGTTAATTATTGGATGGGATAAATTTTAGGTCAAATTTAAGAATTAAGCTAATTCAAGTTTAAAGTTTTAGCACAAATATGCTACTTTCACAATACAAATAAATTTCTTTAGTTCTGTTTAATAAAATCCAATAATTTATTTAACATTGAAGTCATGAAGAATTAGTTAGCGATTTGCAAATTTTTAAATATATTTGTTTACAATAATCTAATGTACACTAAACATATCTTTTAGTCTTTTTTCCATTTTATAATTACTGAGCATAGTAATAAATAAATGACAATGTAATTGCAAAGTACAAAGAAATTGCATATATATCAGACAATTTGGGGGAAATGTCAAAAGCAAGACTGGAAAAGGGTTCTTAAGCAGTCTGCTACAGAATATGAGGTTTTACACTGCAAACCAAGATCTTGCTCTCTCCTTCGATGTTAGAGCTGTATTTTTGTCTTGATGGAATATTAAATAGGAGGTCAAAGGCTTTAGCAGACAGGAGATCATTACAAAGCTTGGAGAGTTTAATATCTTTTCCTTTCAGTTAAGGAACAGAAGGCCAGTGGAAATGCATTTAATTGTCAATCATGGTAAATTTAACGTAACAGGTGATATTGTAAAATAGATTATGGATTGGGAGAAAACCTTGTTAACACAGAATATTGGTTAATATTTTGGAGAAATTTATTGATTGATTGCTTTTATTTGTTTAGATTTTTGTTTTGTGTTTTCAATTGACTTTTTTGTTAATTCAGAGCAACTATTTCTAAATATTTTTCTCTTTTCAGACTTTTATTTTCAACTAAGTCACTTTCCAATTTTAGTTAATTCTTTAGTTCAATTTTCATTAAATTTTGAAAACATGAATCACAGAAATACAACAGAAAGTTAGTTTTAGGATCTCCACCGGTATTGGTTCCCCACGCTGAGACCACATAACTGATTGACTGAGTACCGCACCCTAACAGTTTATTGATACTTTGTTTCTACCTAATGGACATATTCGAGGGAACTATGTCAGTTACACCTTAAGTATATTAAAATGATTTGTTTGAGCATACATTGTAAAGCAACAGAAGGCTTTGAATGGACATTTAATATTAATGCATTGAAGTTGATCCTTCTTAGAATGTCACAACTTTTAGGAAGTTTTAGAGTTATTTTGCCAAGGGTTCTCAATACAGTGCATGCTTATGGTGAGCCTCTGAATTGTTTTGTGCTCTCATTGTAGTTCAAAAGTTATGAGTCATCATCGAAAAAGTCAACTGGTCAATTAGACCTGTCTTCTACAAGGGATAAAAGCACTTTGCATAGTTCTTTCTGTGGTTTTCCATGAGCATGCCCCTGCTGAGTCTCAAAGTACCAAGAATCAAAAGTCTCCCCTTGCAACCAACCTAATTTCTTCTGAAGTCCTTATGTGGGTGTTTAGATGTGGTTGAGAAACATCATTAGCACTAATGATGCCCGAATGCTTTTGTTGATATCTCTTGTTCTTGAATGACCCTATTACCTGAGGCAGTTTCGGAAACTTGAAAATCTGGTAAGGTAGAATGACAATTGGTCTGCTAGGGATGTGATATCAAGTTGTTGACTGAGCAAGCCTATCTAAAGGAGCATTTTGCAACCCATAACACATGCACTGAGCGAGCTAGGCCTGTAAATTCTTTAGGTGAGTTTCAAAAGCAAATATTTGGCATTACTACTGTTAATATAAAATTCCTAAATTTTATTTTAAAGTGAGTGATGTTCATAGAGTATTATTTAAGTATTTTTATATTTTGTGTTACAAACATGAGTTTTCCCTTTGATGATATTCATACTTGTAGAGATGAGTTTAGGTGGCAAGATTTTCAGGCTAAGAATCAAATGGCTGTACCTACTAGGTTTCTTTTTTTCTTTTTTTTTTAGGGTATTTTTTTCTATTTATTTATTAAAAATTTCCACCTTCCATATCCCTCCCCCTCTCCAACTCCCTCTCCTTCTCTAGTCCTAAGAGCAGTCAGGGTTTCTTGCCCCCGTAGGAAGTCCAAGGTCCTCCCCACTCCATCCAGGTCTAGGAAGGTGAGCATCCAAACAAACCAGGCTCCCACAAAGCCAGTTCATGCAGTAGAATCAAAACCGAGTGCCATTGTCATTGGCTTCTCAGTCAGCCCTCATTGACAGCCACATTCAGAGAGTCCAGTTTGATCACATGCTCCATCAGTCCCAGTCCAGCTGGCCTTGGTGAACTCCCATTAGATCAGTCCCACCATCTCAGTGGGTAGATGCACCCCTCTCGGTCCTGACTTCCTTGCTCATGTTTTCCCTCCTTCTGCTCCTCATTTGGACCTGCTACTAGGTTCTTGTATAACGTCCACATTTGTCCCACTCCATGAGCTCTAACTTACATTGACATAAGATAGCATTTTACATATTAATGATGAGCCTTTAAGCAACGATTTCCTTAATGAGGGCTATTGACCCAATCAAATGTTTGAATTTATCTTTGAATCCTGGACTTCAACGTTGGAAGACCAAAGGGAGATGATTTTTATTGCAATTGAAAAACTGCAGCAAGAGCAGGAAAACAATTTTCTTCAATAACAAAAAATATTTAAAATCATTAACCTAATTAACATTTTCACCTGGTCTTCATTTAATGTGCAAACCGACTAGTTGATGACAATAATTACTCAACTACAAACTAAGTGGGCAATTAGATACACAATTACCCAATTTGCATGCATGGAACCAAATTTTATCACTAAAAAGTTTTTCCTTAGCATCTTATATATGATAAAGATATGAAAATGAGTGTGTAAGCAAGCTACATAACACATACTCATCTACCAATTTTTCCAAGAATGACTTCTTGGAAATACTCCCCATTTACGAAGTCCATATATTTTTCTACCATTAGAAATAACAGTGTAAATATTAGGGGGTGTTAAAAATACTGTTATAATATCTACCACAAGTATACGATACCCATAGTGATTCCATGAATAAATACACTCTTTCATTTCATTAAAAATAATTCATTAAATATTGAGTTCTGTGAACAGTACAGCATTCATCTTGTATGTAATGCAAAGATTAAATTTACAGGAATATCAGGTTTTGAACCAACGGAAATACATGGAGTATGTATTGATCATGTATATATATGTGAGTTTTTTATTATTTTAGGAAGCATAAGAAAGATAAAATTAAAGTGATTAAATAGCTTTTCTTTGTAAAATCTCAAATATTTGAAAGAAATAACTCATTAACTCCTTCAGAGATTCATACATATTTATCAATGAATTTTTGTGTAGCACGCATTTTGGGAAACAATGAGAATTAAAAATGCCTTAATTACAGAGTTTAGAGTCAAATCCTCTTCAAGATTAGGTTTGAAATCTAGCCACGTTTCTTTTATCCACCTTTAATTATTTTTCTCCTAGTTTGAATTTTTACATTTTTATAAGGGAAAAACCCTGAATGTTGTATCTGAGCATGTAAGACTTCAGGGTGCATATTTTATATTTGATTTTAATTACCTGAAAAGTGTGGTTTTCACTTTAATATGTTATGTATGCCTCACTCTTACTTTTAGGAAATAGAAAGATGAAATGATATGCTTAAATATGATAAAATGTCATCTTTGGAGATGTGGGGGCTCACTGGGTTTCAGCCGTTTTCTATGCCCAATATGTGTGATGCCATTACTGAAACAGATCATGCCATCACAGTTTTCTGAGATTCCCATCACATTGATGTTGGATTTTTAGTTAATCAGCTCTTATCTCCTTAAGGATAACCAAGTCTACAACATCACATTTAATTTGAGTGTTTCAATTTTCCTGTATTACAGCAAAAGGTTATTAGACAATTTAAAAAATTTTGCTACTATCTCATCTAAATTTAAGTTTCATTTTTGTAATTTTCATTGTGAATATAGGTGTGCATCTGCGTGTTGATCCATGCATTTGTAAGTGTGTGCCGAGTTCCAAAGCAGACATGAGATCCCATGAAGTTGTAATTGCAGGTGGCTGGCGTGAGTTACCTATTTATGTGCTTGGCTCTGAACAGTGGTTGCCGTCGAAAGCTCTATTTGCAGAACCATAAACATGTTTTAAAGATAAAGAATAATAACTTGAATATACCTATGTTGAATTTCAAATGAAATCTATCTTCCTTCAAGTTTTTGTATGTTTATTTGTTATTTTGTTTTGTTTTCATAGGGAAGAACCAGCCGGTGAGCAGTGTAAGGCAGAGCAACAAAGATTGATTTTCAATTGTTTAGAAGGTGAGTTTAAGATCACATTAAAAGGAAAAGAAAAAGAACCTAACTTAGGAAAGAAATCATCTAATACTAATAATAATGCCAAAAGATATATGCCAGGCAATAAACAGTTTTGTTTCCTAAAAAAAAAAGGAAAAAAAAATTCTCAAGACTGTTTATTGTTAGTAAAATAAATTTTTACCTCTGAGTTTGTCATTACTACTTATTTTAATAAACTGTTTCAATATTATTTTTATTCTGGTATAGTCTCCAGCCTTGAGATGTGACATCTGTTAAACAGAAAAACTTGAGCTAGGATCAGCACTCATTGAGCTTATTCTAACAACTTCCAAATAATTTCATGCTAAAAGATAAAATTCAGCGAGAAACAAATATATTCAGATCTTTAAAAAATAATTTGAAGGCTTTAAATATTTATTTAACAATATGTTCAAAAAGACAGCTGTAATACAAGGATGAATTGTACAATTATTACATGAGGGCCTGAGGAAAAAGCTCAGCATTTACAAGTTCTTGTGGGCCTTCCAGAGGACTAAGTTCCATTCTCTGAAGCCGTGACCTATGGCTGAAATGGCTGAAAATAACCTATGACTCCATCACCCAGGATATGATACTTTAAGAGTCCAGGATATCTGCATTCATATAAACTCATATACATAATTAAAATCAATAAATATTTTGAAATAATGATTCTGAATTGATGTTTAGAAATATAACTGTAAGTTTGTTGTTTTATAATCTTATTTTGTTGGCCTTGTTAAGTCATTTTCATCAAAGCAAAGGTAAACAAAATTAATGTCCACTGTTTTTTTATGTTAATATTTGCAGAGTGACATAGAAAGAAGCTTGCTGGTTTTTAGTACAGTGACACCTAAAATGAGCCAGTCTTGGAGGAGACTTAGTTGAATTGCCGTTGGATCGTTGTCTAAAACAATCAATTGACCATAACCATGGATGATTGTGCCTGGACTCTGTTCCTTTCATTGATGTACTTATTTTCCTTCAAGAAATACCACACTGCTTTTGTTAGTGCAGAAGTTTATTACTTTTATAAACCAAGAAGTGTTAGCCTTCTAAACTTTTTCTCAAAATTATTTGTTTTTACTGCCTTCTGTGTTTGATATTATTTTTTAGAATATGCTATGAGTCCACATTTAAGAGAGAAACAAAAAATGTTGGAATTTTCACTGTGATTAAATCTGGTGTTTAGAATAGTCTGGCGAAAATTCACACCTCAGGTTTGCACCATTTCCTCCTCAAAGTAATTAGTTTAATTTCTTTTTTTTCAGCTAAGCTTTATAATGTTTTATGCATAGGTCTCACATGTTTTGGATTCATTCTTAACATTATTTGAAAAATACATTGCTTTTGTGATCAATGTTTATTTTCTATTTCTTATATTAATAAGTAGAAGTACCAGAATTGAGAGAATTCAATGTATTAGAAAGTCATAAAAATGCACCACTAACCAGAGGCTCATAAAGCAGAAACAGGTACACACAAGTGTGAAAGCTGGAACCCAGAAAACAACTGTATTTCTTTCTAACGGAATTATCTTTTTGGGATAGATTCTCAGCATTTTTATTTGTCTTCTTTCTTATCTAAAACTCTGATCCTGTGTTCAAATCAGCTCCTTTTCAGACATCAATTATTTGGATTAGAAATCCATTTATTGACTTCAACTTTACTGTCTTTTGTCTTTATTCGGAGGTAACTATTATACGTCCAAAATATTCATGTTCCTAATCAATGAGTTCTTTTGTGTGTACATGCATGTGTGTGTTTGTGTGTGTATGAGAGAGAAAGAGAGAGAGAGAGAGAGAGAGAGGGGGGGGGAATGAGGTTTTAGTTATATAGAGCTCATACTGGAATACTTTTGTACCAGCAGAATTCTGTTAGTCAATCAACAAATATTAATACAAGTGACAGTGCAGAAAAGCTGCTTCTCTTGACTTAATGTTTTCAAGGCTCAGTTCAGTCTAGTTATTAATCACTTGATTCTAAAGTTTTTAACCAAATTCCAGAATCCATTTTGAAATCATGAGGTCTCAAATTTAAACCTTTTTCATTTTAGAATTTGTGTCACTTGAGGAAACTACTGTGGTAAAAGTTGCTTTCTTTGGAAGCAAAAAAGCTCTCACAGTGTGATCTTCCTGCTCCGTCTATGCACTCGGAAATATATCAGGGACCCATTCTTGCAGTCCTGCTGGTGCCTGGGAGCATTCCAACTTCCGCTGGGGAATCTCTTTAAGCATGAGGCATGTTAGTAGATTCATGTAAAGTTTTAATTTTAATTTCAGATTATAAATTAAAAAAATTATTAAATTAAAATTAGGCCACTTCTTCTCAACCATTTCTTGTAAAATATAACACGCATTGTAAACATACATATCAGGCAGCCTCTTAATTTTTAAAACCCTTTAAAATTCTTTGGAATTGTTTTGCTTGCACTTTAACGCCTATGATAATTTTTCACTTGTAAGATGTGTGGAACCTCTGGAAGTTGTGTTCAGGTTAAACATTAAGAGGTCAGAAATTATGATATATAATAAAGAAGGTCAGTATGTTATTATTATCCATCCATTGGAAATCAGTAAGGCCTTTTCCTTACTTTGAAAAATTGGCAGACATGACAACATCCTGCAATAGAGTGTGAAGGAGGGAGCTGTCTGTCTGAACATTCTATCCACACTGATGCTTGTATCTGGCCTCAAAGATATCTGTGTAACTGGTTTTCTGTCCAAGTTTGATTGAAATCAAATGAGAATGGAAGATAAAGAAACTTAGAAGATGACATAATTGATAACCATATTGACCATCTTCAACTGACTTCTATTAGGAATGCTATTTACTTATTCAGATATAATAGACATTTTGCTCATGATAACAAGATATAGTAGGAGATAAGAAAGAAGAAACTGAGTAAAATCTACAAATGTGAGTTATGATATATTGTCTTTGGTAAAGAATGTTAATAACTAGGTGAATTTCCTGATCATCTGGAATGATTTTAAATTGAATTTGATTTATACACAAATTAAATTTTAATAATGTATTTGTCTATAAAAATTCATATACATGCTATCTATCTATCTATCTATCTATCTATCTATCTATCTATCTATCTATCATCTATCTATTCATCCATGCTGGGAAGTACTTGGTATAAAAAGGGTTGTTTCTTCTTTTAATTGTACAAATTAGTAGATCTTAAAATTATAAACGTATAGAATATTAAGCCATGATAGAACCAGTCTTTTTATCAAAAACTTTGTTAAGTTTTAAGTGAGAAGATACTTTTAGTGATATGAGTCACACTCGATATGATAATATTGTAGACTTTTACGTATCAACCACAATGCATTGCTTAAAGGAATGAACCTCTGTATTCTGCAAAAGCTGAATCATGTTTTTATTCATTTCCACTAAATTTCAGAGGTAATTGTGTTTCTATCGCTAAATGTACAAGTTAACTAAACCAGAACTACCACCAACTAAACATCCACGGTGAGGGAAGAGTTTGAATATTAAAATCTGTCCATTGCTGCACCCACTTTTAGCCACATTTTTAAAATTATGTAGCAGTTCTACATACGAGTGGATCGGCAATAATTTTTTCTTTTAAGATTTATATGTCAGTGAGTATAATGTTTATACATATATTTGAATTTAGTCAAATTAGAGTCAATATGATGGAAATTCAATGTCAATTAAACTAATTATATTATGGTATATTGATGACTTTTGTTATTATTTTATAAAACTAAAATTTTAGATATGTCTGTGATTTTGCTGGAAACAAACTCAATTAACTTGAAAAGGGACTTTGTAAAACTTTTATTTAAAAATATTTATTTATTGTATTTATTTGCAATACATTTATTTCAGAAGAGGGTATCAGATCTCACCATAGATGGTTGTGGATCACCATACACTTGCTGGGAATCGAACTCAGGAATTTTGAAGAGCAGCCAGTGATCTTAACCACTGAGCCATTTCTCCAGCCTGTGATACTTTCTAATACAAGACAAATATTCTAAGGTGCCATTATCTTTGCAGGACTGCTTCTCCATCATTTATGTGAATATTCTGTGTTCTTCCAGAATAACCATTCTAAAGAGGAAATGTAAAGAGGATTTCAATTTTTTTAATTCTTAAAATATTATTTTCTTTACAGCTACAGTAAAGTCTGTATAATCACTTAAATAAACAAATAAAATTGAAACTGAGGATTGAATTATTTATTTCATGTTAAAAGCATATTCCTCTTGAAAAATTTTTGTTACATTTTTCCTTGAAACAGGTTGTTTAAAATGGAAGACATCAGGAAAGGCAAGGGGGTTGAGAGGAACTTTATCAATTTTTTGTAAACATTGGTCAGAATAATGATAATAAATAATCACTGTCCTTGAATATGTAGTACAGGTTTTCATAAATTACCTTTCTTATGTTTAACAATAGAAACAAATGTGATAATTTGCTTTTGAGAACTAGATATAAGGGCATATGAAAAGAAATTTTGTCATCTTTTCAGTTGCTATATCCCTGAATCAATGTCTGAAACAAGGAGTGACTATGTGAATATTAAAATAAATGTGAAAGAAAAAAATTAATAAATAAAAGTTTATTGATTAAATAGCAAGAGTCAGCAGGCTAGGAAGATACTAAAATACTTTATATAGCTCCAACAGATTTATTTATAAGAGTAATTTTTGTTATGACACTGAATCAAGCCTATCCAAGGGAATACTCATTATAACGTTGTGGTTGAGAAAAGGAATTTTCTTTCTATTTGAAAGCTACAAGTGGAAGAGTGAGGGAGAAGAGGGAAATTCTGAGTGCATTTGAGAAAGACCTTGTTGAATATCTATCTATTATTCACTCGGAGTCACATTTAACAAATTCAGTCTCTTTATTTGTAAATTCTGAAAGAATTCCAAACAATGCTATTCCTTCTCATTGAAGTGGAACTCAAAGAAGATGAGAGTTTATCAGATTTCCCTTACCTAAAACTAATAAATTATAAATATTCAAAATTGCATCTAAAAGCTTCACAGTTCACAAAATTCTATTATTTAACATCGGACACAAAGTAGCTGGTGTGTAAGAATATTTTTAATGCAATAAAATTAAGCTATATAACATTTCCTTGACTCTTTGGTTTAATTCGATGCAGATGCAGAATTTATCCTGATCTGGAGAAAGTTAACAAGCAGACCTCATGAGTTCAAGTAAGCCCACAGTTAATCCTCATGAACATAGAAGCCAAGTCACTTTATAATAATGATCTCTCTCTCTTGTTATCTATGTATTGACCACACACTTGAAATAAAACAGGCTAAGTTCTTGGTTTCCTGGCACAGAATAATAATAGGGTGTAGAGAGAAAGAGGTGTAAAAATTCTTTAGTTTAAAAAGTATAGTTGTAGGATCGATCATCTTATTTATGCTAACTACTGTGTTCATAACGTTAATTAATCCAGGTGACCTTATTATTTAACTATTATTATTTTTATTGCCAAACATACATGGTCATCAAAAGAACTGAAAACTACCCTTATTAGACTGTATTTCCTGAAAAATCACATTTCTAGAAATATCAAATTGGTAGACTAAGATAGCCGAATTACGAAAATGTGTTGAAGTTATATTAGATATGTGGCAAGGGATGTTCTTACAGAGTATACAACAAGAATAATGACCTAAATACTCAAGGAGAAGAATTTATAAAATCACATGGAAAGTTTAGAAATTCTCACAAACCCCCGTTAAGGCTACATATAATGGGGTGCAGGTGAAAGAGAGTGTCTTATTGGAAATGTATCTCTAAGGTACTCATGTTGTGTACAGGTAGGGCTATCAAGTAGGCTTAGTGAAACAAGACCATGCATGATTGACATGTTAAGTAATTGTTAATGACAGCTATGGCACAATCCCAGGGAACACTAATAAAGCAAAGGAAATAATTCCTAGCCCCTATCTGTGGACTTAGAGAAGTCATTCAGAGAGGATGCAAGGCATCATAGCGGCTTGAAATGACAGCAGTGGCCCTGTAACTTTGAGTGTTCCTAGGTCTCCAAGCACTAGGTCATATAAGCAAGTGGTCCTGTGCTTTCTTTTTGTCTAAGTTAGTCATCTTGAACATTTTTAATTTCCCATTTTGTCCTGGAGTATTTCACTTGATTTGGGCTTAACCTGGCTTTCTATAACACTGAAAGAATCAAATATTCATCAGTGAGAGGAAATTTCTGTATTCCCCGAAGACAGAAAACCCTTCATAAAGGAAATGATATTTTAAAAAAATATCCTTTTAACATTGACTGTATCACATGCAGGTCAGAAACCAACATGATATCATTTCCTATTGGCTTTGCATAGTTGCCTATTTACACTTTCAGGATGGACATTTCTACTAACAATTTTCTGAGCCCAGTGACAATTCGCAGGCAGGGAATTGTATTATGAGCAAATACTTTGTGTCATCAGGCTGCCAACAGGTAAAAATGAAACACTTTTCACCAAAGGTGTAGACTCCTCGGGAGAAACCTTACAGCCTGTGAATTAAATAGCATTCCTCTGCATAAACATGTGTTCAACTCAAGAACTTCAGATCCAGGCCTTACGTTTCCCATAGAAAGAGGCAGCTATGATTCAAGAGGACAACAGCTTCCTTGACAGTTGGACATAAAAAGAACAAGACATGCTACTTTAGACAGATAACTCTGGAGGGCAGGCGACTCTGAGTAAATTAGAGACTAGTTTCTTTTATAACATGTGGGATATACTGTGGATTGTTTCTAAGACTGCCTAAAATCAAGTTTCTTTTACATTTTAACTTCTAGGAACATTGAAATGTGACTTTGATCCTTACATAATTTGATTTAATATATCTTTATCTTCAGTATCATTTGATAGTAGAGATAATCTGTTATAAAATTTTCTACAGTCATGCAGTAGGGGAACAGCGCTATCATACATAGGTAAAAATAACCTCACTATAGTTATTATTAAATAGTAAGCTTATAAAAAGGGAAATATTTGAAAGAGAGTATAGGGAACTTGAGATGGGCTGGAGTCATGAGAAGGAGGGAAGAAATAATGTACTTATACTTTAAATAAATAAAAAATCAAACTAGGAATGCAATTTTTGGACTGAGAGCTATTTAGCATTTATAGAAACTCAAACCCTGAGAATTGGGACTTACTTTGTACTTACTATCATATAATGCACTTCCTTAGGCTTTTTTCCCTCTTAATTCTGAAAGCAACATTACTTATTCATATAAGAACTGATCAAAGCCTCTCATGTAGCACAGCACATATTAGAAAAAAAGAGATCTTCAGAGTCCTAAGTCCAAACATAAAATGTTAATAGGACTAATTCATATTGTTTCCAGTATTTTTTTTGACCAAACATTAAAAAAATGCAATTTGGAACATTGCCCTGAAAGTTATCTATTTTTTCTCTCTCTCTATGATACTGGTTAAAGATAAATCATGAATGCACTTTAAATAATATGGTTTTAACTTGCTTGACCTAATTAAGTAATCTTTCATTTAAATGGAATGTGTTATCATCTCACAACTTAAACAGGGAGTTCCAAAGTCAAACTGATAACATAGCAAATGATGGTTGACTTGGAAGGCAAAGGAACAGAAATTAATGCCAGTATAGGAAACATTACTTGATTTCCTTTTTATTTCACTTTAGAGATATAGACCATGTTAACTGTTTTCTATATCAATGTGGTCAGAATCTTGGAAAATAGGAATTAAAAATAAATGAGCTAGACCCCAAAAGGAACTTACAGAAAACACAACAAATGCTTTATCAGCACTCAAGCAAGCGATATTACTGAGGTATTGCTGACATGGGGAAAGACCAAGCATTAATACTTAACGGGAAACATGTCACTATATTTTATATTTTTTTGTCTCCATATAAATGTAAGTGGAACACTGAGACTTCAGAAAGCAACGTAAAATCTGCTGGCCGGTTGTGCATCTGCTACCTTGTCAAGACTGTCTCCTTGAACCGAACTGATGTCAGGGGACTACTGCCAGCAGCTACAGAAATGCTTCTATGGAGACTGCCTGCGGAGCAGCCTCCATCCTCAGCTTCGGTTCCTAGGAGGTGCCCAGTATGGAGGAGATGCCAGTCATTTTCAAAACCCAGAGAACAGGAGAGAAATAGGAAGGTTACACTTTCAGTTCAGTTCTTCATTGAAAGGACATATTGCTGTGATTGATGTAATAAAAAGCTGAATAGTCTAGAGCTAATCAGGAGGTATAGGAGAGACTTTCAGACAGAGAGATAAAGGAGAGGCAAAATCTATGAACTCAAGAGAAACAAAAACACACACAGGAAAGAAAGAGGACGGGAAATACAGAATCAAGATAAAAAGCCATGAGAAAAAAATGTAGTTCACTATAAATGGATTAATTTAAGTTATAAGTGCTGGTGGTACGAGTCTGAGGTCAAGATTTCATAATTAATAATGTCTCTTTGTCATCATTTGGGAGCTGACTGGCAGACATAAAAAGATTCATTGCATATGGTGCCATATGTGGGGCCTGTATGCCTGTATGTCCAAACAGAAGGCCAGAAAGAGCGAAAAAGTTCTTGTGTCTTGTTACATCAATCACAGCAATATTTTCAATATACTCAGAGCAATATATCCCACAACAATGTAATGTCTTTGCTTTTTTTTTAAGTTATTTGCTCATTTCACGTTGTGTGAATGTTTTGCATGCCTGCATGTGTGTGTGTCTACACCACAAGCATGCAATACTCAGGGAGGTCAGAAGATTCTTGCATATCCCTTTCAACTGGAGTTGCAGAGGGCTGTGAGCCACCATGTGGATTACTAAGACTGAACTCAGTTTGTCTGCAAAAGCAGCAAGTGTTCTTAATGATGGAGATATCTCTCCAGCCTTGTCTTTTACTGTTAATGGAAAAAAAAAAAAACATTCGAAGTTTAGAAATTATTTCTATCTGGTTAATCTACTCTATATCTATCCATGTATGTAATCTATTTCTGATTGTTTTCATTTTTTTTCCTTTGAGTAGGAGACTACGGGGTGGGGAGCAGGAGTAAAAGAGGTAGGAGATACAGGAAGGAATACAAACTTTCTTGCAAATTTCCGTTTTTAAAACATAGCTTTCTTCTTTCTTTCTTTCATCCTTCATAATATTTTATACACTTCCTTTTAAGTACTTTCCCAATATTTTGTTATCAAATGTTTATGTTCTAAGGTTATTCCTCATGCGTGGCTGGCTACAACTTGTGCATTAATTTACTCTCTGGATTTGTGTATTAGAAACTTAATTTACAGAATGCTTGCCTCATAATTGCTCTGCCTCTTGAAAATTACTCTATTGTAGAAAGGGTATTTTGGGTTGCTTGCCCTGTCTCTCTCCTCAAATGTGAAGAGAAGAATTTCTTTTCTTTAGTTGATGCGACTCCAACAGACCTTCCTGTGAGCAGAAGTGAGATCCTTGCCAACTTCCACAGTAAACCTATATTCTTCTTAAAATATTTATTAATTTTGTTCACATATGTGTGATTGTTTTGACTTCTATTATCCATGTGAACTATGTGCATTCCTTGGTGCCCAAGAATGCCAATTGAGGGAGCCAGACCTGGGTTTGGAGAAATAGACATCAAGTGTTCCTATCACCCTGGTACTTGTTTCATTTTGCTCGATTTTATAACACGTAATTTTTTTACTCTTCTTTGATAATATTGTATTAATCTGATTTTGTTGTAATTCCCATTTTTTTGTTTTTCTTATTTTTTTGAAACATATTCTTTTGTCATAAAGGACATCCTTACGACAGCTTTTCCTACGTCCATTTCCCCCAGCTCTCAGCATCTCTCCTCTTCCCAGATTCACTCCTGTTCTGTTTCTTTTCAGAAAACAGCTTGCCTCCAGGAGAGGACAGTAAGAATGATAAAACAAGAGACAAGCCAAGATAAAAGCATTGATATTGAGGGTGGACAAGGCAACCCGAGGGGAGGAATGAAGTTGTAAGAGCAGGCGAAACAGACAGAGATACCCTTATTGCCAATGTTAGGAGTTCCACAAAAGCACCTCTGTTTTGTTTTTTTTGTTTTGTTTTGTTTTTGCTTTTTGTTTGTTTGTTTTGTGGGAGGCGGGGATTGGAATTTGGAGCTTGTATGTTGTAACAGTCGTCTATGTCACTGTAATATCTCTCCCCTCACTGTTCATATACATGGATCTATTTCAGTATATTTTGGCGTACATAAAAAACATTAAATGAGTCAGAAAATAAGAAAATAAGGACATGTATTTTATTATACATAAAGCCCAACATACTTTACAAATCACAGTAATTAACTGTGGATTTATTTGTCCACTGAAGGTTAGAAGTGACTTTAGAAATATTTCACCAAAAAGACCTGTACTGTAGAATCCAACATGTTCACTAAAACTGAAGAAAACCATACTGAACATAACACATTGGGTTCTGTGTTAAGAAATGACAAGATCAGCCAAGCCCTCATCTCAACTACTTATTAGTTTTGACTACATCACCTCTCCTCACCTAAGTTTGGTGATATTTTATAATTCAATCACAGCAAAGCATATACTTCCAGGAATGACATATTCTAAGAAAATTGATGCCCAGTTAAAATATTTTTAAAGTTCCTAGACATTTAGGTTAGCAATAAAAAGACTTTATATATTTTTTGAATATGCAGATATGGAATATTTGAAGAAAACTTGCAAATGAAGAAAATGAAGTTGAGAAATATCAGTCAGAATGAAAAAGCAGACAAAGAGTACAGTGCTGATGCTGGCAGGATGTGGTGACCAGGTTAAAAATCGTGGCATATTTGAAAATAGCTCCGTTGTTTTAAGATTTTTAAAAATGTAAAAGGCAATAGTCTGTATTGCCCTCTTTTTTTGCTGATTATTTCTATTGTCTCTGATTACAATAGGAAGGTATGTATCTTCTCCATGCCCTAAGGACACATTTTTCATTCGGACCATTTTCTCCATTCAGCAAATGGTTAATGTGGCTTATATGTTGAGATTTGGCAAGTTAAATATATCCTTATTTACACATTTATTTTGCATTGCAATTTTCAAGTTTGCAAAAGATACATAGCTTTCTTCAAGAAAGATTAACAAAAGATTAGGTAATATTCTAAAAGAATAGGTAATAGGCATGTTGCATAATAATTTATGCAATAAGCCAGAATTTATTCCAGCTAGTATTTTGTAAATTGTGTACATAGGCAATATTTATAAATTAAGAAATACTTTCAACTTTCATATTCTAATCGCAAACATTATCTGCTCTGGGTAGTGGCTCTCTTGACAAACATCCTATAGTGCTGAGCTCAAATACAGCAAAGTCCTAGCTCCTTAGTCATCCCTCTGCTGTTTATTTTTAAGCCTGGTGGTTTTTACTTCCATTTGTTGCTCTTTCAAACGTATTAAGAATGATATTAATAATTATTATTATTTTGCTTATAGTACAACTCTGGTTGCCCATGGCCAGAGATTTTAACTGATTGACATAGTATATGACTTATTTGTAAACAGTGTCAGGACAGGCAAGGTACAGAGAGTTGAGGCTGCACTAGAGTATGGTGGGTCAGAAATAGCTTTCAACTGGCATCTTACTTTAAAATAGACAAATTGATCAGACATAGAAATTCAAGAAAACAATAGTAACAGAATGTGTGAGGCAGAGGATAGGAAAAAAAGGTGAACCATGTGCAAACTAAGAAACACTTGTAGGTACCAGGAGAGAGAATAGGCAGGGGTTAACATATGAGATTTTAAGAGACCTTGACAGAACTTGCTTGAGAATTCATATTTGTGCTCTTTGGTCCTTTGTTACAGCCTTCCTTAGAGTAGCCCTGTTGCATGGTGTTATGAAAAAGAGCATTTGTTTGCAAGTCGGCTTTTGTTATCAGTAAACATGAATGCAGTAATACTTTTATATCATTTGTGTTTGGCTTCAGTGGAGTTTTGTTCTGTACAGTTCCTTCCTAAGCCAATGCCCTTTACATTTTAGTTTAAATTTAAAGATAGATGCCACTAACTATAAAGAAACAGTAAGGAGAAATATTTACTGACAAACCTGTAAAATCATTTATTAAGAGTCACCAATAAAGGAAGAGACTTTTAAGAATTCTCATAAATATTACTAATTTTAGGGTTATAGATGGTTGTGAGAACCAAACATTCACCCTCTGCAAGAGCCAAAAGTGCTCTTTACTGCCGAACCATCTCTCCAGCAAGAAGAATGGTTGTATTTTTTAGTGTATCTATAAAATAACAATTTAGACTAGCAAAAGTCATCACTTGTTAATAATCGAGAATCAGGAATAATTATGTTTTATAGAAATGAATAGAAAATTGAAGTGAGCTAAAGCTGTCTACTAGTTACAAGAAAATTACAGCTAATATCTTTTAAAGTCTTAAAATAAAAAAGAGAGAGTGAAACTAGTAGGTATCAAGGAAGATCATCAATGCCTATAATTCATGAAGAATCAGTTCATCAGATTTTGCTACTGTTGTTTGCTTCTGGGACACGGTCTCACGATCTTCCCCTTGCTGATCCCGAACCCACTATGTAGACCATGTTTGTCTTAAACTTTGAGGGAGCTGACTGCTTCTGCCCGCAATGCTGGCCTTAAAGGCCTTCGAACCCATGCCCAACAGGTACAGTGTATTTGAATGTGAGACCATATCTTTAAGTTGAACCATGGAGACATCACTTCAGATTGTGAGGTGAGCCCTATTTCACTTGTAGCATACACTGCTGCCAGTGCATACCGTATTGGAAACGCCAACACTTTCACTACAGATAACAGAAAACTGAGGTCTATCTTCATCAAATAAATACATTAGGCCAAAATAAGTGAACTGAGGACTTAGTATCCACAAAAAATATGTCTTCTTTCTCTTCTAAGAGCAGAAAACAGCTGGTGTGAACGTCCATTCAATCCCAGTACTCAGGAGACAGTGATAGGTAGATCTATGTGAATTCAAGGCCAGGACTACATAGTGAGTTTCAGGAGAGTCAGAAAAATGTAGAGAGACCCTATCTCAGAAAAAAAAAAGCAAAGAAACAAAAAGACAAAATGGAGAAAATGATAACAAGGAAATCATAATTTAGGGTCAGCAAGTTACCTTAGGTAAGTACCTGTTGACAAAACATAGCCTCATTCAGTCACGTGAGCCAGTGAATGGAAGGAGAGAATCCATGCCCTTACAAGGTGTCCTCTGACCTCCAAACATGCAGCTGTGCCATATGCACTGGCACCCCCAAACACACCCATAACAAATGACAACTATTGAAAAAATTGAAAATTATCTGAGATTGAGGAAAATAATAACTACAATAATATTTATGGCAGTTAATCAGAGTATGTTGAAATTTGCAGTACTTAAAAAGGTCTTTTTAAAATTGTTTTAAATGAGTAATATAAAGGAAGCAGAATCAACACAAACAATGATATTTCTCATAAGTTTCATGCACATCATCATGGTGATTGGCAGTTGCCATTGCCTTCCCTTCTTGCATTTTCATCAGATTTTAGAAACCTTAGAAACTTCCTGGAGAGCTGCTGGCCTAGAGAGAAAGCAAGGTTTTCCTCATTAGCACACGGTTGTGATCCACAGGGTAGCCAGCATTTGATTATTAATGTGAGCTGTTTAGGCCATTAGCTGTCACCTGTCTCAAAAACTTGCAGGATGCTGTTTAGCTTTGGACTCTCTTTCCTGCTGTCAAATTTAGTTAAAATGTGCCTCTGGGATCAAATATCATAAGGGGGGAAAACACAGTCAGAACAATTTCATAAATCTTTCTCCTGTAGGAATCCTGGTTGAAAACAAAATTAATTCTTAATACATACTATTTAACACTAGCATCATAGCTCTGGATACCTTAGGATAGAGACAATATTTATTAATAATGTCCTGAGGTTTTAGAGCCAGTGTGTACTCTTATAATTCATTTTTATCTCTTTTAAAATAGCTGTTGCTATAAATTGACTTCTTTCTCATGATGTTTGAAGTTCCTGTCAAGGTTCTACTTTTATTTAAATCTTTGATAATTATGTTAATGCAAGCCTGCTCTTAGATTTTCATAGTATTAATACAATTCAAACTTCGGAAAGCTTTCAAATGTTCTGTGTTAACCTGAACATCACCATGAATCTAGCAAGTAGAGAATGAAGTCTTCAGAAAAGCATTCCTTTGATTAATTTAACAGAAAGAGAATGTAGAAGACAGTCATTTTTAATTATGTTCACATTTAATCCCCCTTTTCAGAAAGTAAAAATAAAAATCTAAGAGTTGCCAGAATTGAGACTTCTTTAGAGTCTAGCTTAATGATGACCCTGAACTGGAAAGTCGTGGAGTTTTAAGCTTCAATGCTAATCTATATGTACCACAGAGTTCAATGAATACCCATTAGGTGACTTTAGTTACATAATGATAATTGTACTTAATCAACTAAGATGTCATAATTTGACTTTTACAGCAACTACTGTTATTGTTATGTTAAAAGTTATCAAGATTTAGGAAAAACTTTATCACCTAGTTCAACAAACTATTGACATTTTAACAACAACAATAAAATAAACAGGAAGAGGATGACAACAGAATGGCACCAGGCTAGACCATCACTCTCACAGCTGAAGGCAGCATTCTCGCTTATGAAGTGTGAATGATGGAAACAAATACAGGAATGTTGATTAGCCCAAGACATTGTTTCACATATAGTTTCAAACAACAGAACTCTAGAATTCTGCTGTGCTTTAGTGACAAATACATCACAATAGCCACACTTGAAGTAGACTATTATCTCAAGCTCTCTGCCATACTCACATTGTAAAAGTTTTTCTATTTTTAGCATGGATAGCTTCTCGCTGTGGGGAAATTCATGATGGCATCACGGAAAATCATTTAAACACTGAAATACTTCCTGGGAACCACAACCACAGGTTATCATGCATGTTTTTGTTGCTATTGTAGCAGAAAATTACTAATTATTTGTAATTTTTTAGAAGTAGAGGTCAAATCTGTTATTAAATTTTAACTTTGAAACAGGACTATTTATCAGTAAGATATATGTTGGTTATTTCAAGGTTAAGTGAATGATTTTAAAAAGTAAAGTGGCATGTTTAAAATCAAGTTATAGCTGACTTTTAGAATAATGTTTTCAGAATTACTGAATGCTGTGTCTATGAGTATTCATGTTATTTGGTTGTAAGTATCTATTTGTAATATGATTTTTAAATTTATTTTTTAGAAAACAATATTTCATCATTTTACATACCAATCCCAGTTCCCAATCCTTCCCCTCTTCGCATCATTAGATGCTGGAATTCTTGCATCTAAATAAATGTAAGACCTATCAGTCACAGTGTCTTCTAAAAAATTGTGTAGCCAGATAACTGTCAAAGGTCTGCTACTTCCCTGTCTTTGATTTGCTAGTGTGAGCTAGCAAAAACTATGGAATCCTCTGGCTTCCAAAACAATCCCTTTTCAGAAATTTTGTTAGCAATAAAACTATCCGCACCCCAGCTGTCTTTTAAAATACAAATGCTTAAAACAAAAACAAAACAAAAGAAACAAATACACACACACACACAAAAAAAAAAAAAAAAACCCAGAACCCATCTTCAGTTCTAAAGTTATAAGGCATGATAACTTTCATGAGTCTTATTCTTTAAGTGGCAGAGACTGAAAAACAGCTAAGAACTCCCTAGAGCTATACAACTTGAAAGGAGCCTTCTATTTATTATTGTAGCCCTTTCTGCTTGCCTAAAAGATGAGTTACTTTAAAAAAGAGAACAGATGTAGTAAAAACTGCAAAATTAACTCTAAGGAGAATTTATGGCAAGTATTGGCCTAAGAGACATTAAACACTAGAATGGACAGTATCTTGAATGGAAGCTTAAGAGGAGAGAGAGAGAGAGAGAGAGAGAGAGAGAGAGAGAGAGAGAGAGAGAAGATACTTTATTCATTTGTACATTTTCTTCCACTGACCTTTGATAAAAAGTGGAGGGCATGATGCCATATCGTCCTTTCATGATGGTATCTGACGGGGCTCTGTCTCAGAAGTGACATTTTCATCACCTGACTTGATATAGGGATGAAGACTAGAAAGTCTAGAGAAAAATATAGTTCTTGTAGAGATTGTCCACTTTCATTGATTTTGACAGACTTATTTATCAGGTGTATGTAAAGTAAGATTTCTGCTCAGTTTTAAAATGCTTTTCTGTGTTGTACACTGAAGAAAAAAAAGCCACAAGGAGTAATAACAACACAAAGCAAATAGGGGCTAAAACAAAAAATAAAATGCTATTTTGGCTTCTGTACTAAAGATGTTTTGATTTATTGAAGTGTTTCTACAATTGTATGAAAAAGATATTTTTTTCTTTTATGCCATTTTGCACAAGAAAAATTGGGAACTTACAGAGGTTCACTAAGTTCCATGTGCTTATTATAGGCATTAACTAGGATTTGGAATGGAAAGAACTCATGCCTCCACATCCATACCACCTGATGCTATAAGAAAAGTGGCATAAGTCAAGGTGAGGAAGTTAACTTTCTTAATAAATGAAATAACTTACCTTTTATTAAACACATAAAGATTCATTTCATATCATCATGGAAGTACATTTATAGAGAGTCATGATTTTTAAACACAGGCTGAATCTAACACTTAGTAACAACTAGATAAAGAATTCTTGTGACACTTGTCTATAAATTACAGTAGATATAACTTTTACCTAGAAAATTTTGAAAAAATAATCATTACAATCAACTCTATGCAACAAAAAGAGAAATTAATTTTACTACATGATATTGATTCATTCTTTGAGTCCAGAGACTTTCTATCAGACCTGTTGTTATTTGCCACTCATGCTGCAGATTGATTGCAAACAGTGCTCTGCCTTCTCTTGGTTTTTGAGAATACCCTTATACTAAGATAGTAAGGTAATGGCTTTGGAAATAATTTTATTAAAATTAGTTGAGTAGAAAATTATGGGTAAAAATAATCTATGAATTAAAGCTGCTCACTTAGGCAACATAATATAAAGTGTAACAATTGCCCAGTAGATCCCAGGAATGAATAAAGATCACATTGAAATGCATTGGGTAGGAGTAAAACCATTGTCTCTTGTCCCATTCAAAATACTCTCAGAATTCATATTGATACCAGTCATTAATTCCTCAGTCACGAATGAGAAGTTAACCACCTGAAGTTGTAAAATTAAGACATGAGTTTGGGCTGGAGAGATGGCCCATCGGTTAAAAGAACTGTCAGTTCTTCCAAAGGTACTGAGTTTGATTCCCAGCAACCATATGATGGCTCACCACCATCTGTAATGAGATCTGGTGCCCTCTTCTGTCCTTCAGGCATGCAAACAGACAGAAAACTGTATATAATAACTATCTAAATAATTAAATAAATCTTAAAACAAATTATTAAATAAAAAAGAGGCAGTGGTGGCACATGCCTTTAATCCCAGCACTCAGGAGGCAGAGGCAGGTAAATCTTTATAAATTCAAAGCCAGCCTGGTCTACAGAGTGAGTTCCAGGACAGACTTCAAAGCTACACAGATAAACCCTGTCTTGAGAAATAAAATTAAAAATTTTAAAAAATAAGGAAAAATAGAAAAAAAGACATGCGTTTATAACATTAAAATTTTCATATAAATATTTATGCAAGTATATTTTAATTTTAAATAAACTTTAATGTCACTATTTTGATTCATACATTGATAAGATTAAATTCTAATGATAAAAGAAAATTTAATATATTTTAACAAAATAGTTTTAAAATTAATGTTTTTCTCAAAGTGTTTTATTTTCATATTATAAAAATGCATGAAAAATTCATGATAGTAAATTAGCTATCATTTTTTATATGATAACAAAATAAAGCAACCACATGACCTTGCAAACTGAAGGGTTTGCTATTAGATTACAAAGCACTCTCTCAACAAGAAGCAAGCATTGATTTTTCCCACATATTGATGATAATTATTTTGTAGATAAGGATAGGACATGTAGAGATGCGTTTGAACATTTATGTTCTAGTGCATTCCTTGCAGGACAATGAATCCAGAACCAGGAATTTTCATGGTGTTTATTTGGATAAATCATTCTCTTCCTTGGTCAGTATCAAACCACTTTGATCTTCACTCAGCAGTTTCTAAATGTCTACATTTTCTGAAATTATTCAAGTTCTTAAAATTTGAGAACACAAAGTTTGCAACTGTTTTCCATACAACACTACATCAGTCTATGTCAGAATCTCCAAATCCTTCATGTCACATACTTGAAATTCCCATATGATCTATGATTGAATATCACCAGTGAAAGTGGGATGACTTAAAAAAATCATTATTGTTATCTGAAATTCAAGAATAGCCCAATATGTCTACAGGGATAAGAGATTAATTACTTAGATCTTTGAGAGACGATACAATTCATGAAGGCTAAAAGTGGACTACACATCTACACAGCAATCAGCATTTGTGAGTAAATAACTGTGTGTTTAGAATGTGAAATTATATTGTATATAAAATGAAACTGTAAGTATTCGGTGTATAACATATACATAGTGAAACAGTATTTCTTTTGGCGCCTGCAATCTATTTAGATTTCAACAGAGATGCTTTTGAACAGTTGTAGTTTCTAAGGCCCATATTTAACAGCACAGTTTCAATGCTGTTCATTTGAACAGCCTACTTCAGAACCGTTTATCTGCAGCGTGAAGCAGAAATTGGTGTCACTGATGGAGAAATAATTTTACTCTCAATGATCCTAATTATATATCAAAACTTAATGAAAACTATTCTACATCACAATGTTTTCAAATTATTTAGGGGAAACAGTTATACTTATCTATGGTAATAAAATTTGAAATGCTAATTTTGACCTATGCAATTTACAGTTATTCAATATTTGATCAAAATGAGACCTATGCAGAATGCACTTTCTTTTCTAGACATACATGAAAGTAACTTTTTTCTGACCAGTGATTATAGGGATATTATCTTGTGCTTTCTTGTGCTTACCCCTCATGAACTGATGTGTGACAATAGGTTTGTGGCTTTAACATGTCTATATGTTATTAATCTATGTCCTTTTATATAGTATATTTTATTATGTTTTTTTCCATTTCTCAATTCCTCTGAAATCCAACCTACCTTTATTCTCTCTCTCTCTCTCTCTCTCTCTCTCTCTCTCTCCATGTGTGTGTATATGTGTGTGTGTGTATGTTTCTCATAACAAAACTATAAATAAACACAAAAATCAAAACTAACAAAAATATTCAATAAGGCAAAAAAACAAAGTAAAATAAAATGAAATACACAGTGGAGTAGGTTTTGTGTTAGTCAACTACCCCTGGTAATGGGCCTGCCCTATAGTGTAGTGGCTAGAACCAGTGACTAAACCACTTTTAAGTCATTGGGGATGACAGATTTCACATTGTCAGCTGATGTCAATTACAAGTAACTTTGCTTAGGACTGGACCTATGTCCACTTCCATTTTTTTAGTGTTGGGATCCTTTGGGCTTGAACCTATGATGGACTTGTGCAAGCTGTGAGAGACATGTGCTCATCTATGTTCATTGATCTTCAATTCATAATGGTCATAAACCAGAAGAAGCATAGTAATCCATAAAATTATGATGAGACAATGAAAATGTGGTACATTTAAGTAAGAGAATAGTATTCAGCCCTTAAACACTGAAATTTTCAAGTAAAATGGGTATTTTAAATAGATTGTCCTTTCATACATTACATTCCACCACAGTTTCTCCTCTTTCCATACCTTCTAGACCCTCTTCCTCTCTCTCCAGATAAACCCCTTCCATTTCCACTTCAAAAATAAACAGGTTGCAAATCATGATAGCCAGACAAGACAACATAAGACTAAAATAAATGCAACCATATATTAAGGGAATACATTTTTATTAAAATACATTTTTCTGGTTAAATATGAAGTGAATAGATACGAAAACCTATAATTTGAGCATCTGCCATATAATTAGCCATCAGAGAAAAAAATACTGAGTAGCCTGTGAATAATTCAACACTCTCGTTTCATTATTAAGACATAACATACTCTGGGCTATCCATTTCAAAATCAATGTGTGATATATGGTCACACCGTAGACATCGTGCAGCTGAAGATTCTTGTAACATGCTAGTTCTGAGCAGCAAGAAGCTTCCATAGTATTATTAATAGTTACTGTAGATCCTAATAGATTATTCCAAAAATGTACTTACAGGTCAAAAAGAAAAGAAGCGGGTTATATAGGTACTTTGTGTTTGCTAGGTTGGCTTACTTGTGCTGTGGTAGCCTTTAAGTTACCCACTCATCTGGGTGTAGCCTCTTATACTCTATATGGCGATGTAAAGCTCCTGTCTGGCCTCTCTTCCGGCTGTGGGATTTGCTTGCTGTTCCCTGTTCAAGTAGAGGACTGTAATCTATGAGTCTATTGTACTCTACTATACTCAATTCTGAGCAGGTGTGGTATTTCTTTTAATCATCCATCTTCATCTGGCACCCACATGGATCCGAACTCCACACCTACCTAATGGAGCAGCTTAAGGGCCTAACTGGTTCAAGGCTAAGAAAGTCTCCCACCCCCAACCGCCTGGCTTGCTTTTACATAAGCGTTTTTTGTTGCTGTTGCTGCTGTTCTTGTTTTTGTTTTTTTTTTATTGGTTTGTTTGTTTGTTTTTGTAAAATCACTGCCACAACGGAGCTAACTGTGTGCAGTGACTTGAAACTTTCCTAAGTTCACGCACTGTCCCCCATTGCTGCTTTCCCTGCTGAGTGGCAACTTGTGCAGCTACCAGTTCGTTCTCCAAGCTCCTGAGTTCTGGGCTTCAAGCTTTGTGTACGGAATTCACTTAATTGCTTTTAATTTGCAAAGCAAAGGCTATGTTTTAGTGGTTACCCAGCACCAAGAAGAAAAAACACCAAGTAGCTTAGGACTGTTTGCGGTGCCAGGTTGCACGGCTAGTCACGACTTTGCATCCAAGACACCTGCTGGACAATAAAGATTATTAAAACTAAAACAATTTACCAGGCCTCATAGAAGGTAATTAATAAGTCAAGAAACTTGAAAGTTATATAATGGCTGACAACATTCCCATGGAAATTTTGTAACTTTTTTGCTAATACTATTGATTGTATTCTTCAAGACTTATATGGTTATTTTGACACATTCATTTATTGAATATTAGGACTCAGTTTTTTCTTCATATTATATCCTTAAGAAAATGGTTTAATAACAGAACCAAGAATAAGGCACTTTTAGAAATGATACAGACTTTACAGACTAATAATTAACAGCTAGTTGACAGGATTAATACCATCGAAAATCAAAATTTACCTGAAAAAATTAATACTATTGAAAAGGGTAACACTATTCGACAGACAAATTTGAATCTATGTCAAAGGGTACTGGGAAATTATTTGAAAGAAATCATACTGTTGAATTTGACAATCAAATTTTGTTAAAAAGTTATGATAGATTATCAGATAGAGTGTCTCTCTAGGAAGGCAATCTGCATACTATCCAAATACTGTCCAAGGATGAGACGTTATCTTTAAATGAAAACCTTCAGACCTTAGAATCATATGTGCACAATGAAGGCCAGAGGCTGAGTGCCTCAATGAAATCACTAGAGATATATACAGGCCAGGAGAATCAGGCTTTACAAAAGACAGTAGTAAAAATAAATTAAAATAATTGAAGAAATTATTGGAGCTGATGATCAGGGAAAGAAGGAACAAAGACAGTTTTAACATTGAAAGTAGCTGTCAGAGATGACTTACACAGGGTTTTAGATTCCTATCTTGTAATCTACTCAGAAAAAGCATCAAGTGATAAGGCCCAAAAGGATCCAAAGAAGGTAGATGGATACCAATAGGAATGAATGATCTAGAAGAAATTAAGCAAGCAATAGTAACTTATGGTTCGCATTCTGCATTTGTTAGGGAGATGGTAAAGACATGGGCTTCTTGCATTAAAGCTATGCTACATGACTGACTTCAGTTAGTTTCAGCAGTCCTGAATAATGGACCTCAACTGACATTTAAATGTTATTTCAGGGAAGAGGCTAAAATTTTTGAACAACAGGAAAAAGCAAAAGGACTTGAGACTTTCCAAGATCAAATTCTTGGTGAGGGCACTTTTGCTGACCCACAGGTTCACGCTCTTTAAGATGAACAAATCTTGTCCCTATGCATCCTTAAATGCTTGTGACAAGATTCAAGAACTAGGAAAATGAATTGAATCAAGAACTAGAAAATGAATTGAATCATATACCAGGGTTAGACAGGGTCAGAGAGAACACTTTAGTGACTTTTTACAAAGATTAACTAAGGCTGTACAAACAGGAGTAACAGACCTAGATGCTAGACAAGTACTTATTTAATTTCTGGCATTTGAAAATGCCAACTTAGAATGCAAAAAAATACTTGGGTCTTTAAATGTTAAATCAGCACCAGTGGATGAATAGATACTGCATACAATGAACACTGAGACATTTGATTATAATACTGAATGTTGGACAGGAGAAACAATTTCCAAAGAAATGAGGAGACATCAAAATGCCAAATGTTTTAACTGTGGTAAAATAAGACATCTGAGAAGGGATTATAAAAAAGGAATTCTTAGGAATAATATCTCCTCTGAAATGTAAGAATAGGAAGACTCAGCTTTTGAGTATATGTAGAAGGTGTGGCAAAGTCCTCTAGCAAAAGGTAATGTAGAAATTGATCAATAACTGATTAGAAGTGTGTTGAAGTCCTCAGAATTCCATAAAAAACATTATGTCAATAGCAAAGGTTTAAAGAACAAATTTTCTATTACATGGAAACAAGCTAAGGAGATTATAAAGAGATATCCTATTTACTCTTTCTACAACCAATCAGCATTACCTACAGGGACTAACCCAAAGGGTACTCTAAGGAACGAAATCTGGCAAATGGATGTGTTCTACTTTGAAGAATTTGGAAAATTAAATGTGGACATGGCACCACTGACACTTATTAACCATCATTTTACTGTCACAGAATCCCATAGAAACATTATCACCCCATGACAACTGGAAGTAATTCTAGAAGATGACATCCCCTCTACCAGCAAAGTCTGTCCTCAGGGTTAGGGACATCATTTAGGGGTTGTTTATAATTGTTATAGAGTTGAGGGTTGGGCTAAAATTATGTAAAGTCAGGGATATCTTTGAAAATAAAAAGGGATAATTTGGATGGGATGATAGATTAGTGTGACCTCACTCATACTTATAATAATAGTGAGTAATAGAGTGGATACTTGTGAGCTATATTTTTATTGGTATAGTTTTTGTATATTGATACAAACTTAAATTATATTGACTACTGATGTAGGAGGGTCTTCTGTCTATGTGTTACTTTCATTAGTTAAATAAAGAGACTGTCTTGGCCTTTTGATAGGACAGCAGCTTAGATAGGCGAAGTAGACCAAACAGAAAGCTGGGAGAAAGAAACAGAGTCTCTTCTGTCCAAGATGGACATAGGTTAGACTCATCCCAGTAAGCCACAAGCTTGTGGTGACACACAGATTATTAGATATGGATTAAAGCAAGTTATGAGAGTTAACCAATAAAAGGCTAGATATAATGGGCCAAACAGTGTTTAAATGAATACAGTTTCTGTGTAATTATTTCGGATGTAAGTCAGCCAGGTGGGATGGAACAAAGGGGTCGCGCTCCTCTCAGGCAGCTGGAAGTGCTTCGCAGCACCCTTTACTACAGAATACATTCCTATTTTCGTTTACAATATTTGTATCCCTAGACAAAATTTTGTCATTTTTATGCATGCATGCTTATACCTCTGCTTAAGACATTTTGTATATTGATACAATTTTAGGATATATTTATTATTGCAATAAACATTCCTACCTCTGATCAAGATATTTATATATTGCTTTTATTTGAAGGTCATTGTTCTCATTTGCTGAACAGTTGTTTAAAGATTGTTTAATATTCTAATATGAATTCTTAGTCTTTAAGTTATATAGGTGTTAAGAATTATAGATCAATAGTCATACATGTTTGTCATACTTATAGTTAGACTAATTAGGTACTTTAGATACTTAGAGAGTGTATTCTGCATAAATAGGTGATCTTTAGCCACTTCAAAGAGCTGCGGAATATGTCATTTAAATAACTTATGGTTCTGTTCATGTGAGACATGATTGATCCTGGCAGCATCAATCTATTCCTGAAAGAATGCTGAGTACTGAAGACACTCCACTTGGGACACTTGGAGGTTGTTTTTTCTTGGCAAAACTAGCCTTTGGACAATGAGCTGTCCATGCATCGAATGCTGGTTGTAATTCTAATTTTTATACCTTATATTTGTTCTTCTTGTATATATTTTTGTATTAAGCTTAGAACTTTCTTATTCAAACAAAAGGGGGAGGTGCTAAAGGAAATCCTTCATCCAGTAGCCTTTAAGTTACCTGCCCACCTGGGCATGCCCTCTTACACTACATATGTCATATAAAGAATGTGTCCATCTGGGCTCCCTTCTGGCTCTGGGATTTGATTGCTGTTCCCTGTTTAAGCACTGGACTATAATCTGTGACTCAACCTTTTAATAAATAACCCTATATTATGCTCAATTCTGAGCTATTGTGGGATTTCTTTTAAGTGTCCTTCTTCATATTTGAAATGTATGCAAAATTAATAGGTTTAAGTTAAGTAAATCTCCTTAATACAAACGAATTATTTTCAGAGGTTGAAAAGTAGCTCATTTAGGGTAGTGCCTGCTTTGAAAGCTTGGCTGCCTTATTGTGATTCCCATACCCACACTAAAAATATCTGGTGTGGTAAGACATTACTGCTGGCACTGGAAGAGAAATACAGATTAGGCTCATTGAAGATCTGGAATATTTAACTAAAAAGCTGCCGATCAGTGAGAGACTAAGGAAAAGAATGGTGCCAATGAAAAGGACACGAGAATTCTATACTGACATTGTTCTTATTTGGAAAGGATGAAATATTTAATATCATTATATTTTGCAATTGGCTTTAATGAGCATGATTGTTGATGACTGTGGGTTAATCCCTGAACTGATGGCCAGAGTACAATTTATTTTATAGTTTAGGTACTTAATCCTTCAGTATTAGATATTTCTCAAGATCAATTTATTGAATCTGAAATTTGAGATTTAAAAAAATTGTTTCTATTATTGTTCTACTCATGGTTATCAAGATTTTATATAAGCTAAATGGAAGAGTATGTAAAAATCTTTACTTTCAATTAAAAAATCAGAAATGTTGATTTCCAAGTGCAGTTTGAGGGAGGCTAAGAAAGTGTGACAGGATTAGAAAATCACATAGAAGATCTCTCAAAAAAATGTTGCCCTAAAAGTTGGTTAGGTGGGTGTAGTAGGAAGCCTGCTTGTTTGTTTCCTGACTGCTCAGCCCCAAAATAATCACACAGAATTCATATTATTTAAATCACTGCTTGGCCCATTAGGTTTAGCTTCTTATTGGCTAACTCTTACATATTAACTTAGCCGATTTTTAGTAATCTGTATATCACCATGAGGCTGTGGCTTACTGGGTAAAGTTTCCAGTATCTGTCTCCATTGGGGCTACATGGCTTCTCTTTAGTCCACCTTCCTTCTCCCAGAATTCAGTTTAGTTTCTCTGCCTGACTCTGTTCTACTCTAAGAGGCCAAGCCAGTTTCTTTATTAACCAATGGTATTAACAGCATACAGAGTAGAATCCCACATCAGGTGGGTGCTATTTTCTAATAGAAAATTTTGTCTTAGCATGCTTATATACTTTTATTTATGTGTTTGTGTGTGAGTGTGTACATATTAGAGCTTCTACCAATAGAGGCCAGAAGTGTTGATGTCTAAAACCTGGAGAGGCACATGGTTTTGAGCTAGCCAGCTTGGGTGCCAGTAAACCACACTCAGGTCCTCTTCAAGAGTCGTGTGTTCTCTTAACTTCTATGCTATCTCTTTAGTCCTGGAAATGTCATTTTACAATGCATTGTATACAATTAATACATGTCTACCACAAACATAAGCGAGTACTTTAAAAACCTAATATAGAAATTAGAGGATGTACCTATTTAGATTTTTCAAAAATAACCCATTTGAAATGCCTTGTAAACTCTCAAATTTCATAGTAACATCACTTTTCAGTATCTATAAAAATAGTTTAACTTTTACACCACTATTCCTTTTACTTTAATTAATCACTTATTACCTGTCTTGGACAAAGTACTATGTTTTAAATACCCATGAAGTGTCATGAGTAAAATACCCTGTGTTTTAAGGACTTGAAGTATAATTTAGAAGACAGAGTATGTAAAATAAGACCTCATAATTAGGGTTATATATGTGAACTGCCAAAGAAATGAGAAGGAAATACACTCCGTAGAAAATAAGGGTTTGGGTTATGATGACTTAGAAGTTACCCAGGGTCATTAATTTAAAATTATTATACTGTAATAAACAAAGATAAAACAGTGGTCCATCAAAATGCCATTTATTAGAACCCTGTACCCTGTGCTTCTATACCCAATAACTCTGGTGGACAGGATTGTTTTATGAATTTTCAACAAGATGCTTTATGTCTGGTAGTGTTATCAAGCAAAAGCTAGAAGTAGTGTACCTAGCAGTAGTGTCAGATAATTTTTACATTTTAAAAGTCATCAAGTTAAAATTTTAAATGGCTTATGTTTTACACAGTTGCATTAGTTAGAGGCTTAGCCTCTGGAACTCTCTAAGGAACTAAATTGATGTTCTCTGAAATTAACAATTGGTGTCTGAAATTTCTTGAACAGATGTAAGACTATTTAATATCTCTCCAAGGCAGGAAAGGCATGAAGGTAGACCAGTAACCCACTACTGCCACTTCCCTCATTTTATTGCTTCAACACAAAGATCTGTATGTGTTGCCTATGCTTTATAAAAACCTAACAAACAAACTTAAATATCCATCTTCACTTTCCAAAATTACCAAGAACATTTAACTTGAAGCTCCCAGTAAAATATTTATTAAAATTTTTCCCTGAAAAATGACATTTGATGATCCTAGGAATATCCTAAAAATCAACTGTTAAGATTTGTCAGTGGCAATTACTATGATATATTATCCCTTAGCTACTGTTGTCTGGCGATCTGAAGTGGTCTACTGTGTTGCTTTGGGAGATGTTGGTTGAAAGAGCCACCTTTAGTCTCTTATTCTGTGTTAAGTGATAATCATCTAAGTTATTGAAATCTGAATAGTATTCAGCATGTCAGTGATATTACCAAGACCCCCAAATTTAATTATTTTTAAAAAACAAATTAGGATAGAAAAGGAGAGCAAGGAAAAGAGATACTTTGACAGAGGAAGCCACTACGGGGTTAGTGAGAAATCTGGTACTAGGGAAATTCCTGGAACCCACAAGGATGATCCCGGCTATGAAACTAAACAATAGTGGAAAGGGTACCTAAAATGCCCTTCCCCTGTATTCAGATTGATGACTACCTTAATTGTCATCAGAGAACCTTTATCCACTATCTGATGGAAGCAGATGCAGAGATCCACATATAAGCACCCGGCTGAACTCCTCAAGTCTAGCCACAGAGAGGGAAGAGTGATGTTATCAGGGACGGGGAAAAGACCATGATGGGGATATCCACAGACAGAGTTGATCCGAACTAGTGGGACCGACAGCTGGGGAACCTACACAAGCTAGGTTCTCTGAATGTGGTTGACAGTGGAACAGGTTGGGCAGCTTGTGGGGCCACTAGCAGTGGGACCAGTATTTTTCACTATTTCGTGAACTGCCTTTTTGGAGCCCATTCCCTATGGAGGGATACTTGGCTCAGTCTAGATATGGGGGAAGATCTTTAACAGACTTTGTTGACTCCTAATAAGAAGTCTCAACCTCTCTGAGGAGTGGATAGGGGCAGGGAGTGGGGAGAACATGCTGGGATTAGGAGGACAGGGGGAAGAGGGAACTGTAACTGGTATGTAAAATAAGATTATTTTAAAAAGAAAAAGAAAACAAAGCAAAGAATAGAAATTATACATCAAACTCTACTGTCCTAAGCATTTATGTATAAAATAAAAGGGGCATTCATTGGAGATGAAATTCTGTTATTCATGTATTACCAAAAGAAAGTCAAATGTTCTCTCCTCTTAAAGAATATTTTTGAAAATACATATCATATGACCTGAAGTTTACAGGCAGAAAACATTTTACATTGGTTTCTTATTCAAATGTTGTAGATTTTTCACAAGCAATTTATGTAGGTACAAGCTTCTTAAAATGTCCTTTGGGCACATCTGTCTTCGCAATTTCATCAATTCAGCTGAATATAATACCCGTGTCCCCAGGTAAAAGTCATGATGCAATTCTATCAGACAGTTGGTGTACTTTGCGCAGTGTGGGTGTGAGAGCTAATTTTGTCCTTAGATTCTGAAGCTTCATTAACAGTCTTAACACATTCGCTGAAGCTTTCGAAACCTCTCAGGCTTTAACACTTACACTACTGCAGAGCAAGGGAGAGAGAAAAATAAAATGTACCGTTGTGTAGAAATAACATTTCCCTAATTGACAGTGTATGGCGCTCCATTGTACACTTCCAGATCTGAGTTCTAAAATGTCAGGCAACGGAAGCCTCTGGGCAATGCAAAGTTGCTGCCTGGAGAAACGTTCTTTAAACACACACACACACACACACACACAGAGAAGGTCTTTCCAGAAATCAATGAATAAGAGAAAGAGTAGGCTTGATTATTGAATTTCCCACAGCTATTAAGGAGGTAGGTGACCCTTTCCTTTTTTACTTCAATTTATAAACCTCCAAGTTCCACCTGACTCATTATTCAACTTAACTTGACAGATTTCAATGATTAATTCTAACATAAAGCTGTCTGGTTTTGAATGAAAACAGTTATCACAGACAGGTTTTGGTAGCACATATGTGTTCTATCAGCCTCAAAGGTGTTCAGGGTCTGAAGATGAGTTAAAAGCTAACTTGGACTACTCAGGGAAATTCTTCTTTCTTTTTTTTTTTTCTTTTCTTTTTTTATATTATAAAGGTTTACAAATGTAATTCTATGGAAGAACACTTTCCTAAGAAACAAAAGACCCTGAGATCGATTGCTAGTGCCTGTGTGGTGGTGGAATAGAAAGGAAGCACAATCTCAATATTTTTCTTAAATCCAATATCTATATTGAATTATTTATATATTAAAGGAAAAATGTCAATTATTGTCTTAGAAATTAACACATGCTTTCCCAGATAAACATTTAAAACTCTAGTAAAAATGGTATTGAGGAAAGCATTGGAAAACATGCCAACCTCTCCACACATATCTTACACTCTAGCATGGTCATAGTGCAAACAAAGTTGAACTACCCATTTTATGCTTAGGAAGGCATGTCTGTAACTCATTTTATATGGTTAATGATCCAGTATATACATGAAAATTTGAAAATAAACTATTTAAACAATAAAATTATCCAACATGGACATTAGCATTTAAAATAAATAAGAATATATAATACACATTTTGAATAATTTTATTGTTTTCTTAGAAAGCA